>NC_137118.1:31543480-32205980 GCF_949357685.1 Gobio gobio | reverse complement strand
GGTGTTCGCCGAAGCGTCGGGATGGCGTCCCTTGTGACGGGGGGAGAGCCACCTGTTTCACGGCGTCATGGAGTCCGTTGTGTACCTGCTCAGGGTGTGTCGGTGGAGGATGTGCTGCTGGCGGTCGGAGAAGAGGTTGGATATGACAACATTTCTTCGGCCTCCAGGATGAACAAAGCGGTAGTGATTTTTGTTAAAGGGGGGGGGAAACACTCAGTTTCAGTCAGTCTCATGTCAATCTTGAGTACCTATAGAGTAGCACTGCATCCTGCATATCTCCGAAAAGTCTTTATTTTTATTATAATTATAAAAGAAAGATGCGCTGTTCCGAGTCTTTCCGGAAAAAGCCGTGCGGCTGGGGGCGTATCGTGTGGGCGGAGCTAAAGGATGTCGAGCGCGCGCCGCTGTTACTGTGTTGAGTTCGTCTGAAAGCTGCGTCATCCCTAAAAGCCGGGAAAAACTTTATTCAACATAAAAAATGGCTTTTAATCGGATACATCCATACATCTATGATCCGGAATCAGACCCAGAGGCTGAAGTTGAACAGGAGGAGCAGCAAAAACGACTAGAGCAGGACATCTCTATGTGGTATAAGTTACACTAACTATATAATATGTTTAGCGGCTTGTGTTATTTAGAACACCATGTCAAGCGCGAGTGTTACAATGTGTGTGTGTGTGTGTGTGTGTGTGTGTGTGTGTGTGTGTGTGTGTGTGTGTGTGTGTGTGTGTGTGTGTGTGTGTGTGTGTGTGTGTGTTTACGCGTGGTTTGTGAAGACATGATTTGTAGTAAGCGGACTGGTTTTGCGCGTCAGGCTAGTGTTTACATAGAAAGACATGGAATAGTAGCGCATTTGAATGAAGAAGCGCGCTTATTTAGTTCAACATATTTCCCCATTCTTTGTGTATTGTTGTTTGGAGTGCTTTTACAATACACAAACATACACATATAGTGGCCAGCTAAACAAATGTACACACACTATACATTGCATGCTCCATTGATCAATACGTGATCATGTTTGTGCTACTTGATGGGCATAGGCAAAAACAGACATTTGAAGCAGTCAAACCTGCGGTTCCAACGTTGGGACCTTTATCGCTGGGACCGCTCCATCCTTCAGTATTAGGCGATCTGAAAATCCGGCGTCGAACTGGGCCTTGTTTATAAAACAATCGGCACCGAAATGCAGGGAACAGACATAAATATTTGCGCAACTCAGTTGTTGATCCGGAAAAGCAAATTCCATCTGTACGAGCCAGCGCTTTGATGGGCGTAGCCTATTGCTTTGACGCTCTCTCTCTCTCTCTCTCTCTCTCTCTCTCTCTCGCGCGCGCTCTTCCGGTAGAATTGTCCGTATGGCCCATACAAGGAAATTCCGCCCTGTTGACGTCAAGCGGACCCATGATCGAAAAAAACTTTCCGAAACTTATGACTAACAGGAAGTACTAATTTTGGCAAAGAAATACTCCCATCAAACGTCCACCTTAGCTTTTGAACCTGTGTCCATGTTTAGCATGGGAATCCAAGTCTTTAACAGTGCCAAAAGATCAGTATGCATGAAACAGCATTTCACCCCCCCTTTAAAGAGGAGAGACTAGTGGGCCGACTAGTTAGCAATGGGATTGTGGTAAGTGGCGATTTTGTTACTGTTTCACCGCTGGTTACACCTACGACAAAAGTTTTTATATCGAATGTACCCCCGTTTATTGGCAATGAGGATATTGAGCGTGCATTGGCTCAGTATGGTAAATGTGCTAGTGCGATTAAAATGATCCCGTTGGGATGTAAACATGAAGCACTGAAACATGTGTTGTCTTTTCGGAGACAGGTATTTATGTTTCTGAATGTACCGGAATTGGATGTGTCTTTCAGAGTGGTACATGAAGGAAAGTCGTACATGATTTATGTTAATACAGGCAGCTTGAAGTGTTTTGAGTGTGGGGATACTGGGCATAAAAAGTTGGAATGCCCACACAGAGCACAGGCGAATGAGGAGGCCGCAGGGCCTAGTGGCGTAACGTTACCTGTCATTGGGGTAAATAGTACAACTTTTCAGTCTAAAGAGGAGAGTATTGCTCAGAGTGATGAATCATGTGAAAGTGTTGAACTAAGACTTCATAAGGAAGATGAAGTGAATGTGGTAGAGGAACGTGAGGTCTTGGAACACAGTGCAGCAGAAATAGTGGTAGAGAAAGTAAGTGAAAGTGGTGTTTGTGAAGGGATCAGTAGGCCTATTGAAAATACTGAAAGCTCAAATGATGTTGAAAAACGTGAGGACTATGGAATGAAGGATGATGATACATTTTCTGAGTTATCTGACATTTCTGAGTTTGGGTCACAGAATATAGATGAAACCTACTCTGTGCAAGAGATTAATGATTTTTTGGATTTGACGTTTGGAAAAACTGTTGAGGTGAGGGATTTTTTTCCGGATATAGACAAATTCATATGGTCAGTGGTGTCAATGCAGAAAGTTGTTAGTTATGAAGCCCTGTGTAAAAAGAAGAGATTCAGGTTGAAGAAAATAATAGCTAAATTAAGGAGAGAAAAAAGAGCTTTACAAAAATAGAATGCTCAAATGCACAGGGTGAATTTCATATTTTATTTCATGTATCTGTTTACATCATTTTTTCTCTTTTTCTATCTTTCTATGGAACTTCTAAAACTAGGTTCCTTAAATATAAATGGGGGCAGAGATAGGAATAAATTAGCTATGATTTCGGAGTTTGTTAAGCAATTTGATATAGTTTTTTTGCAAGAAACGCATACAAGTAATGATAATGAGACTCAGTGGGGTATGTGGTGGGAAGGGAAATATGCTCTTAGCCATGGAACAAATACAAGTGCTGGAGTAGCTATTCTTTTTTCCAAAAAATTGAATGTAAATATTCTATCAGTAGATGAACTTGTGAAAGGAAGAGCACTTTTAAGTAAAGTAGAGATTGAAGGAATAACATTTGTCTTAATTAATGTATATGCTCCTAATAATGGACATGAACGAGTGGTCTTTTTTATGGAATTGAGATCAGTTATTCAGAAGTTTGATGATACTGTGTGCATGATAATTGGGGGTGATTGGAACTGCACAACAAATTTCATAGTTGATAGAAATGGAGAGGAACCACACAATCAGTCAAGTATGCAATTGTTAAGAATTATAAATGAATTTGACTTAATAGATTTGTGGAGAAGTAGGAATATAGGAGTTAGACAATATACTTGGTTGAAGGTATCAAGTAATCAAGTTAGTGGTGCTCGGTTAGATAGATTTTATTTAGGGAAGATTTGGAATAATAAGGTAATGAATGTTTCTATTTTGCCAAATGGTTTTTCAGATCACCATATGATTGCTTTTGATTTTAATTTAAAAAAAGTGGTAAAACCTGGTTATTTTTGGCATTTTAATGTCAAATTGTTACAAGACATCAGTTTTTGTGAAAAGTTTAAGTTTTTTTGGGATGATTGGAAACTTAAGAAAGACACTTTTGAAAATCTTGGTCTATGGTGGGATGTAGGTAAAGCTAATATTAGAATTTTCTGTCAAAACTATACTTCACATACCACTGCATTAATGAAAACAACAGTTAAAAGTTTACAAAGAGACATTGCGTCCTTGGAGAAAGATGTTTTAATTAATAATGGATCTGTGAATAATGAAAGATTAAATAAGAAAAAAGAAGAACTTGGATCTTTTTTGCAAGAAAAAGTAAAAGGAGCACTTATAAGATCAAGAATTTGTTCAATCAAAGATATGGATGCTCCTAGTGCATATTTTTTTAATTTGGAAAAGAAAAGTTTTTTACAAAAACAGTTGTGCCATATAAGATGTCCTAATGGGAGTATAACCTCTGACCCTCTGGAAATGAGAAAAATTACAATAGATTTTTATTCTAAATTATATTGTGCTCAGAGTTGTGATTCTGAAAGTATTGTGGACTTGCTTTGTGACCTGCCTCAGTTGAGAGATGAACAAAGAGTATCACTGGATGAACAAATAACTTTGCAAGAGCTTACAGATGCAATGGGACAATTATCTACTGGAAAATCCCCAGGAGTGGATGGTTTACCTGTGGAGTTCTATCAGGCTTTTTGGGAATTATTTGGACAAGATTTTAATGAACTGATGACAGATTGCATCAAAAGAAAGACATTACCCATGAGCTGTTGCAGAGCAGTTCTATCATTAATTCCAAAAAAAGGAGACTTGGGACTATTAAAAAACTGGAGACCAGTGTCGTTGCTTTGCTCGGATTACAAAATATTTTCAAAGGTGCTAGCAAACAGACTTAAGAAATATCTACATGTGTTAGTTCATAGAGACCAGTCTTATTGTATACCTGATAGATCAATTATGGATAATTTATTTTTATTGCGTGATGTGATTGATTTTAATCAAAGTAATAGTTTTAATTTAGGAGTACTTTCGCTTGATCAAGAGAAAGCTTTCGATCAAGTTGATCATGAGTATCTTTTCACTGTTTTAAAAGAATTCGGTTTTGGTGAAAATTTTATATCTTATATAAAGTTGTTGTATTCTAATGCTTTTGTAATGGTCAAAGCTGGAGGTGGATTGAGTGCACCTATAAGGATGTCCAGGGGTATCAGACAAGGCTGTCCACTTTCTGGACAGTTATATAGTCTGGTAATTGAACCATTTTTGTGCCAGTTAAGAAAAGAACTAACTGGAATTTTAATTCCAGATTTAAAGAGTACATTTAAAGTATCCTTATCAGCGTATGCTGATGATGTCACTGTGTTTATAAAAGGTCAAGATGATGTGAAAGTTTTAACAAAAATTATCGGAAAATATGAAAGAGCATCCTCAGCCAGAGTTAATTGGGGAAAAAGTGAGGGGTATATTATTGGTAAATGGGAAGAAGTAGGACCTCCAAAACTACCAGGTGGTTTACATTGGGGTAGAGAGGGGATACAAGCATTGGGTGTGTTTTTGGGAAATGAGCAATTTCAGACGAAAAACTGGGAGGGATTGCTGGAGAGGGTGTCAGCCCGATTGTCTAAATGGAAATGGCTATTACCACAATTGTCGTACAGAGGGCGAGTCTTGGTCATTAACAACTTGGTGGCTTCGACATTGTGGCATAAAATGACAGTTATGGAGCCTCCATTTGAGTTGGTTTGTAAAATACAAAGGACAATCGTGAATTTTTTTTGGAGTGGGGCACACTGGATCCATGCTGCAGCGCTTCATTTACCTGTCTACGAAGGAGGTCAAGGGCTGGTGGATGTGAGAAGTCGGTTGATGGCTTACAGGATACAAGCAGCACAAAGACTTTTATATCAAAAAGACTTAGCTTGGGCCCATACTGCAAGACTTATTTTGAAGAACGCAGGTGGGCTCGGGTTGGATAAGCATTTGTTCATAATGGACTTGGGCAAGGTGAGTCTGTCAGAGATCACTCCCTTCTATAAGTCAATGCTTCAGGCCTGGAAAAAAGTTTTTAAAGTGGATCGAAGTAGTGAAGATACAGGACACTGGACTATGGAAGAACCATTATTTTTTAATCCGACGATCCAAACAAGGCTTTTGTCTTCAGTAAGCGTATCTTCAGTTTTGAAGAGTCATGGGGTTGTGAAAATGAGACACCTCTTGGATGATGATGGATGGAAGTCGGTTGAAATCCTAAAGGAAATGACAGGACTGAAATCTGAACGTCTTGTTTCAAAACTGATAGAGGAGATCTGGAATGTTTTACCAAGTGTGAACAGAGCGTACATTGAAAGGAGTCGACCGATGGACTTAAGAGATACAGAAGAGGATTTTCCAAAAATCAGAGTGTCTCCAGTTATACTTGAAGAGAGAGTGGAAGAAAATATGGACTCAATTCTGTCTTTTGATACTCCTCAGCTGAATTGTTTTGAATCAACATCAAAGAAAGCCATTTACTATTCTTCAGTAAAAGTCACACATCAAGTTTCTCTTAAGAGAATAAAGGTTTCGAAGTGGCCAGGTTTGTTGGGACCAGACTTCCTTGTGAGGGACAGGTGGAGAGCCCTGTATAAGCCTCCCATAGAGAAGAGGACGGCAGATCTGCAGTGGAGGCTTATTCACGGGGCGATAGCTACAGACAGACATGTGGCGCACCTGAATCCAGCAGTGGGTGGTGAATGTAGATTCTGTGGGGAACAGGAAGACTTAGAGCATTTATTTTTAAAATGTGGAAGATTACAAAGGTTTTTTAATTTTCTTAAAGATTTATTTAAGGAATTTGATGAAGAATTTTCTGATAGATTATTTATTGGGGGTGTTAAGTATCGGTATTCAATGAGGAGGATGACATGTTTGTTAAATTATTTGTTGGGAACAGCAAAATTGTCAATCTGGAAAACAAGAAAGAATAAAGGGGCACAACTTGGGACTACTGAAGTGGAAATGATGTTTAGAAAATTAGTGGGTGGAAGAATCAGAATCGAATTTGCTTACTATAAACTTGTGAATAATGAAAATGATTTTTGTGATATTTGGGGTTTTAAAGATATATTATGTGTGGTGTTTGAGGGTCAGTTGGTTTTGAATATTTAATTGTTTAATTAGGTTTTGTTTTTTTTTGCATTTTTTTTATTATATGATTATTGTGAATATGTATGAGGCATAAGTTGTTATAAAATAAAAGTGTTTTAATCCTCTCTCTCTCTCTCTCTCTCTCTCTCTCTCTCTCTCAGAACTGCAGCTTAAAATGGATTACGTAATCAAACTACTTCAAAAAAATAATTCTGTTCCTCATGAAGATTTCAATTTAAACATGCTACCACTGCTTACACTGCAAGACCTGGAAAATTTTGATGATCAACTTCGGACCGATAGCACCTTTAAGAAGAAAGTGGTATGTCCCGTCTGTGTCTATCTCTAAAGCACAAAAGCCCTGATTTATTGTCAGATAAGACGCCTATATATAGAGTATATACTCTTGATCCCGTGAGGGAAATTTGGTCTCTGCATTTATCCCATCCATGATTAGAGAAACACACAGAGCACACAGTGAACATACAGTGAGGTGAAGCACACGCTAACCCAGAGCAGTGAGCTGCCTGCTACAGGTGCCTTGCTCAAGGGCACTTCAGCCATGGAGCAGTGCTTCAAAGACAATGTAATACAGTTGTGAAATGGGATTAGTCAAATTTATTTTTTACTTTACAGATAACTAAACTGTCATTGTCTGGTGGCAAGAACTTAAAGGAAACCGTTTGGAGAGTCTGCACAAAAATATTTGATCAGAATCTTTCAACCCAGCTGAACTGGTGCGGTAGGGGTCAGAAGACGGGCCTTAAATCACGGCCTATTCATCAGGTACTCCTGAGTAAGTCCTACAATGTGTTAAAGCAACATTCTGTCACTATTCAACCCATATGTGGTGTCTGTATTTATATCAGTTGTTCTCGATATTTACAAATCTGCAAACTTGTCGCTTTTTGGTGACAATCGGCATTTTCTTGGTCAATTTGGTCATTTACGTGAATCGTGTAGAACCGGAGAGTCTTTGTTTTTTTTTTGGGGGGGGGGGGGGGGGTGGATAGGTCAGCGTCAATATAACTGTAAATTAAACAATGTCATGTAACGTTAGCATCACATTTACCTCAGGTAGTCATTCAGTCTCCACAGAATTTTATTCACTAGAGAAATCAACTCTTTCACAAAATATATGCTCTATATTAGCCTATATATTCATTACATTCTACTTAACCTGTTAGTGATGTCTTGATTATTTCATGTCATGAAAATGACATACACTGTGTATACATTATATTTCAACAACGAATTGGAGAAAAAAAACGATTTTATAATTACATTTAGAAGCTCAAGATTCAAGATTCAAGATTCAAGAGTTTTATTTGTCACATACACAGTTATATACACAATATACAACTGGCAGTGAAATGTAAACAGGTCCGCTCCATGGACAGTGCAAATAACAGTTACAAGAAATTAAATAGAAATAGAATAAAATTAGAATAAAAAGTATTAACATAAGTAGAATTATAAATAAATCAAGTAAAAGATAAAAATAGGAAATAAGATAAAAATAAAAATATAAAAAATAGCTATTGCAAGAAGCAGGCCTACATTTAGAAGCTAAAACTGCCTTATGTTAAGTTTACATGTTTGCATACAATGTGTTATTTGAGTGTTGATTATTATACCTAAAAATAAATAGCAACTGAATTTAGGCTAATAGTTTGGGCTCTGT
Organism: Gobio gobio; assembly: GCF_949357685.1. NCBI lineage: Eukaryota > Metazoa > Chordata > Actinopteri > Cypriniformes > Gobionidae > Gobio > Gobio gobio. Next base: position 32,197,776 of record NC_137118.1, on the reverse strand, counting down.
TGTTAACCTTTAATATTAATGTGCAAGTAAGGGCTCCCTATATAGTTTACAGCAATATCTTCAATAAACTTTTAGATATAATTTAATTCATTCAAGGACACTTTTTTTCTTCTTCAGTAAACCACTGTTAAATATAAAAAATAAATAAAAAGCAATTTTGTAAAACTGCTGTACCAAACTCGTACCTAACCTGGATTTCAAAACCGAGGTACTTACCGAACCGTCAGTTTAGTGTAGCGTTACACCCCTACTGTCAGTCTTTTATTTTTTGTGTCATGCGTCACAACACTTCCTTGAGTTCCAGGCGTTTCCGTGTTGTAAATAAAATCATTTTTAAAATAATAAATGTGTCATTCTCTTTAAGTCACGCTCAGAAATGTGTCATTTGCATATTAAAATGTATTTATACTGTCCTCACACTATTCTCAACCAGAGTTCTCAAGGTTTTTTTTGTAAAATGCTCTGACTTTTCTGAATTGTCTTTATTGAAACAATCAAACGAAGATATAGACTTTTGTGCTACTGTCTTATTTTCCCCCTGTTGCTTTTTTGTTTGTTTGTTTTCTGTTTTAGGTGCTGTGTTAAGAAATCCTGCCCAACCAAATTCCACTGAGGCTGAGGTAGAGATGACCGTGAGAAACTGGCTGCGGCTGAGCAGGGACAGGAATGGGGGGCGGCAAAGGCGGGGCGAGCAAGCATAAGTGAAATAATTGATTTGGAGGGAATTTCTTATTTTTGTTGTAATTTTATATGTGTGATTTGTGGAGTATTAAAATAAATGATACTAATTTTGCAAAAACAAAGTAAAAAAATAAATTTTCAAGGTCATCTTCCGGTGCCCTCCTGTTTATTTGTCCTGGAAAACTCCTGTAGCCTAATTTGCATGACCATCAAACTTAATTTTAAAATCACTTATCCATTATTTTTCTGTTAGACTGACATTTCTCAGGTTGTCAGATTGTGAATGAAATACACCCTACACATAAACAATCACTTACTTTCAATTTAAACTTTTTTTGTCATAAAACCTGGCATCTCAAAAGGAAGCGGCTGTAGACTGCGCAGCCACGGAGTCTCGCATGTAAGTGGGCTAGTTGCCTACTTCTCAACTAGCTCTTGTCAAATTGTTAGGGAAGAAATTTTATGATTAACACATCACATAAACTGTTATTGAGTGTTGTTGATACACAATAGGAAACTTGTGTCCACACAATCTGACAGCAGTTAGCCTAAACAAATCAATAAGACCTATATAACGGTGGGATCCCACTAGAGCTGCGAAAAGCATTGAGACGTATCGCTCCCTTTGACTTAAAGGTCCCATGGCATGAAATTTTCATTTTATGAGGTATTTCAACATTAATATGAGTTCCCCTAGCCTGAATATTGTCCCCAAGTGGATAGAAATGTTGATCAGTGTAAAGCCGAGTTCTGGCTGTCTTTCTCTGCCTTTGAGAAAATGACAGGCCAGACGAGCCAATCCTGAAGTCTCCTGGTTTGACGTCCAAGCAGGAACGGTTTCCTCCCTTTCCTCCACCCAGAGAATCTGCCACGCCCATGCAAACGCTCGAGAGATCATTGCTTGTGAACGAGTGAACGCTGGCAGTTTCTCAGTGCTTGGATGTACAAATGAAAACAGAAGTCTTTTTTCAGTTCCTTCTGATCAGTGATTTCTGATGTGTAGCTAATTATCTATTATTCGTGCACACGCAGCGGCTTCTCTCTCTCCCGACAGAACGGTGTTTTCGATCTTGTGAGTCAGTGTTTTGTGCGTCCTCGTTGTGTCTATCTGTTCTAAAATGTGCATACAGTCGTGAGTTTCTGCTCAACATCAGCAGAGTAACATCTTTAGAGATAAACCTCACGCACACCGAAGCTCGGGCTGACCGGTCGGCCTTCAACATCCCCGACCCCCAGTACTGCATCTGGCCCACAGCGGAGGCACCAAACGCGGCGCGAGATTAAGCAGAAGGGGGATAAGCGTGAGGGTATCCGGCTAGACTAGCCAGCTTTCCCCACAATAAACTGGATTACATTCGATTAATGCTGTTGTGTCTTTGTTTGCGCTGTGTACTCAATGCGCGTCACTAACGCTTTTCATATGATAGGAACAGATCTAAAAATAATGCTATCAACACTTACTCGTAACTCGTTCATCTCGACAGCTGTAATGGTACTTTGCATGTGTTACAAAGTTGGTAATAATGATGAAGACGGACTCGGCGTGACTGGGACTCGTGTTTATTCAGAACTGTCAGATACAAACACAATAAACTTGCGCTGACAGCTCTCATAACTCAGTAGTTAGTTACTATAAATAACTTTGTTAGCAATCGCTCCGTCTCCGTGATGTCCGGTTCGCGAACGAATCATTCTTTTGAATCGGTTCTTTTTAGTGAACCGAACCAGTTCACCAAATCGGACTGAATCGTTCTAAACGGTTCGCGTCTCAAGTCAGCTCTGATCCATAATTTACTAAAGTTACTAACTTTCTGACATGAGTGACAGTACCTCCGACTAGAAATAGACTAATAACCTGAAGTATATGCTGTAACTAAAACAGTTCACCGAACTGAGACTGACAGAACTGATGTGAAGTGAACTCCGGTCCATCCGTCTCCAGTATGGGTAAAATCTTTCCGTGGCAGGGGCAGCTGCCAATGAGACCTGTCACTCTACCAGTCACCGCTAGTGGCAGCTGTCACTCGACCCGTCACCGCTATATGCGCCTGTCACTCGACCCGTCACGGCCGTAAGCGCATGTCACTCGACCCGTCACCGCTATATGCGCCTGTCACTCGACCCGTCACGGCCGTAAGCGCCTGTCACTCGACCCGTCACGGCTATATGTGCCTGTCCCTCGACCCATCACGGCTATATGTGCCTGTCCCTCGACCCATCACGGCTATATGTGCCTGTCCCTCGGCCCATCACGGCCATTAGCTCTTATCACGCGACCCGTCACCGCTATATGCGCCTGTCCCTCGACCCGTCACGGCTATATGTGCCTGTCCCTCGACCCGTCACGGCTATATGTGCCTGTCCCTCGACCCGTCACGGCTATATGTGCCTGTCCCTCGGCCCATCACGGCCATAAGCTCTTATCACGCGACCCGTCACCGCTATATGCGCCTGTCACGCGACCCGTCACGGCCATAAGCTCTTATCACGCGACCCGTCACCGCTATATGCGCCTGTAGTAGGCTATTATTATTGTTATTAATAATCTAATAACAATTAGGCCTAATATGTCACGCCTACCCACTGCATGTTTTCTATAAGGTAGCCTACATTTTTAAGGATTAAGAGACATCAGTCACACTTGTATTTTATTTTTTGTTTTTCTGTGAAGAGTTCTTTATAGCTTTTTATTTCCTGCACAGCCATGTCATTGAAAACATGCAGGACATAAATTAAAATAAAACCACTTGAACTTGAAATAAAACTCAACAAGAGGCTATGGTCTGAAAGCATACAGTAAAAAATAAGTCCATTCAGATTGTGTAGCCTACGCGGAATATGCACGAGAGCGCGGTATAGGCTACATATAATAATAATAATAATAATAATAATAACAACAACAAAAATAATGATATCGCTCTGTAAAAACAACAAAAGTGTACTAGCTTAACTATACAGGCCTGTGTAAACGCAATGCACGCAGGACTTTCAAAGTTGATCGTGAGTGCCGAAGGACGCGTTCAGTGCGTGCGCACGATCTAGTCAGGCCGTTTTAAACTTTGAAAACACTTGGCCCGAATGGACACAGGAGTTTGGCTAATGTATTTTGCACGGACATCAATGAACTGTGCTGATGAGTAAATTTACGTCACGGTGACAAATAAAGTCTACTGTATATTCAAACTATTAAAAGTGTGCTATGGTCTGTGGAAAATGGAGGAGTGATCATTTGGAAGTCTGCATCTGCTCACTGTAGGTGTGTGTGTGTGTGTGTGTGTGTGTGTGTGTGTGTGTGTGTGTGTGTGTGTGTGTGTGTGTGTGTGTGTGTGTGTGTGTGTGTGTGTGTGTGTGTGTGTGTGTGTGTGTGTGTGTGTGTGTGTGTGTGTGTGGATTGTCATCTGCTCACTGTAGGTGTGTGTGTGTGTGTGTGTGTGTGTGTGTGTGTGTGTGTGTGTGTGTGGATTGTCATCTGCTCACTGTAGGTGTGTGTCACGGGGTGACAAAACAAACCGAACGGGACTAAGATCCTGGTGAATACTGTTGCAGGATTTTCCAGTGAACCTCCGGTCTATGCCCTGTGAATCTGTTGCCATGGCAGCGGGGCTGATTGCCTGAGTGACAGCAGGTGTGGGGCAATTATAGAGAACGCTGTGAGAAGGACACCTATTGAGATGAGGCTTTAAAAACAGAGAGAAAACAGACTGTTGGGGTGGTTCTCCTCCCGTATGATGCTGTGTTTGTCAGCGGGTTGCTCTTTTTATTGAGGCTGGGCTGTGGAGTGGGGAAGATTGGAGTTGGGGAAGAGGAAGGAAGGAGTGAAGTATTTGGCAGCGAAGACTTGAGGAATATCGTCCGTAGTGAGAAAGACGCAAGTGATGAGTATTTGATCCGTTGTTTATATGCACTAACACTGAAGTGGTGTGGAGAGTTTGGAAAACGTTTGGCACGAGTGAACATTACACCGAGTGAATTAATGATCTGTCTCCAACTTCTGTCCTCTCCTTGCCGAATGTGGTGATCGCTGCATCATTCTTCTGCTTTCCCGGAGCAAAGTCAAGCCCTGATCGAGGACGAGATCCGATCTGGTGGGAGAAAAGACCGGTGGGTGAGTGCTGGCCCGAATGCACGGTGTGCGAGTGGAATTGCAGTGCCTGAAGTGAAGATTTACACGGTTTGTGCTGTGAAGTGAAATTTGTGTGTGGAGAAGTAATAGAAGTCTGCCGTGCACTCCTCTCCTACAGTCTTCCACCCGCTGTCTCTAACGAAGGGTCTTGATAAAGCAACTGCCCAACTTCCGGCTTGAAAAGACCCGGCCCCGCTAGTGCTGAGTGCTTCATATATCATGTACTGTTGAAACTGTGCTGTGTCTGTTCTAGTGCTCAGCCGAAGTGAGCGTCCCGCTCAAAGTGCCCTCCCCGCCTGGTGGTCTCCACACGCCCCTATTGGAAGCCTTTACCCTGTTCAGAAGAAGAAAAGGTATATCAGTTGCAAGCTTCATGTACTGTTGAACCGTTGAAACTGTGCTGTGTCTATCCCAGTGTTCAGCCGAAGTGAGCGTCCCGCTCAAAGTGCCCTCCCCGCCTGGTGGTCTCCACACGCCCCTATTGGAAGCCTTTACCCTGTTCAGAAGAAGAAAAGGTATATCCGTTGCAAAGCTTCACACACTGTTGAACCGTTGAGACCTTGCTGTACTGTTCCAGTGCTCAGCTGAAGTGGAGTGCTCCGCCCAAAGTGTCCTCCCCGCCTGGTGGTCGAGTGTTCCGCCCAAAGTGTCCTTCCCGCCTGGTGGTCTCCACACGCCTTATTGGAAGCCTTTACCCTGTTCAAAAGGAGAGAAGGTATATCAGTTGAAAAGCTCACACACTGTTGAACCGTTGAGACCTTGCTGTACTGTTCTAGTGCTCAGCTGAAGTGGAGTGTTCCGCCCAAAGTATCCTCCCCGCCTGGTGGTCGAGTGTTCCGCCCAAAGTGTCCTTCCCGTCTGGTGGTCTCCACACGCCCCTATTGGAAGCCTTTACCCTGTTCGAAAGGAGAGAAGGTATATCAGTTGAAAAGCTTCACATACTGTTGAACCGTTGAGACCTTGCTGTACTGTTCCAGTGCTCAGCTGAAGTGGAGCGTTCTGCCCAAAGTGTCCTCCCCGCCTGGTGGTCTCCACACGCCCCTATTGGAAGTCTTGACCCCGTTTGAAAGGAGAGAAGGTATATCAGTTGAAAAGCTTCACATATTGTTGAACCGTCGAAACTGTGCTGTGTCTGTCCCAGTGTTCAGCTGACGTGAGCGCCCCGCTCAAAGTGCCCCCCCCCCCCCCCCCCGCCTGGTGGTCCCCACACGCCCTATTTGGAAGCCTTTACCCTGCTCAGAAGAAGAAGAGAGTGGCTCGCTTGCCCCCACCTCTGAGTACCTCCCTCCGGAGTAACCCCAGTGACGCGTTTCGCCCTCGCATCGGCATACTTACCTGGTTCCAGTCTGAATGGGGTTCGTCTGACCACGGCCTCCCCTCTTGAGTCCCGTGGAGGAATACTTACCCTGTGACCTACCTGGACGGCGCGGGGATTCCCCCCGATTCCCCTCCGACGAGCCTCCGGCCCGCCACGAACGTCCCTCCCCTCCCGTCCCGGGAGGTTGGTAGACTCTTGAACTGTCCTGGTGGCAAGAAGAAGATTTTAATTAGGACTTATCCAATTCATCGACCTTTTAACAATAATAAAGAAACTGTATTATTTTATTCCCTTGTCTGTCTGGTCCTTGACACGTTCCTCGGGGTGGTTCCCGGGTTTCCAGGGGTGGGTGCAGTCTGGTTTGGCCCGCCCCGACCTGTGACAGAACTTGGCGTAGTCGGCAGGGTTACCACCTCGAGTGGAGCGATCAAGGACCTAGATGGCAGAAGAAGAAGAGCCAGTGGCCCGGCAGCCCGTTATGCCTTTCTTTATGGGGGCCCCGTGGGCCCAGAAGTACGGAGGTCCAGGGTCAGAATTGAGCCTGTCAGCATGGAAGACCCAGGTTGAATACCTGGCAGGGCTCCAAGGGCTTAGTGCCCCTCAGAAGGTACAGTTTGTGCTAAATTCGTTGGAGGGAGAAGCAAGAAGAGAAGTACAGGCAGCGCCGGAAGCAATCCGCATCACAGTCCAAGCCATCTTTGATTTTCTCACGGGGCAATACGGAGACACCACCCCGGTAGCTCTCCTGAGAACGCAATTCTTTAATTGTAGGCAAGGGCCTCGACAAACTGTTCGGCCATTCGCGTTGCAACTGAGGGAACAGTTTACCAGGCTAAGGGGAAGACAGGATCACGGCCTGGGGGACGAGGAGACCCTATTGCGAGATCAGTTTCTGTTGGGATTACGGAGGGCCCCGTGCGTCAGAGTCTGCGGGTGCAACTGAGACGGACGCCGGACCTCACGTTCGAAGAGCTGCGGCAGGAGGCTCTAGCCCTCGAGCGTGACCACAACGAAGGTATGGATCCCCCCAGCTGTCTGGATGCGAACGCTGTCAGTGGGCCTTCGGCCCCTGTTACTTCCGATTGGAAGCATGCCCTCCGGGAGGAATTAAAGAGGGATATCCGTGAGCAAATGTCTGAATTGTCTAAGTCTGTCGTCGAGGAACTCCGCCGAGAACGCCTCCATTCATTGCCCTCACCGCGGGAGCGAGCCTACTCCGACGGGAATCACCCTCCAGAGCGTCACTTCACTCGACCCACGGGTCCCCGATTCCAGTGGGACGAACAGGGGCGTCCTATCTGCAACGGCTGTGGGGAAGCCGGACATTACGTTCGTCAGTGCTCCGCCAGACGCGCTTCGCAGGGGGGTTTTTAGAGTCTCCGGCCACTGTGGGTCAAGTGGTCGGGACCCCCTTTTCAGACCCCTCGTCTTCCAAACTGTCGAAGGAACGCCTGGTGGGCCGTTGTCCGGTCATCGTGGTTCAAGTCAATGGCCAGAAGGTGCAGTGTCTGCTGGACACGGGGTCGCAAGTCACTCTGTTCGCGGAGAGCCTAGTCCAGGAACTATTCGGTACCCAGGGCCGGCCGACGACCGAAGCCCCCTGGCTGACTCTGCGAGGGGCCAACGGTCTCGACATCCCATACGTGGGATACGTAGTGACAGACCTAGAGATCCATGGCATGGTCGTACCCCAGAAGGGGGTGGTGGTGGTTCGCGACGCCTGCTTGGGGTCTCATCGCGCCCTGTTGGGCATGAATGTCATCTCCGAATGCTGGGAGGGGCTGTTCCAGAGTGGGCCGGCCCGAGCAACTGCGACGCCTGAGGGCAGAGAATGGGATCGCATTAGAGCTGACTGTCGCCGAGTTTGCCTGGCCGAACAGCAGGGGGACCGGGAGAGCACTGGAAGAGTGGCTTGCCGCTATGCGTTGTCCATCCCGGCCCGAAGCGAGGCGATGGTTTGGGTCCGGGTGCCCCCTAGACTTTACCACCCGGAGGAGTGGGTGTTGGTAGAACCGCACAACGACGGTCCTAAGGTGGAAGTGGCCAGAGGACTGGCATCCGCCCAAGGCAGCCGAGTCCGGTTGAGAGTCCGGAACACGAACCCTTTCCCGATCCAACTGCATCGTCATCAGTGTCTAGCCCGAGTTACCTCAGTGTTGCCCCAGCAAGTGCAAGATCCAGGAGGAGTCAAGTTCAGTCAAGTGGGCCCGACCGTAGTGGAGGTTGCGTTGGCGCAGACGGGGACGCACAGAAGAGGGGCTGAAGGAGGACTGCCGGCCCATCTCGGAGGTGAGTCCCTACGGGGAGAAGGGTTGGAGGAGGATCAAACAAGACGGCTCAAGGCTTTCCTATCAAAATGGCCACAGTTGTTCTCCACCCATGACGAGGACTATGGGTGTACTAACATCATTCAGCATCAGATTCCCACTGGAGAAGCCCCGCCTAGTAGGGAACGCTACCGGCCGGTACCTCCAACATTATATTCTGAGGTTCGGGCTCTTCTGCGGGGGATGCTGGATAAAGGGATCATCCGCGAGAGCAGTAGCCCTTGGGCGGCCCCGATTGTTCTGGTGAGGAAGAAAACAGGCGCATGGAGATTCTGTGTGGATTATCGGAGGTTGAACCAAGTGACGAAGCGGGATGCTTTCCCATTGCCTCGAGTCGAGGATTCCCTCACGAGTCTCACCCGGGCGGCCTGGTATTCCACACTAGACCTGGCGAGCGGATACTGGCAAGTACAGGTGGACGAGCGGGACCGGGAGAAGACAGCCTTCACGACTCCTTTTGGGTTATATGAGTGGGACCGGATGCCGTTCGGCCTCTGCAACGCCCCCGCCACGTTCCAACGGCTAATGCAGCGCTGCCTGGGGAGCCAGCTAGTGGATACCGCTCTTGTGTATCTGGATGACGTGATTATCTATTCCCCTGACTTTGAGACTCACCTTCAGCATCTTGAGCAGGTGTTCCGCTCCCTGGAGAAGTACGGGCTGAAGCTCCAACCGGATAAATGTCAGCTTTTCCGGAAGGAGGTGAAGTTCCTGGGCCATATCGTGAGCGCTGCAGGAATCGCTGTGGACCCAGAGAAGGTGTCGGCTGTACAGGGGTGGACTGCCCCGAAGACCGTGCGTCAGGTTCGATCCTTCCTCGGCTTTGTCGGGTACTACAGGCGATTTATTAAGGATTTCTCTAAGATCGCCAAACCCCTGAACCAGTTGCTGGGTGGAACGGGACACACCAAGGGCCGAGGGTCCCCAGCGATTCAGTGGGATCCGGCATGCGAGACCGCCTTCCAGAGGCTCAAGCAGGAGCTGTTACAAGCACCCATCCTGGCATACGCAGACTTCACCCAGCCCTTTATCCTCTACACTGACGCCAGCCACTTGGGCTTGGGGGCTGTCTTAGCGCAGAAACAGCAGGAGGAAGAAAGAGTCATTGCTTATGCGAGCCGGAGTCTACACCCCGCGGAGAGGAACGATGCCAACTACAGCTCCTTTAAGCTTGAGTTACTGGCCATGAAGTGGGCGCTCAGTGAGAAGTTCAAGGACTACCTATGGGGAGCAAAGGTGACCGTAGTGACCGATAACAACCCACTGGTACACCTACAAACCGCCAAGTTGGGGGCGGTGGAACAGAGGTGGGTGGCACAATTGGCCAACTTTGAGTACCAGCTTCAATACCGGCCAGGAAGGGAACATACCAACGCTGACGTACTATCTAGGTGGCCAGAAGGAGGGCCGGAGGGTCCGAGACCCATGCGGGAGGTGGACCGCGACGAGGGAATGATGGTGGGCATTGTGGAGGCACCGGGACCACCGTTGGAGGAACCGCCCGCAAGTTGGGGATGGGACCCACAGCGCTGGAGGATGTTGCAGGGTGAAGATGAGGACCTGTCACTGGTCCGGGTCTGGCTGGAACAGGACAAGTGGCCGGAGGGTGCGGGACGCCGGGCTCAAACCCGAATCGTGAGGGGCCTAATGGGCCAGAAGGAGAGGCTCCATCTGAAGGAAGGGGTGATTTGTCGGTCCCTCCAGGACTCACGCTCGGGTGACCCGGCCTGGCAAGTGGTGGTCCCCGAGGGAAGGTGTCACGCTCTGCTGGAGGCTTATCACACCAAGCTTGGTCATCAAGGGCGGGAGAGGACGACGGCCCTTTTGCGACGCCACTTTTACTGGCCTGGGATGGAGGGGACCGTGAGGACTTACCTACAGGGCTGCCCGCGCTGCACCCTGTTCAAAGCCAGGAAAGAGACACGAGCTCCATTGGTCCCAATTCGAGCTAAAGCACCGATGCATATCCTCGCTATGGACTATCTGACGCTGGGTCGGCCGGTCGATCGCATTCAAAACCTCCTAGTGGTCACTGACCTGTTCACCAAATATGCCTGGGCCATCCCAACTCTGGACCAGACCGCCATTACCACCGCTAATGCCCTGTGGAGGCATGTCATCCAGCCCTTCGGGTGTCCCGAAGTGTTCCATTCAGATCAAGGGCCAAATTTTGAATCCAGGGTAGTACATGAGCTGTGCCAACTGTACGGATGTAAGAAGACCCATACAACGCCCTATCATCCTCAGGGGAACGGAGGGTGCGAGAGGTTTAACCAGACGCTGCTCGGTCTCTTGGGGACCTTGGAAAACGAACAACAGGGGCATTGGGCTGACAACCTTCCGGCAATGGTCCAGGCGTATAACAACAGCATACACAGCACGACCGGGTATGCACCGACCTACCTGATGTTCGGAAGGCATGTGAGACTACCAGTTGACCTACTGCTGGGAACTGCGGCCGCTGAAGAGGGAGGCGGTGTAACGGAGTGGGTGGCCAGACACCATCAACGCCTTCAACTGGCCTACGAACGGGTCTCGGACCGAATTAAGCAAGCCGCAGCCAAGAACAAAAGGTTGTATGACCGTGCGGCTAGAAGTGCGCCGCTACTGCCTGGTGAAAGAGTTCTGGTGCGAGATAGCCGGCGACAAGGGAAGGGCAAACTCAGTGATCGGTGGGAGCCCCAGCCGTACGTGGTCCAACGACAGCCGCGTCTCGATCAACCGGTGTATGCCCTCCGTCCCGAAGGGAGAGAAGGTCCAGAGCGGGTGCTCCACCGAAACCTGATGCGCCCTTGTCCGAATTACCCCGAACCAACTGTTGAGAGACCTCTGACTGAACCACTGCACTTTACTTTCCTATTGTTACTGCGTAACAACCTGTAATAAACCTTGCACATTATACTTCTTTATATATACATATATATATATTTATGTTAACCACTTATTTCTAAGTCTACAGTTTATCTCACTTATCATATCCACTTATTTTTTTATATTTTTATATTTTAATTTTTATATTTTATTTTTATCTTATTTCCTATTTTTATCTTTTACTTGATTTATTTATAATTCTACTTATGTTAATACTTTTTATTCTAATTTTATTCTATTTCTATTTTAATTTCTTGTAACTGTTATTTGCACTGTCCATGGAGCGGACCTGTTTACATTTCACTGCCAGTTGTATATTGTGTATATAACTGTGTATGTGACAAATAAAACTCTTGAATCTTGAATCTTGAACCAGCGTGGATGCCTCCCGTGGTGGGATGGGCTGTGGCCCCCCGGAGGCTGGAAATAGGGCCAAGGCCAGAGGAACCTAACTCCCCACCAAGGCCCGAGGAACCTAACTCCCCGCCAAGGCGATCCCAACGGGAGAACCGGGGGCAACCCCCAGCCAGGTACGGAGACTGGGTGTCCGGATCCCGTTCTAGGGACTAGAACGGTTTGGCAGGGGGGTGTGTCACGGGGTGACAAAACAAACCGAACGGGACTAAGATCCTGGTGAATACTGTTGCAGGATTTTCCAGTGAACCTCCGGTCTATGCCCTGTGAATCTGTTGCCATGGCAGCGGGGCTGATTGCCTGAGTGACAGCAGGTGTGGGGCAATTATAGAGAACGCTGTGAGAAGGACACCTATTGAGATGAGGCTTTAAAAACAGAGAAAACAGACTGTTGGGGTGGTTCTCCTCCCGTATGATGCTGTGTTTGTCAGCGGGTTGCTCTTTTTATTGAGGCTGGGCTGTGGAGTGGGGAAGATTGGAGTTGGGGAAGAGGAAGGAAGGAGTGAAGTATTTGGCAGCGAAGACTTGAGGAATATCGTCCGTAGTGAGAAAGACGCAAGTGATGAGTATTTGATCCGTTGTTTATATGCACTAACACTGAAGTGGTGTGGAGAGTTTGGAAAACGTTTGGCACGAGTGAACATTACACCGAGTGAATTAATGATCTGTCTCCAACTTCTGTCCTCTCCTTGCCGAATGTGGTGATCGCTGCATCATTCTTCTGCTTTCCCGGAGAAAAGTCAAGCCCTGATCGAGGACGAGATCCGATCTGGTGGGAGAAAAGACCGGTGGGTGAGTGCTGGCCCGAATGCACGGTGTGCGAGTGGAATTGCAGTGCCTGAAGTGAAGATTTACACGGTTTGTGCTGTGAAGTGAAATTTGTGTGTGGAGAAGTAATAGAAGTCTGCCGTGCACTCCTCTCCTACAGTCTTCCACCCGCTGTCTCTAACGAAGGGCCTTGATAAAGCAACTGCCCAACTTCCGGCTTGAAAAGACCCGGCCCCGCTAGTGCTGAGTGCTTCATATATCATGTACTGTTGAAACTGTGCTGTGTCTGTTCTAGTGCTCAGCCGAAGTGAGCGTCCCGCTCAAAGTGCCCTCCCCGCCTGGTGGTCTCCACACGCCCCTATTGGAAGCCTTTACCCTGTTCAGAAGAAGAAAAGGTATATCAGTTGCAAGCTTCATGTACTGTTGAACCGTTGAAACTGTGCTGTGTCTATCCCAGTGTTCAGCCGAAGTGAGCGTCCCGCTCAAAGTGCCCTCCCCGCCTGGTGGTCTCCACACGCCCCTATTGGAAGCCTTTACCCTGTTCAGAAGAAGAAAAGGTATATCAGTTGCAAAGCTTCACACACTGTTGAACCGTTGAGACCTTGCTGTACTGTTCCAGTGCTCAGCTGAAGTGGAGTGCTCCGCCCAAAGTGTCCTCCCCGCCTGGTGGTCGAGTGTTCCGCCCAAAGTGTCCTTCCCGCCTGGTGGTCTCCACACGCCTTATTGGAAGCCTTTACCCTGTTCAAAAGGAGAGAAGGTATATCAGTTGAAAAGCTCACACACTGTTGAACCGTTGAGACCTTGCTGTACTGTTCTAGTGCTCAGCTGAAGTGGAGTGTTCCGCCCAAAGTATCCTCCCCGCCTGGTGGTCGAGTGTTCCGCCCAAAGTGTCCTTCCCGTCTGGTGGTCTCCACACGCCCCTATTGGAAGCCTTTACCCTGTTCGAAAGGAGAGAAGGCATATCAGTTGAAAAGCTTCACATACTGTTGAACCGTTGAGACCTTGCTGTACTGTTCCAGTGCTCAGCTGAAGTGGAGCGTTCTGCCCAAAGTGTCCTCCCCGCCTGGTGGTCTCCACACGCCCCTATTGGAAGTCTTGACCCCGTTTGAAAGGAGAGAAGGTATATCAGTTGAAAAGCTTCACATATTGTTGAACCGTCGAAACTGTGCTGTGTCTGTCCCAGTGTTCAGCTGACGTGAGCGCCCCGCTCAAAGTGCCCCCCCCCCCCCCCCCCCCCGCCTGGTGGTCCCCACACGCCCTATTTGGAAGCCTTTACCCTGCTCAGAAGAAGAAGAGAGTGGCTCGCTTGCCCCCACCTCTGAGTACCTCCCTCCGGAGTAACCCCAGTGACGCGTTTCGCCCTCGCATCGGCATACTTACCTGGTTCCAGTCTGAATGGGGTTCGTCTGACCACGGCCTCCCCTCTTGAGTCCCGTGGAGGAATACTTACCCTGTGACCTACCTGGACGGCGCGGGGATTCCCCCCGATTCCCCTCCGACGAGCCTCCGGCCCGCCACGAACGTCCCTCCCCTCCCGTCCCGGGAGGTTGGTAGACTCTTGAACTGTCCTGGTGGCAAGAAGAAGATTTTAATTAGGACTTATCCAATTCATCGACCTTTTAACAATAATAAAGAAACTGTATTATTTTATTCCCTTGTCTGTCTGGTCCTTGACACGTTCCTCGGGGTGGTTCCCGGGTTTCCAGGGGTGGGTGCAGTCTGGTTTGGCCCGCCCCGACCTGTGACGTGTGTGTGTGTGTGTGTGTGTGTGTGTGCGTGCGTGCGTGCGTGCGTGCGTGTGTGTGTGTGTGTGTGGATTGTCATCTGCATTCTGCACACTGTAGGTGTGGGCTGGGGATTTTCAAACTTGCAGTAAAACATATTATGGGCAGTTGTTGATTCCCTGTTAGGCTAATTGTAAATATATAAAAAGATTTATATATTGTGTTACAAAGTCAAAAAGACCCCCCCCCCCCCCCTACAAAAGCTCTTCATAAGTTCACCAGCCTTCAGGTGCGTCACCCTTCCCCCCAAGTGTACCTTTCTCACCTTTTGTGACCTCGAGTACCCTGAAAACAACTTATTTGATTGGTGTAAGTGCGTTGACCAGTTTAATTTGATTGGTCAAATACCGACAACGACGGCGACAGAGGCATCGATGATGAACTTCAAGGATCATACATGCAGGAGTATCATTGTCAGCGTAAGTAACTAACTATGTTCTGATGTAACATATATTTGCAATTTGCATGACTTGTATTATTAATTAAATATCGTTTGATGAATGCAATTTTTAATGGATCTAAAAAGTTCTTAATGGCAGTCTCTCATAGGCTACCTATATTGACAATAAACATATATATTTTTTTGCAATAGGTATCGACACTTGTTTGACTAAATTATGGAAGGTAAGCAAAGTCATACCACTTTATTATTTGCTTTGCATTTTATTTTGAAAACTCTCACGGGGGTGTCCGCAGATTCTTGTCAATGTAAAGAAACAGTCTTAAAGGTCTTAATGCACTATGTTTTAAATGAATCACCTAAACATAGCCCTAAAAAGTATTGGAGCTGTTGATATCTGCAGATACCCTGTTTAAACAAGTTATTACAATTACATGTAAATCAGTTGCTTTACAACTGGGATCCTTTTGCATGGCGTTGTTCATAGATCACGTTAAGGTGATGCGATGTGGCAATTGACTTAAGGTGATCCACAGTTCAAATAATTAATGTTTTAGGACGATATCCATATTAGGTGTGTTCTGGCGTCGTTACACAGACAAATTGACGGAGACATCAAAGTACCGCGCGGTACATTGATGCCATAGCCTACACCGATCGGTCTGTGCAACGACGCTGCGAGTAAAACAAACAAACAAAAAAAAAATCCAAAACACACCTAAGGGTTTTGCAGTAAAAGAGAACAAAAAGACCATTGCGTTTACGTGAAACTTTCATTATTGATTATTATTTATTTATATAGACGTATACTTCTTACAAATGTACCAAACAATTTTGATATTTGCAAATAAGTAGAAATGGATGTTAAAATTATTAGACTTATTTTCCAATCACATGTAATTTGACTAAATCTCTCTCTCTCTCTGTCTCTGTCTCTGTCTCTGTCTCTCTCTCTCTCTCTCTCTCTCTCTCTCTCTCTCTCTCTCTCTCTCTCTCTCTCTCTCTGTGCCAATCAGCCCATAATAAGTTACACTGCTTCTTCTGTTTTTATTTGACAGGAAGGGTATTTGAGTTTCTCTGCAATGAGGATTTTTTGGAACTTGGAGGTGATCATGCTTGTTGTTACTGCTCTTCTTCAGTTACAGCATCTACAAATCATTTTTTCATAAAGCATTTGAGATTTGCTGTACACTTTAAAGAGAGTGGCACAAGTAAGTAATATCTTGAGAATTAAATTTGGCAAATATTAATAATCTATTAAATGTATAGAATGTATGTATTATTGACACATTGTCAAAACATCCTATTGTCTTGGTAGGCAAGTTCACCATACCATGCCACTGTCCAGAGAGGAAAAGTGGTAAAAGGAGCCATTGGCATTGTCCTAAGTGTGCCAAAATAATAAATAGATCCCCAGATTTCAAATCCCACTTACAAAAGCATGGTAGGTCAACATAAACATTAAAATCATACTCTTTGTGTCTTTGACAAGTTTATAATTCACACTACATCTGTCAAATGTATTATTCCTTTTCTTTGCCACAACAGGTCTGATGCTGACAGCAGGACCTTCTGGTGAGTACACTCACAAATATAAACCAAACAGAAGTAGAGATACATACAACAGTAGTTTATAACTGAAATGGTCATAGTCAAAATGGAGTGTGTATTATTTTTCTCAGATGTGGAACAACCTTCTGCGCCTACTGTAACTGACCAAGTCCAACAAGGAGCAAAGGTGTGCCATATATGTGGGCTTCATTTCAGCACCACCTCGAACTTAAAACGACATGAAAGAGAGCAGCATGATGGACAAGAACCCATGATCTGCATTGACCCAAAAAATGGACTCTATGTATAGTCCAAAACATCCCCATGGTGTTAGACTGCCTATACATGTACAGAAGTGTTTACCAGCTCGGCTGTATGATTGTGAAGTGGAGGAATGTAGGGACTTCATGAGCATAGCTGCCCAAAGTGGAAACCCTGGTAAAGAATGCTACCACCTAGAGAGGACCCGAAAAGGCCATGCATATATTCCACCACCAGCACTGAACAATGAGTCTGTGAAGGAGATGGCGGAAAAAGGACTCATATCAACATCGAGGCAAGAAGAATGCATGGCACTCTACCAACGTGCCTACTCAGAGGAAGTTGACTGTGTGTTCCCAATTTTCTGGGGGGAACACAGTCTCTCTGATCGTTACATCTTCTTCTCAGTACACTGGTGAGAAGGACAACTGGTGTAAGTTTAGGAGGACACTGTCAACATTCGATACCAAATCAGGTAAATGGCACTGCCAGTGTATAGGCTCAAGAAAACGGATCAGCTGTGTACATAGATACTTGTCTATGTGGTGGCTGTTCCAAGAGCATCCTCACTTGGCCAAAAATGCTGTGGATACCTCAAACGAGGATATTGAAGATCTTGAGGAAATGGTCAGTGGAAATGTGGGTATGCACTATCAGCCAGAATACACACATAGTAGTGTGATCACTATGACCAACTACTTGTGGAATTTCAAGAGAATCCCAGAGGATCTACCACTGGATTTAACCAAGACAGATAATCCCGTTCCACAGAACTTTGAGCCTGCAGAGACAAAGTGTCCTTACTGTCCAGGGCCGTGTCCTCCAGAACTTACTACTTTCATCATTACAACACAAGCAACAGTCTATGGAATATTTTCCCAGAGCAAAGGTAGGGCATTCTGTAAAGTTTTTACACTTATATAAATTGTGCATATATAAAACGGGAAATGCCAATAAATGTGTGTTTTCATTAGGTATTTCAGCCTATGGAAAGGAGTGCCCAGTTTGCAGAAACGTAGTTCGTTTTCAGGAATACAGTTCCGGATTTCATAACTACAACAACAGGATCTTTCTTTCCATACCCTTATGTTCTCTTCTAACAACCGGTCTTTCGGTGAGTACATGCAATCGGATTGTTACAACTGTGGGACATGTTTGTACTAAATTAAACATATACAAAAATATTTACAACATGTTTAAGAACATATTTTTTATTGTCTGCAGAATCACATTGCTGTTGGGCGGATGTTGCGCACAATTGCGTCTCATTCTGGGACTAAAGTGCCATACAACTCCCTACGGAAAGCGTTTTATCATTTCTGCGCTCTCAGAAAATATTCGTACAACTATTTCTGTTACCGCTGTGGACATCACCCATCTGTTGTCATCGCTGACACAAACTGGAAAGTTGCATTTGAATTGCCAGGTGAGAGTTACTTTAAAATGTAATTCAAAACTTCAAACGATATTAATGCCACATTCACATGCTCACTGTCACTACCCTTTTTTTCACAACTACCAGTCCATCTCTTGAAACGTCCGGAGAACCATAACAACACTCCCCAGGAAATGGAGGTTAATGTGGCAGCAAGATGGGAGAACATGGAAAAGGAAATTGTTGCCACCGGATTCTGTGATGGTAAGCACAATATTTTGTATACGTTGACAACTGCTCTGTGATATTTTGCAACATTGTTAATCTTATTACTTTTAATTTGTAAAAGTAATAATTTATTATACTAATTGTAACCTAATTGTAATTAAGTTAAAATTCTGTATTGTTTCACAACATGGTTGAAGCCATATATTTTTTATAGTACTTACATACATGCATGACAAATTAATTACATACATGACTGAGTTTTAACCTTACACATTCCATACTTTAGATGCTTCTGGCAATCCATTTCAAAGCACATTGGCATACTCAGCCTTTGCTCCATGGATGGGGCAAGATACACGAACCAGCGATACCCTTTCAAAAACTGAAATTAACATGCAACACACTACTATCAAATATTGCATTCTAAAACACTTTTTAATGTAAATTATCATTTGATCAGCCAAAAAAGGATGAACTGATAAAAGTCTGCAATGTCCTCGGAGTGTCTGCCAGTGGATCAATCGCTGACATGCTGAACAGGCTTGAGGAGCTTCTCCTTTATAAGGATGTTTATCCTAAAATGTTTGTAAAACTCAAAAAGGCTGGAGGTAAGATGAGTTTTGTTTATAATTTATAGTAGGGAACAATATATTAGACATTTTCTTTTGTCAGTTTACAATATATATATTTTTGGTTAATACTCTGTTTGATAAATTAAGGTAACATGTCATATTTGTTGTAATACAGGTGGAGTGTTACACATGGGATGCACCCATGGAGTGGTCTACTATGCTTCACCTTTATGGTGGCAGGAGTCCGCTCGGGACCATGGGGATGCCCTATTGAGTTTCAAGCACCCTCCCACAGTGTACATATGTGACATTGCTGGACGTGTTGCCAGACATGTCAACAATCGCACACAGCAAAGATTTTTCAAGCCACATGATGGGAGGGTGTGTGAGCCAACAGAGGCAAATATATCATTGGCATCCGCTGGGAAGTTGAGGGTACATCTTGACTGGGTCAACAATATCAAGTTGAAAACTAGGCTCAACCCAGAACCATCAACAATGGACAAATTGTCACAACCACATCCAGAAACTGGAACATCAGACCGCTTCTCCTTTTATGATAGGTTCCACCAAAATAACCAAAAACGACCAGAGGAGAAATTGCGGAGTCTAAAAGTAATCCCTGAACTGGCTTCTCTTATCAACACCTCAGAAGCTGAACAAGTGAACAGGGAGCTGTCCTCAAGCCGGTATTCTCTGTGCCAGATGAGAGATATGCACTACATGTTTTCAATACGCCTGTACTTCCATCTACATAATGCCAGGAAAAACTCCGCATTTTTGAAAGAAATGCAGAAACGCACAGATGAAAACATACACCTAGGACTACAGGGCAAACTGATGTGTGGCCAAAAAGGTAAATTTGAAGTAATGTGTGCTGTTACACTTTTTTATGATAGCTGATCTGTAATATTTACTGTGGAGTAATGTATTCATAAACAATTGCAGAAACAAACAAACGACCAATGGAAGAACAGGGCAGAGAACCACATGGCCCAGCAAAAGTGGACAGTATGCCTGAGCAGGGGAAGAAGTTTTCTGTGGCAATGTTCCCCACTGAGCAGACTCACAAGGTAACTACATTGGAATGTTCACTATACTGATAACCACAAACCAAACAATAATAACCAATAAAATAGTGCTAACAACATGTACTGGTAATAGTAATTGTATTTTTCCAACATTAGGAAACCATCGCCAAACTTTATGCTGTAAAGAGGAAAGATGATGTCATTGCAAAGATTTCTTTGTATGCCGTTTTGTTTCTGCGGGACCTGATATCTGTTCTCCCCCCACATCTGTTGAGTGACACAAGCAGTATAGCAATGCCTTGGCTAACTGATAATGTAAGTATAAAATGCTCTTAAGTATTATAAAAGTTGTCATATCCATAATTTTTTATGCATATATATGGCATCACCCCATATTATTTCATAATTTTTTTGGGGGTTTGTTTAAAGGCGGTCAATTGCCGCGTTGCTCAAATTGCGGAAGAGACTAAGGATGTAAGTTATTCACACAGAACCTATGACTACATGTGACATTTATAGTTGGTTATATAAAGACTAAAACCTGTAATTTTGGCTTTCAGGTTGTGGCTTTGAACACAGACACATTCATTCTATGGCACAGAGATTGGCAGAGTAATGCAACTGTGTCAGATGACCACTTGAAAGTTCTTGGGGTATTTACAAAATGTGCAATACAAAATGCACATCTTTTTTCATGAGCATCAAGACTAATACTTTGACATAATAGTGTCATAAATGTCTTAGAATTTAATGTTTTCAGTTTGCATCATTTCAGAATGTTTCAGAGGTCCAGAAAATACTTTTGCCAAGGATTGTTGGAGCTGGAAATAACCCAGAGACAGGATGCCACTTCATTCTTTGGGTAAAAAAAAACTAATTTTTCTGTAAACTGGACCACTATATCATATTGCAGTAGCTAATGCTTTTTCATATTTAGAAGATGTTACTATTATTTTTACTTTACAGGTTTTTGACATGACTAGAAAACACATCAGAGTTTATGACAACACCAGTCAATATCTGACAATATCTGAACTCCACATGGAAATTCTGAAGTAAGATTTTCTTACCGTAATTCTTATTTTTACACACTATTTTATGCAATTACAAATTGTGCTGAATACATTATGATTTATAAATAATAAATTGTCAAAATTACTTTATTTACCAAACTACTTGCTTTTTTCTTTTTCAGAGATGCTTTTAGAAATATTGCATCATTGGACGATTGGACTGTGTCCAGTCCAATGCAATGGAAGAGAGATGATGGAAGGAACTGTGGTGTTTTCGTATGCACAGTGAGTTTATATACATGAATTATGTTGATGTTGTTTATATATTTTGTAATATAAAAATGTTTGATGAATGTAACTGATTTTTGGAGTAGATGGCAGAAATGGAAGCAAAAAATATTAAAATGTGCCAGGAAATGCTGCACAATGAACAGATGGGATACCTTCGTCTTTACCATGCTTCGTGCATGGTGAAAAATCTGCAACCAGAGGTAATGCTGGGAATTTTAAAAAAAGTTTACAGTTTACAGGGTATGCAAAGCTTAACATTAAAATCTTTCCTAGGACTTTCCACCCGAGGTTAAAACAGCCCAGAGTGCAACACACAACAGCTGCATGGCCCGGGATGATGGAGTTTGCATTTACCAAAAATGTGGATCAAAGTATGTGATGATTAATTTATTTCTCTGTGATCGACAATTTTGAGTAAGAAGTTAAATTAATTGTTATCATTTATCTGTCTGCAGAGTAATGCACCCAGAAATCCAGTCACTGGACTGGATTCAGTGTGACCTTTGCCAAAAATGGCTACATGCAGACTGCGCTGGCATCAGTCTTGAAGCTGTTACAGAGAAAACATCATTCAGCTGTGGATGTGACACTGAACATGTGCATACCTTTGAGAAGTATGTTATACCTTAAATTATAAATTTTTCATAATAAAAGTACAATACATGTTTTAATGTCACCTTGATTTTACAGAACATTGGCACTCTTGAAGCAGGGCTGGTTGGTTGACATTGTAATAGAGGATCATGAGATCTTGGTAAATATTACAAATTACTAAAAAAAAAAAAAAACATTTTACTACTTATATCCTAGCTGTATCATGTTGAGTGTTGGTATTTAAAAAATATACAACATAGGCCACCACTTAATATATGCTGTTGACTGAAAGTTTACATTTCTTACATTTGTCTTACTTTTGTATGTAACATTCCAGAAATTACACGATGGCTTAAAAAATGGAACAATACGATCCAACAGGATGTTCTTATTTGAACATCCCACATTTTCTCCAAAGCTCAAGATGAAACTCAGTAAAAAGTTTTGTTTTTTTGACGAAGAACAGGTACAATTTCATATTGTTTAACAATTTATATAGTTAAAATAAGTTTGTGGGGTTTTTTTTAATGTTGTACGATAAGCATACAACACTGTATAGATATATGTCAGACAGATTTGAACATCTCACATTTCATTGTAAATGTGATATTGTCAATGAAGATATTCTACAGATTTTTTTTTTCTGAAAAAGAGAATTACAAAGTTACTTTATAAATTGTAATACATTTTTAAAGCATATAAATGTTAATATGAACAAATTTAACAACTGTTTTGCTACAGACAGAGAGGATAATTGAACGAATATACACAGTAACACAACTGCCTAGAGATTCCCTACCAAGCACAACCTACATTCTTGAAGTTTTGACCCCTGAGGTATATTTAAATATAATTTGATACAGTATATGGGACAATACATTAAGTGCACTGTACACACACCCTTTCATAACTGTATCTTCTTGTCTTTTAAAGCTAACACTATTCATTCTGCACAAGACTGAGGGCTTTCACAGGTTTCAGGCAGAAATGGCTTTACTGTCAAACACTGTTTTGGAGTAAGTCTTACTTTTACTGTTGTTGTTTTTTTTGTTCCTCCTTAAAACACTTCTGCAAAGTTTACACCTGTGTCATCTTTCTCTTTTAAAGGGTGCAAAGTTCAAATCCACCATGGTTTTGATGGCACTTCATCAGCAGGAATGTCATACTGTGTGATAAGAGAGGCCTGCTACAACAGAACACATCAAGCTGCCAAAGATAAATGTGTTTCAATAAACTGAAGTTACTTGCCAAGGTGGTACTGTCTGAACTATACTTTAGGCCCAAGAGCAGGGGAGGCCATCTGCAAAATATTGGTTTCATGCCATGTCCCCATATTCTGTTAAAATGTGTCAAGTGGTTTAAGTTTAAAGGGTTAGTTCACCCAACAATGAAAATTCTGTCATTAATGACTTCTCTTCATGTCGTTGGACACCCGTCAGACCTCCGTTCATCTTCGGAACACAAATGAAGATATTTTAGTGTAAATCCGATCGCTCAGAAAGGCCTCCATTGGCACAATGTACTGTACATTCTCAAGACCCATCAAAGGTACTAAAGACGTCGTTACAAAGTCCATCTCACTACAGTGGTTCTAAAATAACTTTATGAAGCGACGAGAATAGTTTCTGTGCACAAAAAAACCTAAATAAGATCCAAACCGCTGATTCGACTCACTGATTTATAACGCTTCGAAGCTTCATGCTGTGTTTTGAAATTGGTCATCGCTATATAAGTCGTTATTTAGGGGTTTTTTTGCGCACAGAAACTATTCTCGTCACTTCATAAAGTTATTGTAGAGCCACTGTAGTGAGATGGACTTTGTAACAACGTCTTTGGTACGTTTTATGGGTCTTGAGAGTGTAAAGTGCATTGAGCCAATGGAGGCCTTTCTGAGCCATCACTAAAATATGGCTCTAAAATATCTTCATTTGTTCTGAAGATGAACGGAGGTCTGACGGGTGTCCAACGACATGAGTGGAAGTCATTAATGACAGAATTTACATTGTTGGGTGAACTAACCCTTTAAGTAATTTAAAATTGACATTCAAATAATTTATGTAAAAATTATTTAAATACTAATTCATATATTTATATGTTTATACATATTTATAATACACAGCCTCTTTAACGCAATTTAGCCTAACAGTATTTACACGGAAATGTATTGTCAAATCTAGTCTAAACATAGGTAGATTTTAATGACAAAAAAAAAAAAAAAAACTACCTTTCATAATCAGAAATCGTTTTCCTTGTCAACAGTAACCTAAGAAAATGTAACCAACGGGTCACGTGACAGGCGCATTCTTTGGTGACGGGTTCTTCTAGTGAGAGAACCGCTTTTAATAATGTAACCTGCAATTAGCCCTTTAACGATCACGGGACACAAGGAAGGTGCATACAGCTGCGACTGGTCGAGTGACAGGTGCATTTAGTGGTGACGGACTGCGTGACAGGCACGTATGGCCGTGCCAGGTCGAGTGACAGGCACGTATGGCCGTGCCAGGTCGAGTGACAGGCACGTATAGCGGTGCCAGGTCGAGTGACAGGCACGTAGCCTATAGCGGTGCCAGGTCGAGTGACAGGCACGTATAGTGGTGACTGGTCGAGTGACAGGTGCATATAGTGGTGACGGACTGCGTGACAGGCACGTATAGCGGTGCCAGGTCGAGTGACAGGCACGTATAGCGGTGCCAGGTCGAGTGACAGGCATGTATAGCGGTGCCAGGTCGAGTGACAGGCACGTATAGCGGTGCCAGGTCGAGTGACAGGCACGTATAGCGGTGCCAGGTCGAGTGACAGGCACGTATAGCGGTGCCAGGTCGAGTGACAGGCACGTATAGCGGTGCCAGGTCGAGTTACAGGCACGTATAGCGGTGCCAGGTCGAGTGACAGGCACGTATAGTGGTGACTGGTCGAGTGACAGGTGCATATAGTGGTGACGGACTGCGTGACAGGCACGTATAGCGGTGCCAGGTCGAGTGACAGGCACGTATGGCCGTGCCAGGTCGAGTGACAGGCACATATAGCGGTGACGGGTCGAGTGACAGCTGCCACTAGCGGTGACTGGTAGAGTGACAGGTGCATATAGCGGTGACGGGTCTCATTGGCGGTGACGGGTCTCATTGGCAGCTGCCCCTGCCACGGAAAGATTTTACCCCCTCTCTCCGTCTCTCTGGCAGCAGCTCGTGCCTCGTAGACCTCGTTAAACCACGCCCCCTCCGCTCATTTCAAATGCAAAGATGTCACCAATCACAACAGTGGGCGTTTTTACTGAAGTCTCACAGCAGACACGCCTCTTGAAGCAGCGCATTCCAATATTAACCAACTGCAGAACCGCAGAACCCATATACAGTACGTCACTCAGAGCAGTCTGAGGACAACAGCGCCACGCCTCAGTCTCATGCCGGAAGTGGGCGGAGTAGCAGCCTCAGATCGGAAGTGGGCGGAGTTAACGAAAACTAAACAATCGGCATGGCGGAAGAAGAGAATACGGTAAACAGTTGTTTTTGTGTTGTGATTTTAATCTATCAAGTTTATTTGTGTTTATTTGTTTGATCCATCGTTGTTGTATTAACACTTTATACAGCACGTGGCTTTAATCTTTTTTTAAACGAGCTTTACGATGTCTCTCGCGTCTGTTGATATGGTCTTGCTTTAAGTTACATATTCATTGTTTGTGAGTTTACTTTGTTGTTGGCGCTGTATTTTTTTTTTTAAATACCTTTTCTGATAATGACCAATGTGTTTTATGTGGATTTTTTTTCTAATTTATAGAGGCATAATGCGATTTGGAGATACTCAGCTTTACTTAATTTTCATCAATGCAAGACATTCTGCAACAGTTTTTACTGCCCAGGGGTTTTAAACTGACCAGATGGCACTAGTTGAATGCACACCTTCAAATTCACTTCAAAAAGCAACTGTCCATGAAGGTATGAATGTTTTGAGTTATTTGTTTATATACAGTGGCAATAAATACTATTTATTAGTTATCCTTTTGGAATTAGTTGGTTGCATGCTTTGGTCAAAAATGTAATCTCATCTTCAAAGTTTCAAGTAGATATATTTATATATAAGCACAATGTGCTTAACCTAACAAAATACAAACTATATTTAATGGGTCTGAATATGTCCTTTTAAAATCAAATCAAATACACAACCAAACATGTTAAATGTATTGCCAATTATAGATATTGTTCATTTTGGATGATGTTCTGAAAGTTTCTTTTATATTCTGAATTTGCAGTGGTTGAAGTGGTAATTTGTGCTTGAGAAAAATGAAACTTGGCTCTCTTGTACAATTTTTATGGTTACATTATATATAATATATTTCGGTTTGATTTTGTTGCAGTAAATTGACAAGCAGACTCACCCCAGCACAGGACAATGGAAGCTGATCAAAAACAAGGTTAGTTTTAAAAGGCTCTCATAAAGACATAAGCTACTTATACAGATAGTGTGTTGTTATATCTGTCACATCTTTTCCAGGAATAACTTAATAATGTTCTATTGTTTTAGACTGTTCCACAACAGTTGGTCAGCTCTATTGACTGTGGGATATTCATGTTAATGGTAAGACATTTTTGTTAAAATAAGAGCTTCTCTTCATTAGGATAAAAAACATGAGGGCTTTTCACACTTGAAATAGTAAACCCCGGGTATACAGAATCCTGGGTTATCTTGCTTCACGTTTCACACTGATCATCATTAACCTGAGATGAACAATTAATCCTAGGTATTCATACACTGCCGTTCCACACTGTACTTTACTAAACCATGGGATAACATCCTTATCTGCAGTGTCAGTGTCACTGATTGGATGAACACCGCACACAATATGTTTACATAAATGCTCAAGATTTGCATGAGGAGTATTACAAGTTTATCCTGAATGGACATTTCAGATTATAAAATAATTAAAATGGTCTCTTCTTCACTGCAATTGTTGCGTTTTCTGTCAGCATTTGACGTTTTTCCTCTCCAACGCTGAATTTATTATTTATATAGAATGCACAGTGTTTCAGTGACTGTCAAATGCACGTCAATATAAAAGTGTGAAATGTTACTTCACCCGGGGTTAAAAGTGTCTTTAGAACGATAAGCTCAGTGTGAAAAGCTTTCCTTTGATTTCTGTATACATTTTGAACTGAAAATGGTTAATTAATTTGATTTGTGACAGGGTATGTTTTGTCACAAATATAGACATGAGGGAAATTGAATTTCAAAACTTTTTTACAAACTATTATACATGCTACATCCTTCAACACACGAGATTGTTAAAAACTTCCAACATTTCATCCCATTTTTTGTACCCTTCTCTCATGAAGGAGCCACGGATCACAGAAGACCTCTGCACTGCAGGTGAACTACCAAACGTTTTCAGAGGTTTCGTGGAGGAGCTGTACTTCCTGAAATTGAAAGAGGAAGACCAGGAAAAAGCCCTTCAACTTTCACAGGCTGAAATGGTTGACCAACAACTTGCCAAAGAGCCTTTAGTGTTTTTTAAGTGTTTGGACAAAAGGAGTCTCAGAATTGATTGTATATTTATGGAGATTTCATTTGATTTAATTTGTCATGTACCTGCTGTGCAATAACTTTGAACCTAGTTCAATATATTCTCTTTGGTCTGATTGTGTATTTTTTTAAAGCAAACCCCAGCTAGTATATGATGCCTTTGGGGAAGTAAATAATTTTTGTGTGTTGTTTTGGGATTTGATTAATCTGAATCTGCTTGAATTATGCATTCCAGTGTAGAATTGTGTAATGTGTATTATGTACTATGAAAAAAGGTTGATTCTGAAATGCTTGAGTAAAAAATATTTTGTCATATAAATAAATGTTCAAATGCTCAATCTTTGTTTTCATTAGTGTTTTAAGCTTTATGTTCAATTGATCTAATATAAACTTTTAAGACATGATATAAATAGAAACTTTTTACTTTAAAAATCCTTAACAAAACGTTGCAATGGGGTTTATATATATATATATAAACTTACATTTTATATACATATATTAATTTACATTACATATATAACTTGCATTATATAAATATATATTAAATGTGTAATGTGTGTATTTTTATGATTTAACTATGTACTATTAAGGTAAAGTGAGTATATCTATCTATCAATATATCTCTCTACAATTAGAACGTATTAATAAAACACTTGACATTATTAACATGGTTTTAAACTTGGGTTTGAAACGCTCCAATGTATGATTGCTCCATGAGCAATGTATACGAAGATAAATCAGCTCCGCCCACTTCCGGCATGAGACCGTGGTGTGGTGCTGTTGCTCTCAGACTGTTGTGAGTGACGTCACTGTGGCGTGGTGCTGTTGCTCTCAGACTGTTGTGAGTGACGTATATGGTTCTGCGGTTCTGCAGTTGGTCGTGTCTCCCTGGAGTTACATTTTGAGAAGTGCGTCACGACACGACCCTGGTTCTGCAGCACAAATAATGGACTTTCGGCTTCGTCGTGACTGAGGTAGGTAAAAGTGTATATATACAACAACAAAAAAACTTATTTCAACATGTTCTATATTTTCTGACAAACACGTTTTGTCATAGCTGTTACGTTATAGGCTATATCCTGTTTTTTATAATACATAAAGGTAGGCTCTAAAATATCATAAAGGTATAGGTTTAGGGAAGGGATTGGGTTACGTGTTCAAAACGTGTCTAAATACTGTAAAAAAAGAAAATAAAATAATTGTAAATAAAATTATGCTGACTGATTAAATCGAGAATCACACTCCATGTCATAATGGCAAAAATCAGTTTCATGATAAACATGCCCAACGCGTCTGTATACTGTCATTGACTTACATAGGCATCACTTCCGTGGACCCATCACGGAATTTTCGGCGATTCCGTGACACTGCCACGGATTTTGAGTTAAGGAGCCCATGTTCATTTCAATGAATTCTGTGAGATCAGGTTCTATAGAATTACCCTGCAAAGTGTAAAGAGATGGTAGAGAAGATTCACAGTTACTTTCCTAGAGAAGACCATATATATATTTTTTAATTATCATTCAGAACTAGTCTTAAAGAGATGAGGTTACGCTGAAGTATTACAAATGCTTCCTGCAGCTTTAAGATGCAGCTATCAATGGAGGATGCAAAACAGTAAATTATAGTGTCATCAGCATAAAAATGAATACTTGCATCTGATAAATAATCACCAAGATTGTTTATATATAATGTAAATAACAGGGGACCCAAAATGGACCCCTGTGGCACACCATATTCAATACTGAGCTTTTTAGAAAGAAACCCCTTAATTTGCACCCTTTGACACCTGTTCTTTCCTAATCCAGCCTAATGTGGCTTCAGAAAGAACGATACTATGTAAACGCGATAAAAGGATACCATGATTGACAGTGTCAAAAGCTTTAGCCAAATCAATAAACATTGGAGCACATGATCTTCCATTATCTAGAGCACAGGTAATGTCATTTAGAACTTTCATTGTGGCCGTTACCGTACTATGATTCTTTCTGAAACCGGACTGATACCTGAACAAAATGCTGTTTCTAGACAAAAATTCCTTTAGCTGTTCACTGACAGTAGATTCCAAAAATAGCTTGGAAATCGGTCTATAATTATTTAAATTGGTTGGATCTCCACCTTTCTGCAGGGGTACAACCAAAGCAGATTTCCAGACATCAGGAACAACATTCTGTTCTAATGATAAATTGAAAATATAAGCTAAACTAATAATACCACACAAATCCACCACTAACACTTACTAATGTACTGTGCTGTTGTGTTCCCTCCAAAACATTTTTTTTTTGTTAAAGGCAAACTACAAAATATAAACAATATTGAAAGATGCAAATAGATAAATAAAGACATTACATTTAATAAGTACTAGGAATGTTTCTTTAATAAAATTGTCCAGTTTTTTTAAGTTAAATGTAGCACCTGAGCACATTGCAAAATGGCTACACCTGCTAAAACCAAAGTATAAAAAAAATTTGCCCCAATTAAAAATGATATTCTGATCAAATAAAACTAATATATGCATATTATACAATCGTGAGTTTAATATTTAACCCAGCATAAGAAGACATGTACAAAAGTCCAAAAGTCTGAGACTAGTGAAAAAGCCTTTGTTTGGCTTCTTTCTTGTCATTGTGTAATAAATATGCACATTAAACATTCAATAAAATGTACTGAAAAAGTACACCTTTCATGAAAGATTTATTTCGATGGATTCTTCAAGATGTATGTTTTATAGTGTATCTCAGAGGCCTGTGCATCAGGCAGATTGTGTAGCTGACGTCCTTTGCTTCAGGAGCTGCTCTTTTCGAGTGTTCTGGTTGGTGGTCATGCACTCCTTAAACTTCTGAACCTCTGTCTGACACTTCCTCCAGTCCTGATGCTCAGCCATACAGTCCTGCAGAGCATAGTGCAGCTCAGCACAGCCTGTTCTGGAGATCATCCCATCTACTGGATCATCCTCATCCTCACTCCTGCTGCGGTTGTGAGGGGATGGGGAAGGAGCCGATGCCATACTATTAGAAAGATGATCATTTGAAGATGTGAAGATGTGTGTTATATATCGAATTAATCTACCTATATATCAGTGAGTTATATATATATATATATATATATAAAACGGCGGTTTCTGCTCCCGGGCATAGTGAAAATTATCATTTATCATATAAAGCTGTTGGGCTTTCACACTGCCAGTGTTCGTCTCGCGCAGCTGAACCGTGGCGTGTGTATTGCAAATACAGACGAATATTGTCCATTCGGTCACATTTTCCGGTGTTCTTCTCCAACCCCAGTACGTCTCGTGTTTTTATTTATTATGGGCAGCATATATCTGTTGCAAATGCTACCGGGTTCCCCTCTGTCCCAAACACATATGCATATAACATGCTGTATATAGGTAGTTTACATGATTAAAGTAACATTAAAGTTATGCCTCTAGTTTTAATCATTTAAATGTGTCTTTGAAGTTTGGGAAAAAACTTCTGGCAGCTTTAGTCTTTGTTTATGCACATGTATATCTTCAAAATAGATGACTAGTTATACATTAACACTATGCTGAAAGCTCGTGTATGTGAACCTTTTGCAGATAAATACAAGTGCATTTTCGTTTACTATTGACACACATCAATAAGTAAATCATACTCAAAATATCAACTATTATAGTAAACAACATTTCCTAATTAGGCCTACTCTGTATACATTTTATGATGAATAGTATCATTAGTTATACATAATGTTTAAAATGCTTCTTGTGTTCATATATTTCATTATAAAATGGCTTAAGTACACTACCCTTCCTGAAATACAATTAATATTGTCATCATTCATTGATTTCATGTTAAAATAATATAAAAATTCACAACCCTCTTTGAAATAAAATATTCAGTAAAAAAAAAAGAATCATCAGATTAATCTGGAAAAATAATCGCTAGATTAGTCGACTAATCGAAAAATATAATATATATGTGCGTACAGTGGTGGAAATGGCCGAAATTCACTAGGCGGACTCTAGTTTGGAAAGGGTTGTTTTTTTGGGGGGGGTGGGGGGTGGCATGACCTTTAGATGACCTTTCAGATGTATTTAATTACAAAAACCTTTATAATCTATAATAAGATAAAATGTATTTAATGTTTCCTTTAAATTATTATTGTTTATACATTTTATTTTATTTATTTTGTATTATTATTTGTGGCACAAACAATCATTTAACAGAATCTCTGCTTTGGAGATAGTTATCTGTGTAAAAATAAACATACATTGTGTAGGAATCTACATATGTGGTGCATGCACAGTTTAAGAGGTCACAGAAACCATCTAAATAAATTGTTATAGCTTTGTAAAAATGTTTTTTCTTTCACCCTTGTAAATAATTATTTTCTTTATAATTTTCTTTTAAATAAGTTATCATTGCCGGTCTATAAACTATAAATAAAGTTCACTTGTACTTGCCTCACACTTGTCTCCTACTTATCTTAATCATTTTCAGTGTTCAGTTGTGATAATGATCATGACTGGCTTAATGTTCACCTTATTCTCTAGACATTTAATATCTAAAGAAGGGTCGTAAGACATAAATAATAGTTGCAATAAAAAAACTCATGCTGGGGCATCGTTTGGAACATTTAAAACTTTACACAAGGTTACACAAATGAGGCTTTGTTACAGTAATATTATTTTGAAATTTTTGTATTTTTCTACATTATTTTCTGAATTCTACAGTTTGTCTCGGGTTTGTTTAATAATATAGCCTAAGCATCATTGATAAACCCTTGGTTTAAATAAAAAGGGGGAAATTATTAGTAATTCTCTCTAACTGGCCTGATTAGCTAAGCCCTCTAAAAACACAAAACAAGTAGGGCCGTAACCACCATACACATTGACGGGGACAAGTACCGCACCAATATTCTAACTTTTTTTCATAACAAATGTAATATCACATGCTTTATTAATGTTATTACTGTAAAGTTGTGCAGTTTAAGGGGGATTTATAGAATTTTTTTTATTATTATTTATTTGCCTCAATTTGTAATAATTTAAATATATGCATTTATATAAAATAGCAACATTTTATGTAAAATCCACTTTTAAAAAAGATTAAACTTCTCATTTTCATTCATGGTGATAACATGAAGATGTGCTTTGGTTTAGTGGAGGATTCCCCCCGGACTCCGTTCCTCCGCGTATATATATATATATATATATATATATATATATATATATATATATATATATATATATATATATATATTATATATTATATTATATATATATATATATATTATATATATTAAATTATATATATATATATATATATATATATAATATTATATATATATATATATATATATATATATATATATATATATATATATATATATATATATATATATATAAGCAATGGGATATTTTAGTGACTAAAATATCCCATTGCTTAAACTTACCAATAAACCTGCATACACCACTATAGCGATACATCTATAGGCCTATTTAGCTTTTTTTTTGTGTGTGTGTGTTTGTTTGTTTTTGTTTTCTATCTCTCTCCTGTATGTGTATATGTGTCATTGGTCTCTTACCTTGTATAAGCTATGTCTTGTTAATTTGTAATTCGACTCAAAACGCTCGAGTCACGCTGATATCAAGAGTTTACTTCAAGAAGGTTTCATAATGTGTCTAGCCGGGCACATTTCATATCACGAACAGGAAATGTGTTACATTTTTAAGGGTCCCCGTCCATTCATTGGCATAAAAGAGACAGGGGAAACGAGTAGTATGAAGCTGCAGACTCGGAGCCTGCTGCAGCTACAGTCCCGCGCGATATTTTTTTCCCCAGGATGGTTCAACATTATGAAGCTGCAGACTCGGAGCCAGCTGCATCTACAGTCCCGCATTCTCAGACCCCTCGTTTTTCGAGACAGCGCCTCCTGCTGTTCGGAAGATCGTATAACACCTGCACACAGAGTCCCGCATTCTCAGACTCCGGATGCAATATAACGGTCTCGCTTCTTTTAAAGTTTTTCAAATAAATTAACACAAAATAATAACAAAATAACATATTTGCGTTCTCTGCTCAGTGCATTTGCCAAAAAACACACTGTGTTCTCTGACTAACAAATTACCCAGTAGTTATTTTTTGAGTGTGGGTGGTAGGCTAGCCTAATCAAAAGAAAATTACGGATGGAAGAGATACAATTACAGATTGAACTATCTTATTATCAATATTAATATTGTGTGATTATTATATTGCCTCAATGTTTTTCAAATTCCAATGTTTCTTTCAGTTCAACCTATGCTAATGGTCTAATTAACATACCATGCTAACATTACAAACCCTGTTTTTTGATATTTTGAATACAATGCAAAGCTTAACTCAAATAAGAATAGACAAAACACCAATAATAAACAATTCTGTACTTTATTTAACGATCACCTAAACATCATGTTGCTGTAAAAAGGACAAATAAAAGAAAAAAGTAAGAAAGAATTTTGTTAGTGACTTTACTTTTCGTCTTCAATTGCATAAGGTAAAATAATAACTTTACTTTCTGGTAGGTGACTGTTTTTTCATTCGTTTGGCAATCGCTCTGTCAAATTCCTCGACTTAATAATTGCCATTGTCAAAAATATTGTGTAATAATAAATTATATATTTTTTGCAATTCCAATTACAAGCATACCTAGGGTGATAAGTAAGGCCACTGAGGAACACCTCCTCAGCTCCTGCCAGGACAATGCCTGCATCTCACATAGGCCATGAATGATGGCCTGTCCATATAAATAAATACATTAATTCATTAATTAACATATAAAACATTGCATATATGGCAATAATAGAAACCATCCAATTGACAAACATGTTTGGGCCCACCTCAGGAAAAGAAAACTACAAATTAACTCCACTTCATCTGTGAAGTTCAGTTGAGTTTTAGACTTATCCAGCAGAGCTTTGAGGGGTTCAGAAAGAATGTCTGCTGTTGCTTATTGTCCATGTAGACTGGCACAGGTGGCTTTGGGGGGAACCACTTTGGTTTCCCATTGAGAACATCCTGTGGGGCAAACAAAAAGTATATATATATATATATATATATATATATATATATATATATATATATATTAGTGCTGTCAGTTAAACGCGTTATTAACGGCGTTAACGCAAACCTATTTTAACGGCGTCAATTTTTTTATCGCGAGATTAACGTTCTTTTTGGTCTAACAAACTTTGTAGTTTTTTCACATGCTGTTGCAACAACTAGTAACGTTAGAAAAACTACAACACCACTCCGGATGTAGCTAGACCGGAAACAAAACATCAGGCACGCTGCGGCTGCCCACACTTGTTTGGGCCATTAAAAGAGTAGACGTGGATGGCAAGCGTGAGATGCCGAAATGAGAAACGTATTAAGCCATGGTTTAACTCAGGGGTCTTCAACTAAAAGTGCTTGTCTTGAGCGCTGCTTTCTGCTCTGATGGTGCGTAGCCTACACACCAGACGCGAATGAAGCGTTTTGCGCGAGTGATTTAAGTCAATGCAAAGACGCAAATAGACATTCTGCGGCGCGGATTAAGCGGTGTGCATGTCGCGTCATTCGCGTCCGGTGTGAGCGCACCATCAGTCTCTTCTTCACTGCATGCTTGACCGCGCGTCTGGGTCTGAACGTAGTAACAGTGAGCATTGCAACGTTAACTGTTTCATTATGTCAAAAGGCTTCGCGGTCCGGATGGACGCATCTCGCGGTCCGGATTCGGACCGGAGTTCACTAGTTGGCGACCCCTGGTTTAACTGCACTATAGGCGGAGTCCTAGTTTACCTTGCATGTGCACTTTGTAATTTTATTTTGTATCACCCTGTTTTGATCCCTTAGAAAGGGCTGTTGAAGGGGCTGTTTGTGCAACAAAGTATTTGTTTCACCCTTTTATTGATGGGCAGTGTTACATTGTGTGAGATTATTTGCTCCAAGTGAGAATGTTGGTGTGAAATCGAACACTAAAGTATGCCAATGTTGTTTTCAATAAAACAAACATTTGAACAAAGCAAGCCGATCCACTTTTCTATGTTGATAAGAGCATTAAAATAAGAAAAAATAATGGGACAAAAAGAAATCAAGGGACATTTAGAATAAATAAAAATGTGCGATTAATTGTGATTAATTGTGAGTTAACTATGACATTAATGCGATTAATCGCGATTAAATATTTTAATCGTTTGACAGCACTAATATATATATATATATATATATATATATATATATATATATATATATATATATATATATATTCACATATTTATATATTCAGATACAGTTATTTCACCATTTGCAGGATCCTTCATATCAACAACTTCATATCACAGTTTAATTAACATGGATTAATTTTAATATGTAAGTTTTATAAGTATAGGCTACTCATTTAAGTAGGCTACATTAATTATATAAAGTAAAAAAAAAATACTCCATTTGACATTAATGAATTCAATTTATAGTTTTAAGATAAAAGGTAATTTAAAAAAAGGGGTGGTAAAACACATTCTTTTGAAGGCTTGACTGTGTTTGTGGGGTGCACTGTAACATGTGTTCATGCTTCGTTTTAAAAAAAATTGCCTTATTTTTCATATATAGGGCTCGGGCGTATGACGTCATTACTTTGCGTGGCGGCCATGTTGATGGCCTCATTTGCTGCTACTCGGACTACTGCGCACTGTTTATAGACGTGCTCCCTCTCAGTCGTGTGTCTTAATTTGGCGTTATTATTGGAAACCATGGTAAACCGTTGCTGCATTGTGGGGTGTAACACTAGATCACATAATCGCCATGGGAAAAAGTTCGAAAATTGATTAACTTTCCACCTCTTTCCTGCTTGGAGACGCAACCACGGAGACCAAGTAT
Organism: Gobio gobio; assembly: GCF_949357685.1. NCBI lineage: Eukaryota > Metazoa > Chordata > Actinopteri > Cypriniformes > Gobionidae > Gobio > Gobio gobio. The sequence goes on along the minus strand of NC_137118.1, from coordinate 32,161,790 downwards.
CCGAGGTAACAAAGAGTCGTCGGCTCGCTTGGATCGCGCTTGTAAGACAAACTGTTACCTGGGGATATGGTGTTGGCTGATCGCGGCTTTGACATAAAGGACAGTGTGGGACTTATGTGTGCCGAGGTAAAGATCCCTGCTTTCACAAAAGAACGCTGTCAGCTGGATGCAAGAGATGTGGGGAGCACAAGAAAAAATGCACACCTCCGAATTCACGTGGAAAGGGTGATTGTAACCGTCCGCAACAAGTACACTATTTTGTCAGATAAAGTACCGATTCACATGGTGTTGCCAAGCAAGGACGAAGACATGACATTCCTCTAAAAGATTGTGTATGTATGTTGTGCTCTGACAAACATAAGCCCTAGCGTTGAAATAAAATAAATGTGCATTAAATACAGCCATAAGTGTCTGTTGCATCCATACCCACAATCTTCAAAATAAATATACTTAAATCAATATAATGTGCAAAAGCAAGAAGTGTCACACAATCGCAATAACCGTATAATGTGCAAAAGCAAGAAGTGTCACACAATCAGATATTTTTCAGTGTTTATTTGCAAGTAGTGCAACCCGAGAACACAGAACGGTGCAGAATGCTTCAAGGTAAAAGGTTAACGTTACATAGGCTTCATGTTCTGCAGCTCCTGAACCCATCCATTTGTGAACTGCAAATTTCATATGAATCCAAACCGTTAATAGTTCCAATTTTGTCCATATACCGGTACCTGGCTTCCCTATTTAACGTATCCCGGTAAATTCCACATCCTTTTCGGGATTTTAACATAGTTTTTCTTTCTCCCAACTCTGCTTCTCCTCGTTCGATTTGCTGTATGTTTACATTCGCGAGGCCATCAACATGGCCGCCACGTCCCAGAATGCAACGCAGCGCCCGAGCCCTATTTGACCTTTATTCTACACTGCTCTGTCCCTCCTTGTAAAACGGTCTGATGCTTTCCGGGTTGTATGAAGCCAGTCCCTCAAAAATACGCAGTGGGCTCTGATTGGTTAGCTGGCCCAGTGTGTTCTGATTCGCTAACCGCAGTGCACGGTTGTCGGAAACGTCACGCCCCTTACCTGGAGGCTGTGCTTTGGTCGGCGTCAATAAAACCATATGAGAACATTTGAGTGAAGATGATCGAGCAGAACCTGTTCAGTCCTCAAGTGTAAAGACTGCGGATCTATAATGATCGCTACTGAATGGCACTGTTACTTTTGTATTTTTAGAACGATTATAGCCAAATATCTGTCGCAAGAACTATTAACCCAAAACGAACACTAAGCACTGGCTTTACTAGTAAGTTAGCCAAATCACACACAGAACCATGTTTAGCATGCCTGTAGATAAATAACACATAAAAGCTCTAATCAAAGAATCATTTACACTAATGTCAGGTTCGCTGTTGAGATTTTAACGTTAGTGTTTGTAATGTTAGGTGTTCGTCGGATAACGTTAAGTATGAATGAGCATTTAACAGACTGGTTTGCAGAACAGCGTTGTCATCTGTTTACTTCCTTGCTACAACCTATTACAGGAAAACACATCGATGAAATATAAATCAGACTTACAGGTTGTGGCCCGTAAACAGCTTCTGTTTGTAAATCCAGCTTTCAGGACAAGCCGTTGTGCATATCCTGTATTGAACTCGCGAAGTTTGTGGAAGTTTGTGTTGTCCTCCGTGAAATGTGCAGCGCGCGCGTCGTGCATCCACGCACCGGCAGTGTTTTTTTCACGCAGCTGACGTTGTGCAAATCTGGCATTGAACTCGCGAAGTTTGTGGAAGTTTGTGTTGTCCTCCGTGAAATGTGCAGCGCGCGCGTCGTGCATCCACGCACCGGCAGTGTTTTTTTCACGCAGCTGACGTTGTGCAAATCTGGCATTGAACTCGCGAAGTTTGTGGAAGTTTGTGTTGTCCTCCGTGAAATGTGCAGCGCGCGCGTCGTGCATCCACGCACCGGCAGTGTTTTTTTCACGCAGCTGACGTTGTGCAAATCTGGCATTGAACTCGCAAAGTTTGTGGAAGTTTGTGTTGTCCTCCGTGAAATGTGCAGCGCGCGCGTCGTGCATCCACGCACCGGCAGTGTTTTTTTCACGCAGCTGACGTTGTGCAAATCTGGCATTGAACTCGCGAAGTTTGTGGAAGTTTGTGTTGTCCTCCGTGAAATGTGCAGCGCGCGCGTCGTGCATCCACGCACCGGCAGTGTTTTTTTCACGCAGCTGACGTTGTGCAAATCTGGCATTGAACTTGCGAAGTTTGTGGAAGTTTGTGTTGTCCTCCGTGAAATGTGCAGCGCGCGCGTCGTGCATCCACGCACCGGCAGTGTTTTTTTCACGCAGCTGACGTTGTGCAAATCCGGCATTGAAATCGCGAAGACGGTGGATGTTTTCCTCTGTTAGATGTGCTGCAGAGAGCCCTGCGCGCCTGATTCCCCGCTGACTCAAACACACGTGCATATAACATGCTGTGTGTTAAACGCTCTGCAACGCACCCCCGTCCCAAGGAAGGCTGAACAGAGCAAGTACCCCAGACCTGCAATCCGGATGGAAATAACAGCGTTTCCTCTGCATCGCGGCAACAACACTCCAGCCTAACTAACTTATACCACAACAGCGCCGCGATACAAAATGGCCTCACCCTCCCTTATTTAATATTCTCGGAGGAGGGGTTTATGTAAATATTGAGCCTGTTGATGTCACCAACCCTGGAGGAATGTGTGTAGTCGCCCACTGGCCGTTTGCTGTAGTTCTTAGAAACTGATTTCTTTAAAAGCAAATATCTCCCTTTGCTTTAAACTTTGAACGTTGTAACTTTGCAGATGTTGTTTATGCTCAAGCAGCAACATTACACGCTAGCTAAAGTTAGAATAGTGAAATCGTGGTTTACCACCCCTTTAAAAAAAAAAGGTCAAACTGTAAATCTGATTAAATAATTAATGATGAAATTCTTTGATATTAACACACTCAATGTATTTAATTGGTCTACCTTAATTTTAATCGGATTTTACAATGGCTTGTCTACAAAAAGTCCAAGGTTAAAGGCTAGCTAAGCTATAAAAAATATTTTCGGGGAAAAACTAGCTTTACAAATATTAAATGAGCTATTCATGTTGATGTCGATGAGCTATAAAGTAGTTTGATTAAAAAAGAAATGTGTTAAATAAAATTGATGATACTCACGTTTCGGCCTAAGTCCTTCACATTGCAAAGATGTTTACCCGATCCAATTTGATAGAAGGCGCTGTCTCGAAAAAACGAGGGGTCTGAGAATGCGGGACTCTGGGTGCGGGACTGTAGATGCAGCTGGCTCCGAGTCTTCAGCTTCATACTACTCAGGATGGTAGGGGAAGGTACCGCCTTTTCCGTCTATGATTGGCTAGAAGGGCTCTCCTCCGATTGGTTATATAGCTCACGTTCATGGCAGGCTGTCAGCTAGTCTGTTTTGATCGTCGTTAACAGGGTTGCCATATTGGGCGGTTTCGCAATCTATTTTGCGGGCAAAAACGGGTTTGGGCGGGTGGATAAAAATTGGGCTGGTTTTGGATCAGTTCGGCGGTGTTTTTGTAGCCGAATCACCGGCACTTCAGATCCTTCTTCCTGTGACCCTCTGTTCAGCAGGCAGCCGTCTCACTCACACACACACTACATCTCTGGGCTGGCTGACGACGTGCCCTGACGTAAACAAACAGACACTCCCTCCCACCTTCAGCTCATGTCACATCATCTGTCCTTCTCCGTGCGATACAAGAATCGATACGCTGGCACCAAATATATATTAATTATAGAAATAATTGAAATGTTAAAGTGAGTTATTTTGTATGTCCATATATCCACTCAATGTTTTCATGTTAGGCTAATGCTTTTGTTCCAAGCGACTTTTATTGACAATAAACAGACTCCCAGCAAACACAGCAACGTTGTAAAAACATTTTTTTCACGTTGTGAAAAGGTCGTGATAACATTTTTATCCTACATATTTAATACGACAAGATGTCGGGTTTTTTTCACGTTATAAAAAACGTTTTTTCACAACGTTGCAGAAACGTATTTATAACATTTTTATCACGTTACCACGTCTCCTTTCAACGTTGCAGAAACGTATTCATCACGTTACCACGTCTCCTTTCAACGTTGCAGAAACGTATTTATCACGTCCAAACTGTTCTTCACTTCACACATGTAATCAAAATGTTTTTACTGTTATCTTTGAAAAAATGACTTTAATATAAAACAATATAACTACAGTAAGAGAAATAGATTAAGTGGTATTTATAGATCTCTTTATAATTCGTCATAGGCTAGTCACAGGTTACGATATTTCTGTACATCTGAATATTCAGCTCATTACTAACACTTTTTACATTTCACCTTACCTGTAGGGCGGACCTCTGGTTGTTGCCCATTTTATAAAACTACATTAACATATGTAGTATTAATAATTTATACTATACACAAATGTAGTCACTCATTGTATTTATTCACACAATATAAGAAATATGATTAGGTCGTTCACAAAAAAGAAAAATCTGTCATTTACTCATCCCTGAGTAAATCCAATGTAAACCTGTATGACTTTCTTTCCACTGTTCAACAAATGGAGGTTTTAATGTTAACCTTAGTCAGGAGATAAGCATAATGTTCCTTATTCACCATTCACTTTTTTTGAACCAAAGAAAGTGAATGGTGAATAAGGTCAGAAACATTAACTTTAAGGTCTAACAAAGTCACACAAGTTTGGAACAACAACAAAAGTGTTAAATGATAACACCTTTGTCATTGTTTGCAGAGATAATGTATAATTAAATTCCAGTACTTTCAAGGACCTTGAGATTTTTTTCAAAGACTACAATTAGCGCCCTCATTAATAATAACAGAAAATTCTTAACAGATAAATAAAACTACGCCAATAAAACAAAATGGTACAAATAAAGTACAGCAAATTTAAATAAGAACATTAACAAATAGAAAAATCCAAGAAATGTCAGTGCACAGATGTTATAACAGAAAAAAACTCATCTGTAAAATGTAAATTTTCTCTAACTAGTTACAAATTATTTTATTGCAATTGTTATAATAATTAAAATACAATTTATAACTTATCAATTAATATACATTACATATGTAAAGTTTATAATGGCTATTATTGTTCAATAAATAATATTTTATAATATTGGCATACTTGATTTTGAGAAAAAGTCTGTGTTTTAGTTGTTTTTCAGCGCTTCCGTAGCAGGTTACATTGTTATGCCAGTAGGTGGCAGCAAGGGGCTGTCTTAATGAGTGAGTTAGTAAGTAAACCATTCATTCAATGCAGATTCATTCTGTTATAGTGCTGAATTCTGTGACCCTAGTTATAAGGTTAGGATTAGGGATGGGTTTAGTTGTAACAGTCAACTAGGGTCACATAATTTGGTAGGTCAGATTTCGGCACAACACCAGAAATCTGACGCTTCATTTCATAGAGATCATTGCATTTACTAACGTTGACGCCCGTCATGTAAAATCCCCTTAACCACTGAAAGAATACTATGACAAAGATATAGATATACAGCAAATGTGGGGGGAAGTATGTTTCACACTGGTGCACTAAATAGATGTATTATAGCAAACAAAGTTTAGTCATGTTCCTGAGTAATATCTGCATGCACCTAATTCTGCAGAGAACATATAATATGACAGCAGACAGCAATCCATATGAGAGAGAAATCTGGTGTGGAAGGTGGATCTGGAACCGACTTCTGTCCAGGTTGTCACAACATCTCTTATTTATCTGTCTTCACAAACTGCCCTGAAATACAATTCAAATATCAACAAGGATTGTTATAAATATAATGTGAGGTTCTTACATTCAAAATGCTCATTTGGCCTCTGTGTTAAAGTGTGCAGAGAATTCTGCCGGACTGAAATTTAGTCTTTTAGTCATTCATTCCCTTCTTATACTAATGGTAACACATTTATAACACAACAATAAATAACTCAAAACTAAATCTCTTTAATACTGCAAATACCACGTAGAGTCATATGATTTCCGTGATGCAAAAACATGCATGAAACCACAGAATCCAGTCACAATTTACTGTATAAAGCGGAACGCCACAGAATTTGGCAATTTTTGAATTAATAAATTAAAAGTAGGGCGGTACAATGAAACAGATACCGATACAGACTAGTGTCTGTGAATATTAAAGCTAAAAAAACTGCTAATGAAATCTGAAGTCTTTATGTTCTGCCATGTCTGTGTGAATGAGCGCTGCAGTTTCGACTACTACGCAAACTAAAGCGTGTGTGACGCTTGCAATGATTTCAGTGTCTGCTGTCTCTCAATACATTAACTTTATCTGCAGAGCTGCTCTCAGAGTCACTTCATGAACATTTTACCATTTCATTTACAAGAACTATCAACATTTGTTGTATCATATACACACAGGAATGTTTGAGGTTTTACTTACAAGTCAGATGGTTCATAGTACCTTAGAGATGTTCTCTGCACATCCATCAGAATCTAGAAACATAAACAATTTGTCACAGAGCCAACAATATGTGGTATACAATGTCAGGTTTATTAGAAATAAATAAACTAGAGCACGTGGTTAAAATGCTGAAAAAAGTAAGAATATACAGGATATACAATATATAATATCTTTAGATATCAGAATTTATGTTTTGGGGTTTTACAGATGCATGGAGATATATACGTAATAATAATAATTGATGGAAAACCATGTAAGATAAAAGAAAAAAGGTGTTTGAAATAGTTTCAGCTCATTGTCACGCTCCATGTGAGTGACGTCACCGATTAACTTTACAGTGCAAACTTTTAGGTTAAATAATTAGATTAACGTTACTTCCATTCATCCATTGACAAATTGCCAGCAAAACGTTAACAAAACTATCAAAGCCCTCTTATCTTCACATAATATGTGATTAAAACCCCAAACTTTCATAAACAAGAGCTCAAGGCTAGTTACGTTAGCCTAAGTTAACGTTACCTTTCATAAAGTTAGCCTAACGGCTAACGGATTTTTTCCGAAGACACTAACGTTAAACCATTTCTATAAATTAAATATTCAACATAACAACGGAACAGTTGTATGTATTATATGTGTAGTTTAACATTATATGTGTAATTTTAGGGATTAAACTTACCTGAAATCAGTGAAAACAACAGTGACAGGACGCAGGCGGAGTCTTGCTGTTTCACTGTCGCCCCGTTTCCATGGTAACTCCCACCGCTCCAGTTTAAAAGCGACTCGGATGTTCAACACGCACGCCCATTAAACACGTCATATGTCAATTACACAGCGTTTCAAGAATTAAAACATCACATAGGCTTACTGATGGAGTAGAAAATGTCCCAAAAGTTGATAACGTTGTTTAATTGGATAGTGCAGCCTAGCCCTACATCATCACAGCCTAGGTTCGTGCGTAGTAATATTTATACGCATTTTCGTGTGATCGGGCTCATTTTTACACTCTATGAGCTGTTTGATCCACGCGCCAGGCTCGTGATGAGCTATGAAACAACAATAATCGATTGGATTATTCTAGCTTGCTATCAGTTAAATGAGCAGAGACCACTGAAAGTAAGCATTCACATATTACCTTTAAGTCCTTTTGATATCGAATGCTCAGCTGCATAAATCAGTCTCACTCAGTCACTGAATCGCCTCAATGGTAAAATGTTACTGAAATTTTTACACAAACAGAAAGTAGCCTATCATTGGAGGTTTGGCATCTGGTTGTATTTTGGTACTGTCATGACGTTTTTTAAACGTCCTATTCCAACGTGCAGATTACGTTATTTTAACACCAGAATAAAACGTCTAACAAAAGTTGTAGTTTGGTAGTAGACAAACGTAATATTTACGTTTTTTTGACTACTTAAAGAAAACGTACCAGGTTGGTATTTTTACAACGTTTTTGAAACGTTTTATTTTGGTTACATTATTTTTCTATTTAAAAAAACGTTTTTAAAACGTCTTTAAAACGTTGTACTGCAACATTACCTAATTGCAACCAAAATACAACGTTGTGAAACGTTGTAAAAACGTTTTGTGTTTGCTGGGCTCATTGATCGCCTAAGTTGATCGCATTATTTTCCGTAACATAAGCTTATAGTTTAATAATATAATAGTCAGACTGAGGACGCTTGCGTCCATTCCGTTTTCCTTTTTTTTAAACCAGAAATTAAATATGGAAACGCGGTTTCTTCTTTTTTTTTTAACACTGATTAATAGAATTAGCAGATACAAGGTAATTTTCCTAATACCTTATTATTATTTTATTAAAAATAATATAAATGATTTATAACTTGTTTTTTTTTTAATGTGTAAATATGCTCAATTTAATTTCTAGGGGTTTTGCGTCAATACACAGATTCTAAAAGGGCCCATAGCAGTGCCTTTTCTTCTGGAATCAATAGAATGACTACGGACAGAGGCATAGAAAGTCCGTGTAGTTTTTTGTTGAAATTTGAAAAGATGAAATTTAAAAAAGGGTGCAGCTTGGTTTTTTTGTTTAAAAGGGAAAAAAAAGCAGAAATGGCTGTATTTTGTTTTCCAAATGTATTGTTGTCATCAAATAATAGTATTAGAAAATTGGACATTTCCGATCGTTTTTTAATTTGTAATCATTATTTGTAAGTCTATTGTGTTTCATTTGACTGATCCTATCTTTACCTGGAAATAATTTTACAAAAGAACATTTGAAAATTGACATTTTTTATATGAATCTGTTCATTTTTAGTTTATTTGTGTATAGCCTACGTTTTGATTTAAATTTTGTTGTTCAACATAGTATTTAAAAATACAACAACCATTCCATTTTTGTTTTGTTTCCATGGTTAAAAACGAAAAAGGAATGGATGCAAAAGTACACGAACTGTTGCGTTAATTTCATTGAATGTTGTTTCTGAAATCGGTTAGGCTAGTCGATAAATAGGTCATTTTAAAGCTTGTTAATGATTTCAATGTATTTAAACGAGAAACGAGCCCAAACAAAAATTGGGCGGTTTTTGGGCGGGTTTTGGCGAAGTTTTGGGCTGGAAAACCCTGCTGGCATCTGGCAACCCTGGTCGAAGTCAACGAAGTCAATCCAACATAGCCTTCTAAGAAAAGCGCTATATGTGCGTGTCTTCAGATTTATATTTCAAGTTCACAATTTCATAGCCTGTTTAGATTGTGTTTAGATTAGTCTTAGCTGTTTCCTAACCCTAACCTCTCAATACCTGCGCCAAAACCATTTATTACTGGAGCTGTTCTCCCTGTCCGTTGATTTATACCTAATCCTAACCTCAAGATGATCCGGTATGATGTTCTCCAAGTTCTCCTTTGCCCAAATATGACACCAGCGACACTTAACTTTCAAACACACACACACACACACACACACACACACACAAAATAATTACTAGTAATGTTTAACATACAGTTAACATTTACATTTACATTTAGTCATTTAACAGACGCTTTTATCCAAAGCGACTTACAAATGAGGGCAATAGAAGCAGCTAGAGCAGTCCAAGGGCAACAATATCAACAATATGCAAGTGCTGTAACAAGTCTCAGTTAATCTAGCACAGAACAGAATTTTGTTTTTGTTTTTTTTGTTTTTTTTATAAATAAATTAGACAGACAGACAATGAATAGAATGATAAGTGCTATTCTCGATCGGTCAGGTGTTGCTGGAAAAGATGTGTCTTTAGACGTTTTTTGAAAATGGCTACAGACTCGGCCGCACGAATTGAGATAGGCAGGTCATTCCACCAGGTGGGAACGGTCCAGGAAAAGGTCCGTGACAGCGATTTCATGCCTCTCTGGTATGGCACCACAAGGCGTCGTTCACTGGCAGAACGCAAGTTCCTGGAGGGTGTGTAAGTCTGAACGAGCGAGTTTAGGTATATTGGTGCAGAGCCAGTGGATGTTTTGAAGGCAAGCACCAGTGCCTTGAATTTAATGCGAGTGGCTATTGGTAGCCAGTGCAGACTGATGAGGAGAGGCGTGACGTGTTCTCTCTTCGGCTCACTAAAGACCAACCTCGCCGCTGCATTCTGGATCAGTTGCAAGGGTTGGATAGTGCATGCCGGAAGGCCCGCTAGAAGAGCATTGCAGTAGTCCAGTCTGGAGAGAACAAGAGCTTGTACCAGTAGTTGTGTGGCATGATCTGATAGGAAGGGTCTAATCTTCCTAATGTTGAATAGTGCAAATCTGCAGGACCGGGTTGTTGCAGTAATGTGGTCAGTGAATTTTAGCCTATCATCAATCACAACCCCAAGGTTCCTGGCTGTCCTGGACGGAGTTATGGTTGATGATCCTAGCTGAATGGAGAGATTGTGATGCAGTGCTGGTTTGGCTGAGACCACAAGCAGTTCTGTCTTTGCAAGGTTGAGTTGCAGGTGATGTTCCTTCATCCATGCTGAAATGTCTGTTAGGCAGGCAGTGATACGAACACCAACCGATGGATCATCAGGTTGAAATGAGAAGTAGAGTTGAGTGTCGTCGGCATAGCAGTGATAGGAAAAGCCATGTTTCTGAATGACCGATCCCAATGATGACATGTAGATGGAGAAGAGAAGTGGTCCAAGCACTGAGCCCTGGGGAACGCCAGTGGCTAGATGATGTGACTTAGACACTTCACCACTCCATGACACCCTGAAGGACCTACCTGAGAGGTAAGACTTGAACCACTGGAGAGCGGTTCCTGAGATGCCCATCTTCATGAGAGTTGACAGGAGGATCTGGTGATTAACTGTGTCAAAAGCAGCAGACAAATTCAGTAAGATAATTACTGTGGATTTGGAGGCTGCTCTTGCCTGTCTCAGTGCCTCCGTAACTGAGAGCAGGGCAGTCCCAGTTGAGTGGCCGCTTTTGAAACCGGATTGGTTGATGTCCAGGAGATTGTTCTGTTCAAGAAACGTAGAGAGCTGATTAAACACAGCCCTCTCAAGTGTCTTTGCAATGAAAGGTAAAAGAGATACCGGTCTGTAGTTTTCTAAAAGTGCTGGGTTTAGAGAGGGTTTTTTAACCAGCTTAAATGCTGTGGGGAAAGTCCCGGTGTGAAGAGAGGTGTTGACAATGTGAGTGAGTGCAGGAGTAACAGAAGAAGAAATGGCCTGAAGGAGGTGAGTGGGGATAGGATCAAGCGGACATGTAGTGGGATGATTGGAAAGGATGAGTTTGGAGACATCTGCTTCGGAGAGCAGCGAGAAGGAGGGGAGCATGTGTGTGATGGTCGTTGAGATGTGTGTGTCGGTGTGTGTTAATGTTGATGCACTAATATTGTGTAATCCTTACCTTGAAATGGCTAACAAATGTTATTTGTTTTGGAAAGAGATTGTTTCTATAGAAGATGGGACGAATCAGTACATTAGCATGACAAAAAACTCTGCTAGCTATAGAAGAAGATGGGACGAATCAGCACATTGGCATGACACAGTGGCCCTTAACCACCACATTTCTGTGTGGCTTTAAAGTTACTGTACAGTCGATTTACCCATAGTGTTTGCCTCAACTAGATACACCATGTGAACTGGGAATATAAATCTGACGGCACGCACACGACAGCCTGGCCTGCCATAAACGTGAGATGACGTTTCACGGCCAAATCAAATAACCAATCGGAGGAGAGCCCTTCTAGCCAATCCTAGACGAAAAAGGCGGTACCTTCCCCTACCATCCCGGGAAAAAAAATATTGCAACATTGCAAAACGTTTTTTAAATGGCAAACGGTGCTGCGTTGAACACCCTGTTCTGAAGACGCAAGAGATGCAACAATGGCAGCTGAGAAGGCCATTCTTTGTGTTCTTTTTGAGGAATTTTCGGAGCATGATGAAATCGATATAAATACGTGTTTAATACTGTGAAATACATGCAATCACTGCCCTTACCGTCCAGAATAAAAGACAACATCCCAATCCCATTTAATGAACCTTTTTTTTTTTTTAAATCTCCTGGTAATTTTATTTTATTTTATTTCTAGTTCTTACTTTTTTAATAGCTTGTATTTTCTTTCTCATTTTTATGTAAAGCACTTAATTACCATATACGAAATTTGCCTTGCAATGAAGCTAAAAATATAAATAAATACATCATCATGTTGATATATATGCTGGAAATTTATTTTTTTATGACAATCATGTCTTCTAATATCTTCAATTGTTGCGTATACTGAGCTGTTGTAAACATCTTTATGCATTTGTAAACATCTTTACTTGGACCCATTGTGCGAGCTGTCTCTTTAATACCGCGTGGTTTATATACATGTTGCTGCTGATTGGGCTGACATTTTTGACACACCCACCAAACGAGATAAAACACATCTCAAACCTGTTGCACACCGTTGCACACGTTTCTAGGAAACATGACGTTCAACCGGAAACCGTAGCAAAACGTTGCGCACCGGTTTGAGCTTTGAACGTGCCCCTGATGAACTCCACTGTACATCTTCCTCACATCTGGACTGACAGACTTCCAGTCAACGATACCTACACAAGAAATGAATGCAATAAACTTTCTAAATATTTTAAAAACTTTGTTCATTTAATAATGAAATGAAATGGTAATTTCCAACTTATGACCAGCTAGTGTGACTAACAGTAGGCTTGTTTGAAATGAGCAAAATCTGCGCAGAACCGATCACCGCGATCACCGGTGATCAGCGCGAGATGCATGCCAGTTAGAAAAGTGTCCGAGGGCGGTCCGCCTTGTATCGAAAGCCAACAGGGCCAAAAACACGTGCATTTTAACACGTATTTAACACGTTTTTTACGTGTATTTAACACGTATTTCTCGTGTTAAATACACGTGAAATACGTGTTAAATATGTGTGACGAATCAGCGCGTATTTCACGTGTATTTCACGCGTATTTAACACGTGAAATACACGTAAAATACATGTAAAATACGCGTTAAAATTCAGTTTGACCGGGTCAGTGTCATTGGCTGCTGAAGACTTGGGTCTAACCATTTCTGTGAGCTTAGAGGGGTGTCCCATTCATAGACTAGGCCAGTGGTTCCCAACCACGTTCCTGGAGGACCCCCAACAGTGCACATTTTGCATGTCTCCTCAATCAAACACACCTGATTCAGGTCATCAGCTCATTAGTAGCTACTCCAAGACCTGATGTGGGTGTGTCAGACAAAGGACACATCCAAAATGTGCACTGTTGGGGGTCCTCCAGGAACGTGGTTGGGAACCACTGGACTAGGCTACCACCATTTAACATGCTATAGATCAGCTTATTTATTTTGTCCTTTTTTTTTGTTTCTTTGTTGGTATGGAAAATGTAGCCTAGATAAAAATTAAAATTGCTATAATATATATAAAAATAAAAATCATGCCTTTTTGTGAATAAACACAGTGACATTCTAGCTTTAACATCAAAGCATTAACATTTGTGTGGGGAAATCAGTTAGAGATTGGACACTCATCAGACAGTACAAACAGTAGGTACACAGGATGTACACATATTATCCATTTAAATTATTTTTTTAAAAGACTTATAGGGTGCCAAACTTTAAACCTTGTTTAAAAATAAGCAGGTTTACATTTAAACCATCATTTTGAACATAGATTTAATTTATATTTAAAATGGATTAACTTTAATCATGTTGCTCCATAACTTTAAACTCAGATTTAAAAATCTCAATTATGGATTAATTTAAAAGATTAAAAATGTGAGGAGGTTTAAATAAAATAAGTGCACCTATAATTAAAGGAGCTGTATGTAGGACTGTGGCCAAAACTGGTACTGCAATCACTTTCAAATTACTGTAGAGCGGTGTATCCCTCTCCCTCCCCCTGACTCGAGGTTGCCAGCTAGGCTGCAGGATCCAGCAGGAACATAGGCTGCTACGAGGAGGTTTCAATGGCAAGTGACGAGTCGTACACAGTAAGATTTTTTTCTTTCTGTTAATTATGTTCATGCTTCAAGAGCGATGTTTTGTGAAGTAATTATGAATCGTAAAAATTTACTAATGGCGATTAGCCAAATATAATCGTAAATATGAACGATCGTATGTGACAGTACATTCCCACATGAAAAAATACTTTAGTAAAATTACAGCAAAGCTAAATAACATTAGCAATGGTCATACAGGTCCACTTGCAGCATGTTTTGTCCACTATATATGCGAAGAACGAATGAGGAATAATTTTTACAGAGGTAACGTTAGGCTACTGTCTCAAATACGTTTTCACATTGCAATAATAAGCGTGCTAATGTTGTTTTCCTCAGCATCCCAGCATAATGACAGAGAAACGGGCTCTGATAATGCATTACTAATGTTAGCAATGACGACTCGCCGTTTTTATTTACCAAACAATTCCTTAACGTTACCTTTTCAATTCAATGACCCACCTCCTCCATCTGCGCTAACCTACGTTACTTTGCACGAACATGCATAACTTTGTTCGACTGTCATGAATATTTGAAATGTCCATTTACATTAAGTACAAGTTAGCCAAACATAGATGAACCTTACCTGTCCAGGAGAAAATTAGCAACGTTGGCATCAGTCTTCAAATTATTCTCCGTTTTCTGTCGTCTCCATCTTTCAAAGGCTTTTTATAGCCTTTTTAATCTCTTATACAAATCCTTGTTTTATTTCGGACACTGTCACAACGTTTTTCTGATTCATAACGAGGTCGTTTAGGTTTCGTAAAGTTAGACATTGTTTATCCAAAAAGTTTGTAGCTGCAGCTGTGGTAACTAGAGCAGTGTCAGGGTTCTGTCACTTCTGTCTAGTTTATTCATGGTTTTGTGACAGAGCCCTGACACTCCTGTATTGTTTGTCTTGTCTTGTGTGAGCGCGCAGCTTTGAGCATGCTCGAGCTGCGTGCTCTTCTGTCCTTGTGTTTTGTGTGCGGCGTGGTGTTCGGATCCCAGCACTTCGGTCTAGTTTGGGTTTCAGTTTTGTGTTGGGATTCGGACATTCATGCTCCGCGTGTTTGTTTTGTCATGTGAGCGTGTGCTCTTCTGTCTGTGTTGTGTTCTGTGTAGCACACGGTTCATGTTTACATCGGCCGTGTGCTTTCATGTTTTGTCTTATGTTGTGTAGCACGTGGTTGGTGTTTTTCACTGGCTACGTGCTACGTCATGTTGTCATGTTTTATGTGAACATGCAGCTGGTGAGTTCTCATTAGCTGCATGTTCATGTCATGTTTGGTGTGAGCACATGTCTAGTTAAGTGTTTCTTTGTGCCATGTGCTCGTGTCCATTGTCTAACCCCGCCCACCTTGTTTCCTGATTATTGGTTAATTTGCCCCACCTGTCTTCCCTCGTTTCCCTCTTTTGTTTGTTCCCTATTTAATCTCCTTGTGTTTGCAGTCCAGTGCGGAATCGTCATCGTATTTACCTCATGTTTCCCAAGCCAAGCCAAGCCAAGCCAAGCCAAGCCCCCCCAATTCCCCCCCTCGGGGTAGTTTTGTTTTGTCTTGTTTTATTTTTATCATTAATTAAAATAATTAAGTATTAAACTTGTGTATTGACCCGGAAGTATGCAAACGTCTTTTTTTTTGGGTGCTGTTGTCATGGTGAATCGTAATTTCGGAGCTCCATTGATCGTGGCTTTTCATAGTTGGAGTGCATGAGCTTAACTCAGAGTCAGTCTACTCAGAGTTGATTGAACTACCTCAATGCAGCTGTTCTGAAACCCAAAACTCAGAGTTTCCCATCTCAGAGTAAGTCAACTCAGAGTTCAGGTTTAAACTCAGAGTTGGTTGAACCTCCTTTCTGAAACAGGCCCCTGACGACACACACACTGTTTCTATCTCCGTTCAATCATCTGCATAGTTTAAAGGAACTGTATGTAAGAAATGTATTTCAATTAATCATAAAATGGCCCTGATATGTCACTAGACATTAAGAAATCATGTTAATTTCAAATACTTATATCACTGACAACGGTTGCCCGGCCAAGATATTGTCATTTTAAAAGTGAAGTTGCAGCCCTCAACTGATGTTGATGTTGTCATGTTGTGTTTTGGCCTGAAGCGCCACCCTCCACCTATCTACCAATCACGAAGTCTGTAGTGTTTTGGCATTCGGGTTGCCAGCTCTGCTTGTCAGGGTTTGTGAAGGGAAAGGAGCGAGGACTCAGAGATGCAGAGGATATGGGCGTTTAATTTTCATGGTATCCAAAAGGCAAACAAAGAATGTGGCAGCAGCTAAAAAAATACATTAAAAAAACATAATTCAATCAGGAAAAGCTTTAAGCATAAAATGTTCATGGGTGTAGGTTTAATGACTTTACAAACATTTGACATATTAAATAAATATCATTCAGTGTCCAATGTGCAGCAGCTTTTCCCACATAGACCCTTTTCACAGACTGTGATGACGTGTTTTAATGCTCATCAATATCGTAAATCCTGCAAAGTTTTTTGTATTTTTTTTTATGTATGTACATTTATAACACTAATACTTTGTACTATATTACTTTTGCATCAAATTACAAAAATCAAGTTACCGCTGCTGTTAGTGTTTCTAATACAGCGTCTATGGGAGTGATAGTTAAAATTAACACCTTTCTCTCTTTTCACTGCAGTTATCAATCTTACTTTAATTTTTCCATCTTTTTGAAAGTTGTGAAATCACTATTGTGGAGTTTTTCTTTTGCAATCTGAGCAAATGGAGACACAAAAATATATATTTAATGTATTCTCTCATTCACCGCTATAAGAGTTAACCCAACTATGACGACTTCAGCTTCGGAAACCCAGAAATGTGAAAAGGGTCTATGCTCTTTTCACATAATGAAATGTTCTCTGATCCCACCTGTTACATTTATTAATCAGGGTAATGACATTAACATTTGACTTCTACTCAGGCCAGCCAAACTCCAGCACCACTGACAGATGAAGAGGAGATGGAGGAAGAATATTAACATCCAACAGGAAAAAGAATAAAGTATTTGTAGGAAATAAAGATGACTATAAAAAATGTAAATAAATGTATTTAACAGCTGTGGTGGTGGTTATGCCATATATCTTGTAGCGTCTGGAGTCGCTCTTGACATGAGATCAAAGCAACCTGATCTCACAGAAATACGTGAAATGAACACGACCCCTTAACCCCGATTTGCGTGGTGGTGGCACGTAATGTGTTACAATTACGTGTCGCCACCACGGAAACAACACCCATACAAGTCAATGAGGCTCATTTGTCGTGGTGGACACACGGATTACCTGGTTCAACAACGTCACACAGTGGGCGGTGGTAAATGTTGTTTTCTAGTTTACGAAACGTCCTCCTTTTAAAATGTATTATAGCGTATTAGCTCCGATTTTGGTTGCATAAATAACAGTTAATTGTTTGTGATATAACTATCAATTTATAGATGGAGTAGTTTTAAAGAATGGCCCGAGGCTGTGTTAAATAGATTGTTCCCGTTACGTTATTAAACCCTTAACGATATTTTATTATTTTCAAATGTATTTTATGTCATAGCAGCGAATATTATTAATTATTATTATTATTATGAATCAGAAGACTTTCAGTCGTTACCACGGCAACGATACGTCACGTTACGCACGGTTCCTACCCATAATCACAGCGCTTTTACAACTCATTTCTCCCGCCACATGACTACAGTAAGTATCTCAACCCAAGGGGTGTTTGTTTGTTAAAAAGCACGCAAAACCTTTGCTGTTATTTCTTTAGTTGTAGCTGGATTTAATCATTTCTGGAGATTAGGTTGAATTTGTTAGTGTTGCGTTATCATTTACACGGCTACCCGCCCAAATGACAGCTGTCCCCGGCTCAGTTGGATTGTGGCACTGCCAGCTACAAAAATCAGTTTAAACTCTCGTATTTGTCCATTTGTTGTGAAGACAACAATTAACAACGTGTTGTTGCAGTGGGTAGAGTTTTATTCAAAGTGCAAAGTAAATGTCAGAAGCGTAACTAAGGAGAATTACCGCTATTAGGGATGGACTGGAATAAAAAAGTGGACCGGGATTCTTTCCAGAGGATTTGACTGCTCAGTGCGACTCAATGTCAATGACCGTTCATACCTGATATAATTAATGCATAATTAATCCTGTAACACTATGGTGCCATACTTTTGCCATTTTAGAAGACACTGAAATCATCATGAGATAACCACCTTAGGAGGATGTGCGATTAGCAGCAGGGGCTTCATGCCAAGGGCATACAACTTCTCAAGCTGGAACAGAGGTAGAGATCAATTAGATACACAAAATTGTAGTTTACAGCTGAATTTGTCATCAAGCTTGATCTGAAGTTACATCAAAGCTAGAAAACATCAACAAACAATCAAACAATGATTTTTACATAATTTTTGGATAGATAAATGTGAGGATTTGTATGAGTTTCAACTCCCTAGACATAATAGTTTGAAAAAAAAAAAAACTGTAAACATGAATTCTATTCTTATTAATAGTGTGGATGTCAGGCAATATATTATGGCAGTTCATTTATTTGCTTATGTCAAAATAATAAAACACTTTTGGTGAATGAGATGATCGGAAAACTACATACCAGAATGGCAGCATCATCAAGAACGTGGGACTTTATGTTATTTTTTTTCACTGATGACAGCCACTGCTTCTGCTGACTTTTAAATTTGTCCAACTTTTTTTGGAGTCTTACATTTTGGGGTTGTGGATGGTTGCATAATGAACAAATTTTAAGTCCACAGTATATTTTCCCCCCGCAGTTTGGGCAGGTCTTTTTTTGTGAACCTCCAACCATTTCTGAACAGAAATAGCTGGGAGTGAGAGAGATAGATTAAAAGAGTGATTAAGAAAGAGACAATAAGAGAAAGAGAGTGATTGAAAGAGACAAGTGAGAAAGAGAGACTGGCTCTTAAAAGTGCCGTTGTTTTTATTTGTGTGTGTATATGTGTGTGTTGGTGTCAAAGTGTTGCAATAAAGCTGTAAAACAGGAAAAAGCAAAAAGATTATTAGAATAGCCTTTGTAGTAAATTAGAATTTCTTAATTGTTAGGACAGAGTAATTGTAATTATTAATTAAATATTTATCAATCACAACCTCACAACCACTACTTACAATACAAATCAATCCTTACTGTACAAATATCAGATTTGTACCACATTCACTTGACCCAAGCAAGTACCTACACAAGTCTATTTTTATTTAGGCCAACAAATAATGGAAACAGTGATCTTCTTCTGTCCTGTTGCATAAAATGCTTCTCATAATATCCACTGCCATCTCTTCTAAATGTCACAAATAACTAACGTAACAATTACCCTATTATCTCATGATGATTTCAGTGTCTTCTAAAATGGCAAAAGTATGGCACCATAGTGTTACAGGATTAATTATGCATTAATTATATCAGGTATGAACGGTCATTGACATTGAGTCGCACTGAGCAGTCAAATCCTCTGGAAAGAATCCAGGTCCACTTTTTTATTCCAGTCCATCCCTAATAGCGGTAATTCTCCTTAGTTACGCTTCTGACATTTACTTTGCACTTTGAATAAAACTCTACCCACTGCAACAACACGTTGTTAATTGTTGTCTTCACAACAAATGGACAAATACGAGAGTTTAAACTGATTTTTGTAGCTGGCAGTGCCACAATCCAACTGAGCCGGGGACAGCTGTCATTTGGGCGGGTAGCCGTGTAAATGATAACGCAACACTAACAAATTCAACCTAATCTCCAGAAATGATTAAATCCAGCTACAACTAAAGAAATAACAGCAAAGGTTTTGCGTGCTTTTTAACAAACAAACACCCCTTGGGTTGAGATACTTACTGTAGTCATGTGGCGGGAGGAGTTGTAAAAGCGCTGTGATTATGGGTAGGAACCGTGCGTAACGTGACGTATCGTTGCCGTGGTAACGACTGAAAGTCTTCTGATTCATAATAATAATAATAATTAATAATATTCGCTGCTATGACATAAAATACATTTGAAAATAATAAAATATCGTTAAGGGTTTAATAACGTAACGGGAACAATCTATTTAACACAGCCTCGGGCCATTCTTTAAAACTACTCCATCTATAAATTGATAGTTATATCACAAACAATTAACTGTTATTTATGCAACCAAAATCGGAGCTAATACGCTATAATACATTTTAAAAGGAGGACGTTTCATAAACTAGAAAACAACATTTACCACCGCCCACTGTGTGACGTTGTTGAACCAGGTAATCCGTGTGTCCACCACGACAAATGAGCCTCATTGACTTGTATGGGTGTTGTTTCCGTGGTGGCGACACGTAATTGTAACACATTACGTGCCACCACCACGCAAATCGGGGTTAAGGGGTCGTGTTCATTTCACGTATTTCTGTGAGATCAGGTTGGATCAAAGTGGTGGGTCGTTCGAGAAACACCAGAGATGCAGATCCTTTTGCACAGCTCTGCCTATGAATTAGTATTAGCATATAAATGAGTGTAGTGGTGCCAGTTGAGGCTGGCCAAATGGCCGCACTATCACCCTTACGACCAGCAGAGACAACGCAGGCCGTGCCGTTATCACCTTGTGAGGAACTTCAAATAGATTCCTATCACACACACACACACACACACACACACACAAGTATTCCTCTTCATATTAGCCTTTAATTTAAACATCCCAGAAATATATGTGATGACCCTTGTGTTATATGTATGTTGACCACAAAGTATATATTTGTATGTGTGTGTGATGTTAATCCTAAATGCTCAAAATGGCTCTGTAAAAGAGATACACTGTCTTTCATGCATTTAAACACAGGCATGTTTGATGTCTAAAGGTTTCTCTTTCTTTGTCCCAGTCAGTGGTGCAAAGTAGATGATTATGAGATGTACCTTTTAGTAGGTTTAGCCCTGTTTGAGCGAAACCTTACTCATTTGGCTGCCAGCGAGAACATTCCAGTGAGTGATAAAAGTCAGAACAAAGGGATTTTCCCGCCTCCAATCCACATCTATGATTGGTCATCTCAGAGAAGATGGGCGTGGGGTTAGTGGACTTTAAAGGACAATAACCCGAGCACATCAGGTCAGTCATCTTGCAAGAACCCCGGACGAGACAAATTTCCTTTTCCTCCCATCTCATCAGCGCGGCTCGCGGGTTTTCGACCTGCGAGCCGGCGTGGTCCAGCCAAGCTGATGTTTCCTTTGAAGATTGACGCGCCGCGACGCAGTCAGCGGACGCACTTAGCTGGACGAGATGGAACTTTCCCTCCAAGACGACACCTTTAAAAGTCCCGCGGACCAACGAAGCTCTGGAAGAACCAAACGGAGAGAACGCTTCAGCGCGCAAACTCTCTGAGAAACGCCAACGCACGCATCTTGCTTTACACAACACCAAAAAACCATGCAAGTATCAATTCTACCGAAATTTAGATGCGTTTTAAAGATTGTACCCCTGTTTAAGGTGATATTTCTTGCTGGCTCCAATGGTTTTGCCTGGGAAGGTGTCGGATCGGACACGATCTTACCCTCCTTCCTTTCCTTTCCCTTCCCCTCATCCTCCTCTTTACTTTCCACTATTCTGTAAATACATGTATTCTTTATGTAGTCATATGTAATCGTAGTATTAATCTTTATTAAAACCATGATATTCACGTTTTGATTGTCATTGTTTGCTCACGGAACACGAGTCCCTTTAATGTCAGATTTAAGCTACGAGCTCTTATAAGCATCGTTGAATGCTTTAATTAATACCATAACTCGGAAAGTTTGTCCTTTGTGGCCAGAGGGATAAACTTCCCGAAAATTGGGTAGGAAGAATAGACCTGGTGAGTGGATAAGGAATCTCCGCTCGTTCTTTAAACGGAACGGAGAGGAATTTTGAATCAACTCCCTTGGGGTTATTCTGTGATTATTTAATATAGATATATCTGTAGTTAATTACAATAAATTGTTGTTAACCATATATATTATATTGCATAACAGTGGCATGCACAGACCTCTTCAGGGGCAGAAGGACCAAAAAGGGCACTAAAAAATAACAAGAATCTAATGTATTTTTTACATAATTTAAATGCATTTATTTATGAAATAAATCACCTGTATTTAAAGCAGTACGCATCTGTCTGTTGTGTTTTTAAATATTTTAACAAAAAAAAAGGGGGGGGGGGGGAGAGTAAATTTTGTTCCCCACTGGCTTTCAATATATGGTTAAAACCATTCTTAAAATTATTCCATATTTCCTTGGTATTCTATGGAAAGACATTGATACAAATACAATGCATAACACATCTAACAAAAACAGGGAAATTATGATAATATTACTATATATATATATATATAGTAATATTTATATATATATATATATATATATATATATATATATATATATATATATATATAATTATTTACTTTGCTAAACTAAACAGTGAGAATCAAGCAGGTAATTATGAGGAATTCATGTTCAGTTTTGTTGATGTTGTAAGCCGGTATTATAAGTATGAAAGTATTAGCTATCATGAAATAGGTAACATTTTACAATACAATTTCATTAGTTAACTACATTTGTTAACATGAACTAATAATAAACTGCCCTTCTACAGCATTTATTAATCTTATATTAATTTAGTTTATATTAATTTCAACATTTACTAATACATTATTAAAATCAAAAGTTGTATGCTATATTAGTTAATGCACTGTGTCAAGTAACATGAACAAACAATGAAAAGCTGTATTTTTATTATCTAACATTAACATTAAGATTAAAATATTAATATGCAATAACAAATGTATTGCTCATGGTTAGTTAATGTTGGTTAATACATTAACTTTACAAATGAGACCTTCATGCAAGTGTTACCATGATATCAAATATATAAATTTAGAGTTTGACATGGACTTTTTCATTTAATTTCATTAGATTTATTTCCCCGAGCTAATAACACGAGCACGTGCTATGGTCTTGGATAAAAACAAATTGAATAACATTGTCAGACTCAGAATGCTGCTGCTGAACTCAAGACTCGAGTTATGCTTTTATTATAATTAAGCATAACTTGCACGCTCCCGCAAACTTTACAGTAGCGTGGTGGTAGGATAAATATACATTTTCTGTATTAGCTTACCTGCTGATCGTATAGTTTGAAAACTCGCGCGGCTAATTGCTGTGCGCAGCCTGCGCGCATAGAGCTGAAAAGGTAACTCCGCCTACCGATCCACCTCCGCCAAAAAAATTAAATAAAAAAATACTTTTTGTAATATTGTTAGTGGTAAAATGTTATAGAAGCGCATTGTTATTTATTAAAATATTTATAATAATAGTAATAAATATTATTTACTATTACCAGGGAGGGGCACATTACATTTTGAGACAAAAGGGGCAGGGGCTTGAGCCCCCCCGGCCCCCCCCTTGTGCACGCCACTGTTGCATAAATACCGAGGTGAGGTATTCCCATTTTGGGTGATTTTGGAGATTGGTGATTAGATTATAACCCGTTATGATTAATCATAAATCCCTAAATATTAATACCCACAATTCCCTATTGAGCTAATTTTTAATTTAAATATGTACCTAAAACCCTACAATCTCGTACTACCATCTGGCAGCATCCTTCCATTCCATACAGTAATCCCGTTTTCAGAAAGTGTGATGATGGGTATATGAGTGTCATAAATGCGTCCAACCACTGGAAATCCTAAAGGAAATTCGAATTATTAGGTTACTTCTAGAGGATTATCAAGTGAACGTCAGGATCCTGTATAAAAGGACATGCCATTTTTCATTTCTCGTGATGAAAATATGAGCAATGAATGTTCCTGCAAAGAATGCTTTTCTTACTTTGTATTTTTGTCAAGTCGCAGATAATTTAGTAAACTTTGCTTACTTTAGATTTAGATTAAATTTATAATTTTTTTTATAGCCTATTTATACTTGAAATGCGACCAAAATACTCAGTAAGAAAAGCATTTGTGGCGTTTGAATGAATGAATTAAGTATTTAAACACTGCTGGTGCATTAAAAAGGGGGAGGAGAACGAAAGAAACTCTGGGTTTACCAAAGAAAACCTGCTTCTGACCAGGTTAGGTTCACAGAGTAAGTCACCCTGGTAACTGACTCTGATTATAAGTTACCTCTCTTTCAGAAACGGGCTTGGCTTACCCTGCTTTCTCGGGTTTGACATACCTCCCATTCTGAAACAGAAAACCCAGAGTTTCCCTTATTTCAGGGTTAACCTACTCAGAGTTTTCACTTAACCTCCTTTCTGAAACGGGCCCCAGGTCTCATGGTGTTACTAATAAAAATGAAAAATAAAACAAATTGAGCCAGCTCAGGAGTAGCCTATATTTAGCATTTAACGGCAGCGAGGATGATGAGGTGAGCACCAGAAATGACCGCTCCACTCGATCAAACGGAATGGTCAGCGATCAAGCGACCAAGGCTGCGCTGTCAAGAGCGGAGATAGTCACTCCGCCAATCATGACAGTGGTTTATCATCATACGCTGCCATAATATAGGCTACTCCGTTAATTGATACTATAAATATGTTTCCAGTCTTATGAAATCCGCATGCGCTGCCGCAATGTTTTCATTACAAGTTTATTTAGGCTACTTTATCGGCCAGGGCCGGGTTTCCCAATAACGATGTATCTTAGCTCTAAAGAGCGTGTTCTACGAGCGAAGTTACGATCACTCGCAGCAATTCCACGTGCGTTTCCCAAAAATTTGCTGAACGCGCGAGAACACGCTCTTAAGTGCTACTTAAGAGTCGCTGTCTGTAGCACTTATCTAATAATTAGCAATAGTTTAATGGATTGCTTATTGTATAATACAGTTTGCAGGGTTCTTGCAGGTTTCAGTAAGTTAAATTTAAGACCTTTTTAAGACCATTATGAGTGAAATTTAAGACCAACACGACGCATTACTAAAAGCATTATAAATGATCCCAGAAACTCTCAAACATTCTATTTTTATTGATTCAGTTATAGAAACATTAAATAAACTCAGAAACTGATATCAAAATACTTATGGATGATAGATGACAGAACTTGGCATCCATATTCCCAACACAAAACTAGTACAGACAACCTAACCCTTCATATGTCTGAGTTCATCCCCTTTAGCACTGATCTCAGTTTCAAGGGCTTTTAGTTCAGCAAGTTTTTCTTTCTGTGCCCTTCTCAAGGCATTGGACTTGGCGAGAAGCTGAGCCATCTTGGAGCCAGCCTTGCCCTCAGCTTCTTCTGCAAGTGTATCTGCCTCCCTGGAAAGACAGGCAGACACATCTTCTAAGGTTGTCTTCCTTTTCTTAAGGTCCTGCAGAGACTGCTCAGCCAGCTTTCTTTTCTGGCTTTGGGATTCCTTTTCTTTTCTGATGCGCTCCTGATCGAGAAAGAGTCGATACTTTGACCGGGCTGCACCCACAGATGTGATAAGTTCCTTGGTGAGGGGCACCTGAGTAACACCCCCATGCATTGCAACAAAGTCACATATGAGCCTATGTGCAACAATTGTGTCCTCTTGCATGTTTTCAGTCTCTACCTCCTTGTTGATAGAGAATCCCCTTTCAACAGTGGCCTGGCCATGTGAGAGCAGCAGTAAGTTCTGGCAAAAATCCCAAGCAGCAGGGTAGGGACGGCTTAATCTCTCATTCAAAAAGGTGTCTAGGCGTGTCACAAATGGCTGGTAGGCTAGAAATTCTTCATTTCTTGCCTCAACAGACAGAAAAGATTCAAATTGTTGGACAATGGTATCTCCTACAACAAAGTGCAAGAAAATAAGAAGTCAGTCAAATATGCACAGTCATGACTGAAAATATGTGTGTTGGAACAATACAATTGTAAATGTAAAAAGTGTAGGGGTGCCAATATTTTTTGCCATGGCTGTAAATCCCTGTGTTAGGTAAAAACTATCTAAATGTCTGCAATAACAACAAAAACCTGTATAAAATGATGGAACTTATTCAATACATTTGAGCCGCTGCACACAGAACAGGTACAGGACCATCAGAAGAGGGAATGACAAAAGTGAAACATCCATGCTAAACTAATACCCTGTAGGACATTGGAAATTGTCAAATGCCAGAGCAAATGGTTTGCAACTAGTGCTCTGAATTAAGTCCAATAAAAAAAGTATAGTTGAGCATGGTATTCAAACTTTGGTTCATAACCCCTTGAAAACTATTCCTACCAGCAGGTACACCTCCTGTCAGCTGCTTGTTCTTCAGGAATGTCTGGACAAGAGCCTTCATTTGGTTTTTACACCTGTCTGGGTCCCTGAACATGAGACGGGTCCAGACACTCCATCTGCCTAACCGTTGGATATTTTAAGGGGCTCTTCTCCTGTGCTTTGCTTATGATGTTTGAGAGGCCCTGTTTACAATCCCTCCTAAATTCAAGGACCCTTAGCTCTGCACTTTTACTGTCCTGGACAATAAAAAATAAATGTCAGTAATATCAAAATGGAGTTTAAAGGGATAGCTCACCCAAAAATGAAAATGCTGTCATCATTTACTTACTTTCACGTTGTTACAAACCTGTATAAATTTCTTTGTTCTGATGAACACAAAGGAAGATATTTTGATGAACGTTTGTAATCAAACCGTTCGTGAGCCCCATTCACTTCCATGGTACTATTTTTTCCTACTATGGAAGTGAATGGGGCTCACAAACGATTTGGTTTCAAACACTCCTCAAAATATCGTCCTTTGTGTTCATCAGAACAAAGAAATTTATACAGGTTTGTAACAACGTAAGAGTGAGTAAATCATGACAGAATTTTTTTGGGGGGTGAACTATCCCTTTAAGTACCACATGACATGAAGTCATAACGTTGGCCAATTAAGTGACTTCATGCAATGAGGTCATACAATTTCTTATTTGCTGTGTTTTGGATGCCTCAGCAGAATCATACTTGCTTCACATGATCTATGTAAACCTACACTTCATTGTGTGGAATCACCATCCAAAATGCATGGCTTTAAAGGAGAAAGCAGACAAAAATACAGATTCCATATTGGTCTGTACACACACAACCTTGAAAATGCACAGAATAGCAAAAATCAGTACACTTTGTAGCCAGTCCAGTATTTTTAAATACAACCTCATACAGTTAACAAATATGTTTAGTAAGCTTAGCACAATTATACTCGCAGCAAATACTGTTCATAATTTAATATCCAAAACTACCAAACATGATACCTTGACTGCTGCCTCAGCACCCAAGCCGATATCGATCTTCTGGGGTAGAAGGAGCAAGGCCTTGTCAGACAAATCAAGTTTGGTAAGCTGAAGGGGAGTGATGTCCTGCAGGACCTCTCTTTTCACAAAGCGTCTCAGTAAACTCTGTCAGTAGGCAAAAGTGCCATTAGCAAATTTAATTTTCATTTATCTTTCACACAATGACTGCATAATTCTAAACTAATTAATTAGGATTTCATTAATTTAAGAAGGCAATTAACCTGGACTTACAATAGGAGACTGGCCCTACAACATTTTACATATAATCCACAAAATTTGACAAATATTTAGTTATTTTGGATTAAAGCATCACAGATAAATGAATAAACAAATGAGATGCTCATGCCAACAAATCATACTCACCATATACAGTAAATAGTTACCTTAATCAACTCAGCCAAGTCTTTACCAAGAAAAGGCATCACAGGTTCATCGGTCTGGTACTTCTTCATGAACGGTTGGAAGGTCCTGGCCACAGTCATGAAAAAGTGCATCTTCGCTTTTGTAAGGGGATCCTTAATGGCTCCTTCGATGGTATCAAAAGATGCAGTCTTGGGGTTTGGGAGCTGTTTTTTGTGCACAGCATCCATGTACAGCATGAGAGATGGCCAGACTGCCAGAGCCCGTTCAATTACTGGAAGATTTTCAAGCCACCTGTGGCCACAAAATGGCTTGGGAAACAGTGAAGACTTCGTGACTTGTTCGTAGTCCTCCCTCCTTGCAGGAACGTTGTGAAAAAGAGTGTGCATGGCCTTTAAAATTTTATCCACATTCCACATTGAAAATCCAGCCTTGAAGGCATTATGAAGTGTGTGGAGTCCACAGCTGCCTACGGACACCAGTTGTGCATGGTCGTTGAAGTAGGTCCAAAAGCTTCCAGTTGACATTGGGCCCATCCATAGAGACTGAAATAAGCCTGCTGCGGTCCAGTTGATGCAATGCCTCCTTTTGGAAAATAAGAATAAATAAAAAGATCAAATGAATGATCAAACACATACATTTAACTGTATAACTTCAGCAACATGTTAAACTGCATTCTTTCTTCGAGGTTGGAGCTGATAACAGACATTCAACAATAGCTACATTACTGAAAGAAATTAAATCAATTTTAATTAATTAAATCAAAATTAACAGAAATTATAGAGAGGCCAAGAAGGAGTTTCTCTCCACAGGTGTCCTTAACTCTCCCTGACAGCATTTTTTTGGACAAAGTTGCCAGCCCCAGCATTTTTTATTATTTTCACAAAAGTTTAATGCCTTCCAGAAAATGTTCTTCTTTAAATATATAAACATACATTATATCAAATTAAAGAACAGACCCTCTGCTTTTAAACAAAAAACTCAAATATGGGTAGGTTTCTAAAAAATTCAAATTTTGAGAAAAAGATAATTGCATTTTTGTAAAGGCTTTGTATTTTGTAAAGAATTTTGTTATCAAAAAATATACAACCAGTGGTTGCCAGTGTTTTATAAATTAGATAAGGGCGCTTAGTGGATAATGGAAGGAAATTTTGAATGCCGTAAAAACTCGTCATTGACAGGGAAAATAACTAATCAGTTAAGGCAGGTAAAGAGTTAACAAACAAAACTATTAAAAGATCTTAAGTAAGTATTTGAACTCTACATTATGTAGCCTATCATATATCCCAATTCAAACATGTTTAAAGCTGAATGCAGACTATAAATATAAAACTGGCAGGCTGAATATAACTTAAATGTGAAACTGGCATGCACTACTCGTTTTCACACCATGTGTAGACTATATGTCGACTGAAAAAATATTTAGGCTTTAAATTCTATAGGCTACAATGTTATCACAGATCATACGACATGCACATTTTACACAATATAGCACACTAAATATTGTAATAGCATAATTCCGGCATTATAAAAAGTCAGAGGCCCATAAGTAAAATAGGCTATCACTTACTTCGATATGCTTCAGAAGGTCCTTCGCTGTCCCGTGTCCCATGAACTGAGATCCCATGTATCGCGACCGCACCTCTCCATTGCTCCAGAAACGAACGTGGAGGTCCAGCTGTTTGGATTTGGTGGACGAGTTGAAGCTTTCGTCGAACATTAAGACATATTGTCCGCTTATGGCGTTAATTAGTTCTCTCTTAATGAAGTCCGCTATGCCAAATCTTGCTATATAAGCGATCTTGTTCGGTCCACACGTAAACGTTTTCGCAATGTGCGAGTCGGGGAACATTGCCTTGAAAAGGTCACTAATACTGTCGCTACTGTTGTATGACATATGTTTTGTCACTGTGTGGAGAATCCAAAGTACCTCAGATTTTGAGGTCTCGGTGGACCCGAAAGTAGTCCTAAGATCATTAGGTCTAACGTTACTCGATGAAGCTGTAACGTGATTGCCCTGGAGTCCGGAGGCACCAGGCATCGACGATGATGTAGACGGCTGGGATGGGGAACAAAACTGTGTTATGGTTTGACTCCGCCGAAGGCTTTTCATGGCAAGCAGGTGTTTGTCCGCTTTGGCATGAGACTCAAGCGCCTTCACACCCAATGTCCCTAACTTTATTATTTTCTTGCATACTGTGCAGCGAGCTTCATATTTATTGCAGGGGACATCTTGTAACCAGCTGCAAAAATCGTCGTTGTCGAGCCAAGTCTCTTGGAACAAACACTTACCCATGTTCTTTGAAAACGCGCGTAGACACAAGTGCAGACAGACAAAACAACCAACCTATGATAGGGGCGGATCTACGGTTGGGCCTGAGATTGACAGCTGCCCACCCAGTCAGATCAAATACATTACGCTTAACCCTATTAGAATGCGAGTGTTGACGCCAACATAAAGCGCTATTTGACCGTAAATCCTCAACCTTTTGCACGCTTAAAAAAATCCTAAAAGACAAATAGCGCTTTTTGCCAAAATATGGTTTATTTCTGAAAAGCTGAAGGAAAAGTGTAAGGAGTAAAAATGCATGAAGCAGTCGGGTAAAGAAAACTAAAAGGTTTTGTTTCTGAACGGAAGTAGAAGTTTTAAGACTTTGGTAAATTAAATTTAAGACCTAGGATGAAAATCTGGGCGTTTTTAAGACTTTTTAAGGCCTTAAATTTAACTTTCTGAATTTTAGACTTTTTTAGACTTTTTAAGACCCCGCGGGAACCCTGAGTTTGGATTTGAACTTGTCAGAAGATTTAGGGATCGCTAAGGAGGTAGCGGGTTGTACTGAGAAACAACAGACAGACACAAGATTAAATTTGAAATAGAAATATAATTGATTTCACCTTTAAAGAAAATATAGAAAGTTAATCAAATAAAATAAAGTAAATTACAAAATCACATGGACAAACAATAAAACTGACTGAAAATTCCCTCTGAGTGCACTCGGTTTTTCCCTGAAATATATGCACAGACCGGTCAATTCAGTACATCAAAAATAATTAAAATAAAATAAAAATAAAAGAATACACAAAGAGAAAGTGTAGTGTCTCTCTCAAAAGACCTCAAGTGTTCTCATATGTTTACAATGTATCTTGATCTGGTCTATGGATGACCATACACCCTTAAAATTTCTCTTGCTTCACGATAACTGGAAAACTCAAAGAAAGGATATCGTCGTCCTCTCCATGATGTATTTTCTTCTACTCTGCTAAAGGTTTGCTTGGCTCGCCATCCAAAATGGAGTTCACAGGGTGTCACAGAAGATCGCTCGGGTGTCACGTTTCCAAGATTCAAGAAAGAAGAAAAGAGAGAAGAAAGAAAAAATAGAAACAAGAAAGACAAAGAAAAAAAAACCTGGCCTGATCACAGACCAGAACATTCATTTAGTGAATTTCAAAATAAATTCCACATCAAAGATCTAGAACATCTAATACACAGCTACATTTACAATTTCTTCATAAACTGATATAATTACATCAATTTACCTCTGAATCAATAGCGTTTCACTTATACAGACACGTGGCCAACAATGGCAACGGTGAAACTCTGAAATGAACAAATAACCACACGGTTCACTATAACCGCTCAAACTGAAGTAATCACATTACCAGTAACATACATCATTTTGACAGGATGGATGAATTAATTCTTTACCTTTGATGGATTTTTTTTTTGCTCTCACACAGGCGCACCTCTATTACAGGCGTGCGCGACCACAAAATGGCGTCACGAACTGCAATGCACAAACGACCATGCGGTTCACGTTAGACATTTACAACTAATCAGAACAAAACTACAATTTAAAAACAAAATAACCAGTCCACAGCAACTCAATTACTGTTTAGTAGCGGTAATTCTAGCTTATTATGAAATAATAGTCTATTTGTCATAATTTATATGATACTGACTCACCTAATAGATTGTATTACTATATTCAGTCGGCTTCTTACTCCGAATGCATCAAAGTAATTGAATTTTGAACTTCCTCGTACTTTTCGAAGGGTTGAAGTCTAAATTTGATCAGTTTGGATCACATTGATCGATCACGTCTACTCTCTCCATCAAGGTCGTCTCTTCTGTCATCGCGCATGCTCATTGACACGCACGGCGCAGAATGACAAAGAGCTCTCATTCGTCAATCACTGAGGATTAATCTGGAAATTAATTTGCATTAATTTATTTATTCTTAATCAGTTTTACACCTCTTACTGACTTTTAATAAGGGAATATGATATAACTAGATGGTATATAAATTAAATAATCCCCTTTATTTAACCTGTGTTACATGTCCATTTGCGAAGTGCTGAAATATAACCTTATATGGAATCGTTTCCTCTGAACGTTTCACCTAATAATTGTCATCTGATGTGGATTAGCAATCAAAACACGTCTATATAAAGCAAATACCTACAGGCTGAGGCACTGACAAAGTGGCTGAACAAAAAAACCCAAGAAAAGATACCTTTCAAAAAGACGAAATAAATATCCACATTTAATTCAGATGTGTATTTATAATTTTTTTTTGTTTGTTACCTGCCCTCATAAAAATAAAAAAAAAACAATCCAGTGGTCATAAAGTCAGTTTCCACAAAAATATTAAGCTGCAGAACTGTTATTTTTTTTAATATTTTTTGTACTTATGTCAGAGAAAGAGTTGCTGGTGGTCAATAAAGAAGAAAATTGAATATTAGTATTGTTGCTGTCAATGGAGAATCCATCATGGCAGCGAAAATTAATCGTAAAAGGAGGTTTTAATCGCAGGTTAAATTCTAATCCCCGATTTGTTAATATGAGTTTAAAATGAATTAAGTGGTGCAACACAACTAGATAAACAAATCCTAGATTAGCTCTAAACTGAGTTTAATTTAATGAAAGACTTTATATAAGTAGTGTCACGGGGTGAGGAATCACACGACAAGGCAGGTTGAGTGCAAAAGGCCCCGGAGGGTGGATTTTATTTACAGTGCTCGTGTAAGGGTGAAAACAGTCAGTGAGCCGGTGCGTGGTGGCTGGTGAATCCTCGTGCTCGGTGGTGCTCAATCCTGGTGGAAAGTGGGTG
The DNA here is from genome assembly GCF_949357685.1 of Gobio gobio. NCBI lineage: Eukaryota > Metazoa > Chordata > Actinopteri > Cypriniformes > Gobionidae > Gobio > Gobio gobio. The sequence goes on along the minus strand of NC_137118.1, from coordinate 32,129,185 downwards.
TCACAACGTGCTCCTGTGAAGTGGGCTGTCGGTCACTCGCTGCTTTCTAGGAGAACAATAAAGAGAGAGGTTAGTCCAGCAGTGCATTCAGCTCGAGACCAGAGTCTGTCTGTCTGCTCATCCATAGCTGCTTATATGCCTCCGGGCTGATGAGGTGCACCTGTGACCGATCAGCCCATGGTGATGACGTGCAGGTGTGTTGTTGCCAGGGCGACGCTGATTCCTCTGGGTGGACTCGTCACAGTAGGCTATTTAAGACTTACAGGACAGGTATAACTTGATTTGGCTTTCCTGAAAGGAGAAATATTGTACTGCTACCACAATTAAATATCCTCCTATTTATTTTTATTTTTTCCATTTTCTTTTCTCCCCCCCCCCCCAAAAAAAAATATATTTAGATTAAACAAAACGAAAAACAAGAATTCAGCTTTTATTTTTCGTTTTTCGTTCAGAATTTTAAATTTTTTTTATTTTAAATTTGTATTTTTTTTATTAGTTCAATTACAAAGTACAAAACAGAAATAAGGCATTGTGGTACAATTCAGAGTATGCAATAACAATTAAAATATAGATTATCATGAAACATGCAGTGATTTATTCATTTAACGTAAAATAATCTAAACTTTTAAAAGTAGGTTCGTCAAGTATTCGTTGTATTTTGGTTAATGTTATGGTGTGCGCCAGAAGATGTTCAAGGGCTGGATTTCCCGAAACCTTCTTAACACTACGTCGTTCTTAAGTTATACCTTAAGGTGTACCTTAACCCTTTAAGACCTAAGGGTATTTTTACAATTAATTTTCCGCCTGGTGTTATGTACTAAAAAAGCTTGTAAAACATCAACCCTGTTGTGCACAGACAATTGACACACATCTTTTTTTTCAAGACAAGCTGCACTGTCAGTATATTTGTGTTGCATTGATGTCACCTGAATGTAAAATAAGTTATGGGACCATAAAGACAAATGAAAACATAAAACGGAAATTGAATCACTCAAATATTTATTGAAAACACACACAAATAAATAAAAGCTAAGCATATTTCCTCTGGAAAACAGTTTGTTCAAGTCTTTGGAGTCCTGGAACTCAGGAATAAACATGATAACTTATACAGAACCAAAACTATTTACATTTTTCCAAAAAAAGTCCAGGCGCTTTTGGCCTCTTTGGATTTTGGATATTTACTGGTGCCAAGCCTCAAAACAGTTCCTATCAGGAACTTCTCCTCAAACTTTCTCCTCAAACTTTCTCCACAAAACTACTAAAAACTGCAGCACGTCTCTCTCTCTCTCTCTCCTCAACACTAGCCCTGCGTCTCTCTCTCTCCACAATAATAGAGCTGTGGTTCATGCGTAATGACGCACACCAACGTGGATGACGGATCAGCCTGTCATTGGTCAAACCCTCATCCAAAATGGCAGCTAGCATCGCGCTAGCGGCAAAAATGACGGAAAATTTATAAATTATGGACATCAAGTGGATAAATTTTGGATGTAAGCGTTTTGATTTATTGCTGAACAACTCCAAAAAGATGCACATGTTCCAGGCTGGATAGAAAACCTTCTGTAAAGGCTACAAAGACACCAAAGACACCCCCGTGATGGCTAGCTCGTTAGCTTTCTGCTGGAAAAAACGGTAAGAAAATCGATAAAAGTTTCATGAAGTAATATAGATATTTATCGGAGGTGCCGTGTGACGTCGTGGGCGATGCCGTAGGGCTCTGAATACGTGTTTCCCGAAACGATCTTAGTTAAGAATACCTTCTGTAAGTCATACTTTCGTAAGGTTGGACTGGACCACTCTTAGATATACCTTATCACTATTGACAGTTCATTCCACTAGTGGCCACCACTGTGCAAAAAGCTTCTTTACATGTCAGTCTATACGAATATAATTCTGAAGTTGTAATATAGGCTACACACCCAGTGTTCAATTAGGCTAATTGAATTGTTTTTTGTTTTAGTTTTTTTGTAGCCTATGCAAGGATTAAAACTGTCATTACACTAATGGTTGTTAGCTTTTTAATTATATTATCCAAAGGTACATCAGCTGGCAAACCATTATGGAGTGTATTTAAAGGGAATGATTGTGGAGGGGAGTTTGGTCAAACTATGGCAGCGATACAGTGAATTTGTGCTAGGCCTAAATCAAAGACGCCGCCGTCCGCGGAGCCATTTCTATGTGCACTTTTTCATCCGTGAAAACTTTAGTCCCCTGCCTACCATGTCCAAAGCTGCAATTCAAAATTAATTTCGCCTGCCACAACAGCAAATTCAGCAGCTTTTAGATCTTGTTTGTCCGACTTTGTCAAGACCAACTTGACGGAGCGCCCCGAAATTCAGCTGCCGCCACTCTTCTCTTTCTTTCTTCTCCGCTATAGTAGCTGTTGCTTATGTTTCACGTGTTGCGCCTTTATTGAGTAGGTCATCCAGTAACAGAAATGAGTGATTTACACCAATAATGTGATGAGGGAAATCAACTCTGCTTGTGGAGTAAATGAAGGCTATGGCAAAATATATTATGATAATATAAATGGCATACTGCCCGTTAGTGGGTTGATGCATGATACGTTTGGGCATAAGAGGTTGCAGGTTCGCACAATCATTTCAAAATTTTATAAATGATCCACGGTGTTGAATTAAGTTTGCAATTTGGATTATATTTATAAGATCTCACGAGTCCTGATAAATGCAATTTCAACTATTTCTGAAGTGCTTCTATTATAATGAACACCGCTGTCTCACATAACGCAGTTAAACAGCCCCCTGTAATCGATTTTTGAGCCATTGATAAACAAATTCAGCACCGCCGCCACGAACAGCACCTGCAAACGTCGCACTTAAGAAGGTATACCTTAAGAAACCTCCTAAGGTATAGTTCGGGGAACACGCCTAGAAATGGGATACCTTTAGTTAAGTTATAGCCTACCTTTGAGTCTTCGTAGCGCGCTAAGAGACAACGTTATCGGGAAATGCAGCCAAGGAGACCGAGACGCACGCAGCGCATCCTGGTGTTTTCTTTATTTTTCAAAGGCATGACATATTGTAGTCATTTTGAATGTGCACAAATAAAAGTATACATTTTACGATGATTATTATGATGTCCTACTCATCAGTATGATGATAAATTTATTTTATCGGGGGTTAGAATTTAACCTGCGATTAAAACCTTTTACGATTAATTTTCGCCGCCATGATGGATTCTCCATTGACAGCAACAATACTACCGGTAATATTCAATTTCCTTCTTTATTGACCACCAGCAACTCTTTCTCTGACATAAGTATACAGCTCTGGGGTGCGTTTCCCAAAAGCATCGTTAGCCAACTGGTCGCAAGTTCCGCCGTTATCAACATAGTTCAACCAGTCAGTGTTTCCCGAAACCGTCGTTCGAACATTTTTATTAGTAACACCATGAGACCTGATGACACACACACTGTTTCTATCTCTGTTCAATCATCTGCATAGTTTAATTATAGGTGCACTTATTTTATTTAAACCTCCTCACATTTTTAATCTTTTAAATGAATCCAATAATTGAGATTTAAATCTGAGTTTAAAGTTATGGAGCAACATGATTAAAGTTAATCCATTTTAAATATAAATTAAATCCATGTTCATAATGATGGTTTAAATGTAAACCTGCTTATTTTTAAACAAGGTTTAAAGTTTGGCACCCTATGAGTCTTTAAAAAAAATAATTTAAATGGATAATATGTGTACATCCTGTGTACCTACTGTTTGTCTGATGAGTGTCCAATCTCTAACTGATTTCCCCACACAAATGTTAATGCTTTGATGTTAAAGCTAGAATGTCACTGTGTTTATTCACAAAAAGGCATGATTTTTATATATATTATAGCAATTTTATTTTTTATCTAGGCTACATTTTCCATACAAACAAAGAAACAAAAAAAGGACAAAATAAATAAGCTGATCTATAGCATGTTAAATGGTGGTAGCCTAGTCTATGAATGGGACACCTCTGCTCACAGAAATGGTTAGACCCAAGTCTTTAGCAGCCAATGACACTGACCCGTTCAAACTGAATTTTAACACGTATTTTACGTGTATTTTACGCGTATTTCACGTGTTAAATACGCGTGAAATACACGTGAAATACGCGCTGATTTGTCACACGTACTTAATACGTATTTCACGTTAAATACACGTAAAATATGTGTTAAATACGTGTTAAAATGCACGTGTTTTTGGCCCTGTTGGCTTTCGATAGCCTTGCTCTGATGTCATGCCGACGTATGTCAAAAAACTCTCGCGAGCGAAAGGCGGATGTGTCGGATTCTGCAGTCGAGCGCAGCTGCTCTCCACAGACTGCGCGGAGCAAAAGCATGATGGGAAACGACTTGCTGACGACACAGCTTAATGCTTATTGGTTTAAACAACCTTATACTACGGGGCCGTTGAATGCTTGAATCTGATTGGCTGATGAACGTTCTGAGGTGTGCAGTTACTAGGCTTGTTTGAGATGAGCAAAATCTGCGCAGAACCGATCACCGGTGATAAGCGCGAGATGCATTCCGGTTAGAAAAGTGTCCGAGGGCGGTCCGCCTTGCTCTGATGTCATGCCGATGTATGTCAAAAAACTCTCGCGAGCGAAAGGCGGATGTGTCGGATTCTGCAGTTGAGCGCAGCTGCTCTCCACCGACTGCGCGGAGCAAAAGCATGATGGGAAACGACTTGCTGACACACCGCTTAATGCCTATTGGTTTAAACAACCGTGATGTATGGTTCTTTTTTTTAAATGTTTGATTTTAAAACTCTGAGATCATGTTTTTATGTGTGAATATTCCCAAACTCTCTAACAAAGGCGATCTCTCTGTGGGTTATGTGATTGTTGTCATAAAAAATATATATATAAAAACATGTATGTAGGCCTAATTAAAGTAAAAATGATTGATAAACACGTCTTTCGAATGGAAATAAATAACAAAAACTTTGGGTGTCTTGATCATAATATTTTATTTTCATATAAAGGTAACAGAACTTAAATTACATCCAGTTTATCAGCAACAAAGCGCACGAGTGTGAATCCCGCGATATCCGCCTTTGATCTCGCAGGTGTCTGTTCCACTACGAGAAGAGAGAACTGTCCGGCTTGCCTGCACTTTTTTCACTCCTCCCCTCACTGCAGCCGCCTAGTCTCGGCTGAATTTCAGGCGAGGCGAGGCGCATCTCAAACAAGCCTTATGTTCGCGACCAATGAGAAACCGGTCGGCACGCCCCCACCGTTCGACACGCCCATTACTCCAAGCTGCAGTTACTTGGCATGAAATGACAGTACATGTAATTGCAATTGTTTTCCACTAGATGCCATTATTATATCAGTCAATAGCTGAGGCGCTTGTTCATGGCACATTTAGTAAATCAAGTCAAAATAGTTCCACTACATATTGCATGCATGGGTTATGGTTGTCTTAACTAGTGAAAAGGTTAACTTTCTGAACAAATGCTGGTCAGCAGTTTCGACCTTGTTGGAGTAGGTAAATCTGGCACCAGCTTTGCACTTTGAAGATCAAGCAGCTTTAGATTTTCATCAGAGACATGCTGTAGTGTAGGATACAGGGTAAATAAAGTTTTATACAGTGCAGACTTTATTTTAGAAACTTTAAGAAAGTTTTATGTGTGTTGTGTTGTAATAAAAATATAGAATAAAGCTGCTGAGGAATTGAATAATGCTGCTATCTCTTGGTCGAGTTCTGACACTCACATGCCCATTGACTCTTTCAGTGGTGGACAGGGGTCATCATAAGCACTTTGTCTGGTCTGCTGCTAAGCAGCAATCTGCTATTCACTGTGTGTTCTGACACCATCATGGGCAGTTTTTCTGCGATTAAACTACAGTAGCTCTTTTGTGTGATCGGACCAGACAGACAAGCTTTTTCTTCCCATGTGCATACATGTGCATGTCTGGCATGAGAACAAGTGTCTGTGTAAAAAAAAGAAGGAAAAAAAAAGAAGATAGTTGACAGCCCTGGTTTTATTTTAAGATATCACTGAACATTTATTTAACCATGGCAAAAGTACATTTCTTACTGAAGTGAATTGGTCATCTCTATTTTTTTAAGTTTATTTAAAACTAGACAAATCTGATATTATTGTAATCTTATATCTGTTATTTAACAGTTGAGATAATTCTTTAATTCTGATCTAACCAGCAGAAGACACAAGCCGGATTTAAATCAGTTGTGCAGGTGAGGCATGTTGTAACACTACTATTCATACTATTCATGCTATTCTATTATATACTTTTATGAATTCTATTGAGAAACCTTGAGAAAAAGGTGAATAAAGACTGAGAGTCAATGTTCAGAAGTTATTCATTATTATTATGTTTTGAACTATGCTGTATAGCTGTGTTTTGCAGTGTTTATTGTCAAACTTAAAAATGTGCTTATTTTTAATTATTAAAAAATGCCATTATTTTATATGAAAAAGTTGATAATTGTATTTTATTGACAAAATATTTTAGTTTGTCTTGTATAATTTTTTTATTAGATCAGATAACATTGTAAGCTGTCATATGGTCATGTTAGCCTACAATGTGCCCCTCACATGTTACAGTGTACCCGACCTATGGGGCACGCTGTCACATTTCACTTCCATTCTTTCGGTGTATATCAAGAAAAAAAGTATACACTGTATTAATGAAACAAAACCACATAATTGTACTAGACGTGTGAAATTAATGTGGGAAAAAATAAATAATCTGAACCCCAAGTGAATTTACACAAACTGAGAAAGTCAAAAACTGTTAGGTTGTGCCCCGCTCTCCCCTTCTGTATTTCTATAAGACTTGAACGAGAAGACTTGAATCTATAAGGCTTGAACTGATGCGCAATAATGGCTGTAAAATGGATGTGGATGTGTGGCGCGAGAGAGAACAGTGTCAATTGTGCGAGTTTGCAGCCCTGGTTGTAAAAAAAAAAAAAAAATACACATATATATATATATATATATATATATATATATATATATATATATATATATATATATATATATATATATATATATATATATTTAAATAAAGCTGCTGAGGAATAACATGACCAATCAAAAGCCACAGTTTTAATCAGATGAACACTGCACTCGCATTATTGGCAGCTTTTTTGTGAATATAAAGCGTTGTTATCACCCTTATTATATATTCTTTCTGTCCATCCATTCTTAATTTATTTATGAACAAGAATTTGCATTATTTAAAGAATCTTTGAATGTCAAAAGCAAACAGTATAGAAATCTTGCACAATGACAGAAAACATGGAGATGTGCTCTCTATGACTATTAAATGTTGCAAGTTAATCAAGTAAATTCATTTTTATAAGTTACTTGCAGAGCAAAAATAGAATTGGAGATTAAAAAAAAACAAACAATGCATTTTAAAATGACAAGAAAATAATACATAAATCATCACAGAAAGCCTCCAGAATAACTTTAATTAATGTGCATTTTTTAAAGGATAAACAGACAGTCTGCGGGTTAACAAAGAATAAATCCTGCTTCGAATCTCTTTAGTTTTCAATGAGTAAATGATGGGATTCACGCAAGGTGTGATGAGGGACGACAAAGACAAGCACACTGTTCTTACATTTGGGTTTATAATTATTCCAGAAAATCCAAGATTGAAGATAATTAAAATTGGAATGTAAAATATGGCCACTAACAATAGGTGTTCGGTGCATGTGGCCAGTGCCTTATAACGGCTTTGATTATTTTTCATTTTGAATACAGCAATTAATATACCCATGTACGTCAAGAAAATAAAAATCAAAGGTGTAACTGTGAACAGTATAGTTAAAGCAGTGGAAAAATTCCACTGGTGCGTCGTATCACTGCAAGCAAGTCTTAAAACAGGAGTATAATCACAAAAATAGCTGTTGACCCTAAGAGATCCACAAAATGAGAGGGTTGGGATTGAAGAAGTGCTGTAGAGTACTGAAGTAAGACAAAAGAACCAAGCTGCACCGATTATGTAAGCGATTCTGGTGTTTGTGTTTATAGACTCCTGTCTTAAAGGCAAGCAGATAGCAATGAATCTGTCATAAGAGAGAATACATATGGATAATGACTCGAGGGATAAGAAAGTATAGTAAGTGTACATTTGCACAAGGCACAGTTTGAATGGAACAAAATTGTCCAGAATAATGTAAATCTTTATCATGCCAGGCAAAAGAGAAGTGCTGAGAATAAGATCAACCAAAGCCAGATTACCAACAGCCATGAACTTTGGGACATGCAGTCGGCGGTCATAGAAAATAATGATGATCAGAAAGACATTGCATATGACTGTGATCACATAGAGCACAGTGAGGAACATGACATAGATATTATTGTACGGCACTGAACTCAAGGCAACAATGTAAAATCCTGCAGGCTGAATGATGGAGTTGTTGGGGGCAGAATTGCTGGCATTCTGCATGGCCGTCTTTCCTTTAGCTTGATTGTGGTGTGCTTTGCTTTCAGTGGACGAGAAACCAGATACCTGTGAGAAACAGTCACAAACAGCTTGGGCTTTACAATTTACCTTAAACATCCATGTTATATGATGACTTAAGCCTTTATCAAATTTGGCAACAAGAATGAAAATATAAACATAACATGTTACAATGATTGTCTTATTCATATACATACATGCAACAACGTTGTGATGGCTTGTGGATAATGCAGACCACACTGCTGTCTTCCCTGCAGTTTTTGCCGTAGCTTCACAGACTTCCCGGATCACTGCGAATCCTGAATGTTAACTTGGTAATCATTTTGGGCAATATATTGTCCAATTTTTCCTCCAGAGGTGTCATTAAACAGGAAAGAATCTCTGGTATCTAAATAGTCTTAAGAGAAAAGACATTCATTAGTGGTGTTTGCTTCACTAATGTGAGATTATGGTATAATTAATTGCCTTAAGTGTCACTAATTAGTATGTTTTTGTGTTAATTTTTGTAACAACAATACAATGTCCCATGTGGGATAATGCAAAGATGGCATTATAAAAAGTGTGAAAAATCTAACAAAAATCTTTCTGAAGCAATTGCTTTATTTAATTTATATTATGAAATTAATGAATAAATAAATATGTTTAAGATGTTTGTTTTTATATTTGTATTAATCAAAGTAATCTGAAAAAACCTATATCATGGTTTCCACAAAAAATATTAAGCAGCACAACCTTTTTCAACAGTGATAATAATAATTAAAGCTGCAAGCAGCATTTATCGGGGTTCAAGCAGTTAAGGCCTTTAAGCACACAAGCATCAAAAGACATTAAGTTTTATTTAGCAAGCATTTAACAACTGCCATCATAGATGAAAAAGTCAATTTACAGCCTATACAGGCAGTTTACCATAGGAAATATATGATTTTAAAGGGTTTTTACAGTTATAGCACCTTTTGCCTGAGTCTTCTTATAGTCTTGCCTGATCTCCACCACTTTTATTAGTAGTACTCAAAGTGTGCCCATACTGTATATATGTGGAGGGAGTTTGATTGACAGGCGATCTGACTAATCATAATCCGCCATTTTGTCCAACAAAGCAGTCAGGAAAGTTAGTAGATTAACATAGGAGGAATTAAATTTGAAAAACAAAGTGTACTGACGTCTTAGCACTTTAAAACTACATTCCTTTTATGTTCATTCATGTTTATTTTAATGATATAAATTAACTAGAAGGAAGAGATGATCGGTTCACAAGCAGCTTTTACTGAGCCTCGAGTCTACAGCAATCTATCAGACACATTAAAGAGTCACAAAATGGTATTTATTGTTTAAATGTCTCTAAAAATTGACTACATTTGAAAGGTGAGACTTTGTTTCATATCAAAAGTACTTGTCTGTCAGCACGCAGTCTTTTCTCTGATCCGCAATGTATTTTTCAATGCGTGAGAACTTGGTGTGGTGTGAGAGTGGCGTCGCTTGTCAGACATAGCAACAGAGGTGTCAAAAGTATTCGCATTCATTACTCAGGTAGAAGTATAGATACTGGGGTTTAAAAAGACTTCTGTAGAAGTTGAAGTATCAACTCAAGCTTTTTACTCAAGTAGAAGTGTAAAAGTAACTGGTTTCAAAACTACTTAAAGTATAAAAGTAAAAGTAATGTAAGGGGAAAAAATGCCATTAAAGGGGTGGCTCACCCAAAAATGAAAATTCTGTCATAATTTACTCAAATTGTTCCAAACCTGTATGAGTTTCTTTGTTCTGAAGATTGAAGAATTTTTGTAACCAAGCAGATTATATGCAACCATTGACTGCCATAGCATTTTCCCCCTACTATGGCAGTCAATGGTTGCTCTATCTGCTTGGTTACAAACATTCTTCAAAATATCTTCAGAACAAAAACTCATACAGGTTTGGAACAACTTGAGGGTGAGTAAATGATGACAGAATTTTCATTTTTGGGTGAAGTATCCCTTTAAAAATTCTCAAAATTCAGAGGCATGTTATCAATAACCATTATTTGAATGTGTGATCAGTGTGGCCAGATTGGGTCAACAATTTCCAGCCCAAAAACCTCACCAAATGTACATTTATATTTTTTAAAGAAAATGGTTATTGATAACATGCCTGGTTATTGATTTTGATATTTTGATATTGATTATTGAATTTTGCACCTCTTACAATACATATAGGCAACTAGTCACTCCAAGAAAAAAAAAAAAAAACTTTAACTGCCAAAATAATTTGATATTATTTTATTGACATACCAATCAATGTTGATAAGTAAGTTACCATTTTATCTCCTGAAAGCATAACATTGATGATTAAAAAAAAAAAATTCCCAGTAAAACGGTTCAAATATGACTATATGTCCAGGTAGAAACTGTCAAAACAGCAATCCCTTAGAAAAACACAAGATTTTCAATGTCAACAGTAAGAAGCCAATTTACGTGCAAAAAGTGCCCAATATAGAGATTGGAAAAAGCTATGTAATTAACAGGCATTTCACACGTTAATGCACACACCAATGTCAAAATGCGTAATTCATTTATACTGTAGGCTACAATAATCCGTCAACAAATAAATAACAACAATGCGCTTACCTTTGTGTTGCACTTTGCTTTGACAAAACTACAGTATGTCTTTCGTGAAGTACATGGCACATGCACTTAGCACAGTCAAAACGGATTAATCGTTGATTTAAACCTCTTTCAGCAGCTGTCGGGGTTGCTAGTTGCAGATGTCCTAAGTGTGTATGATGATGGACAGGAGTCATGGTTATATTTATAAAGAGTCTTCGTGTCACAGGTGTAATTCACGTTTGAGAGTTGAGTCACTCTCCCACTCTTTACTGTAGATACAACTTACTGTGTATTTATGCCACTGGCATAGCGATCACTGGAATATACAGCTACGAGTCATAGGGTGACCACCATCAAACAAACCAAATGTGGGACGATTACTAAGTTTGCGTGGGACAATGTGGGACATGTTACCAACACTAAAACATAACCTGAAACTGTTGTATAATCTTAAATTCAACATCACTGAGCCCAAAGGCAGCAGGCATCATGCAGATAACTACTTTGGAAACAGTTCTGACCAAGTGCAACTAAAATCCAACTAAATAAATAATGAAACAAATAAAACAACATTTAATTAGTCAATCTTATATATTAATTGATTAATATAAAAAAAGTATTTATATATATTAAATAATTAAATTAAATTATATATATATATATATATATATATATATATATATATATATATATATATATAATTTATATACAGAACTATCCATTCGTTTTCTGACAGGGAACACATGGAACGAATCACCGCTCCACATTTTGATTGACAGGCGTCACAACCTACTAGTGACTCTGTTTACTCCTTTCTTTTCAACCATTGGATATGGTTTAAAAAACGGCTTTTGTATTTGTGTAATGCGGGATGTTACTTTTGACGAAGCGCTGTTAAAAATGAAAAACTATGCCGCAAAAATAATAAATAAAATGCTATCTTAAAAAGGCAAAAGAACGCATGCATGTTTTCTCAATATGATCATTAAAAATCAACAGACTACTGAAAATGCGGGACATTTTCTCAATATGCGACATGCGGGACAAGGGGTGAAAATGCTGTGCGGTACAACGCAAAGCGGGACAGGTGGTCACCCTAACGAGTCATCGCGCTAAAAACCCGGCTAAAGTCATGAATGAGGCTGAGCACGTCTGCCTGCTGATCGCTGATTGGCTGAAAGTGCGTGCTCGTCGGCGAGAACCCGCCCTATCTGGCAGCATGGTGTGTGATTTGTGCAGGTGCAGGCGTGATTGATCGCGTACAACCCAATAGGGTGTCGGAATGGTTTATGTTTATCCTTCTCATCCAACCACAATCAAATTCACTCTGTCCGGATGGCGCGATTTATCTAGATAGTTTTTTTTTTTTTTATGACAAGCCGGAATGAAAACATGCCGAAATGGAATAGAAGTAACGAGGCTATTTTTAAAATGTAAGGAGTAGAAAGTACAGATAATTGCTTGAAAATGTAGGGAGTAGAAGTAAAAAGTAGGCTGAAAAATAATTACTCCAGTAAAGTATAGATACTCAAAATTTCTACTTAAGTAAGGTAACGAAGTATTTGTACTTCGTTACTTGACACCTCTGCATAGCAACAGTAACTAAAGTGGGCGGGTCTTTGCGAACGGTCATTGACAGTATGGACGGGGATTCGCCAGTCCCAATTCAGAACAAATTTCATCACAATCCATCATTGTTCGTTTCAAACATGTGAGAGCATCAAAATGATCCATGGGTGAAATTGATTGGATTTAATTAATTTTTTTGTCAGTTCCTATCATAATTTTAACATTTTCGCGTTATTGTTTAGCTATTTACCTATGTTTACAAATTTCCTTTGTTTTTTTGTTGTTGTCTCGATCAGACTAACAGCTTTGAAGATAACCACAATTTTTTAAAGCTCTAAATGACACTTACAAAAACCATAAGGCAAAACCTGGCATGTTTGGTATTGTTGGACTCGGCAAGGATTCTTAGGAGGTCACTCCTGTGAAAAAAACACGGGTTTGAAACTTCTAAGGCTCCTTCAAGGCATTGTGCCAATGACGTATACTGAGTTTTTTGAGATACACCAATGTTCTCATAGACTATCATGGCACCCTGGACAAAGACACTGCATGCCAATTTTCAGTAGACTAACGGTTGGGTGCGCTTATAGCTATTTTCATGATTTCTTTCACTGTTATAGCGCCACCAAGTGGCCAATTGTCACGATTCTTTTCATGTCAACTCAAATTGAGCTTATGAACATGTGTCCCAAGTTTAGCGAAAATATCTCTTTCCGTTCACAAGTTATAACCATTTTATAGCGCCACTAAGTGTCCAATTGTCATGATTTTTTTTCACGTGACCTCAGAATGAGCTCATGAACATGTGTACCAAGTTTTGCGAAAATATCCCTTTCCTTTCACAAGTTATAACCGTTTTATAGTGCCACCTAGTGGCCAATCGTTGCGATTTTTTTCAAGTGATCTCAGAATGAGCTCACGAAGATGTATCCCAAGTTTAGCAAAAAAATCTCTTTCCGTTCACAATTTATAACCATTTTAGTAAAAATGGCCCTGGTGCCATCAAAGATTTTGGTTCCCCTTATCGACCGTTAATTGAAATTTTGAATTTTTTGGATGATTATTGATTGTCCGACTCCAGAGAATAGTCTTGCAGTGGTTTGGTTCCAATCGGGCCAAAAACCTAGGACAAGTCAGCAAAAATATGTTTTTTAAAAAAATGCAATTTACTCGAAATTGGCACCTAAAGGAAGAGCAAATTGGAGGTGGCCATTTTGTCCGGCTTGAGCCACGGATTCCAACGATATAAGACACTTGATCCTGGGACAATCGGTCTAAGAGTTATGAGCAATTTTGAACTTTTGGTTGCTGTAGCGCCACCTATGGGCCATTCGGGGTCATACTCTGATAGGTTGTCCCCAAGTTGAGGCCTACCATCTGGCCAGGTTTCAAGTCTCTAGGCCTTACGGTTTGGCCTGCACGATGCGTTTTACGAATCCTTACAATTACAATAGGGTTTCAGCATTTCATGCTTGAACCCCTAATAAGAATGAAGGCTTTTTGCCAGTTATAGCGCCACCTATGGTCCGATCTCCATGAAACTCTGCATGCTTCCTCACCATGTTCTGACACATATGCTCCTCAATTTTTGTGAAGTTCTGAGTTTTCCTTTGGGATTTATAGGCTTTTGAGTGTATTTTGCCACGCCCCTTTTCTAAATGACCCTGTTACAGCCACTCAAATGCCAAAGTTCAACTTTTTTTTGATAATTATTGATCTAAAGAGTCCAGAGAATTGTCCTAGACTGGTTTGGTTCCGATCGGGCGAAAAACCAGGGACTAGTTCGCAAAAGTAGGTTTTGGACAAAATTCGACATAGCAGAAAACTTTCCCAGCCTACATCAAAATCGGAGATATCCATTTTGTCCGTCTTGAGCCACGGATTCCAACGATATAAGACACTTGATCCTGGGACAATCGGTCTAAGAGTTATGAGCAATTTTGAACTTTTGGTTGCTGTAGCGCCACCTATGGGCCATTCGGGGTCATACTCTGACAGGTTGTCCCCAAGTTGAGGCCTACCATCTGGCCAGGTTTCAAGTCTCTAGGCCTTACGGTTTGGCCAGCACGATGCGTTTTACGAATCCTTACAATTACAATAGGGTTTCAGCATTTCATGCTTGAACCCCTAATAAGAATGAAGGCTTTTTGCCAGTTATAGCGCCACCTATGGTCCGATCTCCATGAAACTCTGCATGCTTCCTCACCATGTTCTGACACATATTCTCATCAATTTTTGTGAAGTTCTGAGTTTTCCTTTGGGATTTATAGGCTTTTGAGTGTATTTTGCCACGCCCCTTTTCTAAATGACCCTGTTACAGCCACTCAAATGCTAAAGTTCACCTTTTTTTGATAATTATTGATCTAAAGAGTCCAGAGAATTGTCCTAGACTGGTTTGGTTCCGATCAGGCGAAAAACCAGGGACTAGTTCGCAAAAGTAGGTTTTGGACAAAATTCGACATAGCAGAAAACTTTCCCAGCCTGCATCAAAATCGGAGATAGCCATTTTGTCCGTCTTGAGCCACGGATTCCAACGATATAAGACACTTGATCCTGGGACAATCGGTCTAAGAGTTATGAGCAATTTTGAACTTTTGGTTGCTGTAGCGCCACCTATGGGCCATTCGGGGTCATACTCTGACAGGTTGTCCCCAAGTTGAGGCCTACCATCTGGCCAGGTTTCAAGTCTCTAGGCCTTACGGTTTGGCCTGCACGATGCGTTTTACGAATCCTTACAATTACAATAGGGTTTCAGCATTTCATGCTTGAACCCCTAATAAGAATGAAGGCTTTTTGCCAGTTATAGCGCCACCTATGGTCCGATATCCATGAAACTCTGCATGCTTCCTCACCATGTTCTGACACATATTCTCATCAATTTTTGTGAAGTTCTGAGTTTTCCTTTGGGATTTATAGGCTTTTGAGTGTATTTTGCCACGCCCCTTTTCTAAATGACCCTGTTACAGCCACTCAAATGCTAAAGTTCACCTTTTTTTGATAATTATTGATCTAAAGAGTCCAGAGAATTGTCCTAGACTGGTTTGGTTCCGATCGGGCGAAAAACCAGGGACTAGTTTGCAAAAGTAGGTTTTGGACAAAATTCGACATAGCAGAAAACTTTCCCTGCCTACATCAAAATCGGAGATAGCCATTTTGTCCGACTTGAGCCACGGACTCCAACGATATAAGACACTTGATCCTGGGACAATCGGTCTAAGAGTTATGAGCAATTTTGAACTTTTGGTTGCTGTAGCGCCACCTATGGGCCATTCGGGGTCATACTCTGATAGGTTGTCCCCAAGTTGAGGCCTACCATCTGGCCAGGTTTCAAGTCTCTAGGCCTTACGGTTTGGCCTGCACGATGCGTTTTACGAATCCTTACAATTACAATAGGGTTTCAGCATTTCATGCTTGAACCCCTAATAAGAATGAAGGCTTTTTGCCAGTTATAGCGCCACCTATGGTCCGATATCCATGAAACTCTGCATGCTTCCTCACCATGTTCTGACACATATTCTCATCAATTTTTGTGAAGTTCTGAGTTTTCCTTTGGGATTTATAGGCTTTTGAGTGTATTTTGCCACGCCCCTTTTCTAAATGACCCTGTTACAGCCACTCAAATGCTAAAGTTCACCTTTTTTTGATAATTATTGATCTAAAGAGTCCAGAGAATTGTCCTAGACTGGTTTGGTTCCGATCGGGCGAAAAACCAGGGACTAGTTTGCAAAAGTAGGTTTTGGACAAAATTCGACATAGCAGAAAACTTTCCCTGCCTACATCAAAATCGGAGATAGCCATTTTGTCCGACTTGAGCCACGGACTCCAACGATATAAGACACTTGATCCTGGGACAATCGGTCTAAGAGTTATGAGCAATTTTGAACTTTTGGTTGCTGTAGCGCCACCTATGGGCCATTCGGGGTCATACTCTGACAGGTTGTCCCCAAGTTGAGGCCTACCATCTGGCCAGGTTTCAAGTCTCTAGGCCTTACGGTTTGGCCTGCACGATGCGTTTTACGAATCCTTACAATTACAATAGGGTTTCAGCATTTCATGCTTGAACCCCTAATAAGAATGAAGGCTTTTTGCCAGTTATAGCGCCACCTATGGTCCGATATCCATGAAACTCTGCATGCTTCCTCACCATGTTCTGACACATATTCTCATCAATTTTTGTGAAGTTCTGAGTTTTCCTTTGGGATTTATAGGCTTTTGAGTGTATTTTGCCACGCCCCTTTTCTAAATGACCCTGTTACAGCCACTCAAATGCTAAAGTTCACCTTTTTTTGATAATTATTGATCTAAAGAGTCCAGAGAATTGTCCTAGACTGGTTTGGTTCCGATCGGGCGAAAAACCAGGGACTAGTTTGCAAAAGTAGGTTTTGGACAAAATTCGACATAGCAGAAAACTTTCCCTGCCTACATCAAAATCGGAGATAGCCATTTTGTCCGACTTGAGCCACGGACTCCAACGATATAAGACACTTGATCCTGGGACAATCGGTCTAAGAGTTATGAGCAATTTTGAACTTTTGGTTGCTGTAGCGCCACCTATGGGCCATTCGGGGTCATACTCTGATAGGTTGTCCCCAAGTTGAGGCCTACCATCTGGCCAGGTTTCAAGTCTCTAGGCCTTACGGTTTGGCCTGCACGATGCGTTTTACGAATCCTTACAATTACAATAGGGTTTCAGCATTTCATGCTTGAACCCCTAATAAGAATGAAGGCTTTTTGCCAGTTATAGCGCCACCTATGGTCCGATATCCATGAAACTCTGCATGCTTCCTCACCATGTTCTGACACATATTCTCATCAATTTTTGTGAAGTTCTGAGTTTTCCTTTGGGATTTATAGGCTTTTGAGTGTATTTTGCCACGCCCCTTTTCTAAATGACCCTGTTACAGCCACTCAAATGCTAAAGTTCACCTTTTTTTGATAATTATTGATCTAAAGAGTCCAGAGAATTGTCCTAGACTGGTTTGGTTCCGATCGGGCGAAAAACCAGGGACTAGTTTGCAAAAGTAGGTTTTGGACAAAATTCGACATAGCAGAAAACTTTCCCTGCCTACATCAAAATCGGAGATAGCCATTTTGTCCGACTTGAGCCACGGACTCCAACGATATAAGACACTTGATCCTGGGACAATCGGTCTAAGAGTTATGAGCAATTTTGAACTTTTGGTTGCTGTAGCGCCACCTATGGGCCATTCGGGGTCATACTCTGATAGGTTGTCCCCAAGTTGAGGCCTACCATCTGGCCAGGTTTCAAGTCTCTAGGCCTTACGGTTTGGCCTGCACGATGCGTTTTACGAATCCTTACAATTACAATAGGGTTTCAGCATTTCATGCTTGAACCCCTAATAAATGTTTTTTGAGCACCAAATCATCATATTAGAAAGATTTCTGAAGGATCGTTTGGCACTGACTAAAGTAATGATGCTGAAAATTCATCTTTGCCATCACAGGAATTCTTTGCGTCGGTCTTCAGCGTATCCCGTCTCTGGCCACTGTTAACATCCATACAAATAACATTTTGGGAAATGATTGCAATGCATTTTGTGTGCAAGTCTGAGAGATCGGGCGAAAAAAAAAAAAAAAAAAAAAAAAATGGAACTGGCCAGTTCTGATTGATGGTTGGTAGATGGTGCATCGTTACTACTGGCAACACTTCATCTGAAGAGGAGAACACGCTACCGTGTGAGGGAAAGAGTTCAGAAGAGAGTGGAAGGATTCTGGATTTTTTTAATAAAGTTGTTTGAACTATACAACACCTTTTCACTGCATTATTATTGTACTCTAGCCCGGAGACACAGCTTCTGCTGATCTTTTCATTTTTGCCGCAGTTCTCACAGGTGGTGTGAGCAAGCTCAAGTCTTTTGCTTCATAAAAATGTGATTGGTTTGAGACCACGTATAGAATCAAAGGAAGTAATTGTCAACATTTTCGGATAAGTGGCCAACCATTTGAAGCATTCCTAGAAACTATATGAAAAGGTTTTTCGTATCCATGTTTGACCTCAAAGCATATAAACTCTGACGAGCCCCCTACGAACTCTGGCGTCCCCCTAAGGGGGGCATGGACCCCAGGTTGGGTACCACTGCTCTAGTGGGACCTATGCTCACAGCTCAGCACCGTCAGTTCGATTGGCATTTGCCAGAGAACACCAGAATTGGCAAGTCCGCCAATGGCGCCCCATTCTCTTCAAGGATGAGAGCAGGTTCACATTGAGCAGGGGGACCCGATCAGTTTTCTTACGCCGTGGGAGTAAATTTATCACTCAAGCCCCATAATCTAAATCTCTCTTAACCGTCGGACTAACACATCTGTCATGTTTGTAGTTTTTTAACACTTTTTATCCGTGTTTGTAGTTCTAATCGAATCGAAGACCGACAGGGCTGTGGCGGAGGATTCGTTGCACAACAGAAGTGTCAGACAAATGTCTATTTTAAAACGCCTACGTTACCGCTGTTTGAAAGCGGTTCCCTGAGGCATGAGAATATCTCTCAATATGAAAGCTATCTGTGTAGTTAAAGCTACACTATGTAACTTTTCCGTCCACTAGAGGTCGCCTGTTCAAAACAAAGGCGTAGTTTGATGACGGCACGTTTGAGCGCAGAATCTCGGGACATGTGGTATTCACCTCACAGCCGGTGGGAAACAGTGAGGATAGGACTCAGGCAGAAATCATGTTCATGGATGCGATTATTAACATTACTGTAGTCTGAAGCAGAGCAGGACTGAGTGTTGTGGAGCTGAGCAAGGCCGCAGGAGCGATTGAAGAGCGGGACTGTTATTATGGCATAGTCGCTGGCGGGACTTTTATTATGACACGGTTGACGGCGCCACTTCCTCTTTTCCAGTCATGAGTTTGAGGTAACGCAACTCTGTTTATCGTATTAGACATATCTGAGTGTGTTGAAAAGGAAGTTATGACGTTCGCTCGGCGGCTGCTATGACACTTGTTCACAATGCAGTGAGAGTAAAGTGTTTCACTGAATAAAACCGGAGACCGAGGGTGACGCAGATATGACGCAATCGACAGGCGACTCCCTCACACGCATAGCTCACACGTCCCGGTTCCTTGGTTAAAATAGCAATTTTCTCACGATTTACAAATAGTTGAAAACATTTGGGATATTCTAAGTACTCAACTGAACAAAATATATAACACTGGCCTAGTGGTTTCTGGATATTTTACTGCAAAAATCCTACATAGTTCACCTTTAACCATCTCTTAGCTCTGTATCATGCTTGAAGAAAAAAATTGGTCTCTATTTGCACTTTGAATATTCAGAATATTGAGTACTTTGATTATCGTTGCACTTATTGTTTGCACTTGATCTATGATCAACCCAATCTGGTGTCTCGCCTCGTGAGATAAGCGTCTCATCACACCCCTAAAGGATGTTTAAAAAAAAATCCTTTTGCAGTAGCTATATGTCACAGTGTGTTTTGGGTTATGTTTCATGTTCTTAGTTTGCCATCTTCTCTTGTTTTCCTGGTTTTTCATGTGATTCCCATGCCCTCATGTGTTCTTGTGTCATGTTCCGTCATTGGTTCATTGTTTGATCATTGTTCACAGGTGTGTCATGATAAGACAAAAATAACAAATAAAATTATTGAATAGGCAACATTTTATATTTATTATCCCAGTCACTTTCTTTAGGGAACATTTTATTTTATTTTTAATGAAAACTTACACTGAACAAAATTATAAACACAACACTTTTGTTTTTGCCCCCATTTTTCGTGAGCTGAACTCAAAGATTTAAGACTTTTTCTATGTACACAAAAGGCCTATTTCTCTCAAATATTGTTCACAAATCTGTCTAAATCTGTTAGTGAGCACTTCTCCTTTGGCGAGATAATCCAGCCACTTCACATGTGCGGCATATCAAGATGCTGATTAGACAGCATGATAATTGCACAGGTGTGCCTTAGGCTGACCACAATAAAAGGCCACTCTAAAGCTTGGTACATACTCTGCAAGAACAAAAAAATTTGTTTCTTTTTCTCGAGGGGGCCGCAAGAACTAAGTTCGTTCTGGCCAGGACATTCCATACTTCACGAGAAAAGCAGGTGCCGAACATTTCTGTTTCTCCGCATTAACCCTGCCCGTTTAAAATTTCTGACCAATCACACAATAGTTCTTGGACACCCACAAGAAAAAAATTCTGCTCAGATGATGTGTCGAGAACAAGACTGAGAACTCCCAAACCGCAACCCTGGGAGCGAGAACTTTTTTCTCTGTATTTGCGGAGTATGCAATGGCCTTAAGGCCACATCCACACGAATCCAGAGCTTTCCCTATCCAATCTTTTTTTCCCTCGTCTCAAGAAAATATAATTGTAAGCATTCCCATCTGTGCCACACTGTATAAATAAATCACAACCCAAAGGGAGAAATACACACTCATTAACAATGTAATGACTCCCAAACAACCTAATTGTCTCTAAAAAAAAAGACAACATTGACAAAATGACTCATTTGCCTGTCTTATTAAGGCAAATCTGAGACAAAAACAAATGAGCTCTAGTCCGTGTGAATTATTTCTGCCCTAATTAGCCCCAGGCTGCTCTCATCTCATGAGAGTAAGAGGTAATGACCTTAGCGGAGACGCAATGTAAACATGTTTGTCCTCAGAGCAAGCTAATTGATCTCCCCAAACTCAAAAAGATGTCATAATACTCTCAAAATGTAAATGAAAA
Organism: Gobio gobio; assembly: GCF_949357685.1. Lineage (NCBI taxonomy): Eukaryota > Metazoa > Chordata > Actinopteri > Cypriniformes > Gobionidae > Gobio > Gobio gobio. The sequence continues at coordinate 32,107,881 of NC_137118.1, read as the reverse complement.
AAATTGAGACAAAGCCCCCTAATATTAACAAGAAGATTTATTGAGGTTATATTCACACGACAACGATGTACTAAAAATGGAAATGTTTTTCCTTTGCATTTTTCATGTACAGGTGTAACACAACGAAATCAAGCCACAACATAACGGAAACAAGCCACAGCACAACGAAATCACCACAACACAACGAAATAACCACAACACTACGAAATCACCACAACACAATGGAAATGCTCCGACCGTAAGTTTCAGGGCTGAAAACTTCCTTGTTATTCAAAGAAAAGCTTTTATAGACACCAAGCCCAGCAAACGATCGATCTCAGAATGTGCCAGGCTGTGACGTCTGAGTGTAGTGAAGCACCGCCTCAGCAGAAGAAGATCAAGAGACACTTCATCACTGCCTGTTTAGCCACGCCCACCGATTCGCGCATGTAACATAAGCCTGTGTACTGTGAACTGTGTTCATGTAATGCCAGATCTGAAATGTGATGATTCATGTAGTCAGATGTTCTTTGTCTGTGTGTCAGTAAATCAAACCAGTGACTAAACATCAACTTGCGTTGTTTCTCTCAGTAGGATGAAAATATCTATTTATCTATTATATCTAATATCTATTATATCTGTTATTTAACAGTGATTAAATTCTATAAATAAAGCGACCAAAGAAAGCTCCCTTTGCAATCGTTTGAGCAGCGCGCTGCAGCTGTCCATCAAACAGCAAGAGTTTATCAGTGACGCGTTTGTCAGTGACTCCCGTTTTATTCAACGAATCTCTTTACTATATCACGTTTGCACTGTGTGAAGATGAAAGCATTCGTTAGTGTACAGAAACTGAGTTGCAATGACGAAAGACTGTTTTCATGTGCTCAGCATGTGTGTGATTGGCTACGTTACAATGGTCATCTTTCATCTTTGGAACCTATACTGCCATAGATCTAAATATAATGCCATAGATCGAAATAGAATGTACAATATAATATATAATATAATATACAAAATATAATTATACAACTCTCCGAGCTCTCACAGTTGGTGAAAAACAGATCAGACGGTTTGGAAAAGTTGATTGGCGAAAACTCGCAGGTGATTAAAGACATGAAGGAGGAGATCTGCAGGAATATGGAATTAATTTCTGGAATGATGGGAACCATTGAGTTTATCTGCAGCGAGGTTAAAAGTTTGAAAAAAAAGAGTTGATTCTATTGACTCGCGTGCAAAGAAAGAAGAAATTAACGCCATGAGAAAATCGTGAGAAAATCGTCTTGCTCATTTAGAAGCCTACACACGCAAATAGAACCTGAGAATCCATGGAATTCCAGAGAAAGAAAGAGAAAACGTCCGTCAGGAGGTTATCAACGTGTGTCAACGCCTTCTACCACAATTTAAAGATAAATTCCCTGAAGTAGTTGATGTGGCACACAGACTTGGCCATGTTAATTCAAATAATAAAGCTCGTGGAATCATCTTCCAATTCACCTCGCGTTTTTACCGAGATGCTGTCTGGCGTGCCGCCAATGATGCTGAGTTTCTGATTGAGAACCGACTGAAAATCACGGAAGACTTGTCACCAGCCAACAGAGCGAGGAGGATGATGCTTTGGCCCATAGTTGAAAAGGCCCGAAAAGAAAACAAAAGGGCTTTTTTCATCGGCGGACGAGCATTTGTAGATGGTACGGAAATATTTCCTCCTGCTTAAAAGTTAACGGATCAACCGAGGCTCCTCTGGAAAGTTTTATGCGGTTTGGCAGCCCTTTTTATCTTATTTTGAAGTTTCATTAGTGGTGGAATTGTATAATTACTAGCATTACTATTATATTATTTATTTTATTTAATCTTATTATTTTAATTATTTTATTTTTGATGTAGGGGTGTGTCTGTGTGGGTATGTGTTAGGATGTGGAATATGTATGTAAATCTGAATTAATGTTGTATGTATAATTGTTGCATAAGGAAAATCAATAAAAACATTTGTATAAAAGTTAACGGATCAGAATTCCGCATTGACTGATGCTACGCTGACTTGACCTTGGAACTTTGATATGTGAGTGAATTCTGGAACTTCCACTTTGATCCAAAAATACTGTTACCCACTTCTGATGGTGATGCGCTTTTTTTTTTTTCTTCCCTGGACATTCTTTTTTTTTACATCTTCCCTGAGCCTTTTTGTTTACATCCATTTAAAAAGAAATATGATTATTTCAGACTTTCGTCGATTTAAGTAAAAAATGCAAATTATTTTAACTCCTTTAAAAGGGGGAATTATAGTTGTTGTTCTTCAATTGTTTGTTTGTTCTCTAGATAGATTAATGAAGGGATTGTTGACCTCCACCCATTACTTGTTCTGACCGGTTAGGTTCTCTATCTCTGTGACTTAGTCCCTATACTTGTTCTTAGAACTAATTCTTTCTTCTATAGTTCTGTTTTTTATTCTTCTATGTCCTTATCTGTTATTTCTGTAAATTGTAGAGGGCTATGAAACATTCTCAAGTGTAAAGCAGTCTTTCTGTATTTTAAAAGTCTCAACACAGATCTTTGTTTCATACAAGAATCTCATTCAACTTTACAAGATGCCAATTTATGGAGATCACAATGGGGGTTAGAAATGTGGATGTCTCACGGAAATGAATATACTGCTGGAGTTCGTATTTTAAAAAATAATTTTGGTGGAAAGATCCTGGCTACTGATTGTGACATCAATGGTCACTACATTATACTTGCTTTTCAGTTTGCAAATATGACTTGCATTACTGCTAATGTATATGGGTATAATTCACCTAAAGATAATATGGTATTTTTTCATAAATTAGAAACACGTATGTCATATGTTATCTAAATTTCCAAATTCTTCCTTAATATTCGGTGGCGATTTTAATGTTGTTTTGAATTGTACCTTGAATAGATGGCCCCCCCAATCTACTAATACTAATTCTGAGTATTTATTATCCTTTATGCAAACATTTTATGTTGTAGATGTGTGGCGAGAAACCCATCCCTTGCAAAAAGTATTCACATGGAGCATTAATTCCCTTTTTAGACAATCCCGACTTGATTTTTGGTTGACCTCAGCAGAGTTATCAAATATAAAGACTGATATACTTCCCTCACCATTTTCTGACCATAAAGCCATCTCTATCTGTATTCCTTTTGTATCCTCTCCCTCACAAAGTAAAAGATCCTCATATTGGAAACTTAACACCTCAATTCTTCAACACAACGAAGTTCTCACTAAGATTGATAACTTAATTTCCTTTTATTGGCATAAATCTAATAAAGAGAATATTTTTTGCAATAATTGGGAACTTCTTAAATATATGAAATTGGGAAGTATTGTCGGAAATACAGTAGTTTTTTAGCAAAATTAAGAAAAAATAATGAAAACCAGATTATGGCTAGAATTTCGGCATTATCATGTAAAAATTTACATGATCTTACAGACTCAGAAAAAATTTAGCTTGTTGATCAAAAACATAATTTAGAGGATATATATAAACAGAAGTCTGAAGGCGCCTTCATCAGATCTTGACGGAATTGGAGGAGGGTGAGCAGAATTCTGCCTATTTCTTTAGGTTAGAAAGGCAGCGAGTAAAAAATTATATTCAGCAACTATGTATTGATGGGAAAGTAACTGACGATTTTAAGATAATTGCAGACTTTTGTGCTAAATTTTATAATGATTTATATTCTTCAAAATTTTGCCAGCAGTCCACCACAGAATTTTTTGATTCCTTATCTCACATAAAACAAATTAATAATGAAGATTGTAGTCTGTGTGATGCACCCATTAGTCTTTAAGAAATTCTTGATTCTATAAATAATTTAAAAGTTTAACAAATCCCCAGGTACTGATGGGCTATCTGCAGAGCTTTATAAAGCATTTAGTCAAAAATTAGCACCCTTTTTACATAAAATGTTTTTAGAGAGTATTGAGAAAACAATGCTTCCTCCCTCTTTATGTCAGGGGCTAATAACTTTGATTCCCAAGCCCAATAAAGATCCCCTTCTAATAGAAAATTGGCGCTCGGTTTCATTATTGAATACTGATTATAAAAATTATTGCTTTGGTTTTAGCAAAAAAGCTAAAACTTATTCTTAATAATATAATAGATGAGTGCCAATCAAGTTTTATTCATCAGAGACATATTTTAAATAATATACGCTTGATTTTTGACTTGTTGGATTATTCAGATCTTATTTCTATTGATAGTTTTAACGCCATTGGGCGCTGTTAAACACCTCGAAGGTAATTGGCTTCTAGGCGAAACCCCCATTCGTTAGTCACTAACGTACGTCTCCGTTCCCTCCTCAGGGAACGAGGGTTACATACGTAACCGAGACGTTTTCTTGACTATTATAAAGCATTTGATTGTTTAGAACACAAATTTATGTTACAAGCCCTGCAAAGATTGGGTTTCGGCAAACATTTTTTTCCAAATGTATTAAAATGCTTTACTGTAATGGTAATAGCTCTATCCGTCTAAATAATGGCACTTCTCCTAGACTTTTCTTTAATAATTATTTATTAATTTGTTACATTTATATAGCACTTTTCTAGGCACTCAAAGTGCTTTACATAGAAGGGGGAATCTCCTCAACCACCACCAATGTGCAGCATGCACCTGGATGATGCGACGGCAGCCATTTTGCGCCAGAACGCCCACCACACACCAGCTTATTGGTGGAGAGGAGACAGTGATGAAGCCAATCGTATATATATATATATGGGGATGATTAGGAGGCCATAATGGACAGGGGCCAATGGGCAAATTTGGCCAGGATGCAGAGGTTACACCCCTACTCTTTATCGAAGGACATCCTGGGATTTTTAATGACCACAGAGAGTCAGGACCTCGGTTTAACGTCTCATCCGAAGGACGGTGCTTGTTACAGTATAGTGTCCCCATCATTGCAAGCTGATTGATGTTTTATAAACAAATTTCGGGAGAAGCACGTTCAGATAATTAAACCTAACTAAACACAAGTGGAGCACCCTCAGATAATTAAACCTAATTGAACACGGGAAGAGCACATTAAAACTAATCAGTTAATCAACGATAGGAGGTGTATATAGACCAGAGCCGTGCACAGACCTTTTGAGGGTTATATGCTGAAACTGAAAAAGGGCACCCCCTCTGTTCACCCGCCCCTAAAGGCCTTTGCACACTGAGTCCGAAATTTTCGCATGCGTTTTTTCGTATTCGTGATCCGAAAAATTCGTCACGCACAGAGACCTTGCACACGGAGTCCGATGCGTATTAATGAATGCGTTACGGAAAAAAACGCAAAACAACACAAAATGCCGTCTTCCACCTGCTTATCAAGGAGCAGCGGATTATCCAGACCGATTCAAAGTTGAATGTCAGTGGCTCCGTTTGATGCTTTGCTAGCGATACTGGAGCCACATATTAAAAAGAAGACCACCAATTACCAATCCTGAACAGAGACTGGCAGTATGTCTAGGATCCGCGCGCGCACACACACACACACACACACACACACACACACGCGCGGTTTACAGGGAGTTGGTGTGCTATAATTATAGCTGTGATATTGTAGTATTTTTGATACAATAATATTTGTATATTTAATTGTAGGTATCTGAGGAGCACTGGCGATTCATTCACCAGCATTGCCAGCAGTTTTAGGTTGGGCATCAGCACTGTAGATGGGAAAACGGATGCGAAAAACGCAGAAAATCGAACCTGTTCCGATTTTTTTTTTGACGGACGAAAGTTTCGGGGGCAGTGTGCAAGCGTGATTGACATAACGTGAGGTCGAATTTATTTTTTGACGTGCGAAAATTTCGTATGCGAATTTCGGACTCAGTGTGCAAAGGCCTTAACACTTTATTATCAAACACACATGACATGCTTTATTTACATTTTTTTAAGATTTTCACTATTTTTATTGGGGGGGAAAAGTGCCTTTTTGAATTTCTGTGTGATGGGAAAATGAAGTAGAGCAAGTTCGGCAAACCGCGGATTCGAACCGTGATCAATTTGCGTCAAAACTTCAAGCCATGCGCTTTACCCCTGCACTATCACGGATATCACATGGTGTCTTCTGCAATTCTGACTGACCCAACCAGACCTTCTGTGAAAAAGACGGCCTATTTGCACTTAATGTAATGACAACATTACCGTAACCATCTTTTACTACACATGTGAAAACGAGAGAGTATAGAGATTCAAAAATATCAACAACGTAAATGAATTAAACATGCGACCATGATATTATTAATTGTATTAGCAATCATAAATCCAAGAACAAATTTCTACAAAATATATTTGACCTAGATGACGAGGATCACTCAGTCACTTTGTGTAAGTTCCAGTAGGAAACAGCGCGGGCGCTCTTGGCGGTCTATGGGCGCACCTTTGCTTATTTATGATTTTTCGGTGGTAAAAACAAATTAAATGTGGTTGTATTACTTATCAATATATTATTAACATTTTACAAAAGTCAAACTCAAATGCACTTACCAAAACTATTGATTTATTGAAGCAGGAACAAAAAACACTACCACCAAAAAAAGGGCACTTCGGAGTGTAAGGGCAAAAAGGGCATGTGCTCTGCACAGGTTGAGCCCTACCTGTGCACGTGCCTGATATAGACAGCCGATTTACCTTCCTGTCGTTGACAGTTTCTTAGCTTCCCCCCACCACCCCTTCTCCTCACTTACTTAATTAAACTCCAATAAGACATCAGCACAATCGTAAAATACATGCAATCTAGTCCTAGACTATTTCCATCACGGGGGGGATACTCTGGGTTCGGGCAAAAATTCCAAGCCCGGAGCCCTCCCCTGGACAGCACGCCAAATACGCATAATCTTTACTCTATTTAATTTGATGTAAGTGTGAACTCGTGAATTGATGTAATGTTGCTCAAATTTCTTTGGAAAAATAAGACTCATTATGTTAGAAAATCAGTTATTTTAAATTTGTATAATAAAGGTGGCTTAAATTTAATTGATTTTGATTCTCTTAACAATACCTTAAAAATAAATTGGCTTAAACGTTTCCTTCACAATCAATCTTCTATTTGGAGTATAATCCCAAGATATGTCTTTTCTCAATTAGGAGGAATACATTTCCTTTTAATGTACATTTATTCAGTTAGTAAACTTCCTATCAAACTTTCCAACTATCATCAGCAGATGCTTATGGCTTGGAGACTTATTTACAAGTATAATTTCTCGCCACACAATTTTTAAATTAGGAACAACTGTAATATTCTACATAAGAGGAAGTATGAAAACTGGTTCAATAATGGAGTGATGTTAGTAAACCAGCTGTTTGATAGTGATGGTAATTTATTTAATTATTCCAATTTTGTCTCAAGATACCAATTACCAATACCAAAATACCGACTAGCACTGACTTTGAATGTTTGACTGAATTGTTTGCTTTATTTAATGTATAGCTTATTATACCTTTTACTTATACTTTTGTATTATTGAACATACATAAACTTGCATAACAAAAAGAGACTGGGTTGTGTTTCATGTCATTTAATGTTATCACAGTGATAATCATATTGTCTGAAAAAACATTAACAAAAGATAAAAAAAATCTCAGAGGCACGCATAAACAAAATTAGTTTCTAACATTTTTGGAAAAAACGAATGGGCAAAATTTCTCATGAAAAAGTGGATAAGTGTTCATACACAGCGCAGATCATAATGAGCGAGCGTGTTTTTTAAATAAAGTTTGAGGAAGCTTGATGATGACGTTGATCCGCGACCATGGTGTGCTGTAGTCCGTTTATAGCCTACCGTTAGCATTTTATATCTGACGGCTTTATTTAGGCTTCAAAATGTATACATTTTGGATTAACTTGTAAAGATTATCTTGATAGACAAAACGTGTAAGGGTCATAACTCTTTGTTGAACACAGATCTTATTCTTTGTTGAACACAGATCTTATTTTTTAGTCTATGGGGAAAATGCATGGCTTTTCGATCGAGGGAACCCATGCGCCGCTAACTTCCGGGTTGTCCTTCAAAGTGACGTCATAACTTCGCCACTCTATAGAGAATGAGGAGATACGTCATGGTCGCTTGCTGTCACGTGACAAATTGGGCGGAGTCTGAGCCCGTCCACCATTCTGGGATCCCACGCTATCGGTTGCCAGGGGCAACATTGTAAGAGCGATACAGAGATCAGAGCAGGAAAGACGGCTCGAGGAACTATCATCGCAACGTTTAAGCGGAGAAATTACGAGAAAACTCAGAAGAAATGGAGAAGAAGAGGTCTCTTACAGGGAGAAACTTACTACCAGCGCCAAGCAGAGGTATTTAGAGAAGCTGGCAGATATCAAAAACGTTGACCCATACGAGCTGCCGCAGCAGAACTCAGAGCTCTTTACCACCTTGCACTGAAATGTTTCTATAAATATATTTCCTGTGCATTCTGAATAACAAATAAATATATCTCCCCACTATCCTGCAGCAGTCCAGTGCTCGTCCTCATTAGCAGTGTTTTTCTCTTACTGATCATATTTTATACTTGTTGAGTTTACATTTTTAAATGAATTTGACTAAATATTAAAATGATCGTTTGTGTGCGCTGGTGCTTTTATTCCAGCCTTCTTAGAATGAATGCTCGGTACGTGCCTTAAATGAATGTAACATTAACAATGTTAATTAAAGCTGCAAGCAGCATTTAGCGGGGTTCAAGCCTTTAAGGCCTTTAAGCACACAAGCATCAAAATACATTAAGTTTTATTTAGCAAGATTTTAAACACTGAAATAATTTAATTGGCTGTGGCGGCAATGTTTTTTGAGATAGGCAAATGTCCTCATAGACATACATGGGACCTTGGACCAAGACACTGCATACCAATTTTCAAGTCAATCGGACTAGAGGTCGGGTAGTTTTAGCCATTTTCATGTTTTTTTTGTGTTATAGCGCCACCAAGTGTTCAATCGTCGCCATTTTTTTATCGTAACCAAAGACTCAGACAATACACATGTGTACCAAGTTTGGTGTAGAGATCTCATTTCTTACTTGAGTTATAGCCATTTTAGTAAAATAGGCTCCTCCCACAACAGTCGTTTTCCGCCCCTTAGCGACCGTGAATAGAAATTTAAACTTTTTTTCGATTATTATTGATATTCAGACTCCAGAGAACATTTCTGCACTGGTTTGGTTCCGATCAAGCAAGAAACCTAGGACTAGTTTGCAAAAGTAGTTTTTTAACAAAATTCAAAATGGCGGAAAATTTGTCATGGCGCAAATGAAATCGGAGATACACATTTTGTTCCTCATGGACTCACCTTTCCAATGATATAAGACACTTGAGTGTTTAGACACTTGACTATTTAGTGCACTTTAAAGGGATAGTTCACCCAAAATGAAAATTATGTCATTTTCTTTGTTCTGCTGAACACAAAAGAAGATATTTTGAAGAAAGTTTGTAACCAGGCTGCTTTGGGGGCACCATTGACTTCCATAGCAATCTTCCTATGTGTTCAACATAAAGAAATTTATACATGTTTGGAACAACTTGAGGGTGAGTAAATGATGACAGAATTTTCATTTTTGGTGAACTGTCCCTTTAAGCAGTCACTCTGAACCAGTAATCACTTTTTTTGAATTTCAAAAATGTACATTTTTTTCAATTAATTTTCTTAAATTATGACTATATTTACATGCAATTATTTGTCCCATTTTTATCTAAATTTTTTTAAAATGTCATACAATTTATATGACAGGATTATTTATGTATGATTAACATAGCCTAGCTAAATTATAAATTAATAATAACATTTATTAGGATATAATCTATTAATTAACCTGTCTAAAAAATAATAATTATGTCTCCCAAGCTCTGATAATGTATGGAATATTATATTAATATATTATCCATTTAAAAAAACTATAGGCCTATAACCTTAGAAGCACGGATGTGTCTGTCACATAGACCGGTCTGTCAGCGCTACTGCTTTAAGTCAGACAGTCTGAGACACTGAAATGCTTCTCATAAAGTGTGCAGTTGGCCTGAACTTCATCATGAGTTACTGGTCAGACCCATTGATACCTTTTTGATATTCAGCTCTATATCTGGAGATCCTCTTGCGTTCAAACGGTGGACGCGACGCGAGCTCGACATGTTTTTAAAAAACCGCGCAAGTTCAGAGGCACAGCTCATGTTCTCGAGACTCCGCCGCTATGACAACAAAGCCGCTAAAACGCAATCACGCACAAATGAGCTCCTGTACTAGGCTACTTATTGTGAAATTGATTTCTTTATATTTGCTACCAGAAGGCTATTCTCCACACTCCACTATGTGTGGACCTAGATGTAAAATACGGAACAAATCGTGTCCCGTATTGGTTTGACAAGGGGACGAGCCATTTTGCTTGCAAATACAGGACGATTCTGTATTTTACTGGACGGGTGGCAACCCTACTCAGTTCTCACACAAAGTTCAAATTGACAATTGAGACCCACAAGTTCACTCAAACACTCAGTTCTGTTCACTACGTATCAGTAAAATGTTCGTGTGTGTGTGTGTGTGTGTGTGTGTGTGTGTGTGTGTGTGTGTGTGTGTGTGTTGAACTGTTGTACCAGTCTGTGGCAACGACAACTTTGATGTGATGACTTGCGATGACAAGATGAACAGCTGGGACAGGGCAATGAGATGTAAGAATGTCAGGGTAATCAACAGAAACAAGAGAGGTGGCCCAGAAAAACTCAGGAACTTTCTGGAACAAAATGGCGCAGCCCGGTTCAGCTCGCACGCGGCCTGGACTGAATGTCTGAATCACACAAAAATGTCTTTCAAAAACAAATCCGTCTCTTTAAAAATGCAAAAACACTCCAAAAGAAATAAATCACTCCTTCAAAAAAATATCGTTCAGTTCACAGACGCATTCTCGCGCACTAATAAGTGCACTTAATGGATTTGCAGGAAAAAAATCAATGTCTCTCGCCCTGACACCGTTCAAGACTCAGAAAGCAGCAGAACTCTCAAGAAAAAGCGTACTGTCAGGATAGCAACACAAACAAGTGTTATGAATGAAACTCACGGCTCCAGCAACTCTCTCTCTCTGTCTCTCTGTCTCTCTCTCTCTCTCTCTCCAACACTGTTCACCGTCCAATGACGCAATCGACCGATCTTCTGCCTTAACTACTTCTCATGTTTCACGAGATAATGTAAATGCACTAAACCCGCAAAACATAAGCTGCCCGTGCACTACTGTCCTATATTACAGATCCAAGGAGAAAAATGTTGGCTTCCTGTAGAGCGATCATGGCGTGTCTGTCTCCCAACACCTCTCACTCCGATCTGCTTGGATCTCCCGCGGACACGGCAGAGACAGAGAAAACCCGTCAAAATAAAAGTCCCATAGAGAAAAATACCTCCGTTACACACACACACACACACACACACACACACACACACACACACACACACACACACACACACACACACACACACACACACAATGTTTTTGAGTTATGTTATGGTGAAAATATCTTTCAATGGTCTATGAGCATGTTACATTTTTTTTAAATACACCACGTTCTAGTATTATTTACTATGATTTACCACATTGCTAGTAATTATGTGAAGTGTCAGTACAAATGAAGAGATAACCTCTGACAAAATATGATTGTGTTATAATAGTAATTGCTTTAGTGCAGAATACTTTTAAAAATAATTAACTTTTAAAGGGAAGTGAGCCAATAAGTGGTCTTCTGCTGCCCTCTGCTGGACATCCTACTTATTAATAAAGTCTTTTCACAGGTGCTTTGCAATAGACAAAATAAAATCAATTATATATCAAATTGTTCTTTCATGTTAATTCCATTATGCATGCTTATACACACACACACACACACACACACACACACACACACACACACACACACACACACACACACACACACACACACACACACACACACACACACACACACACACACACACACACACACACACACACATACACATACACACACTTTTTTAATGCTATGGTCTATAATCATTTGACATAGCTCTTTGTAACTATTAATCAGATTATTAAAAATGTATTCAGAAACATTGCACTACACACACACACACACACACACACACACACACACATTTTGTTGTAGATACAGACATTTGAACTATATGATGTTGCAGTAAACAAAATGTTTCCTGTAAGTCTCCTTCAAAATTCATATTTCTCAATGTGAGACAATATTCTATAGTAATACTTAATAGATTAATTTTGACTAAATGTGATTGTAAATGTTAAAATAGTGATTTTTTTTAAAAGTCTAAATATGACTTATAGATCAATACTAGTGTGTAGTACAATAAAATGAACAGCGGGGGGCAGCAAACGACCACTTATTGGCTTAATATACCATTATTATCAAATGAACTCTGTAATTTCCCCCTTTTTAACTGTTATAGAGGCAAATATTGTCCGATCTGTCTGGAAATTCATAGGATACATGTTCTGACTTGTTTTTAAGTAGATCTGAACATTCATTGAATAGATATAGGCATTCGGGGACACTTGGTCAAGGCCACATCTTGAAATTACCCTGTTATAAGCATTCAGATGCAAAAGTTTAACTTTTTTTATATAATTATTGCTCAAAAGAGTCCAGAGAATTGTAATGCAGTGGTTTGGTTCCAAGTGGGCAAAAAACCTAGGACTAGTTTGCAAAAATAGTTTTTTAACAGAATTGTGAATATTTAAATAAAGATTTTATTGACAGTATTGGTTCTTGAGGCAAAGTTGTTCAGTATGAGAATATCTATCATAATATATGCATATTATGTGGATGTTTATAACCCCACCTGATTACAGAGATGGAAAATACCATTTACAGCCAATACAGGCAATTCACCATAGGGAATACATGGTTTTCAAAGCTTTTTAACAGTTATAGCGCCACATATGATCCAATCTCCATGAAACTTTGCACGCTTCTTCAGCATGTTATGTCACATATACATAAAAATGTTTGTGAAGTTTTGAGTTTTCCTTTAGGATTTATAGGCTTTTGAGTGTATTTTGTCCCGCCTCTTTTCTAAATGACCCTGTTATAGCCATCCAAATGCAAAAGTTCAACTTTTTTTCAATGATTATTGATCTAGAGTGTCCAGAGAATTGTCCTAGACTGGTTTGGTTCCGATCAGGCAAAAAACCAGGGACTAGTTCGCAAAAGTAGGTTTTTAACATAATTGCGAATATTTAATGAACGATTTGATTGACAGCAAGGGTTCTAAAGGCAAAGTTGTTCAGTATAAGGAGATCTATCAAATGATATGCATATTTCGTGGATGTGTGCAACACCACGTGATTACAGAGCCATAAAACTCGTTAGCGCCAACTAGTGGCCGATTTCTTTCAAAATTCTTACAGACCTCTAGGGCCATGAGTCAAACATGCCCATTGAGTTTCATTCCGATCGGCCTCCGTTAACCTTGTCTAATGGGTGCTTAAATTTCATTGGCTGTGGCGGCCATGTTTTTTGAGATACGCCAATATCCTCATAGACATACATGGTACCTTGGACCAAGACACTGCATACCAATTTTCAAGTCAATCGGACTAGCGGTCGGGTGGTTATAGCCATTTTCATGTTTTTTTCGTGTTATAGCGCCACCAAGTGTTCAATCGTCGCAATTTTTTTATCGTGACCAAAAACTTAGCCTTTACACATGTGTACCAAGTTTGGTAAAGATATCTCATTTTGTTCTTGAGTTATAGCTTTTTTAGTAAATAGGCTCCGCCTTGAACAAATATTTTTACGCTCCTTAACGACCGTGAATACAAATGTCTACTTTTTTTCGATAATTATTGATAATCAGACTCCAGTGAACATTTTGACACTGGTTTGGTTCCGATCGGCCAAAAAACCTAGGACTAGTTCGCAAAAGTAGGTTTTCGACAAAATCCAAAATGGCGGGAAAATTTGCATACCGGAAATGAAATCGATGAGGCACGTTTTGTTGGTCTTGAGCCAAAGATTCCAATGATATAAGACACTTGCATCTGGGACAAAGGGTTGTTGAGATTTAAGCAAAATAGTGAATTTTTTTTGTTTTTTGCGCTATAGCGCCACCTATTGGCCAATCGGGCTCATATTTTGATAACCTCTCCTCGATTTTTGTACTACCTTGTGGCCAAGTTTCAAGTCTCTAGCACTTACGGTTTGGGCTGCACGATGCGTTTTAGGTCTGAATAATAATAATAATAATAATTAAAGCTGCGAGCAGCATTTAGCGGGGTTCAAGCCTTTAAGGCCTTTAAGCACACAAGCATCAAAAGACATTAAGTTTTATTTAGCAAGATTTTAAACACTGAAATAATAGATGGAAAACTCAAATTACAGGCAATATAGGCAATTTACCATAGGAAACATATGGTTTTTAACAATTATAGCGCCACCTATGGTCCGATCTCTATAAAGCTTTGTATGCTTGTTAAGGATCTAATGTCACACATGCCCACCAATTTTCGGGAAGTTTTGAGTTTTCCCTTAGAATTTATAGGCTATTGAGTGTGTTTTGCTACGTCCCTCTTCTAAATCACCCTGTTATAGTCATCTAAATGTAAAAGTTGAACTTTTTTTTGATAATTATTGATCTAGAGAGTCCAGAGAATTGTCCTAGACTGGTTTGGTTCCGATCGGGCAAAAAACCAGGGACTAGTTTGCAAAAGTAGGTTTTTAACATTATTGCAAATATTTAATGAACAATTTGATTGACAGCAATGGTTATAGAGGCAAAGTTGTTCAATATGAGGAGATCTATCAATTGATATGCATATTTTGTGGATGTGTGCAACACCACGTGATTACAGAGCCATAAAACTCGTTAGCGCCAACTAGTGGCCGATTTCTTTCAAAATTCTTACATACCTCTAGGGCCATGAGTCAAACATACCCATTGAGTTTCGTTCTGATCGGCCTCCGTTAACCTTGTCTAATAGGTGCTCATATTTAATTGGCTGTGGCGGCCATGTTTTTTGAGATACGCCAATGTCCTCATAGACATACATGGTACCTTGGACCAAGACACTGCATACCCATTTTCAAGTCAATCGGACTAGCGGTCGGGTGGTTATAGCCATTTTCATGTTTTTTTCGTGTTATAGCGCCACCAAGTGTTCAATCGTCGCGATTTTTTTATCATGACCACAAATTGAGGTCTTACACATTTGTACCAAGTTTGATGATGATATCTCATTTTGTTCTTGAGTTATAGCCATTTTAGTAAAATAGGCTCCTCCCACAACAATCGTTTTGCGCCCCTTAGCGACCGTGAATAGAAATTTCAACTTTTTTTCAATAATTATTGATAATCAGACTCCAGAGAACATTTCTGCACTGGTTTGGTTCCGATCAATCAAAAAACCTAGGACTAGTTTGAAAAAGTAGTTTTTTGACAAAATTCAAAATGGCGGAAAATCTATCATGGCGGAAATGAAATCGGAGATATACGTTGTGTTCGTCATAGACTCACCTTTCCAATGATATAAGACACTTGAGTCTACGACATAGGGTTTAGGAGTTATGAGCCATTTCACGCTTTTGATTGCTGTAGCGCCACCTATTGGCCAATCGGGTTCATTCTCTGACAACATTAGCCTCGATTTTTGTACCACCATCTGATAAAGTTTCAAGTCTCTAGCATTTACGCTTTGGTCTGCACGATCACAGTTTAAATATGATTGAACAATATTAGTTTAGAGGATAAGCCAATGAGTGGTCTTCTGCTGCCATCTGGTGGCAATTTTAGGTAATACGCCATAATATATTTGAAATAAATTAATTTGACAAAATATAATTGTAAATATTGTAATAGTGACTTTATAATGTCTAAATAGGAATTATAGAACATGATAAGTAAATAGTATGACAAAATGACCATTTAAGCCCAGCAGGTGGCAGCAGAGAACCACTCATTGGCTCATTTTCATTTTAAATGTCTGTTTTTCATTTAATGGGCACATTTCCAAGTTAATGTCTTCAAACATGCTTAACTCACATGCACATTTTGTTGGAGATATAGATATTTGAAATAAATGATGGGTAACAAATAGCTTATTCCAGGTTTTCCCCTTTAAAATATATTTTCAGGCATTATTTTAATTGTAATTTAATAATTATTGTAAAAACATTAATCAAATGAACAAATTAATTGATAAACATTGACAAAATGTCATTTGCAACATTTATTATAATGATTTTATAAAGTTTAAATATGCTTAGTAAGCAGAATGAACCAATGAGTGGTCTTCTGCTGCCATCTGGTGGCAATTTTAGGTAATAAGTTTTTAACATAATTGTGAATAAATAAATAACAATTTGATTGACAGTATTGGTTCTTGAGGCAAAGTTGTTCAGTATGAGGAGATCTATCATAATTTCTGCATATTATGTGGATGTTTTTACCCCACCTGATTACAGAGATGGAAAATACCATTTACAGCCAATACAGGCAATTCACCATAGGGAATACATGGTTTTCCAAGCTTTTTAACAGTTATAGCGCCACATATGGTCCGATCTCCATGAAACTCTGCATGCTTCTTCAGCATTTTATGTCACATATACATAACAAGTTTCGTGAAGTTTTGAGTTTTCCTTTAGGATTTATAGGCTTTTGAGTGTATTTAGCTACGCCCCTCTTCTAAATGACCCTGTTATAGCCATCTAAATGCAAAAGTTCAACTTTTTTTCGATAATTATTGATCTAGAGAGTCCAGAGAATTGTTCTAGACTAGTTTGGTTCCAATCGGGCAAAAATCCAGGGACTAGTTTGAAAAAGTAGTTTTTAAACATAATTGCAAATATTTAATGAACGGTTTGATTGACAGATATGCTTCTAGAGGCAAAGTTGTTCAGCATGAGGAGACCTATCATATGATATGTATATTTGGTTGATGTGTGCAACACCACGTGATTACAGAGCCATAAAACTCGTTAGCGCCAACTAGTGGCCGATTTCTTTCAAAATTCTTACAGACCTCTAGGGCCGTGAGTCAAAGATGCCCACCAAGTTTCATTCCGATCGGCCTCCGTTAACCTTGTCTTAGAGGTGCTCAAATTTCATTAGCCGATAGCAGCCATGTTTTTTGAGATACGCCAATGTCCTCATAGACATATATGGTACCTTGGACCAAGACACTGCATACCAATTTTCAAGTCAATCGGACTAGCGGTCGGGTGGTTATAGCCATTTTCATGTTTTTTTCGTGTTATAGCGCCACCAAGTGTTCAATCGTCGCGATTTTTTTATCGTGACCAAAAACTCAGCCCATACACATGTGTACCAAGTTTGGTAAAGATATCTAATTTTTTTCTTGAGTTATAGCCATTTTAGTAAAATAGGCTCCTCCCACAACATTCGTTTTCCGCCCCTTTGCGACCGTGAATCAAAATTTCTACTTTTTTTCAATAATTATTGATATTCAGATTCCAGAGAACATTTCTGCACTGGTTTGGTTCCGATCGGGCAAAAATCCAGGGACTAGTTCGCAAAAGTAGTTTTTTGACATAATTCAAAATGGCGGAAAATCTATTATGACGGAAATGAAATCGGAGATATACGTTTTGTTCGTCAGGGACTCACCTTTCCAATGATATAAGACAATTGAGTCTACGACATACGGTTTAGGAGTTATGAGCAGTTTCGCGCAATTGATTGCTATAGCGCCACCTATAGGCCAATCTGGCTATTAATTTGATAACCTCTCCTCGATTTTTGTACTACCATCTGACAAAGTTTCAAAGCTCCAGCACTTACGGTTTGGGCTGCACGATGCGTTTTATGGCAGAATAATAATAATAATAATAATAATAATAAAAATCAGCACAAATACAATAGGTGTTCAGCACTTCGTGCTTGAACCCCTAAAAATCAGCACAAATACAATAGGGTTTCAGCACTTCGTGCTTGAACCCCTAATTAAAGCTGCAAGCAGCATTTAGCGGGGTTCAAGCCTTTAAGGCCTTTAAGCACACAAGCATCAAAAGACATTAGGTTTTATTTAGCAAGATTTTAAACACTGAAATAATAGATGGAAAACTTAAATTACAGGCAATTTACCATAGGAAACATATGGTTTTTAACAGTTATAGCGCCACCTATGGTCCGATCTCTGTAAAGCTTTGCATGCTTGTTAAGGATCTAATGTCACACATGCCCACCAATTTTCGTGAAGTTTTGAGTTGTCCCTTAGAATTTATAGGCTTTTGAGTGTATTTTGCCACGTCTCTTTTCTAAATGACCCTTTTATAGCCATCCAAATGCAAAAGTTCAACTTTCTTTTGATAATTATTGATCTAGAGAGTCCAGAGAATTGTCCTAGACTGGTTTGGTTCCAATCGGGCAAAAAAACAGGGACTAGTTTGCAAAATTTGTGAAAATTGTGAATATTTAATGAACGATTTGATTGACAGCAATGATTCTAGAGGAAAAGTTGTTTAGTATGAGGAGACCTATCAAATGATATCAATATTGTGGGAATATGTGAAACATGACGTGATTACAGAGCCATAAAACTCGTTAGCGCCTGCTAGTGGCCAATTTCTTTAAATTCTTATTGACCTCTAGGGCAATGAGTCAAACATGCCCATCAAGTTTTGTTCCGATCGGCCTCCGTTAACCTTGTCTAATAGGTTCTCAAATTTCATTGGCCAATAGCGGCCATGTTTTTTGAGTTACACCATATTCCTCATAGACATGCATGGTACCTTGGACCAAGACACTGCATACCAACTTTCAAGTCAATCGGACTAGCAGTCGGGTGGTTATAGCCCTTTTCATGTTTCCTTCATGTTATAGCGCCACCAAGTGTTCAATCCTCACAATTATTTTTACTGTGACCAAAGACTGAGCCCATGCACATGTGTACAAAGTTTGGTGAAGATATCTCATTTCGTTCTTGAGTTATAGCCCTTTTAGTAAAATAGGCTCTTTAATAGGCTTCAAACCAGTTGTTCCATTATGCATGCTTACACACACACACACACACACACACACACACACACACACACACACACATTTTTTTTAATGCTATGGTCTATGATCATTTCACATAGATCTTTGTAACTATTAATCAGATTATTAAAAGTGTATTCAGAAACATTGGACTACACACAAATTATGTTGTAGATACAGACATTATAACTATATGATGTTGCAGTAAACATAACAAAATTCCTGCAAGTCTCCTTCAAGATTCACATTTCTCAATGTGACACAATTGTCAGTAGTAATACTTAATAGATTAATTTTGACTACATGTGATGTAAATGTTTAAATAGTGATTTTTTTAAAGTCTAAATATGACTTATAGATCAATTTTTTTGTGTGTAGTACAATAAAATGAACAGCGGGGGGCAGCAAACGACCACTTATTGGCTTATTATAACCAAGACTAAGCCCATACACATGTGTACCAAGTTTGGTTAAGATATCTCATTTTGTTCTTGAGTTATAGCCATTTTAGTAAAATAGGCTCCTCCCACAACATTCGTTTAACATATTAGTTTTGTTCATCATGGACTCACCTTTCTAATGATACAAGACACTTGAGTCTACGACATACGGTTTAGGAGTTATGAGCAGTTAAATATGACTTAGAGATCAATTATTTTGTGTGTAGTACAATAAAATGAACAGCGGGGGGCAGCAAACGACCACTTATTGGCTTAATATACCATTATTTTGATATGAACTCTGTAATTTTCACCTTTTTAACTGTTATAGAGGCAAATATTGTCCGATCTGTCTGAAATTTTTCATGCTTGTTAAGAGGCATAGGATACATGTACTGACTTGTTTTTAAGTAGATCTGAGCATTCATTGAATAGATATAGGCATTTGGAGACACTTGGTCAAGGCCACATCTTGAAATTACCCTGTTATAACCATTCAGATGCAAAAGTTTAACTTTTTTTATAATTATTGCTCTAAAGAGTCCAGAGAATTGTACTGCACTGGTTTGGTTCTGATCAGGTCGAAAAATCTATTACTAGTTTGCAAAAAGAGGTTTTTAACATAATCGTTAATATTTAATGAACGATTTGATTGACAGTATTGGTTCTTGAGGCAAAGTTGTTTAGCATGAGGAGATCTATCATAATATATGCATATTATGTGGATGTTTTTAACCCCACCTGATTACAGAGATGGAAAATACCATTTACAGCCAATACAGGCAATTCATCATAGGAATACATGGTTTTCAAAGCTTTTTAACAGTTATAGCGCCACCTATGGTCCAATCTCCACGAAACTTTGCACACTTCTTCAGCATGTTATGTCACATATACATAACAATTTTAGTGACGTTTTGAGTTTTCCATTAAGATTTATAGGCTATTGAGTGTATTTTGCTACATCCCTCTTCTAAATGACACTGTTATAGCCATTTAAATGCAAAAGTTTGACTTTTTTTTAATAATTATTGATCTAGAGAGTCCAAAGAATTGTCCTAGACTGGTTTGGTTCTGATCGGGCAAAAAACCAGGGACTAGTTCGCAAAAGTAGGTTTTTAACATAATTGCAAATATTTAATGAACAATTGGATTGACAGCAATGGTTCCAGAGGCAAAGTTGTTCAATATGAGGAGGTCTATCAAACGATATGCATATTTCGTGGATGTGTTAAACACCACGTGATTACAGTGCCATAAAACTTGTTAGCGCCAACTAGTGGCCGATTTCTTTCAAAATTCTTACAGACCTCTAGGGCCATGAGTCAAACATGCCCACCGAGTTTCATTCCGATCAGCTTCCGTTAACCTTGTCTTAGATGTACTCAAAATTCATTGGCCGATAGCGGCCATGTTTTTTAAGATACGCCAATGTCCTCATAGACATATATGGCACCTTGGATCAAGACACTGCATACCAATTTTCAAGTCAATCGGACTAGCGGTCGGGTGGTTATAGCCATTTTCATGTTTTTTTTGTGTTATAGCGCCACCAAGTGTTCAATCGTCGCGATTGTTTTATCGTGACCAAACACTCAGCCCATACATATGTGTACCAAGGTTGGTAAAGATATCTCATTTTGTTCTTGAGTTATAGCCATTTTAGTAAAATAGGCTCCTCCCACAACATTCGTTTTCTGAACCTTAGCAACCGTGAATCGAAATTTCAACTTTTTTTCGATAATTATTGATATTCAGACTCCAGAGAACATTTCTGCACTGGTTTGGTTCCGATCGGGTTAAAATCCAGGGACTAGTTCGCAAAAGTAGTTTTTCAACAAAATTCAAAATGACGGAAAAATTTGCATACCGGAAATGAAATCGGAGATATACATTATTTACGTCAGGTATTCAGCTTTCCAATGATATAAGACACTTGAGTCTATGACATACGGTTTAGGAGTTATGAGCAGTTTCGCACAATTGATTGCTTTAGCGCCACCTATAGGCCAATTTGGCTCATAATTTGATAACCTCTCCTCGATTTTTGGGCTACCATCTGACAAAGTTTCAACGCTCCAGCCCTTACGGTTTGGGCTGCACGATGCGTTTTAGCGGAGAATAATAATAATAATTAAAGCTGCAAGCAGCATTTAGCGGGGTTCAAGCCTTTAAGGCCTTTAAGCACACAAGCATCAAAAGACATTAAGTTTTATTTAGCAAGATTTTAAACGCTGAAATAATAGATGGAAAATTCAATTTACAGGCAATTCACCATAGGAAACATGGTTTTAAAAGGTTTTTAACAGTTATAGCGCCACCTATGGTCCGATCTCTATAAAACGTTTAATGCTTGTTAAGGATCTAATCTCACACATGGCCACCAATTTTCGTGAAGTTTTGAGCTTTCCCTTAGAATTTATAGGCTTTTGAGGGTTTTTTGCCACGCCTCTTTTCGAAATGACCCTGTTATAGCCATCCAAATGCAAAAGTTAAACTTTTTTTGATAATTATTGATCTAGAGAGTCCAGAGAATTGTCCTAGACTGGTTTGGTTCCGATCGGGCAAAAAAACAGGGACTTATTTGCAAAAGTAGGTTTTTAACATAATCACAAATATTTAATGAACGATTTGATTGACAGCAATGCTTCTAGAGACAAAGTTGTTCAGTATGAGGAGATCTATCAAATTATATCAATATTGTGAGAATATGTGAAACATCACGTGATTACAGAGCCATAAAACTAATTGGCGCCTACTAGTGGCCAAATTCTTAAAAAATTATTACAGACCTCTAGGACCCTGAGTCAAACATGCTCGCCAACTTTTGTTCCGATCGGCCTCTGTTAACCTTGTCTAATAAGTGCTCACATTTCATTGGCCAATGGCGGCCATGTTTTTTGAGCTACGCCAATTTCCTTTATAGACATGCGTGGTACCTTGGACCAAGACACTGCATACCAACTTTCAAGTCAATCGGACTGGCAGTCGGGTGGTTATAGCCCTTTTCATGTTTTTTTATGTTATAGCGCCACCAAGTGTTCAATCCTCACAATTCTTTTTACCTTGACCAAAGACTCATCCCATACACAAGTGTACCAAGTTTGGTGAAGATATCTCATTTCGTTCCTGAGTTATAGCCCTTTTAGTAAAATAGGCTCTGAAACAGGCTTCAAACCAGTTGTTCCATTATGCATGGTTACACACACACACACACACACACACACACAATATTTTTGAGATATGTTATTGTGAAAATATCTTTTAATGGTCTATGAGCATGTCACATTTTTTTGTGAAATGCACCACGTTCTAGTATTATTTACTATGATTAACCATGTATCTATAACCATAGATCAATATTAGAGTGTAGTACAATAAAATGAACAGCGGGGGGCAGCAAAAGACCACATATTGGTCATTATTTTCATATGAACTCTGTCATTTTCACCTTTTTAACTGTTATAGAGGCAAATATTGTCCTATCTGTCTGAAAATTGTCATGCTTGTTTGGAGGCATATTACACATGTTCTGACTTGTTTTTAAGAATATCTGAGCATTCATTGAATAGATATAGGCATTTGGGGACACTTGGTCAAGGCCAGACACACACACACACTTTTTTAATGCTATGGTCTATAATCATTTCACATAGCTCTTTGTAACTATTAATCAGATTTTTAAAAATGTATTCAGAAACATAGGACTACACACACACATTTTGTTGTAGTTACAGACATTTGAACTTTATGATGTTGCAGTAAACAAAATGTTTCCTGCAAGTCTCCTTCAAGATTCACATTTCTCAATGTGACAATTGTCAATAGTAATACTTAATAGATTAATTTTAACTAAATGTGATAGCAAATGTTAAAATAGTGATTTATTTAAAGCTGAAAATGACTTGTATATCAATATTAGAGTGTAGTACAATAAAATGAACAGCGGGGGGCAGCAAACGACCACTTATTGGCTTAATATACCATTATTTTCATAATTTTCAGCTTTTTAACTGTTATAGAGGCAAATATGGTCCTATCTGTCTGAAAATGTTCATGCTTGTTTAGAGGCATAGTACACATGTTCTGACTTGTTTTTAAGAATATCTGAGCATTCATTGAATAGATATAGGCATTTGGGGACACTTGGTCAAGGCCACATCTTGAAATAACCCAGTTATAGCCATTCAGATGCAAAAGTTTAACTTTTTTTAAAAATAATTATTGCTCTAAAGAGTCCAGAGAATTGTACTGCCCTGGGTTGGTTCTGATCAGGTTGAAAAATCTATGACTAGTTTGCAAAAGTAGGTTATTAACATAATTGTGAATGTTTAAATAACGATTTGATTGACAGTATTGGTTCTTGAGGCAAAGTTGTTCAGTATGAGGAGATCTATCATAATTTATGCATATTATGTGGATGTTTTTAACCCCACCTGATTACAGAGATGGAGAATACCATTTACAGCCAATACAGGCATTTCACCATAGGAATACATGGTTTTCAAAGCTTTTTAACAGTTATAGCGCCACCTATGGTCCGATCTCCATGAAACTTTGCATGCTTTTTCAGCATGTTATGTTACATATACATAATAATTTTCGTGAAGTTTTGAGTTTTCCTTTAGGATTTATATGCTTTTGAGTGTATTTTGCTACGCCCCTCTTCTAAATGACCCTGTTATAGGCATTCAAATGCAAAAGTTCAACTTTTTTTTGATAATTATTGATCTAGAGAGTCCAGAGAATTGTCCTAGACTGGTTTGTTTCCGATCAGGCAAAAATCCAGAGACTAGTTCGCAAAAGTAGGTTTTAAACATAATCGCAAATATTTAATGAACGATTTGATTGACAGCAATGCTTTTAGAGGAAAAGTTGTTCAGTATGAGGAGCCCTATCATATGATGTGTATATTTGGTTGATGTGTGCAACACCACGTGATTACAGAGCCAAAAAACTCGTTAGCGCCAACTAGTGGCCGATTTCTTTCAAAATTCTTACAGACCTCTAAGTCCATGAGTCAAACATGCCCACCGAGTTTCATTCCGATCAGCCTCCGTTAACCTTGTCTTAGAGGTGCTCAAACTTCATTGGCCAATAGCAGCCATGTTTTTTGAGATACGCCAATGTCCTCATATACATATATGGTACCTTGGACCAAGACACTGCATACCAATTTTCAAGTCAATCGGACTAGCGGTCGGGTCGTTATAGCCATTTTCATGTTTTTTTCGTGTTATAGCGCCACCAAGTGTTCAATCGTCGCGATTCTTTTATCGTGACCCAAGACTCAGTCCATACACATGTGTACAAAGTTTGGTAAAGATATCTCATTTTGTTCTTGAGTTATAGCCATTTTAGTAAAATAGGCTCCTCCCACAACGTTCGTTTTCCGCCCCTTAGCGATCGTGAATAGAAATTTCAACTTTTTTTCGATAATTATTGATATTCATACTCCAGAGAACATTTCTGCACTGGTTTGGTTCCGATCGGGCAAAAATCCAGGGACTAGTTCGCAAAAGTAGTTTTTTGACAAAATTCAAAATGGCGGAAAATCTATAATGGCGGAAATGAAATCGGAGATATACATTTTTTACGTCAGGTATTCAGCTTTCCAATGATATAAGACACTTGAGTCTACGACATACGGTTTAGGAGTTATGAGCAGTTTTGCGCAATTGATTGCTATAGCGCCACCTATAGGCCAATCTGGCTCATAATTTGATAACCTCTCCTCGATTTTTGTACTACCATCTGACAAAGTTTCAAAGCTCCAGCTTCTACGGTTTGGGCTGCACGATGCGTTTTAGCGGAGAATAATAATAATAATAATAATAATAATAAAAATCAATACAATTACAATAGGGTTTCAGCACTTCGTGCTTGAACCCCTAATTAAAGCTGCAAGCAGCATTTAGCGGGGTTCAAGCCTTTAAGGCCTTTAAGCACACAAGCATCAAAAGACGTTAAGTTTTATTTAGCAAGATTTTAAACACTGAAATAATAGATGGAAAAGTCAATTTACAGGCAATTTACCATAGGAAACATGGTTTTAAAAGGTTTTTAACAGTTATAGCGCCACCTATGGTCCGATCTCTATAAAACGTTTAATGCTTGTTAAGGATCTAATGTCACATAAGCCCACCAATTTTCGTGAAGTTTTGAGCTTTCCCTTAGAATTTATAGGCTTTTGAGTGTATTTTGCCACGCCTCTTTTCTAAATGACCCTGTTATAGCCATCCAGATGCAAAAGTTCAACTTTTTTGATAATTATTGATCTAGAGAGTGCAGAGAATTGTCCTAGACTTGTTTGGCTCCGATCGGGCAAAAAAAACGGGACTAGTTTGCAAAAGTAGGTTTTTAACATAATTACGAATATTTAATGAACGATTTGATTGACAGCAATGTTTCTAGAGGCACAGTTGTTCAGTATGAGGAGATCTATCAAATTATATCAATATTGTGGGAATATGTGAAACATCACGTGATTACAGAGCCGTAAAATTCGTTGGCGCCTACTAGTGGCCAATTTCTTAAAAAATTATTACAGACCTCTAGGACCATGAGTCAAACATGCCCATCAAGTTTTGTTCCGATCGGCCTCCGTTAACCTTGTCTAATAGGTTCTCAAATTTCATTGGCCAATAGCGGCCATGTTTTTTGAGTTACACCATATTCCTCATAGACATGCATGGTACCTTGGACCAAGACACTGCATACCAACGTTCAAGTCAATCGGACTAGCAGTCGGGTGGTTATAGTCCTTTTCATGTTTCCTTCATGTTATAGAGCCACCAAGTGTTCAATCCTCACAATTATTTTTACTGCGACCAAAGACGGAGCCCATGCACATGTGTACAACGTTTGGTGAAGATATCTCATTTCGTTCTTGAGTTATAGCCCTTTTAGTAAAATAGGCTCTGAAACAGGCTTCAAACCAGTTGTTCCATTATGCATGCTTACACACACACACACACACACACACACACACATTTTTTTTAATGCTATGGTCTATAATCATTTCACATAGATCTTTGTAACTATTAATCAGATTATTAAAAGTGTATTCAGAAACATTGGACTACACACAAATTATGTTGTAGATACAGACATTATAACTATATGATGTTGCAGTAAACATAACAAAATTCCTGCAAGTCTCCTTCAAGATTCACATTTCTCAATGTGACACAATTGTAAGTAGTAATACTTAATAGATTAATTTTGACTACACGTGATGTAAATGTTTAAATAGTGATTTTTTTAAAGTCTAAATATGACTTATAGATCAATTTTTGTGTGTGTAGTACAATAAAATGAACAGCGGGGGGCAGCAAACGACCACTTATTGGCTTATTATAACCAAGACTGAGCCCATACACATGTGTACCAAGTTGGTTAAGATATATGGTTAATTGCTATAGCGCCACCTATTGGCCAATCGGGGTCATACTTTGATACCCTCTCCTCGATTTTTGGGCTACCATCTGACAAAGTTTCAACGCTCC
This sequence comes from Gobio gobio, assembly GCF_949357685.1. Taxonomy (NCBI): domain Eukaryota; kingdom Metazoa; phylum Chordata; class Actinopteri; order Cypriniformes; family Gobionidae; genus Gobio; species Gobio gobio. Next base: position 32,080,975 of record NC_137118.1, on the reverse strand, counting down.
AGCCCTTACGGTTTGGGCTGCACGATGCGTTTTAGCGGAGAATAATAATAATAATAATAATAATTAAAGTCCAGAGAATTGTCCTAGACTGGTTTGGTTCCGATCGGGCAAAAAAACAGGGACTTATTTGCAAAAGTAGGTTTTTAACATAATCACAAATATTTAATGAACGATTTGATTGACAGCAATGTTTCTAGAGACAAAGTTGTTCAGTATGAGGAGATCTATCAAATTATATCAATATTGTGAGAATATGTGAAACATCACGTGATTACAGAGCCATAAAACTAATTGGCGCCTACTAGTGGCCAAATTCTTAAAAAATTATTACAGACCTCTAGGACCCTGAGTCAAACATGCTCGCCAACTTTTGTTCCGATCGGCCTCTGTTAACCTTGTCTAATAAGTGCTCACATTTCATTGGCCAATGGCGGCCATGTTTTTTGAGCTACGCCAATTTCCTTTATAGACATGCGTGGTACCTTGGACCAAGACACTGCATACCAACTTTCAAGTCAATCGGACTGACAGTCGGGTGGTTATAGCCCTTTTCATGTTTTTTTATGTTATAGCGCCACCAGGTGTTCAATCCTCACAATTCTTTTTACCTTGACCAAAGACTCATCCCATACACAAGTGTACCAAGTTTGGTGAAGATATCTCATTTCGTTCCTGAGTTATAGCCCTTTTAGTAAAATAGGCTCTGAAACAGGCTTCAAACCAGTTGTTCCATTATGCATGGTTACACACACACACACACACACACACACACACACACACACACACACACACACACACACACACACACACACACACAATATTTTTGAGATATGTTATTGTGAAAATATCTTTTAATGGTCTATGAGCATGTCACATTTTTTTGTGAAATGCACCACGTTCTAGTATTATTTACTATGATTAACCATGTATCTATAACCATAGATCAATATTAGAGTGTAGTACAATAAAATGAACAGCGGGGGGCAGCAAAAGACCACATATTGGTCATTATTTTCATATGAACTCTGTCATTTTCACCTTTTTAACTGTTATAGAGGCAAATATTGTCCTATCTGTCTGAAAATTGTCATGCTTGTTTGGAGGCATATTACACATGTTCTGACTTGTTTTTAAGAATATCTGAGCATTCATTGAATAGATATAGGCATTTGGGGACACTTGGTCAAGGCCAGACACACACACACTTTTTTAATGCTATGGTCTATAATCATTTCACATAGCTCTTTGTAACTATTAATCAGATTTTTAAAAATGTATTCAGAAACATAGGACTACACACACACATTTTGTTGTAGTTACAGACATTTGAACTTTATGATGTTGCAGTAAACAAAATGTTTCCTGCAAGTCTCCTTCAAGATTCACATTTCTCAATGTGACAACTGTCAATAGTAATACTTAATAGATTAATTTTAACTAAATGTGATAGCAAATGTTAAAATAGTGATTTATTTAAAGCTGAAAATGACTTGTATATCAATATTAGAGTGTAGTACAATAAAATGAACAGCGGGGGGCAGCAAACGACCACTTATTGGCTTAATATACCATTATTTTCATAATTTTCAGCTTTTTAACTGTTATAGAGGCAAATATGGTCCTATCTGTCTGAAAATTTTCATGCTTGTTTAGAGGCATAGTACACATGTTCTGACTTGTTTTTAAGAATATCTGAGCATTCATTGAATAGATATAGGCATTTGGGGACACTTGGTCAAGGCCACATCTTGAAATAACCCAGTTATAGCCATTCAGATGCAAAAGTTTAACTTTTTTTAAAAATAATTATTGCTCTAAAGAGTCCAGAGAATTGTACTGCCCTGGGTTGGTTCTGATCAGGTTGAAAAATCTATGACTAGTTTGCAAAAGTAGGTTATTAACATAATTGTGAATGTTTAAATAACGATTTGATTGACAGTATTGGTTCTTGAGGCAAAGTTGTTCAGTATGAGGAGATCTATCATAATTTATGCATATTATGTGGATGTTTTTAACCCCACCTGATTACAGAGATGGAGAATACCATTTACAGCCAATACAGGCATTTCACCATAGGAATACATGGTTTTCAAAGCTTTTTAACAGTTATAGCGCCACCTATGGTCCGATCTCCATGAAACTGTGCATGCTTTTTCAGCATGTTATGTTACATATACATAATAATTTTCGTGAAGTTTTGAGTTTTCCTTTAGGATTTATATGCTTTTGAGTGTATTTTGCTACGCCCCTCTTCTAAATGACCCTGTTATAGGCATTCAAATGCAAAAGTTCAACTTTTTTTTTATAATTATTGATCTAGAGAGTCCAGAGAATTGTCCTAGACTGGTTTGTTTCCGATCAGGCAAAAATCCAGAGACTAGTTCGCAAAAGTAGGTTTTAACCATAATCGCAAATATTTAATGAACGATTTGATTGACAGCAATGCTTTTAGAGGAAAAGTTGTTCAGTATGAGGAGCCCTATCATATGATGTGTATATTTGGTTGATGTGTGCAACACCACGTGATTACAGAGCCAAAAAACTCGTTAGCGCCAACTAGTGGCCGATTTCTTTCAAAATTCTTACAGACCTCTAAGTCCATGAGTCAAACATGCCCACCGAGTTTCATTCCGATCAGCCTCCGTTAACCTTGTCTTAGAGGTGCTCAAACTTCATTGGCCAATAGCAGCCATGTTTTTTGAGATACGCCAATGTCCTCATAGACATATATGGTACCTTGGACCAAGACACTGCATACCAATTTTCAAGTCAATCGGACTAGCGGTCGGGTCGTTATAGCCATTTTCATGTTTTTTTCGTGTTATAGCGCCACCAAGTGTTCAATCGTCGCGATTATTTTATCGTGACCCAAGACTCAGTCCATACACATGTGTACAAAGTTTGGTAAAGATATCTCATTTTGTTCTTGAGTTATAGCCATTTTAGTAAAATAGGCTCCTCCCACAACGTTCGTTTTCCGCCCCTTAGCGATCGTGAATAGAAATTTCAATTTTTTTTCGATAATTATTGATATTCATACTCCAGAGAACATTTCTGCACTGGTTTGGTTCCGATCGGGCAAAAATCCAGGGACTAGTTCGCAAAAGTAGTTTTTTGACAAAATTCAAAATGGCGGAAAATCTATAATGGCGGAAATGAAATCGGAGATATACATTTTTTACGTCAGGTATTCAGCTTTCCAATGATATAAGACACTTGAGTCTACGACATACGGTTTAGGAGTTATGAGCAGTTTTGCGCAATTGATTGCTATAGCGCCACCTATAGGCCAATCTGGCTCATAATTTGATAACCTCTCCTCGATTTTTGTACTACCATCTGACAAAGTTTCAACGCTCCAGCCCTTACGGTTTGGGCTGCACGATGCGTTTTAGCGGAGAATAATAATAATAATAATAATAATTAAAGCTGCGAGCAGCATTTAGCGGGGTTCAAGCCTTTAAGGCCTTTAAGCACACAAGCATCAAAAGACATTAAGTTTTATTTAGCAAGATTTTTAAACACTGAAATAATAGATGGAAAACTCAAATTACAGGCAATATAGGCAATTTACCATAGGAAACATATGGTTTTTAACAGTTATAGTGCCACCTATGGTCCGATCTCTATAAAGCTTTGTATGCTTGTTAAGGATCTAATGTCACACATGCCCACCAATTTTCGGGAAGTTTTGAGTTTTCCCTTAGAATTTATAGGCTATTGAGTGTGTTTTGCTACGTCCCTCTTCTAAATCACCCTGTTATAGCCATCTAAATGTAAAAGTTGAACTTTTTTTTGATAATTATTGATCTAGAGAGTCCAGAGAATTGTCCTAGACTGGCTTGGTTCCGATCGGGCAAAAAACCAGGGACTAGTTTGAAAAAGTAGGTTTTTAACATTATTGCAAATATTTAATGAACAATTTGATTGACAGCAATGGTTCTAGAGGCAAAGTTGTTCAATATGAGGAGATCTATCAATTGATATGCATATTTTGTGGATGTGTGCAACACCACGTGATTACAGAGCCATAAAACTCGTTAGCGCCAACTAGTGGCCGATTTCTTTCAAAATTCTTACATACCTCTAGGGCCATGAGTCAAACATACCCATTGAGTTTCGTTCTGATCGGCCTCCGTTAACCTTGTCTAATAGGTGCTCATATTTAATTGGCTGTGGCGGCCATGTTTTTTGAGATACGCCAATGTCCTCATAGACATACATGGTACCTTGGACCAAGACACTGCATACCCATTTTCAAGTCAATCGGACTAGCGGTCGGGTGGTTATAGCCATTTTCATGTTTTTTTCGTGTTATAGCGCCACCAAGTGTTCAATCGTCGCGATTTTTTTATCATGGCCACAAATTGAGGTCTTACACATGTGTACCAAGTTTGATGATGATATCTCATTTTGTTCTTGAGTTATAGCCATTTTAGTAAAATAGGCTCCTCCCACAACAATCGTTTTCCGCCCCTTAGCGACCGTGAATAGAAATTTCAACTTTTTTTCAATAATTATTGATAATCAGACTCCAGAGAACATTTCTGCACTGGTTTGGTTCCGATCAATCAAAAAACCTAGGACTAGTTTGAAAAAGTAGTTTTTTGACAAAATTCAAAATGGCGGAAAATCTATCATGGCGGAAATGAAATCGGAGATATACGTTGTGTTCGTCATAGACTCACCTTTCCAATGATATAAGACACTTGAGTCTACGACATAGGGTTTAGGAGTTATGAGCCATTTCGCGCTTTTGATTGCTGTAGCGCCACCTATTGGCCAATCGGGTTCATTCTCTGACAACATTAGCCTCGATTTTTGTACCACCATCTGATAAAGTTTCAAGTCTCTAGCATTTACGCTTTGGTCTGCACGATCACAGTTTAAATATGATTGAACAATATTAGTTTAGAGGATAAGCCAATGAGTGGTCTTCTGCTGCCATCTGGTGGCAATTTTAGGTAATACGCCATAATATATTTGAAATAAATTAATTTGACAAAATATAATTGTAAATATTGTAATAGTGACTTTATAATGTCTAAATAGGAATTATAGAACATGATAAGTAAATAGTATGACAAAATGACCATTTAAGCCCAGCAGGTGGCAGCAGAGAACCACTCATTGGCTCATTTTCATTTTAAATGTCTGTTTTTCATTTAATGGGCACATTTCCAAGTTAATGTCTTCAAACATGCTTAACTCAAATGTACATTTTGTTGGAGATATAGATATTTGAAATAAATGATGGGTAACAAATAGCTTATTCCAGGTTTTCCCCTTTAAAATATATTTTCAGGCATTATTTTAATTGTAATTTAATAATTATTGTAAAAACATTAATCAAATGAACAAATTAATTGATAAACATTGACAAAATGTCATTTGCAACATTTATTATAATGATTTTATAAAGTTTAAATATGCTTAGTAAGCAGGATGAACCAATGAGTGGTCTTCTGCTGCCATCTGGTGGCAATTTTAGGTAATACGTTTTTAACATAATTGTGAATAAATAAATAACAATTTGATTGACAGTATTGGTTCTTGAGGCAAAGTTGTTCAGTATGAGGAGATCTATCATAATTTCTGCATATTATGTGGATGTTTTTACCCCACCTGATTACAGAGATGGAAAATACCATTTACAGCCAATACAGGCAATTCACCATAGGGAATACATGGTTTTCCAAGCTTTTTAACAGTTATAGCGCCACCTATGGTCCGATCTCCATGAAACTCTGCATGCTTCTTCAGCATTTTATGTCACATATACATAACAAGTTTCGTGAAGTTTTGAGTTTTCCTTTAGGATTTATAGGCTTTTGAGTGTATTTAGCTACGCCCCTCTTCTAAATGACCCTGTTATAGCCATCTAAATGCAAAAGTTCAACTTTTTTTCGATAATTATTGATCTAGAGAGTCCAGAAAATTGTTCTAGACTAGTTTGGTTCCAATCGGGCAAAAATCCAGGGACTAGTTTGAAAAAGTAGTTTTTAAACATAATTGCAAATATTGAATGAACGGTTTGATTGACAGATATGCTTCTAGAGGCAAAGTTGTTCAGCATGAGGAGACCTATCATATGATATGTATATTTGGTTGATGTGTGCAACACCACGTGATTACAGAGCCATAAAACTCGTTAGCGCCAACTAGTGGCCGATTTCTTTCAAAATTCTTACAGACCTCTAGGGCCGTGAGTCAAAGATGCCCACCAAGTTTCATTCCGATCGGCCTCCGTTAACCTTGTCTTAGAGGTGCTCAAATTTCATTAGCCGATAGCAGCCATGTTTTTTGAGATACGCCAATGTCCTCATAGACATATATGGCACCTTCGATCAAGACACTGCATACCAATTTTCAAGTCAATCGGACTAGCGGTCGGGTGGTTATAGCCATTTTCATGTTTTTTTCGTGTTATAGCGCCATCAAGTGTTCAATCGTCGCGATTTTTTTATCGTGACCAAAAACTCAGCCCATACACATGTGTACCAAGTTTGGTAAAGATATCTAATTTTTTTCTTGAGTTATAGCCATTTTAGTAAAAAAGGCTCCTCCCACAACATTCGTTTTCCGCCCCTTTGCGACCGTGAATCGAAATTTCTACTTTTTTTCAATAATTATTGATAATCAGACTCCAGAGAACATTTCTGCACTGGTTTGGTTCCGATCGGGCAAAAATCCAGGGACTAGTTTGCAAAAGTAGTTTTTTGACAAAATTCAAAATGGCGGAAAATCTATTATGACGGAAATGAAATCGGAGATATACGTTTTGTTCGTCAGGGACTCACCTTTCCAATGATATAAGACAATTGAGTCTACGACATACGGTTTAGGAGTTATGAGCAGTTTCGCGCAATTGATTGCTATAGCGCCACCTATAGGCCAATCTGGCTCATAATTTGATAACCTCTCCTCGATTTTTGTACTACCATCTGACAAAGTTTCAAAGCTCCAGCACTTACGGTTTGGGCTGCACGATGCGTTTTATGGCAGAATAATAATAATAATAATAATAATAATAATAATAAAAATCAGCACAAATACAATAGGTGTTCAGCACTTCGTGCTTGAACCCCTAATTAAAGCTGCAAGCAGCATTTAGCGGGGTTCAAGCCTTTAAGGCCTTTAAGCACACAAGCATCAAAAGACATTACGTTTCATTTAGCAAGATTTTAAACACTGAAATAACAGATGGAAAAGTCCATTTACAGGCAATATTGGCAATTTACCATAGAAAACATATGGTTTTAAAAGGTTTTTAATAGTTATAGCGCCACCTATGGTCCGATCTCTATAAAACTTTCTATGCTTGTTAATGATGTTATGACACACATGCCCACCAATTTTCGTGAAGTTTTGAGTTTTCCCTTAGAATATATCAAATGATATGCATATTTCGTGGATGTGTGCAACACCACGTGATTACAGAGCCATAAAACTCATTAGCGCCAACTAGTGGCCGATTTCTTTCAAAATTCTTACCGACCTCTAGGGCCATGAGACTTGTCTAATAGGTGCTCAAATTTAATTGGCTGTGGCAGCCATGTTTTTTGAGATATGCCAATGTCCTCACAGACATACTTGGTACCTTGGACCTAGACACTGCATACCAATTTTCAAGTCAATCGGACTAGCGGTCGGGTGGTTAAAGCCATTTTCATGTTTTTTTACGTTATTGCGCCACCAAGAGTTAAATCGTCGCGATTTTTTTTATTGTGACCAAAGACTCAGCCTATACACATGTCTACCAAGTTTGGTAAAGATATCTCATTTTGTTCTTGAGTTATAGCTTTTTTAGTAAATAGGCTCCGCCCTGAACAACTATTTTTACGCTCCTTAACAACCGTGAATATAAATTTCGACTTTTTTTTGATAATTATTGATAAACTGACTCAAGAAATTTTTTTGACACTGGTTTGGTTCCGATCGGGCAAAAAACCTAGGACTTGTTTGCAAAAGTAGTTTTTTGACAAAATTAAAAATGGCGGAAAATCTATAATGGCGGAAATGAAATCGGAGATATACGTTTTGTTTGTCATGGACTCACCTTTCCAATGATATAAGACACTTGAGTCTACGTCATACGGTTTAGGAGTTATAAGCCATTTTGCGCTTTTGATTGCTGTAGCGCCACCTATTGTCCAATCGGGTTCATACTCTGACAACATTAGCCTCGATTTTCGTACTATCATCTGATGAAGTTTCAAGTCTCTAGCATTTACGCTTTGGTCTGCACGATCACAGTTTAAATATGATTGAACAATATTAGTTTAGAGGATAAGCCAATGAGTGGTCTTCTGCTGCCATCTGGTGGCAATTTTAGGTAATACGCCATAATATATTTGAGATAAATTAATTTGACAAAATGTGATTGTAAATATTGTAATAATGACTTTATAATGTGTAAATAGGAATTATAGAACATGATAAGTAAATAGTATGAAAAAAATGACTATTTATGCCCAGCAGGTGGCAGCAGAGAACCACTCATTGGCTCATTTTCATTTTAAATGTCTGTTTTTTAATGTCTTCAAACGTGCTTAACTCACATGCACATTTTGTTGGTGATATAAATATTTGAAATAAATGATGGGTAACAAATAGCTTATTCCAGGTCTTCCCCTTTAAAACATATTTTCAGGCATTATTTTAATTGTAATTTAATAATTATTGTAAAAACATTAATCAAATGAACAAATTAATTGATAAGCATTGACAAAATGTCATTTTCAATGCTATTATAATGTTTTTTTAGAGTTTATATATATGCTTAGTGGACAGAATGAACCAATTAGTGGTCTTCTGCTGCCCTCTGCTGGACATTCTACTTATTAATAAAGTCTTTTCACAGTTGCTTTGCAATAAACACTATAAAATCAGTTATATATCAAATTGGTCTTCCATGTTAATTCCATTATGCATGCTTATACACACACACACACACACACACACACACACACACACACACACACACACACACACACACTTTTTTAATGCTATGGTCTATAATCATTTCACATAGCTCTTTGTAACTATTAATCAGATTATTAAAAATGTATTCAGAAACATAGGACTACACACACACACAATTTGTTGTAGATACAGACATTTGAACTATATGATGTTGCAGTAAACAAAATGTTTCCTGCAAGTCTCCTTCAAGATTCACATTTCTCAATGTGACAATTATTGTCAATGGTAATAGCTAATAGATTAATTTTGACTAAATGTGATTGTAAATGTTAAAATTGTGATTTTTTTTAAAGTCTGAATATGACTTATAGATCAATATTAGAGTGTAGTACAATAAAAAGAACAGCGGGGGGCAGCAAACGACCACTTATTGGCTTAATATACCATCATTTTCATAATTTTCAGCTTTTTAACTGTTATAGAGGCAAATATTGTCCTATCTGTCTGAAATTTTTCATGCTTGTTTAGAGGCATAGTACACATCTTCTGACTTGTTTTTAAGAATATCTGAGCATTCATTGAATAGATATAGGCATTTGGGGACACTTGGTCAAGGCCAGACACACACACACACACACACACACACACACACTTTTTTAATGCTATGGTCTATAATCATTTAACATAGCTCTTTGTAACTATTTATCAGATTTTTAAAAATGTATTCAGAAACATAGGACTACACACACACATTTTGTTGTAGATACAGACATTTGAACTTTATGATGTTGCAGTAAACAAAATGTTTCCTGCCAGTCTCCTTCAAGATTCACATTTCTCAATGTGAAAATTGTCAATAGTAATACTTAATAGATTCATTTTAACTAAATGTGATTGCAAATGTTAAAATAGTGATTTATTTTAAGCTGAATATGACTTGTAGATCAATATTAGAGTGTAGTACAATAAAATGAACAGCGGGGGGCAGCAAACGACCACTTATTGGCTTAATATACCATTATTTTCATAATTTTCAGCTTTTTAACTGTTATAGAGGCAAATATTGTCCTATCTGTCTGAAATTTTTCATGCTTGTTTAGAGGCATAGTACACATGTTCTGACTTGTTTTTAAGAATATCTGAGCATTCATTGAATAGATATAGGCATTTGGGGACACTTGGTCAAGGCCACATCATGAAATAACCCTGTTATAGCCATTCAGATGCAAAAGTTTAACTTTTTTTTAAAATAACTATTGCTCTAAAGAGTCCAGAGAATTGTACTGCACTGGTTTGGTTCTGATCAGGTTGAAAAATCTATGACTAGTTTGCAAAAGTAGGTTATTAACATAATTGTGAATGTTTAAATAACGATTTGATAGACAGTATTGGTTCTTGAGGCAAAGTTGTTCAGTATGAGGAGATCTATCATAATTTATGCATATTATGTGGATGTTTTTAACCCCACCTGATTACAGAGATGGAAAATACCATTTACAGCCAATACAGGCATTTCACCATAGGATTACATGGTTTTCAAAGCTTTTTAACAGTTATAGCGCCACCTATAGTCCGATCTCCATGAAACTTTGCATGATTTTTCAGCATGTTATGTTACATATACATAACAATTTTCGTGAAGTTTTGAGTTTTCCTTTAGGATTTATAGGCTTTTGAGTGTATTTTGCTACGCCCCTCTTCTAAATGACCCTGTTATAGCCATCCAAAGGCAAAAGTTGGACTTTTTTTCGATAATTATTGATCTAGAGAGTCCAGAGAATTGTCCTATACTGGTTTGGTTCCGATCAGGCAAAAAACCAGGGACTAGTTTGCAAAAGTAGGTTTTAAACATAATCGCAAATATTTAATGAACAATTGGATTAACAGCAATGGTTCCAGAGGCAAAGTTGTTCAATATGAGGAGGTCTATCAAACGATATGCATATTTTGTGGATGTGTTCAACACCACGTGATTACAGTGCCATAAAACTTGTTAGCGCCAACTAGTGGCTGATTTCTTTCAAAATTCTTATAGACCTCTAAGGCCATAAGTCAAACATACCCATCGAGTTTCGTTCTGATCGGCCTCCGTTAACCTTGTCTAATAGGTGCTCAAATTTAATTGGCCTTGGCGGCCATGTTTTTTGAGATACGCCAATGTCCTCATAGACATACTTGGTACCTTGGACCAAGACACTGCATACCAATTTTCAAGTCAATCGGACTAGCGGTCGGGTGGTTATAGCCATTTTCATGTTTTTTTCGTGTTATAGCGCCACCAAGTGTTCAATCATCGCGGTTTTTTTATCGTGACCAAAAACGGAGCCCATACATATGTGTACCAAGTTTGGTGAAGATATCTCATTTTTTTCTTGAGTTATAGCCATTTTAGTAAAATAGGCTCCTCCCACAACATTCGTTTTCCGCCCCTTAGCAACCGTGAATAGAAATTTCAACTTTTTTTCGATAATTATTGATATTCAGACTCCAGAGAACATTTCTGCACTGGTTTGGTTCCGATCGGGCAAAAAACCTAGGACTAGTTCGCAAAAGTAGTTTTTTGACAAAATTCAAAATGGCGGAAAATCTATCATGGCGCAAATGAAATCGGAGATATACGTTTTGTTCGTCATAAACTCACCTTTCCAATGATATAAGACACTTGAGTCTACGACATACGGTTTAGGAGTTATGAGCAGTTTCGCGCAATTGATTGCTATAGCGCCACCTATAGGCCAATCTGGCTCATAATTTGATAACCTCTCCTCGATTTGTTTACTACCATCTGACAAAGTTTCAAAGTTCCAGCCCTTACGGTTTGGGCTGCACGATGCGTTTTAGCGGAGAATAATAATAATAATAATAATAATAATAAAAATCAATACAATTACAATAGGGTTTCAGCACTTCGTGCTTGAACCCCTAATAATTAAAGCTGCAAGCAGCATTTAGCGGGGTTCAAGCCTTTAAGGCCTTTAAGCACACAAGCATCAAAAGACATTACGTTTCATTTAGCAAGATTTTAAACACTGAAATAACAGATGGAAAAGTCCATTTACAGGCAATATTGGCAATTTACCATAGAAAACATATGGTTTTAAAAGGTTTTTAATAGTTATAGCGCCACCTATGGTCCGATCTCTATAAAACTTTCTATGCTTGTTAATGATGTTATGACACACATGCCCACCAATTTTCGTGAAGTTTTGAGTTTTCCCTTAGAATATATCAAATGATATGCATATTTCGTGGATGTGTGCAACACCACGTGATTACAGAGCCATAAAACTCATTAGCGCCAACTAGTGGCCGATTTCTTTCAAAATTCTTACCGACCTCTAGGGCCATGAGACTTGTCTAATAGGTGCTCAAATTTAATTGGCTGTGGCAGCCATGTTTTTTGAGATATGCCAATGTCCTCACAGACATACTTGGTACCTTGGACCTAGACACTGCATACCAATTTTCAAGTCAATCGGACTAGCGGTCGGGTGGTTAAAGCCATTTTCATGTTTTTTTACGTTATTGCGCCACCAAGAGTTAAATCGTCGCGATTTTTTTTATTGTGACCAAAGACTCAGCCTATACACATGTCTACCAAGTTTGGTAAAGATATCTCATTTTGTTCTTGAGTTATAGCTTTTTTAGTAAATAGGCTCCGCCCTGAACAACTATTTTTACGCTCCTTAACAACCGTGAATATAAATTTCGACTTTTTTTTGATAATTATTGATAAACTGACTCAAGAAAAATTTTTGACACTGGTTTGGTTCCGATCGGGCAAAAAACCTAGGACTTGTTTGCAAAAGTAGTTTTTTGACAAAATTAAAAATGGCGGAAAATCTATAATGGCGGAAATGAAATCGGAGATATACGTTTTGTTTGTCATGGACTCACCTTTCCAATGATATAAGACACTTGAGTCTACGTCATACGGTTTAGGAGTTATAAGCCATTTTGCGCTTTTGATTGCTGTAGCGCCACCTATTGTCCAATCGGGTTCATACTCTGACAACATTAGCCTCGATTTTCGTACTATCATCTGATGAAGTTTCAAGTCTCTAGCATTTACGCTTTGGTCTGCACGATCACAGTTTAAATATGATTGAACAATATTAGTTTAGAGGATAAGCCAATGAGTGGTCTTCTGCTGCCATCTGGTGGCAATTTTAGGTAATACGCCATAATATATTTGAGATAAATTAATTTGACAAAATGTGATTGTAAATATTGTAATAATGACTTTATAATGTGTAAATAGGAATTATAGAACATGATAAGTAAATAGTATGAAAAAAATGACTATTTATGCCCAGCAGGTGGCAGCAGAGAACCACTCATTGGCTCATTTTCATTTTAAATGTCTGTTTTTTAATGTCTTCAAACGTGCTTAACTCACATGCACATTTTGTTGGTGATATAAATATTTGAAATAAATGATGGGTAACAAATAGCTTATTCCAGGTCTTCCCCTTTAAAACATATTTTCAGGCATTATTTTAATTGTAATTTAATAATTATTGTAAAAACATTAATCAAATGAACAAATTAATTGATAAGCATTGACAAAATGTCATTTTCAATGCTATTATAATGTTTTTTTAGAGTTTATATATATGCTTAGTGGACAGAATGAACCAATTAGTGGTCTTCTGCTGCCCTCTGCTGGACATTCTACTTATTAATAAAGTCTTTTCACAGTTGCTTTGCAATAAACACTATAAAATCAGTTATATATCAAATTGGTCTTCCATGTTAATTCCATTATGCATGCTTATACACACACACACACACACACACACACACACACACACACACATGTTGGGTTTTCATGTTTTATGGGGACTTTCCATAGGCGTAATGGTTTTTATACCGTACATACCGTATATTCTATCCCCTTACACTGCCCCTACCCCTAAACCTAACCCTCACAGGAGACATTCTGCAATTTTACATTTTCAAAAAACATCACTTAGTCTGATTTATAAGATGTTTTCCTCATGGGGACCTAAAAATGTCCCCACAAGGACGAGGATTTCGGATATTGCTATCTTTGTGGGGACATTTTGTCCCCATAACGTGATGAATACCAGTCCACACACACACACACACACACACACACACACACACACACACTTTTTTAATGCTATGGTCTATAATCATTTCACATAGCTCTTTGTAACTATTAATCAGATTATTAAAAATGTATTCAGAAACATAGGACTACACACACACACAATTTGTTGTAGATACAGACATTTGAACTATATGATGTTGCAGTAAACAAAATGTTTCCTGCAAGTCTCCTTCAAGATTCACATTTCTCAATGTGACAATTATTGTCAATGGTAATAGCTAATAGATTAATTTTGACTAAATGTGATTGTAAATGTTAAAATTGTGATTTTTTTTAAAGTCTGAATATGACTTATAGATCAATATTAGAGTGTAGTACAATAAAAAGAACAGCGGGGGGCAGCAAACGACCACTTATTGGCTTAATATACCATCATTTTCATAATTTTCAGCTTTTTAACTGTTATAGAGGCAAATATTGTCCTATCTGTCTGAAATTTTTCATGCTTGTTTAGAGGCATAGTACACATCTTCTGACTTGTTTTTAAGAATATCTGAGCATTCATTGAATAGATATAGGCATTTGGGGACACTTGGTCAAGGCCAGACACACACACACACACACACACACACACACTTTTTTAATGCTATGGTCTATAATCATTTAACATAGCTCTTTGTAACTATTTATCAGATTTTTAAAAATGTATTCAGAAACATAGGACTACACACACACATTTTGTTGTAGATACAGACATTTGAACTTTATGATGTTGCAGTAAACAAAATGTTTCCTGCCAGTCTCCTTCAAGATTCACATTTCTCAATGTGAAAATTGTCAATAGTAATACTTAATAGATTCATTTTAACTAAATGTGATTGCAAATGTTAAAATAGTGATTTATTTTAAGCTGAATATGACTTGTAGATCAATATTAGAGTGTAGTACAATAAAATGAACAGCGGGGGGCAGCAAACGACCACTTATTGGCTTAATATACCATTATTTTCATAATTTTCAGCTTTTTAACTGTTATAGAGGCAAATATTGTCCTATCTGTCTGAAATTTTTCATGCTTGTTTAGAGGCATAGTACACATGTTCTGACTTGTTTTTAAGAATATCTGAGCATTCATTGAATAGATATAGGCATTTGGGGACACTTGGTCAAGGCCACATCATGAAATAACCCTGTTATAGCCATTCAGATGCAAAAGTTTAACTTTTTTTTAAAATAACTATTGCTCTAAAGAGTCCAGAGAATTGTACTGCACTGGTTTGGTTCTGATCAGGTTGAAAAATCTATGACTAGTTTGCAAAAGTAGGTTATTAACATAATTGTGAATGTTTAAATAACGATTTGATAGACAGTATTGGTTCTTGAGGCAAAGTTGTTCAGTATGAGGAGATCTATCATAATTTATGCATATTATGTGGATGTTTTTAACCCCACCTGATTACAGAGATGGAAAATACCATTTACAGCCAATACAGGCATTTCACCATAGGATTACATGGTTTTCAAAGCTTTTTAACAGTTATAGCGCCACCTATAGTCCGATCTCCATGAAACTTTGCATGATTTTTCAGCATGTTATGTTACATATACATAACAATTTTCGTGAAGTTTTGAGTTTTCCTTTAGGATTTATAGGCTTTTGAGTGTATTTTGCTACGCCCCTCTTCTAAATGACCCTGTTATAGCCATCCAAAGGCAAAAGTTGGACTTTTTTTCGATAATTATTGATCTAGAGAGTCCAGAGAATTGTCCTATACTGGTTTGGTTCCGATCAGGCAAAAAACCAGGGACTAGTTTGCAAAAGTAGGTTTTAAACATAATCGCAAATATTTAATGAACAATTGGATTAACAGCAATGGTTCCAGAGGCAAAGTTGTTCAATATGAGGAGGTCTATCAAACGATATGCATATTTTGTGGATGTGTTCAACACCACGTGATTACAGTGCCATAAAACTTGTTAGCGCCAACTAGTGGCTGATTTCTTTCAAAATTCTTATAGACCTCTAAGGCCATAAGTCAAACATACCCATCGAGTTTCGTTCTGATCGGCCTCCGTTAACCTTGTCTAATAGGTGCTCAAATTTAATTGGCCTTGGCGGCCATGTTTTTTGAGATACGCCAATGTCCTCATAGACATACTTGGTACCTTGGACCAAGACACTGCATACCAATTTTCAAGTCAATCGGACTAGCGGTCGGGTGGTTATAGCCATTTTCATGTTTTTTTCGTGTTATAGCGCCACCAAGTGTTCAATCATCGCGGTTTTTTTATCGTGACCAAAAACGGAGCCCATACACATGTGTACCAAGTTTGGTGAAGATATCTCATTTTTTTCTTGAGTTATAGCCATTTTAGTAAAATAGGCTCCTCCCACAACATTCGTTTTCCGCCCCTTAGCAACCGTGAATAGAAATTTCAACTTTTTTTCGATAATTATTGATATTCAGACTCCAGAGAACATTTCTGCACTGGTTTGGTTCCGATCGGGCAAAAAACCTAGGACTAGTTCGCAAAAGTAGTTTTTTGACAAAATTCAAAATGGCGGAAAATCTATCATGGCGCAAATGAAATCGGAGATATACGTTTTGTTCGTCATAAACTCACCTTTCCAATGATATAAGACACTTGAGTCTACGACATACGGTTTAGGAGTTATGAGCAGTTTCGCGCAATTGATTGCTATAGCGCCACCTATAGGCCAATCTGGCTCATAATTTGATAACCTCTCCTCGATTTGTTTACTACCATCTGACAAAGTTTCAAAGTTCCAGCCCTTACGGTTTGGGCTGCACGATGCGTTTTAGCGGAGAATAATAATAATAATTAAAGCTGCAAGCAGCATTTATCGGGGTTCAAGCAGTTAAGGCCTTTAAGGCCTTTAAACACACAAGCATCAAAAGACATTAAGTTTTATTTAGCAAGCATTTAACAACTGCCATCATAGATGAAAAAGTCGATTTACAGCCTACACAGGCAGTTTACCATAGGAAATATATGGTTTTAAAGCGTTTTTACAGTTATAGCACCTTTTGCCTGAGTCTTCTTATAGTCTTGCCTGATCTCCACCACTTTTATTAGTAGTACTCAAAGTGTGCCCATACTGTATATATGTGTCAGATTTGTTGTAAATATGTAATTTTAATAAGGAGTTTAGACAATTATATTCAGTGGCGTAACGAACGAGCCAACACCGGACCCTTAAGTAGGATTATCAAGGCGGGCCCCTTGATGACGCAATTGATGACGCAATGTCCGCGAGTAGGCTACCATGAATAGGGCAGGATATGATCATACACAGCATATAAGAGATGAGATTACTAACAAAATCATGAGTAGCCTACGCTCACCAAAAACAAAACAAAAAAACAACAAAAAAACAATGGGGACAGCGCACTATAAAACATTGTTAGGCCTAGGTCCAAATACATAAAAAAGATGCTCTCTTACATTATAGTGGGATTTTCCGGGCTTTCCTATGTGTTGATTAGATCAGGATTGTGCGCACAGGCAATAGGCTTGTTTGAGATGCGCCTTGCCTCGCCTGAAATGTATGCGAGAGTAGGCGGCTGCAGTGAGGGGAGGAGTGAAAAAAGCGCAGGCAAGCCGGACAGTTCTCTCTACTCACAGTGGATCTGACACCTGCGAAATCAAAGATGGATATCGCGGGATTCACGCGATTCATGCTCGTGCACAGTTTTGCTAATAAACTGGATGAAATTCAAGTTATGTTGCTTTTATATGAAAATAAATAAAATGAACAAGACACCCAAAGTACTTGTTATTTAATTCCATTCCAAATACATGTTTATCAATATTTCTTTCTTTAATACATACATGTTTTTTTTATTTTTTTTATTTTTTTATAAAAAATAAATTGCATTACCCAAAGAGATCGCACTGTCAGATAGATTGGGAATATTCACAAACAACATATACACATAAAACATGATATTAGAGTTTTAAAATCAAACATTTTAAAAGAGAACAATACATCACAGTTGTTTAAACCAATGAGCATTAAGCTGTCGTCAGCAAGTCGTTTCCCATCATGCTTTTGATCAGCGCAGTCGGTGGAGAGCAACTGCGCGCGACTGCAGAATCTGACACGTGCGCCTTGCGCTCGCAAGATATTTTTGACATACGTCAGCATGACATCAGAGCAAGGCGGACCGCACTCGGACACATTTGTAACCAGCATGCATCTCGCGCTGATCACCGGTGATCGGTTCTGCACAGATTTTGCTCATCTCAAACAAGCCTATTCTCAATTGACACTTCGCAGGGAGTTTGATTGACAGGCGATCTGACTAATCATAATCCGCCATTTTGTCCAACAAAGCAGTCAGGAAAGTTAGTAGATTAACATAGGAGGATTTAAATTTGAAAAACAAAGTGTACTGACGTCTTAGCACTTTAAAACAACATTCCTTTTATGTTCATTCATGTTTATTTTAATGATATAAATTAACTAGAAGGAAGAGATGATCGGTTCACAAGCAGCTTTAACTGAGTCTCGAGTCTACAGCGATCTATCAGACACATTAAAGAGTCACAAAATGGTATTTATTGTTTAAATGTCTCTAAAAATGACTACATTTGATAGGTGAGACTTTGTTTCATATCAAAAGTACTTGTCTGTCAGCGCGCAGTCTTTTCTCTGATCCGCTATTTATTTTTCACTGCGTGAGAACTTGGTGTGGTGTGAGAGTGGCGTCGCTTGTCAGACATAGCAACAGTAACTAAAGTGGGCGGGTCTTTGCGAACGGTCATTGACAGTATGGACGGGGATTCGCCAGTCCCATCATTGTTCGTTTCAAACATGTGAGAGCATCAAAATGATCCATGGGTGAAATTGATTGGATTTAATAAATTTTTTTGTCAGTTCCTATCATAATTTTAACATTTTGGCGTTATTGTTTAGCTATTTACCTATGTTTTCAAATTTACTTTGTTTTTTTGTTGTTGTCTCGAACAGACTAACGGCTTTGAAGATAACCAACATTTTTTAAAGCTCTAAATGACACTTAC
Organism: Gobio gobio; assembly: GCF_949357685.1. NCBI lineage: Eukaryota > Metazoa > Chordata > Actinopteri > Cypriniformes > Gobionidae > Gobio > Gobio gobio. Next base: position 32,061,924 of record NC_137118.1, on the reverse strand, counting down.
AAAAACCATAAAGCGAAACCTGGCATGTTTGGTATTGTTGGACTCGGCAAGGATTCTAAGGAGGCCACTCCTGTGAAAAAAACACGGGCTTGAAACTTCTAAGGCTCCTTCAAGGCATTGTGCCAATGACGTATTCTCAGTTTTTTTAGATACACCAATGTTCTCATAGACTATTATGGCACCCTGGACAAAGACACTGCATGCCAATTTTCAGTAGACTAACAGTTGGGTGCGCTTGTATCTATTTTCATGATTTTTTGCAGTTATAGCGTCACCAAGTGGCTATTTGTCACGATATTTTTCATGTCACTCAGATTGAGTTTATAAACATGTGTCCCAAGTTTAGCGAAAATATCTCTTTCCGTTCACAATTTATAACCATTTTATAGCGCCACCAAGTGGCCAATTTTCATGATTTTTTTCACGTGACCACAAAATGAGCTCATGAACATGTGTCCCAAGTTTTGCGAAAATATCTCTTTCCGTTCACAAGTTATAACCGTTTTAAAGTGCCACCTAGTGGCCAATTGTTGCGATTTTTTTCACGTGACCACAAAATGAGCTCATGAACATGTATCCCAAGTTTAGCAAAAAAATCTCTTTCCGTTCACAATTTATAACCCTTTTAGTAAAAATGGCCCAAGTGCCATCAGAGATTTTGGTTCCCCTTATCGACCGTTAATTGAAATTTTAAATTTTTTGGATGATTATTGATTGACAGACCCCAGAGAATAGTCTTGCAGTGGTTTGGTTCCAATCGGGCCAAAAATCTAGGAGAAGTCAGCAAAAATAGGTTTTTCAAATAAATGCAATTTACTCGAAATTGGCGCCTGAAGGGCGAGCAAATCGGAGATAGCCATTTTGTCCGCCCTGAGCCAAGGATTCCTAGGATATAAGGCACTTGATCCTGGGAGAAACAGTCTAAGAGTTATGAGCAATTTTGAACTTTTGGTTGCTGTAGCGCCACCTATGGGCCATTCGGGGTCATACTCTGATAGGTTGTCCCCAAACTGAGGCCTACCATCTGGCCAGGTTTCATGTCTCTAGGCCTTACGGTTTGGCCTGCACGATGCGTTTTACGAATCCTTACAATTACAATAGGGTTTCAGCATTTCATGCTTGAACCCCTAATAAGAATGAAGGCTTTTTGCCAGTTATAGCGCCACCTATTCTCCGATCTCCATGAAACTCTGCATGCTTCCTCATCATGTTCTGACACATATGCTTATCAATTTTGGTGAAGTTCTGAGTTTTCATTTGGGATTTATAGGCTTTTTAGTGTATTTTGCCACGCCCCTTTTCTAAATGACCCTGTTACAGCCACGCAAATGCCAAAGTTCAACTTTTTTTCGATAATTATTGATCTAGAGAGTCCAGAAAATTGTTCTAGACTGGTTTGGTTCCGATCGGGCGAAAAACCAGGGACTAGTTCGCAAAAGTAGGTTTTGGACAAAATTCGACATAGCAGAAAATTTTCCCTGCCTACATCAAAATCGGAGATAGCCATTTTGTCCGCCCTGAGCCAAGGATTCCTAGGATATAAGGCACTTGATCCTGGGAGAAACAGTCTAAGAGTTATGAGCAATTTTGAACTTTTGGTTGCTGTAGCGCCACCTATGGGCCATTCGGGGTCATACTCTGATAGGTTGTCCCCAAACTGAGGCCTACCATCTGGCCAGGTTTCATGTCTCTAGGCCTTACGGTTTGGCCTGCACGATGCGTTTTACGAATCCTTACAATTACAATAGGGTTTCAGCATTTCATGCTTGAACCCCTAATAAGAATGAAGGCTTTTTGCCAGTTATAGCGCCACCTATTCTCCGATCTCCATGAAACTCTGCATGCTTCCTCATCATGTTCTGACACATATGCTTATCAATTTTGGTGAAGTTCTGAGTTTTCATTTGGGATTTATAGGCTTTTTAGTGTATTTTGCCACGCCCCTTTTCTAAATGACCCTGTTACAGCCACGCAAATGCCAAAGTTCAACTTTTTTTCGATAATTATTGATCTAGAGAGTCCAGAAAATTGTTCTAGACTGGTTTGGTTCCGATCGGGCGAAAAACCAGGGACTAGTTCGCAAAAGTAGGTTTTGGACAAAATTCGACATAGCAGAAAATTTTCCCTGCCTACATCAAAATCGGAGATAGCCATTTTGTCCGCCCTGAGCCAAGGATTCCTAGGATATAAGGCACTTGATCCTGGGAGAAACAGTCTAAGAGTTATGAGCAATTTTGAACTTTTGGTTGCTGTAGCGCCACCTATGGGCCATTCGGGGTCATACTCTGATAGGTTGTCCCCAAACTGAGGCCTACCATCTGGCCAGGTTTCATGTCTCTAGGCCTTACGGTTTGGCCTGCACGATGCGTTTTACGAATCCTTACAATTACAATAGGGTTTCAGCATTTCATGCTTGAACCCCTAATAAGAATGAAGGCTTTTTGCCAGTTATAGCGCCACCTATTCTCCGATCTCCATGAAACTCTGCATGCTTCCTCATCATGTTCTGACACATATGCTTATCAATTTTGGTGAAGTTCTGAGTTTTCATTTGGGATTTATAGGCTTTTTAGTGTATTTTGCCACGCCCCTTTTCTAAATGACCCTGTTACAGCCACGCAAATGCCAAAGTTCAACTTTTTTTCGATAATTATTGATCTAGAGAGTCCAGAAAATTGTTCTAGACTGGTTTGGTTCCGATCGGGCGAAAAACCAGGGACTAGTTCGCAAAAGTAGGTTTTGGACAAAATTCGACATAGCAGAAAATTTTCCCTGCCTACATCAAAATCGGAGATAGCCATTTTGTCCGCCCTGAGCCAAGGATTCCTAGGATATAAGGCACTTGATCCTGGGAGAAACAGTCTAAGAGTTATGAGCAATTTTGAACTTTTGGTTGCTGTAGCGCCACCTATGGGCCATTCGGGGTCATACTCTGATAGGTTGTCCCCAAACTGAGGCCTACCATCTGGCCAGGTTTCATGTCTCTAGGCCTTACGGTTTGGCCTGCACGATGCGTTTTACGAATCCTTACAATTACAATAGGGTTTCAGCATTTCATGCTTGAACCCCTAATAAGAATGAAGGCTTTTTGCCAGTTATAGCGCCACCTATTCTCCGATCTCCATGAAACTCTGCATGCTTCCTCATCATGTTCTGACACATATGCTTATCAATTTTGGTGAAGTTCTGAGTTTTCATTTGGGATTTATAGGCTTTTTAGTGTATTTTGCCACGCCCCTTTTCTAAATGACCCTGTTACAGCCACGCAAATGCCAAAGTTCAACTTTTTTTCGATAATTATTGATCTAGAGAGTCCAGAAAATTGTTCTAGACTGGTTTGGTTCCGATCGGGCGAAAAACCAGGGACTAGTTCGCAAAAGTAGGTTTTGGACAAAATTCGACATAGCAGAAAATTTTCCCTGCCTACATCAAAATCGGAGATAGCCATTTTGTCCGCCCTGAGCCAAGGATTCCTAGGATATAAGGCACTTGATCCTGGGAGAAACAGTCTAAGAGTTATGAGCAATTTTGAACTTTTGGTTGCTGTAGCGCCACCTATGGGCCATTCGGGGTCATACTCTGATAGGTTGTCCCCAAACTGAGGCCTACCATCTGGCCAGGTTTCATGTCTCTAGGCCTTACGGTTTGGCCTGCACGATGCGTTTTACGAATCCTTACAATTACAATAGGGTTTCAGCATTTCATGCTTGAACCCCTAATAAGAATGAAGGCTTTTTGCCAGTTATAGCGCCACCTATTCTCCGATCTCCATGAAACTCTGCATGCTTCCTCATCATGTTCTGACACATATGCTTATCAATTTTGGTGAAGTTCTGAGTTTTCATTTGGGATTTATAGGCTTTTTAGTGTATTTTGCCACGCCCCTTTTCTAAATGACCCTGTTACAGCCACGCAAATGCCAAAGTTCAACTTTTTTTCGATAATTATTGATCTAGAGAGTCCAGAAAATTGTTCTAGACTGGTTTGGTTCCGATCGGGCGAAAAACCAGGGACTAGTTCGCAAAAGTAGGTTTTGGACAAAATTCGACATAGCAGAAAATTTTCCCTGCCTACATCAAAATCGGAGATAGCCATTTTGTCCGCCCTGAGCCAAGGATTCCTAGGATATAAGGCACTTGATCCTGGGAGAAACAGTCTAAGAGTTATGAGCAATTTTGAACTTTTGGTTGCTGTAGCGCCACCTATGGGCCATTCGGGGTCATACTCTGATAGGTTGTCCCCAAACTGAGGCCTACCATCTGGCCAGGTTTCATGTCTCTAGGCCTTACGGTTTGGCCTGCACGATGCGTTTTACGAATCCTTACAATTACAATAGGGTTTCAGCATTTCATGCTTGAACCCCTAATAAGAATGAAGGCTTTTTGCCAGTTATAGCGCCACCTATTCTCCGATCTCCATGAAACTCTGCATGCTTCCTCATCATGTTCTGACACATATGCTTATCAATTTTGGTGAAGTTCTGAGTTTTCATTTGGGATTTATAGGCTTTTTAGTGTATTTTGCCACGCCCCTTTTCTAAATGACCCTGTTACAGCCACGCAAATGCCAAAGTTCAACTTTTTTTCGATAATTATTGATCTAGAGAGTCCAGAAAATTGTTCTAGACTGGTTTGGTTCCGATCGGGCGAAAAACCAGGGACTAGTTCGCAAAAGTAGGTTTTGGACAAAATTCGACATAGCAGAAAATTTTCCCTGCCTACATCAAAATCGGAGATAGCCATTTTGTCCGCCCTGAGCCAAGGATTCCTAGGATATAAGGCACTTGATCCTGGGAGAAACAGTCTAAGAGTTATGAGCAATTTTGAACTTTTGGTTGCTGTAGCGCCACCTATGGGCCATTCGGGGTCATACTCTGATAGGTTGTCCCCAAACTGAGGCCTACCATCTGGCCAGGTTTCATGTCTCTAGGCCTTACGGTTTGGCCTGCACGATGCGTTTTACGAATCCTTACAATTACAATAGGGTTTCAGCATTTCATGCTTGAACCCCTAATAAGAATGAAGGCTTTTTGCCAGTTATAGCGCCACCTATTCTCCGATCTCCATGAAACTCTGCATGCTTCCTCATCATGTTCTGACACATATGCTTATCAATTTTGGTGAAGTTCTGAGTTTTCATTTGGGATTTATAGGCTTTTTAGTGTATTTTGCCACGCCCCTTTTCTAAATGACCCTGTTACAGCCACGCAAATGCCAAAGTTCAACTTTTTTTCGATAATTATTGATCTAGAGAGTCCAGAAAATTGTTCTAGACTGGTTTGGTTCCGATCGGGCGAAAAACCAGGGACTAGTTCGCAAAAGTAGGTTTTGGACAAAATTCGACATAGCAGAAAATTTTCCCTGCCTACATCAAAATCGGAGATAGCCATTTTGTCCGCCCTGAGCCAAGGATTCCTAGGATATAAGGCACTTGATCCTGGGAGAAACAGTCTAAGAGTTATGAGCAATTTTGAACTTTTGGTTGCTGTAGCGCCACCTATGGGCCATTCGGGGTCATACTCTGATAGGTTGTCCCCAAACTGAGGCCTACCATCTGGCCAGGTTTCATGTCTCTAGGCCTTACGGTTTGGCCTGCACGATGCGTTTTACGAATCCTTACAATTACAATAGGGTTTCAGCATTTCATGCTTGAACCCCTAATAAGAATGAAGGCTTTTTGCCAGTTATAGCGCCACCTATTCTCCGATCTCCATGAAACTCTGCATGCTTCCTCATCATGTTCTGACACATATGCTTATCAATTTTGGTGAAGTTCTGAGTTTTCATTTGGGATTTATAGGCTTTTTAGTGTATTTTGCCACGCCCCTTTTCTAAATGACCCTGTTACAGCCACGCAAATGCCAAAGTTCAACTTTTTTTCGATAATTATTGATCTAGAGAGTCCAGAAAATTGTTCTAGACTGGTTTGGTTCCGATCGGGCGAAAAACCAGGGACTAGTTCGCAAAAGTAGGTTTTGGACAAAATTCGACATAGCAGAAAATTTTCCCTGCCTACATCAAAATCGGAGATAGCCATTTTGTCCGCCCTGAGCCAAGGATTCCTAGGATATAAGGCACTTGATCCTGGGACAAACAGTCTAAGAGTTATGAGCAATTTTGAACTTTTGGTTGCTGTAGCGCCACCTATGGGCCATTCGGGGTCATACTCTGATAGGTTGTCCCCAAACTGAGGCCTACCATCTGGCCAGGTTTCATGTCTCTAGGCCTTACGGTTTGGCCTGCACGATGCGTTTTACGAATCCTTACAATTACAATAGGGTTTCAGCATTTCATGCTTGAACCCCTAATAAGAATGAAGGCTTTTTGCCAGTTATAGCGCCACCTATTCTCCGATCTCCATGAAACTCTGCATGCTTCCTCATCATGTTCTGACACATATGCTTATCAATTTTGGTGAAGTTCTGAGTTTTCATTTGGGATTTATAGGCTTTTTAGTGTATTTTGCCACGCCCCTTTTCTAAATGACCCTGTTACAGCCACGCAAATGCCAAAGTTCAACTTTTTTTCGATAATTATTGATCTAGAGAGTCCAGAAAATTGTTCTAGACTGGTTTGGTTCCGATCGGGCGAAAAACCAGGGACTAGTTCGCAAAAGTAGGTTTTGGACAAAATTCGACATAGCAGAAAATTTTCCCTGCCTACATCAAAATCGGAGATAGCCATTTTGTCCGCCCTGAGCCAAGGATTCCTAGGATATAAGGCACTTGATCCTGGGAGAAACAGTCTAAGAGTTATGAGCAATTTTGAACTTTTGGTTGCTGTAGCGCCACCTATGGGCCATTCGGGGTCATACTCTGATAGGTTGTCCCCAAACTGAGGCCTACCATCTGGCCAGGTTTCATGTCTCTAGGCCTTACGGTTTGGCCTGCACGATGCGTTTTACGAATCCTTACAATTACAATAGGGTTTCAGCATTTCATGCTTGAACCCCTAATAAGAATGAAGGCTTTTTGCCAGTTATAGCGCCACCTATTCTCCGATCTCCATGAAACTCTGCATGCTTCCTCATCATGTTCTGACACATATGCTTATCAATTTTGGTGAAGTTCTGAGTTTTCATTTGGGATTTATAGGCTTTTTAGTGTATTTTGCCACGCCCCTTTTCTAAATGACCCTGTTACAGCCACGCAAATGCCAAAGTTCAACTTTTTTTCGATAATTATTGATCTAGAGAGTCCAGAAAATTGTTCTAGACTGGTTTGGTTCCGATCGGGCGAAAAACCAGGGACTAGTTCGCAAAAGTAGGTTTTGGACAAAATTCGACATAGCAGAAAATTTTCCCTGCCTACATCAAAATCGGAGATAGCCATTTTGTCCGCCCTGAGCCAAGGATTCCTAGGATATAAGGCACTTGATCCTGGGAGAAACAGTCTAAGAGTTATGAGCAATTTTGAACTTTTGGTTGCTGTAGCGCCACCTATGGGCCATTCGGGGTCATACTCTGATAGGTTGTCCCCAAACTGAGGCCTACCATCTGGCCAGGTTTCATGTCTCTAGGCCTTACGGTTTGGCCTGCACGATGCGTTTTACGAATCCTTACAATTACAATAGGGTTTCAGCATTTCATGCTTGAACCCCTAATAAGAATGAAGGCTTTTTGCCAGTTATAGCGCCACCTATTCTCCGATCTCCATGAAACTCTGCATGCTTCCTCATCATGTTCTGACACATATGCTTATCAATTTTGGTGAAGTTCTGAGTTTTCATTTGGGATTTATAGGCTTTTTAGTGTATTTTGCCACGCCCCTTTTCTAAATGACCCTGTTACAGCCACGCAAATGCCAAAGTTCAACTTTTTTTCGATAATTATTGATCTAGAGAGTCCAGAAAATTGTTCTAGACTGGTTTGGTTCCGATCGGGCGAAAAACCAGGGACTAGTTCGCAAAAGTAGGTTTTGGACAAAATTCGACATAGCAGAAAATTTTCCCTGCCTACATCAAAATCGGAGATAGCCATTTTGTCCGCCCTGAGCCAAGGATTCCTAGGATATAAGGCACTTGATCCTGGGAGAAACAGTCTAAGAGTTATGAGCAATTTTGAACTTTTGGTTGCTGTAGCGCCACCTATGGGCCATTCGGGGTCATACTCTGATAGGTTGTCCCCAAACTGAGGCCTACCATCTGGCCAGGTTTCATGTCTCTAGGCCTTACGGTTTGGCCTGCACGATGCGTTTTACGAATCCTTACAATTACAATAGGGTTTCAGCATTTCATGCTTGAACCCCTAATAAGAATGAAGGCTTTTTGCCAGTTATAGCGCCACCTATTCTCCGATCTCCATGAAACTCTGCATGCTTCCTCATCATGTTCTGACACATATGCTTATCAATTTTGGTGAAGTTCTGAGTTTTCATTTGGGATTTATAGGCTTTTTAGTGTATTTTGCCACGCCCCTTTTCTAAATGACCCTGTTACAGCCACGCAAATGCCAAAGTTCAACTTTTTTTCGATAATTATTGATCTAGAGAGTCCAGAAAATTGTTCTAGACTGGTTTGGTTCCGATCGGGCGAAAAACCAGGGACTAGTTCGCAAAAGTAGGTTTTGGACAAAATTCGACATAGCAGAAAATTTTCCCTGCCTACATCAAAATCGGAGATAGCCATTTTGTCCGCCCTGAGCCAAGGATTCCTAGGATATAAGGCACTTGATCCTGGGAGAAACAGTCTAAGAGTTATGAGCAATTTTGAACTTTTGGTTGCTGTAGCGCCACCTATGGGCCATTCGGGGTCATACTCTGATAGGTTGTCCCCAAACTGAGGCCTACCATCTGGCCAGGTTTCATGTCTCTAGGCCTTACGGTTTGGCCTGCACGATGCGTTTTACGAATCCTTACAATTACAATAGGGTTTCAGCATTTCATGCTTGAACCCCTAATAAGAATGAAGGCTTTTTGCCAGTTATAGCGCCACCTATTCTCCGATCTCCATGAAACTCTGCATGCTTCCTCATCATGTTCTGACACATATGCTTATCAATTTTGGTGAAGTTCTGAGTTTTCATTTGGGATTTATAGGCTTTTTAGTGTATTTTGCCACGCCCCTTTTCTAAATGACCCTGTTACAGCCACGCAAATGCCAAAGTTCAACTTTTTTTCGATAATTATTGATCTAGAGAGTCCAGAAAATTGTTCTAGACTGGTTTGGTTCCGATCGGGCGAAAAACCAGGGACTAGTTCGCAAAAGTAGGTTTTGGACAAAATTCGACATAGCAGAAAATTTTCCCTGCCTACATCAAAATCGGAGATAGCCATTTTGTCCGCCCTGAGCCAAGGATTCCTAGGATATAAGGCACTTGATCCTGGGAGAAACAGTCTAAGAGTTATGAGCAATTTTGAACTTTTGGTTGCTGTAGCGCCACCTATGGGCCATTCGGGGTCATACTCTGATAGGTTGTCCCCAAACTGAGGCCTACCATCTGGCCAGGTTTCATGTCTCTAGGCCTTACGGTTTGGCCTGCACGATGCGTTTTACGAATCCTTACAATTACAATAGGGTTTCAGCATTTCATGCTTGAACCCCTAATAAGAATGAAGGCTTTTTGCCAGTTATAGCGCCACCTATTCTCCGATCTCCATGAAACTCTGCATGCTTCCTCATCATGTTCTGACACATATGCTTATCAATTTTGGTGAAGTTCTGAGTTTTCATTTGGGATTTATAGGCTTTTTAGTGTATTTTGCCACGCCCCTTTTCTAAATGACCCTGTTACAGCCACGCAAATGCCAAAGTTCAACTTTTTTTCGATAATTATTGATCTAGAGAGTCCAGAAAATTGTTCTAGACTGGTTTGGTTCCGATCGGGCGAAAAACCAGGGACTAGTTCGCAAAAGTAGGTTTTGGACAAAATTCGACATAGCAGAAAATTTTCCCTGCCTACATCAAAATCGGAGATAGCCATTTTGTCCGCCCTGAGCCAAGGATTCCTAGGATATAAGGCACTTGATCCTGGGAGAAACAGTCTAAGAGTTATGAGCAATTTTGAACTTTTGGTTGCTGTAGCGCCACCTATGGGCCATTCGGGGTCATACTCTGATAGGTTGTCCCCAAACTGAGGCCTACCATCTGGCCAGGTTTCATGTCTCTAGGCCTTACGGTTTGGCCTGCACGATGCGTTTTACGAATCCTTACAATTACAATAGGGTTTCAGCATTTCATGCTTGAACCCCTAATAAGAATGAAGGCTTTTTGCCAGTTATAGCGCCACCTATTCTCCGATCTCCATGAAACTCTGCATGCTTCCTCATCATGTTCTGACACATATGCTTATCAATTTTGGTGAAGTTCTGAGTTTTCATTTGGGATTTATAGGCTTTTTAGTGTATTTTGCCACGCCCCTTTTCTAAATGACCCTGTTACAGCCACGCAAATGCCAAAGTTCAACTTTTTTTCGATAATTATTGATCTAGAGAGTCCAGAAAATTGTTCTAGACTGGTTTGGTTCCGATCGGGCGAAAAACCAGGGACTAGTTCGCAAAAGTAGGTTTTGGACAAAATTCGACATAGCAGAAAATTTTCCCTGCCTACATCAAAATCGGAGATAGCCATTTTGTCCGCCCTGAGCCAAGGATTCCTAGGATATAAGGCACTTGATCCTGGGAGAAACAGTCTAAGAGTTATGAGCAATTTTGAACTTTTGGTTGCTGTAGCGCCACCTATGGGCCATTCGGGGTCATACTCTGATAGGTTGTCCCCAAACTGAGGCCTACCATCTGGCCAGGTTTCATGTCTCTAGGCCTTACGGTTTGGCCTGCACGATGCGTTTTACGAATCCTTACAATTACAATAGGGTTTCAGCATTTCATGCTTGAACCCCTAATAAGAATGAAGGCTTTTTGCCAGTTATAGCGCCACCTATTCTCCGATCTCCATGAAACTCTGCATGCTTCCTCATCATGTTCTGACACATATGCTTATCAATTTTGGTGAAGTTCTGAGTTTTCATTTGGGATTTATAGGCTTTTTAGTGTATTTTGCCACGCCCCTTTTCTAAATGACCCTGTTACAGCCACGCAAATGCCAAAGTTCAACTTTTTTTCGATAATTATTGATCTAGAGAGTCCAGAAAATTGTTCTAGACTGGTTTGGTTCCGATCGGGCGAAAAACCAGGGACTAGTTCGCAAAAGTAGGTTTTGGACAAAATTCGACATAGCAGAAAATTTTCCCTGCCTACATCAAAATCGGAGATAGCCATTTTGTCCGCCCTGAGCCAAGGATTCCTAGGATATAAGGCACTTGATCCTGGGACAAACAGTCTAAGAGTTATGAGCAATTTTGAACTTTTGGTTGCTGTAGCGCCACCTATGGGCCATTCGGGGTCATACTCTGATAGGTTGTCCCCAAACTGAGGCCTACCATCTGGCCAGGTTTCATGTCTCTAGGCCTTACGGTTTGGCCTGCACGATGCGTTTTACGAATCCTTACAATTACAATAGGGTTTCAGCATTTCATGCTTGAACCCCTAATAAGAATGAAGGCTTTTTGCCAGTTATAGCGCCACCTATTCTCCGATCTCCATGAAACTCTGCATGCTTCCTCATCATGTTCTGACACATATGCTTATCAATTTTGGTGAAGTTCTGAGTTTTCATTTGGGATTTATAGGCTTTTTAGTGTATTTTGCCACGCCCCTTTTCTAAATGACCCTGTTACAGCCACGCAAATGCCAAAGTTCAACTTTTTTTCGATAATTATTGATCTAGAGAGTCCAGAAAATTGTTCTAGACTGGTTTGGTTCCGATCGGGCGAAAAACCAGGGACTAGTTCGCAAAAGTAGGTTTTGGACAAAATTCGACATAGCAGAAAATTTTCCCTGCCTACATCAAAATCGGAGATAGCCATTTTGTCCGCCCTGAGCCAAGGATTCCTAGGATATAAGGCACTTGATCCTGGGAGAAACAGTCTAAGAGTTATGAGCAATTTTGAACTTTTGGTTGCTGTAGCGCCACCTATGGGCCATTCGGGGTCATACTCTGATAGGTTGTCCCCAAACTGAGGCCTACCATCTGGCCAGGTTTCATGTCTCTAGGCCTTACGGTTTGGCCTGCACGATGCGTTTTACGAATCCTTACAATTACAATAGGGTTTCAGCATTTCATGCTTGAACCCCTAATAAGAATGAAGGCTTTTTGCCAGTTATAGCGCCACCTATTCTCCGATCTCCATGAAACTCTGCATGCTTCCTCATCATGTTCTGACACATATGCTTATCAATTTTGGTGAAGTTCTGAGTTTTCATTTGGGATTTATAGGCTTTTTAGTGTATTTTGCCACGCCCCTTTTCTAAATGACCCTGTTACAGCCACGCAAATGCCAAAGTTCAACTTTTTTTCGATAATTATTGATCTAGAGAGTCCAGAAAATTGTTCTAGACTGGTTTGGTTCCGATCGGGCGAAAAACCAGGGACTAGTTCGCAAAAGTAGGTTTTGGACAAAATTCGACATAGCAGAAAATTTTTCCTGCCTACATCAAAATCGGAGATAGCCATTTTGTCCGCCCTGAGCCAAGGATTCCTAGGATATAAGGCACTTGATCCTGGGACAAACAGTCTAAGAGTTATGAGCAATTTTGAACTTTTGGTTGCTGTAGCGCCACCTATGGGCCATTCGGGGTCATACTCTGATAGGTTGTCCCCAAACTGAGGCCTACCATCTGGCCAGGTTTCATGTCTCTAGGCCTTACGGTTTGGCCTGCACGATGCGTTTTACGAATCCTTACAATTACAATAGGGTTTCAGCATTTCATGCTTGAACCCCTAATAAGAATGAAGGCTTTTTGCCAGTTATAGCGCCACCTATTCTCCGATCTCCATGAAACTCTGCATGCTTCCTCATCATGTTCTGACACATATGCTTATCAATTTTGGTGAAGTTCTGAGTTTTCATTTGGGATTTATAGGCTTTTTAGTGTATTTTGCCACGCCCCTTTTCTAAATGACCCTGTTACAGCCACGCAAATGCCAAAGTTCAACTTTTTTTCGATAATTATTGATCTAGAGAGTCCAGAAAATTGTTCTAGACTGGTTTGGTTCCGATCGGGCGAAAAACCAGGGACTAGTTCGCAAAAGTAGGTTTTGGACAAAATTCGACATAGCAGAAAATTTTCCCTGCCTACATCAAAATCGGAGATAGCCATTTTGTCCGCCCTGAGCCAAGGATTCCTAGGATATAAGGCACTTGATCCTGGGAGAAACAGTCTAAGAGTTATGAGCAATTTTGAACTTTTGGTTGCTGTAGCGCCACCTATGGGCCATTCGGGGTCATACTCTGATAGGTTGTCCCCAAACTGAGGCCTACCATCTGGCCAGGTTTCATGTCTCTAGGCCTTACGGTTTGGCCTGCACGATGCGTTTTACGAATCCTTACAATTACAATAGGGTTTCAGCATTTCATGCTTGAACCCCTAATAATAATAATAATAAAAATCAATACAATTACAATAGGGTTTCAGCACTTCGTGCTTGAACCCCTAATAAAAATCAATACAATTACAATAGGGTTTCAGCACTTCGTGCTTGAACCCCTAATTAAAGCTGCGAGCAGCATTTAGCGGGGTTCAAGCCTTTAAGGCCTTTAAGCACACAAGCATCAAAAGACATTAAGTTTTATTTAGCAAGATTTTAAACACTGAAATAATAGATGGAAAACTCAAATTACAGGCAATATAGGCAATTTACCATAGGAAACATATGGTTTTTAACAATTATAGCGCCATCTATGGTCCGATCTCTATAAAGCTTTGTATGCTTGTTAAGGATCTAATGTCACACATGCCCACCAATTTTCGGGAAGTTTTGAGTTTTCCCTTAGAATTTATAGGCTTTTGAGTGTATTTTGCTACGTCCCTCTTCTAAATCACCCTGTTATAGTCATCTAAATGTAAAAGTTGAACTTTTTTTTGATAATTATTGATCTAGAGAGTCCAGAGAATTGTCCTAGACTGGTTTGGTTCCGATCGGGCAAAAAACCAGGGACTAGTTTGCAAAAGTATGTTTTTAACATTATTGCAAATATTTAATGAACAATTTGATTGACAGCAATGGTTCTAGAGGCAAAGTTGTTCAATATGAGGAGATCTATCAATTGATATGCATATTTTGTGGATGTGTGCAACACCACGTGATTACAGAGCCATAAAACTCGTTAGCGCCAACTAGTGGCCGATTTCTTTCAAAATTCTTACATACCTCTAGGGCCATGAGTCAAACATACCCATTGAGTTTCGTTCTGATCGGCCTCCGTTAACCTTGTCTAATAGGTGCTCATATTTAATTGGCTGTGGCGGCCATGTTTTTTGAGATACGCCAATGTCCTCATAGACATATATGGTACCTTGGACCAAGACACTGCATACCCATTTTCAAGTCAATCGGACTAGCGGTCGGGTGGTTATAGCCATTTTCATGTTTTTTTCGTGTTATAGCGCCACCAAGAGTTCAATCGTCGCTATTTTTTTATCATGACCACAAATTGAGGTCTTACACATGTGTACCAAGTTTGATGATGATATCTCATTTTGTTCTTGAGTTATAGCCATTTTAGTAAAATAGGCTCCTCCCACAACAATCGTTTTCCGCCCCTTAGCGACCGTGAAAAGAAATTTCAACTTTTTTTCAATAATTATTGATAATCAGACTCCAGAGAACATTTCTGCACTGGTTTGGTTCCGATCAATCAAAAAACCTAGGACTAGTTTGAAAAAGTAGTTTTTTGACAAAATTCAAAATGGCGGAAAATCTATCATGGCGGAAATGAAATCAGAGATATACGTTGTGTTCGTCATAGACTCACCTTTCCAATGATATAAGACACTTGAGTCTACGACATAGGGTTTAGGAGTTATGAGCCATTTCGCGCTTTTGATTGCTGTAGCGCCACCTATTGGCCAATCGGGTTCATTCTCTGACAACATTAGCCTCGATTTTTGTACCACCATCTGATAAAGTTTCAAGTCTCTAGCATTTACGCTTTGGTCTGCACGATCACAGTTTAAATATGATTGAACAATATTAGTTTAGAGGATAAGCCAATGAGTGGTCTTCTGCTGCCATCTGGTGGCAATTTTAGGTAATACGCCATAATATATTTGAAATAAATTAATTTGACAAAATATAATTGTAAATATTGTAATAGTGACTTTATAATGTCTAAATAGGAATTATAGAACATGATAAGTAAATAGTATGACAAAATGACCATTTAAGCCCAGCAGGTGGCAGCAGAGAACCACTCATTGGCTCATTTTCATTTTAAATGTCTGTTTTTCATTTAATGGGCACATTTCCAAGTTAATGTCTTCAAACATGCTTAGCTCAAATGTACATTTTGTTGGAGATATAGATATTTGAAATAAATGATGGGTAACAAATAGCTTATTCCAGGTCTTCCCCTTTAAAACATATTTTCAGGCATTATTTTAATTGTAATTTAATAATTATTGTAAAAACATTAATCAAATGAACAAATTAATTGATAAACATTGACAAAATGTCATTTTCAATGCTATTATAATGTTTTTTTAGAGTTTATATATATGCTTAGTGAACAGAATGAACCAATGAGTGGTCTTCTGCTGCCCTCTGCTGGACATTCTACTTATTAATAAAGTCTTTTCACAGTTGCTTTGCAATAAACACTATAAAATCAGTTATATATCAAATTGGTCTTCCATGTTAATTCCATTATGCATGCTTATACACACACACACACACACACACAGACACACTTTTTCACAAACTATGGTCTATAATCATTTCACATAGCTCTTTGTAACTATTAATCAGATTATTAAAAATGTATTCAGAAAAATAGGACTACACACACACACACACACACACACACACACACACACACACACACACACACACACACACACACACACACACACACACAAACACATTTTGTTGTAGATACAGACATTTTAACTATATGATGTTGCAGTAAACAAAATGTTTCCTGCAAGTCTCCTTCAAGATTCACATTTCTCAATGTGACAATTGTCAATAATAATACTTAATAGATTAATTTTAACTAAATGTGATTGTAAATGTTAAAATAGTGATTTATTTAAAGTCTGAATATGACTTATACATCAATATTAGAGTGTAGTACAATAAAATGAACAGCGGGGGGCAGCAAACAACCACTTATTGGCTTAATATACCATTATTTTCATAATTTTCAGCTTTTTAACTGTTATAGAGGCAAATATTGTCCTATCTGTCTGAAAATGATCATGCTTGTTTAGAGGCATATTACACATGTTCTGACTTGTTTTTTAAGAATATCTGAGCATTCATTGAATAGATTTAGGCATTTGGGGACACTTGGCCAAGGCCACACCTTGAAATAATGTTATAGCCATTCAGATGCAATAGTTTAACTTTATTTTAAATAATTATTGCTCTAAAGAGTCCAGAGAATCGTACTACAGTGGTTTGGTTCCGATCGGGCAAAAAAATCTAGGACTAGATTGCAAAATGAGGTTATTAACATAATTGTGAATGTTTAAATAACGATTTGATTGACAGTATTGGTTCTTGAAGCAAAGTTGTTCAGTATGAGGAGATCTATCATAATTTATGCATATTATGTGGATGTTTTTAACCCCACCTGATTACAGAGATGGAAAATACCATTTACAGCCAATACAGGCATTTCACCATTGGGAATACATGGTTTTCAAAGCGTTTTAACAGTTATAGCGCCACCTAGGGTCCGATCTCCATGAAACTTTGCAGGATTCTTCAACATGTTATGATACATATACATAACATTTTTCGTGAAGTTTTGAGTTTTCCTTTAGGATTTATAGCCTTTTGAGTGTATTTTGCTAAGCTCCTCTTCTAAATGACCCTTTTATAGCCATACAAATGCAAAAGTTCAACTTTTTTTCGATAATTATTGATCTAGAGAGTCCAGAGAATTGTTCTAGACTGGTTTGGTTCCCATCGGGCAAAAATCCAGGGACTAGTTTGCAAAAGTAGGTTTTAAACATAATCGCGGATATTTAATGAACGGTTTGATTGACAGCAATGCTTCTAGAGGCAAAGTTGTTCAACATGAGGAGACCTATCATATGATGTGTATATTTGGTTGATGTGTGCAACACCACGTGATTACAGAGCCATAAAACTCGTTAGCGCCAACTAGTGGCCGATTTCTTTCAAAATTCTTACAGACCTCTAGGGCCATGAGTCAAAGATGCCCACCAAGTTTCATTCCGATCGGCCTCCGTTAACCTTGTCTTAGAGGTGCTCAAACTTCATTAGCCGATAGCAGCCATGTTTTTTGAGATACGCCAATGTCCTCATAGACATATATGGTACCTTGGACCAAAACACTGCATACCAATTTTCAAGTCAATTGGACTAGCGGTCGGGTGGTTATAGCCATTTTCATGTTTTTTTCGTGTTATAGCGCCACCAAGTGGTCAATCGTCGCGATTGTTTTATCGTGACCAAAGACTTAGCCCATACACACGTGTACCAAGTTTGGTAAAGATATCTCATTTTGTTCTTGAGTTATAGCCATTTTAGTAAAATAGGCTCCTCCCACAACATTCGTTTTCCGCCCCTTTGCGACCTTGAAGAGAAATTTATACTTTTTTTCGATAATTATTGATATTCAGACTCCAGAGAACATTTCTGCACTGGTTTGGTTCCGATCGGGCAAAAATCCAGGGACTAGTTCGCAAAAGTAGTTTTTTGACAAAATTCAAAATGGCGGAAAATCTATTATGACGGAAATGAAATCGGAGATATACGTTTTGTTCGTCAGGGACTCACCTTTCCAATGATATAAGACACTTGAGTCTACTACATACGGTTTAGGAGTTATGAGCAGTTTCGCGCAATTGATTGCTATAGCGCCACCTATAGGCCAATCTGGCTCATAATTTGATAACCTCTCCTCGATTTTTGTACTACCATCTGACAAAGTTTCAAAGCTCCAGCACTTACGGTTTGGGCTGCACGATGCGTTTTATGGCAGAATAATAATAATAATAATAATAATTAAAGCTGCGAGCAGCATTTAGCGGGGTTCAAGCCTTTAAGGCCTTTAAGCACACAAGCATCAAAAGACATTACATTTTATTTAGCAAGATTTTAAACACTGAAATAATAGATGGAAAAGTCAATTTACAGGCAATTTACCATAGGAAACATGGTTTTAAAAGGTTTTTAACAGTTATAGCGCCACCTATGGTCCGATCTCTATAGAAACGTTTAATGCTTGTTAAGGATCTATTGTTACATGTGCCCACCAATTTTCGTGAAGTTTTGAGCTTTCCCTTAGAATTTATAGGCTTTTGAGTGTATTTTGCCACGCCTCTTTTCTAAATGACCCTGTTATAGCCATCCAAATGCAAAAGTTCAACTTTTTTGATAATTATTAATCTAGAGAGTCCAGAGAATTGTCCTAGACTGGTTTGGTTCCGATCGGGCAAAAAAAACGGGACTAGTTTGCAAAAGTAGGTTTTTAACATAATTTTGAATATTAAATGAACGATTTGATTGACAGCAATGTTTCTAGAGGCAAAGTTGTTCAGTCTGAGGAGATCTATCAAATTATATCAATATTGTGGGAATATGTGAAACATCACGTGATTACAGAGCCATAAAATTCGTAGGCGCCTACTAGTGGCCAATTTCTTAAAAAATTATTACAGACCTCTAGGACCATGAGTCAAACATGCTCACCAAGTTTTGTTCCGATCCTGTTAACCTTGTCTAATAGGTGCTCAAATTTCATTGGCCAATTGCGGCCATGTTTTTTGAGCTTCGCCAATTTCCTCACAGACATGCATGGTACCTTGGACCAAGACACTGCATACCAACTTTCAAGTCAATCGGACTAGCAGTCAGGTGGTTATAGCCCTTTTCATGTTTTTTTCATGTTATAGCGCCACCAAGTGTTCAATCCTCACAATTCTTTGTACCGTGACCAAAGACTCAGCCCATACACATGTGTACCAAGTTTGGTGAAGATATCTCATTTCGTTCCTGAGTTATAGCCCTTTTAGTAAAATAGGCTCTGAAACAGGCTTCAAACCAGTTGTTACATTATGCATGCTTTCACACACACACACACACACACACACACACACACACACACACACACTGACACACACACACACACACACACACACACACACAATGTTTTTGTAATATGTTATTGTGAAAATATATTTTAATGGTCTATGAGCATGTCACATTTTTTTGTGAAAGACACCACGTTCTAGTATTATTTACTATGATTAACCATGATTCTAATGTGATTTACCATGATTTACCACATTGCTAGTAATTATGTGAAGTGACAGTACAAATGAAGAGATAAAATCTGACAACATATGAGTATGTTATAATAGTAATTGCTTTTGTCACTGTTGAAAATTATTAACTTTAAAAGGAAAGTGAGTCAATAAGTGGTCTTCTGCTGCCCTCTGCTGGACATTCTACTTATTAATAAAGTCTTTTCACAGTTGCTTTGCAATAGACATTATAAAATCACTTGTATATCAAATTGGTCTTCCATGTTAATTCCATTCTGCATGCTTATACACACACAACACACACACACACACACACACACACACACACACACACACACACACACACACACACACACACACACACACACACACACACACACACACACACACACACACACACACACACACACACACACACACACACACACACTTTTTTAATTCTATGGTCTATAATCATTTCACATAACTCTTTGTAACTATTAATCAGATTATTAAAAATGTATTCAGAAACATAGGACCACCCACAAACATTTTGTTGTAGATACAGACATTTGAATTTTATGTTGCAGTAAACAAAATGTTTCCTGCAAGTCTCCTTCAAGATTCACATTTCTCAATGTGACAATTGTCAATAGTCATACTTAATAGATTAATTTTGACTAAATGTGATTGTAAATGTTAAAATAGTGATTTTTTTAAAGTCTGAATATGACTTATAGATCAATATTAGAGTGTAGTACAATAAAATGAACAGCGGGGGGCAGCAAACGACCACTTTTTGGCTTAATATACCATTATTGTCATATGAACCCTGTAATTTTCACCTTTTTAACTGTTATAGAGGCAAATAATGTCCGATCTTTCTGAAAATGTTCATGCTTGTTTAGAGGCATAGTACACATGTTCTGACTTGTTTTTAAGAATATCTGAGCATTCATTGAATAGATATAGGCATTTGGGGACACTTGGTCAAGGCCAGACACACACACACACACACACACACACACACTTTTTTAATGCTATGGTCTATAATCATTTAACATAGCTCTTTGTAACTATTAATCAGATTTTTAAAAATGTATTCAGAAACATAGGACTACACACACACATTTTGTTGTAGATACAGACATTTGAACTATATGATGTTGCAGTAAACAAAATGTTTCCTGCAAGTCTCCTTCAAGATTCACATTTCTCAATGTGACAATTGTCAATAGTAATACTTAATAGATTAATTTTAACTAAATGTGATTGCAAATGTTAAAATAGTGATTTATTTTAAGCTGAATATGACTTGTAGATCAATATTAGAGTGTAGTACAATAAAATGAACAGCGGGGGGCAGCAAACGACCACTTATTGGCTTAATATACCATTATTTTCATAATTTTCAGCTTTTTAACTGTTATAGAGGCAAATATTGTCTGAAATGTTTCATGCTTGTTTAGAGGCATAGTACACATGTTCTGACTTGTTTTTAAGAATATCTGAGCATTCATTGAATAGATATAGGCATTTGGGGACACTTGGCCAAGGCCACACCTTGAAATAATGTTATAGCCATTCAGATGCAATAGTTTAACTTTATTTTAAATAATTATTGCTCTAAAGAGTCCAGAGAATCGTACTACAGTGGTTTGGTTCCGATCGAGCAAAAAAATCTAGGACTAGATTGCAAAATGAGGTTATTAACATAATTGTGAATGTTTAAATAACGATTTGATTGACAGTATTGGTTCTTGAAGCAAAGTTGTTCAGTATGAGGAGATCTATGATAATTTATGCATATTATGTGGATGTTTTTAACCCCACCTGATTACAGAGATGGAAAATACCATTTGCAGCCAATACAGGCATTTCACCATAGGGAATACATGGTTTTCAAAGCGTTTTAACAGTTATAGCACCACCTATGGTCCGATCTCCATGAAACTTTGCAGGATTCTTCAGCATGTTATGATACATATACATAACATTTTTCGTGAAGTTTTGAGTTTTCCTTTAGGATTTATAGCCTTTTGAGTGTATTTTGCTAAGCTCCTCTTCTAAATGACCCTGTTATAGCCATCCAAATGCAAAAGTTCAACTTTTTTTCGATAATTATTGATCTAGAGAGTCCAGAGAATTGTTCTAGACTGGTTTGGTTCCCATCGGGCAAAAATCCAGGGACTAGTTCGCAAAAGTGGGTTTTAAACATAATCGCAGATATTTAATGAACGGTTTGATTGACAGCAATGCTTCTAGAGGCAAAGTTGTTCAACATGAGGAGACCTATCATATGATGTGTATATTTGGTTGATGTGTGCAACACCACGTGATTACAGAGCCATAAAACTCGTTAGCGCCAACTAGTGGCCGATTTCTTTCAAAATTCTTACAGACCTCTAGGGCCATGAGTCAAAGATGCCCACCAAGTTTCATTCCGATCGGCCTCCGTTAACCTTGTCTTAGAGGTGCTCAAACTTCATTAGCCGATAGCAGCCATGTTTTTTGAGATACGCCAATGTCCTCATAGACATATATGGTACCTTGGACCAAAACACTGCATACCAATTTTCAAGTCAATCGGACTAGCGGTCGGGTGGTTATAGCCATTTTCATGTTTTTTTCGTGTTATAGCGCCACCAAGTGGTCAATCGTCGCGATTGTTTTATCTTGACCAAAGACTTAGCCCATACATACGTGTACCAAGTTTGGTAAAGATATCTCATTTTGTTCTTGAGTTATAGCCATTTTAGTAAAATTGGCTCCTCCCACAACATTCGTTTTCCGCCCCTTTGCGACCTTGAAGCGAAATTTATACTTTTTTTCGATAATTATTGATATTCAGACTCCAGAGAACATTTCTGCACTGGTTTGGTTCCGATCGGGCAAAAATCCAGGGACTAGTTCGCAAAAGTAGTTTTTTGACAAAATTCAAAATGGCGGAAAATCTATTATGACGGAAATGAAATCGGAGATATACGTTTTGTTCGTCAGGGACTCACCTTTCCAATGATATAAGACACTTGAGTCTACGACATACGGTTTAGGAGTTATGAGCTGTTTTGCGCAATTGATTGCTATAGCGCCACCTATAGGCCAATCTGGCTCATAATTTGATAACCTCTCCTCGATTTTTGTACTACCATCTGACAAAGTTTCAAAGCTCCAGCACTTACGGTTTGGGCTGCACGATGCGTTTTATGGCAGAATAATAATAATAATAATAATAATAATAATAATAAAAATCAGTACAAATACAATAGGTGTTCAGCACTTCGTGCTTGAACCCCTAAAAATCAGCACAAATACAATAGGTGTTCAGCACTTCGTGCTTGAACCCCTAATTAAAGCTGCTAGCAGCATTTAGCGGGGTTCAAGCCTTTAAGGCCTTTAAGCACACAAGCATCAAAAGACATTAGGTTTTATTTAGCAAGATTTTAAACACTGAAATAATAGATGGAAAACTTAAATTACAGGAAATTTACCATGGGAAACATATGGTTTTTAACAGTTATAGCGCCACCTATGGTCCGATCTCTTTAAAGCTTTGCATGCTTGTTAAGGATCTAATGTCACACATGCCCACCAATTTTCGTGAAGTTTTGAGTTGTCCCTTAGAATTTATAGGCTTTTGAGTGTATTTTGCCACGTCTCTTTTCTAAATGACCCTGTTATAGCCATCCAAATGCAAAAGTTCAACTTTCTTTTGATAATTATTGATTTAGAGAGTCCAGAGAATTGTCCTAGACTGGTTTGGTTCCAATCGGGCAAAAAAACAGGGACTAGTTTGCAAAATTAGGTTTTTAACATAATGGTGAATATTTAATGAACAATTTGATTGACAGCAATGATTCTAGAGGCAAAGTTGTTTAGTATGCGGAGACCTATAAAATGATATCAATATTGTGGGAATATGTGAAACATGAAGTGATTACAGAGCCATAAAACTCGTTAGCGCCTGCTAGTGGCCAATTTCTTTAAATTCTTATAGACCTCTAGGGCCATGAGTCAAACATGCCCATCAAGTTTTGTTCCGATCGGCCTCCGTTAACCTTGTCTAATAGGTTCTCAAATTTCATTGGCCAATAGCGGCCATGTTTTTTGAGTTACACCATATTCCTCATAGACATGCATGGTACCTTGGACCAAGACACTGCATACCAACTTTCAAGTCAATCGGACTAGCAGTCGGGTGGTTATAGCCCTTTTCATGTTTCCTTCATGTTATAGCGCCACCAAGTGTTCAATCCTCACAATTATTTTTACTGCGACCAAAGACTGAGCCCATGCACATGTGTACAAAGTTTGGTGAAGATATCTCATTTCGTTCTTGAGTTATAGCCCTTTTAGTAAAATAGGCTCTGAAACAGGCTTCAAACCAGTTGTTCCATTATGCATGCTTACACACACACACACACATACACACACACACATTTTTTTTAATGCTATGGTCTATAATCATTTCACATAGATCTTTGTAACTATTAATCCGATTATTAAAAGTGTATTCAGAAACATTGGACTACACACAAATTATGTTGTAGATACAGACATTATAACTATATGATGTTGCAGTAAACATAACAAAATTCCTGCAAGTCTCCTTCAAGATTCACATTTCTCAATGTGACACAATTGTCAGTAGTAATACTTAATAGATTAATTTTGACTACATGTGATGTAAATGTTTAAATAGTGATTTTTTTAAAGTCTAAAGACTTATAGATACATTTTTTGTGTGTGTAGTACAAATGAACAGCGGGGGGCAGCAAACGACCACTTATTGGCTTATTATAACCAAGACTAAGCCCATACACATGTGTACCAAGTTTGGTTAAGATATCTCATTTTGTTCTTGAGTTATAGCCATTTTAGTAAAATAGGCTCCTCCCACAACATTCGTTTAACATATTAGTTTTGTTCATCATGGACTCACCTTTCTAATGATACAAGACACTTGAGTCTACGACATACGGTTTAGGAGTTATGAGCAGTTAAATATGACTTAGAGATCAATTATTTTGTGTGTAGTACAATAAAATGAACAGCGGAGGGCAGCAAACGACCACTTATTGGCTTAATATACCATTATTTTGATATGAACTCTGTAATTTTCACCTTTTTAACTGTTATAGAGGCAAATATTGTCCGATCTGTCTGAAATTTTTCATGCTTGTTAAGAGGCATAGGATACATGTACTGACTTGTTTTTAAGTAGATCTGAACATTCATTGAATAGATATAGGCATTTGGAGACACTTGGTCAAGGCCACATCTTGAAATTACCCTGTTATAACCATTCAGATGCAAAAGTTTAACTTTTTTTTATAATTATTGCTCTAAAGAGTCCAGAGAATTGTACTGCACTGGTTTGGTTCTGATCAGGTCGAAAAATCTATTACTAGTTTGCAAAAAGAGGTTTTTAACATAATCGTTAATATTTAATGAACGATTTGATTGACAGTATTGGTTCTTGAGGCAAAGTTGTTTAGCATGAGGAGATCTATCATAATATATGCATATTATGTGGATGTTTTTAACCCCACCTGATTACAGAGATGGAAAATACCATTTACAGCCAATACAGGCAATTCATCATAGGGAATACATGGTTTTCAAAGCTTTTTAACAGTTATAGCGCCACCTATGGTCCAATCTCCATGAAACTTTGCACACTTCTTCAGCATGTTATGTCGCATATACATAACAATTTTAGTGATGTTTTGAGTTTTCCATTAAGATTTATAGGCTATTGAGTGTATTTTGCTACATCCCTCTTCTAAATGACACTGTTATAGCCATCTAAATGCAAAAGTTTGACTTTTTTTTGATAATTATTGATCTAGAGAGTCCAAAGAATTGTCCTAGACTGGTTTGGTTCTGATCGGGCAAAAAACCAGGGACTAGTTCGCAAAAGTAGGTTTTTAACATAATTGCAAATATTTAATGAACAATTGGATTGACAGCAATGGTTCCAGAGGCAAAGTTGTTCAATATGAGGAGGTCTATCAAACGATATGCATATTTCGTGGATGTGTTAAACACCACGTGATTACAGTGCCATAAAACTTGTTAGCGCCAACTAGTGGCCGATTTCTTTCAAAATTCTTATAGACCTCTAGGGCCATAAGTCAAACATACCCATCGAGTTTCGTTCTGATCGGCCTCCGTTAACCTTGTCTAATAGGTGCTCAAATTTAATTGGCCTTGGCGGCCATGTTTTTTGAGATACGCCAATGTCCTCATAGACATACATGGTACCTTGGACCAAGACACTGCATACCAATTTTCAAGTCAATCGGACTAGCGGTCGGGTGGTTATAGCCATTTTCATGTTTTTTTCGTGTTATAGCGCCACCAAGTGTTCAATAATCGCGGTTTTTTTATCTTGACCAAAAACTGAGCCTATACACATGTGTACCAAGTTTGGTGAAGATATCTCATTTTTTTCTTGAGTTATAGCCATTTTAGTAAAATAGGCTCCTCCCACAACATTCGTTTTCCGCCCCTTAGCAACCGTGAATAGAAATTTCAACTTTTTTTCGATAATTATTGATATTTAGACTCCAGAGAACATTTCTGCACTGGTTTGGTTCCGATCGGGCAAAAAACCTAGGACTAGTTCGCAAAAGTAGTTTTTTGACAAAATTCAAAATGGCGGAAAATCTATCATGGCGGAAATGAAATCGGAGATATACGTTTTGTTCGTCATGGACTCACCTTTCCAATGATATAAGACACTTGAGTCTACGACATACGGTTTAGGAGTTATGAGCAGTTTCGCGCAATTGATTGCTATAGCGCCACCTATAGGCCAATCTGGCTCATAATTTGATAACCTCTCCTCGATTTGTGTACTACCATCTGACAAAGTTTCAAAGTTCCAGCCCTTACGGTTTGGGCTGCACGATGCGTTTTAGCGGAGAATAATAATAATAATAATAATAATAATAATAATAATAATAATAATAATAATAATAATAATAATAAAAATCAATACAATTACAATAGGGTTTCAGCACTTCGTGCTTGAACCCCTAATTAAAGCTGCAAGCAGCATTTATCGGGGTTCAAGCAGTTAAGGCCTTTAAGGCCTTGAAGCACACAAGCATCAAAAGACATTAAGTTTTTTTTAGCAAGGATTTAACAACTGCCGTAATAGATGAAAAAGTCAATTTACAGCCAATACAGGCAGTTTACCATAGGAAATATATGGTTTTAAAGCGTTTTTACAGTTATAGCACGTTTTGCCTGAGTCTTCTTATAGTCTTGCCTGATCTCCACCACTTTTATTAGTAGTACTCAAAGTGTGCCCATATATATGTGTCAAATTTGTTGTAAATATGTAATTTTGATTAGGAGTTTTGACAATTATATTCAGTGGCGTAACGAGCCAACACCGGGCCCTTAAGTAGGATTATCAAGGCGGGCCCCTTGATGAAGCAATGTCCGCGAGTAGTCTGCCATGAATAGGACAGGATATGATCATACACAGCATATAAGAGATGAGATGACTAACAAAATCAGGAGGAGCCTACGCTCACCAAAAAACAACAACAAAAAAAACCCCACTGGTGACAGCGCACCATAACACATTGTTAGACCTAGGTCCAAATACATGAAAAAGATGCTCTCTTAAATTATAGCGGGATTTTCCGGGCTTTACTATGTGCAACTGCAAAGTTGTCGATTAGATCAGGATTGTGCGCACGGGCATTCTCAATTGACCCTTCGCAGGGAGTTTGATTGACAGGTGATCTGACTAATCATAATCCGCCATTTTGTCCAACAAAGCAGTCAGGAGAGTTAGTAGATTAATATAGGAGGATTTAAATTTGTAAAACAAAGTGTACTGACGTCTTAGAACTTTAAAACAACATTTCTTTTATGTTCCTTCATGTTTATTTTAATTATATAAATTAACTAGAAGGAAGAGATGATCGGTTCACAAGCAGCTTTAACTGAGCCTCGAGTCTACAACGATCTCTCAGACACATTAAAGAGACACAAAATGGTATTTATTGTTTAAATGTCTCTAAAAAATGACTACATTTGAAAGGTGAGACTTTGTTTCATATCAAAAGTACTTGTCTGTCAGCGCGCAGTCTTTTCTCTGATCCGCAATGTATTTTTCACTGCGTGAGAACTTGTGGTGTGGTGTGAGAGTGGCGTCGCCTGTCAGACATAGCAACAGTAACTAAAGTTGGCGGGTCTTTGAAAACGGTTATTGACAGTATGGACGGGGATTCGCCAGTCCCAATTCAAAACAAATTTCATCACAATCCATCATTGTTCGTTTCAAACATGTGAGAGCATCAAAATGATCCATGGGTGAAATTGATTGGATTTAATTTATTTTTTTGTCAGTTCCGATCATAATTTTAACATTTTGGCATTATTGTTTAGCCATTTACCTATGTTTTCAAATTTCCTTAGTTTTTTTGTTGTTGTCTCGATCAGACTAACGGCTTTGAAGATAACCACAATTTTTTAAAGCTCTAAATGACACTTAAAACCATAAGGCGAAACCTGGTATGTTTGGTATTGTTGAACTTGGCAAAGATTCTTAGGAGGTCACTCCTGTGAAAAAAACACGGGCTTGAAACTTCTAAGGCTCCTTCAAGGCATTGTGCCAATGACGTATACTGAGTTTTTTTTAGATACACCAATGTTCTCATAGACTATCATGGCACCCTGGACAAAGACACTGCATGCCAATTTTCAGTAGACTAACGGTTGGGTGCGCTTATAGATATTTTCATGATTTTTTCCACTGTTATAGTGCCACCAAGTTGCCAATTGTCACGATTTTTTTCATGTCAACTCAGATTGAGTTTATGAACATGTGTCCCAAGTTTAGCGAAAATATCTCTTTCCGTTCACAAGTTATAACCATTTTATAGCGCCACCAAGTGGCCAATTGTCATGATTTATTTTCACGTGACCTCAGAATGAGCCCATGAACATGTGTCCCAAGTTTTGCGAAAATATCTCTTTCCGTTCACAAGTTATAACCATTTTATAGTGCCACCTAGTGGCCAATTGTTGCGATTTTTTTCAAGTGATCTCAGATTGAGCTCACGAAGATGTATCCCAAGTTTAGCAAAAAAATCACTTTCCGTTGACAATTTATAACCATTTTAGTAAAAATGGCCCTGGTGCCATCAAAGATTTTGGTTCCCCTTATCGACCGTTAATTGAAATTTTGAATTTTTTGGGTGATTATTGATTGTCAGACTCCAGAGAATAGTCTTGCAGTGGTTTGGTTCCGATCAGGCCAAGAACCTAGGAGAAGTTTGCAAAAATAGGTTTTTCAAAAAAATGCAATTTACTCAAAATTGGCGCCTGAAGGGCGAGCAAATCGGAGATAGCCATATTGTCTGCCTTGAGCCAAGGATTCCAACGATATAAGACACTTGATCCTGGGACACACGGTCTAAGAGTTATGAGCAATTTTGAACTTTTGGTTGCTGTAGCGCCACCTATGGGCCATTCGGGGTCATACTCTGATAGGTTGTCCCCAAACTGAGGCCTACCATCTGGCCAGGTTTCAAGTCTCTAGGCCTTACGGTTTGGCCTGCTCGATGCGTTTTACGAATCCTTACAATTACAATAGGGTTTCAGCATTTCATGCTTGAACCCCTAATAAGAAGGAAGGCTTTTTGCCAGTTATAGCGCCACCTATGGTCCGATCTCCATGAAACTCTGCATGCTTCCTCGCCATGTTCTGACACATATGGTCATCAATTTTGGTGAAGTTCTGAGTTTTCATTTGGGATTAATAGGCTTTTTAGTGTATTTTGCCACGCCCCTTTTGTAAATGACCCTGTTACAGCCACCCAAATGCCAAAGTTCAACTTTTTTTTTGATAATTATTGATCTAGAGAGTCCAGAGAATTGTCCTAGACTGGTTCGGTTCCGATCGGGCAAAAAACCAGGGACTAGTTCGCAAAAGTAGGTTTTGGACAAAATTCGACATAGCAGAAAACTTTCCCTGCCTACATCAAAATCGGAGATAGCCATATTGTCTGCCTTGAGCCAAGGATTCCAACGATATAAGACACTTGATCCTGGGACACACGGTCTAAGAGTTATGAGCAATTTTGAACTCTTGGTTGCTGTAGCGCCACCTATGGGCCATTCGGGGTCATACTCTGATAGGTTGTCCCCAAACTGAGGCCTACCATCTGGCCAGGTTTCAAGTCTCTAGGCCTTACGGTTTGGCCTGCTCGATGCGTTTTACGAATCCTTACAATTACAATAGGGTTTCAGCATTTCATGCTTGAACCCCTAATAAGAAGGAAGGCTTTTTGCCAGTTATAGCGCCACCTATGGTCCGATCTCCATGAAACTCTGCATGCTTCCTCGCCATGTTCTGACACATATGGTCATCAATTTTGGTGAAGTTCTGAGTTTTCATTTGGGATTAATAGGCTTTTTAGTGTATTTTGCCACGCCCCTTTTGTAAATGACCCTGTTACAGCCACCCAAATGCCAAAGTTCAACTTTTTTTTGATAATTATTGATCTAGAGAGTCCAGAGAATTGTCCTAGACTGGTTCGGTTCCGATCGGGCAAAAAACCAGGGACTAGTTCGCAAAAGTAGGTTTTGGACAAAATTCGACATAGCAGAAAACTTTCCCTGCCTACATCAAAATCGGAGATAGCCATATTGTCTGCCTTGAGCCAAGGATTCCAACGATATAAGACACTTGATCCTGGGACACACGGTCTAAGAGTTATGAGCAATTTTGAACTTTTGGTTGCTGTAGCGCCACCTATGGGCCATTCGGGGTCATACTCTGATAGGTTGTCCCCAAACTGAGGCCTACCATCTGGCCAGGTTTCAAGTCTCTAGGCCTTACGGTTTGGCCTGCTCGATGCGTTTTACGAATCCTTACAATTACAATAGGGTTTCAGCATTTCATGCTTGAACCCCTAATAAGAAGGAAGGCTTTTTGCCAGTTATAGCGCCACCTATGGTCCGATCTCCATGAAACTCTGCATGCTTCCTCGCCATGTTCTGACACATATGGTCATCAATTTTGGTGAAGTTCTGAGTTTTCATTTGGGATTAATAGGCTTTTTAGTGTATTTTGCCACGCCCCTTTTGTAAATGACCCTGTTACAGCCACCCAAATGCCAAAGTTCAACTTTTTTTTTGATAATTATTGATCTAGAGAGTCCAGAGAATTGTCCTAGACTGGTTCGGTTCCGATCGGGCAAAAAACCAGGGACTAGTTCGCAAAAGTAGGTTTTGGACAAAATTCGACATAGCAGAAAACTTTCCCTGCCTACATCAAAATCGGAGATAGCCATATTGTCTGCCTTGAGCCAAGGATTCCAACGATATAAGACACTTGATCCTGGGACACACGGTCTAAGAGTTATGAGCAATTTTGAACTCTTGGTTGCTGTAGCGCCACCTATGGGCCATTCGGGGTCATACTCTGATAGGTTGTCCCCAAACTGAGGCCTACCATCTGGCCAGGTTTCAAGTCTCTAGGCCTTACGGTTTGGCCTGCTCGATGCGTTTTACGAATCCTTACAATTACAATAGGGTTTCAGCATTTCATGCTTGAACCCCTAATAAGAAGGAAGGCTTTTTGCCAGTTATAGCGCCACCTATGGTCCGATCTCCATGAAACTCTGCATGCTTCCTCGCCATGTTCTGACACATATGGTCATCAATTTTGGTGAAGTTCTGAGTTTTCATTTGGGATTAATAGGCTTTTTAGTGTATTTTGCCACGCCCCTTTTGTAAATGACCCTGTTACAGCCACCCAAATGCCAAAGTTCAACTTTTTTTTGATAATTATTGATCTAGAGAGTCCAGAGAATTGTCCTAGACTGGTTCGGTTCCGATCGGGCAAAAAACCAGGGACTAGTTCGCAAAAGTAGGTTTTGGACAAAATTCGACATAGCAGAAAACTTTCCCTGCCTACATCAAAATCGGAGATAGCCATATTGTCTGCCTTGAGCCAAGGATTCCAACGATATAAGACACTTGATCCTGGGACACACGGTCTAAGAGTTATGAGCAATTTTGAACTTTTGGTTGCTGTAGCGCCACCTATGGGCCATTCGGGGTCATACTCTGATAGGTTGTCCCCAAACTGAGGCCTACCATCTGGCCAGGTTTCAAGTCTCTAGGCCTTACGGTTTGGCCTGCTCGATGCGTTTTACGAATCCTTACAATTACAATAGGGTTTCAGCATTTCATGCTTGAACCCCTAATAAGAAGGAAGGCTTTTTGCCAGTTATAGCGCCACCTATGGTCCGATCTCCATGAAACTCTGCATGCTTCCTCGCCATGTTCTGACACATATGGTCATCAATTTTGGTGAAGTTCTGAGTTTTCATTTGGGATTAATAGGCTTTTTAGTGTATTTTGCCACGCCCCTTTTGTAAATGACCCTGTTACAGCCACCCAAATGCCAAAGTTCAACTTTTTTTTTGATAATTATTGATCTAGAGAGTCCAGAGAATTGTCCTAGACTGGTTCGGTTCCGATCGGGCAAAAAACCAGGGACTAGTTCGCAAAAGTAGGTTTTGGACAAAATTCGACATAGCAGAAAACTTTCCCTGCCTACATCAAAATCGGAGATAGCCATATTGTCTGCCTTGAGCCAAGGATTCCAACGATATAAGACACTTGATCCTGGGACACACGGTCTAAGAGTTATGAGCAATTTTGAACTCTTGGTTGCTGTAGCGCCACCTATGGGCCATTCGGGGTCATACTCTGATAGGTTGTCCCCAAACTGAGGCCTACCATCTGGCCAGGTTTCAAGTCTCTAGGCCTTACGGTTTGGCCTGCTCGATGCGTTTTACGAATCCTTACAATTACAATAGGGTTTCAGCATTTCATGCTTGAACCCCTAATAAGAAGGAAGGCTTTTTGCCAGTTATAGCGCCACCTATGGTCCGATCTCCATGAAACTCTGCATGCTTCCTCGCCATGTTCTGACACATATGGTCATCAATTTTGGTGAAGTTCTGAGTTTTCATTTGGGATTAATAGGCTTTTTAGTGTATTTTGCCACGCCCCTTTTGTAAATGACCCTGTTACAGCCACCCAAATGCCAAAGTTCAACTTTTTTTTGATAATTATTGATCTAGAGAGTCCAGAGAATTGTCCTAGACTGGTTCGGTTCCGATCGGGCAAAAAACCAGGGACTAGTTCGCAAAAGTAGGTTTTGGACAAAATTCGACATAGCAGAAAACTTTCCCTGCCTACATCAAAATCGGAGATAGCCATATTGTCTGCCTTGAGCCAAGGATTCCAACGATATAAGACACTTGATCCTGGGACACACGGTCTAAGAGTTATGAGCAATTTTGAACTTTTGGTTGCTGTAGCGCCACCTATGGGCCATTCGGGGTCATACTCTGATAGGTTGTCCCCAAACTGAGGCCTACCATCTGGCCAGGTTTCAAGTCTCTAGGCCTTACGGTTTGGCCTGCTCGATGCGTTTTACGAATCCTTACAATTACAATAGGGTTTCAGCATTTCATGCTTGAACCCCTAATAAGAAGGAAGGCTTTTTGCCAGTTATAGCGCCACCTATGGTCCGATCTCCATGAAACTCTGCATGCTTCCTCGCCATGTTCTGACACATATGGTCATCAATTTTGGTGAAGTTCTGAGTTTTCATTTGGGATTAATAGGCTTTTTAGTGTATTTTGCCACGCCCCTTTTGTAAATGACCCTGTTACAGCCACCCAAATGCCAAAGTTCAACTTTTTTTTTGATAATTATTGATCTAGAGAGTCCAGAGAATTGTCCTAGACTGGTTTGGTTCCGATCGGGCAAAAAACCAGGGACTAGTTCGCAAAAGTAGGTTTTGGACAAAATTCGACATAGCAGAAAACTTTCCCTGCCTACATCAAAATCGGAGATAGCCATATTGTCTGCCTTGAGCCAAGGATTCCAACGATATAAGACACTTGATCCTGGGACACACGGTCTAAGAGTTATGAGCAATTTTGAACTCTTGGTTGCTGTAGCGCCACCTATGGGCCATTCGGGGTCATACTCTGATAGGTTGTCCCCAAACTGAGGCCTACCATCTGGCCAGGTTTCAAGTCTCTAGGCCTTACGGTTTGGCCTGCTCGATGCGTTTTACGAATCCTTACAATTACAATAGGGTTTCAGCATTTCATGCTTGAACCCCTAATAAGAAGGAAGGCTTTTTGCCAGTTATAGCGCCACCTATGGTCCGATCTCCATGAAACTCTGCATGCTTCCTCGCCATGTTCTGACACATATGGTCATCAATTTTGGTGAAGTTCTGAGTTTTCATTTGGGATTAATAGGCTTTTTAGTGTATTTTGCCACGCCCCTTTTGTAAATGACCCTGTTACAGCCACCCAAATGCCAAAGTTCAACTTTTTTTTGATAATTATTGATCTAGAGAGTCCAGAGAATTGTCCTAGACTGGTTCGGTTCCGATCGGGCAAAAAACCAGGGACTAGTTCGCAAAAGTAGGTTTTGGACAAAATTCGACATAGCAGAAAACTTTCCCTGCCTACATCAAAATCGGAGATAGCCATATTGTCTGCCTTGAGCCAAGGATTCCAACGATATAAGACACTTGATCCTGGGACACACGGTCTAAGAGTTATGAGCAATTTTGAACTTTTGGTTGCTGTAGCGCCACCTATGGGCCATTCGGGGTCATACTCTGATAGGTTGTCCCCAAACTGAGGCCTACCATCTGGCCAGGTTTCAAGTCTCTAGGCCTTACGGTTTGGCCTGCTCGATGCGTTTTACGAATCCTTACAATTACAATAGGGTTTCAGCATTTCATGCTTGAACCCCTAATAAGAAGGAAGGCTTTTTGCCAGTTATAGCGCCACCTATGGTCCGATCTCCATGAAACTCTGCATGCTTCCTCGCCATGTTCTGACACATATGGTCATCAATTTTGGTGAAGTTCTGAGTTTTCATTTGGGATTAATAGGCTTTTTAGTGTATTTTGCCACGCCCCTTTTGTAAATGACCCTGTTACAGCCACCCAAATGCCAAAGTTCAACTTTTTTTTTGATAATTATTGATCTAGAGAGTCCAGAGAATTGTCCTAGACTGGTTCGGTTCCGATCGGGCAAAAAACCAGGGACTAGTTCGCAAAAGTAGGTTTTGGACAAAATTCGACATAGCAGAAAACTTTCCCTGCCTACATCAAAATCGGAGATAGCCATATTGTCTGCCTTGAGCCAAGGATTCCAACGATATAAGACACTTGATCCTGGGACACACGGTCTAAGAGTTATGAGCAATTTTGAACTCTTGGTTGCTGTAGCGCCACCTATGGGCCATTCGGGGTCATACTCTGATAGGTTGTCCCCAAACTGAGGCCTACCATCTGGCCAGGTTTCAAGTCTCTAGGCCTTACGGTTTGGCCTGCTCGATGCGTTTTACGAATCCTTACAATTACAATAGGGTTTCAGCATTTCATGCTTGAACCCCTAATAAGAAGGAAGGCTTTTTGCCAGTTATAGCGCCACCTATGGTCCGATCTCCATGAAACTCTGCATGCTTCCTCGCCATGTTCTGACACATATGGTCATCAATTTTGGTGAAGTTCTGAGTTTTCATTTGGGATTAATAGGCTTTTTAGTGTATTTTGCCACGCCCCTTTTGTAAATGACCCTGTTACAGCCACCCAAATGCCAAAGTTCAACTTTTTTTTTGATAATTATTGATCTAGAGAGTCCAGAGAATTGTCCTAGACTGGTTCGGTTCCGATCGGGCAAAAAACCAGGGACTAGTTCGCAAAAGTAGGTTTTGGACAAAATTCGACATAGCAGAAAACTTTCCCTGCCTACATCAAAATCGGAGATAGCCATATTGTCTGCCTTGAGCCAAGGATTCCAACGATATAAGACACTTGATCCTGGGACACACGGTCTAAGAGTTATGAGCAATTTTGAACTCTTGGTTGCTGTAGCGCCACCTATGGGCCATTCGGGGTCATACTCTGATAGGTTGTCCCCAAACTGAGGCCTACCATCTGGCCAGGTTTCAAGTCTCTAGGCCTTACGGTTTGGCCTGCTCGATGCGTTTTACGAATCCTTACAATTACAATAGGGTTTCAGCATTTCATGCTTGAACCCCTAATAAGAAGGAAGGCTTTTTGCCAGTTATAGCGCCACCTATGGTCCGATCTCCATGAAACTCTGCATGCTTCCTCGCCATGTTCTGACACATATGGTCATCAATTTTGGTGAAGTTCTGAGTTTTCATTTGGGATTAATAGGCTTTTTAGTGTATTTTGCCACGCCCCTTTTGTAAATGACCCTGTTACAGCCACCCAAATGCCAAAGTTCAACTTTTTTTTTGATAATTATTGATCTAGAGAGTCCAGAGAATTGTCCTAGACTGGTTCGGTTCCGATCGGGCAAAAAACCAGGGACTAGTTCGCAAAAGTAGGTTTTGGACAAAATTCGACATAGCAGAAAACTTTCCCTGCCTACATCAAAATCGGAGATAGCCATATTGTCTGCCTTGAGCCAAGGATTCCAACGATATAAGACACTTGATCCTGGGACACACGGTCTAAGAGTTATGAGCAATTTTGAACTCTTGGTTGCTGTAGCGCCACCTATGGGCCATTCGGGGTCATACTCTGATAGGTTGTCCCCAAACTGAGGCCTACCATCTGGCCAGGTTTCAAGTCTCTAGGCCTTACGGTTTGGCCTGCTCGATGCGTTTTACGAATCCTTACAATTACAATAGGGTTTCAGCATTTCATGCTTGAACCCCTAATAAGAAGGAAGGCTTTTTGCCAGTTATAGCGCCACCTATGGTCCGATCTCCATGAAACTCTGCATGCTTCCTCGCCATGTTCTGACACATATGGTCATCAATTTTGGTGAAGTTCTGAGTTTTCATTTGGGATTAATAGGCTTTTTAGTGTATTTTGCCACGCCCCTTTTGTAAATGACCCTGTTACAGCCACCCAAATGCCAAAGTTCAACTTTTTTTTGATAATTATTGATCTAGAGAGTCCAGAGAATTGTCCTAGACTGGTTCGGTTCCGATCGGGCAAAAAACCAGGGACTAGTTCGCAAAAGTAGGTTTTGGACAAAATTCGACATAGCAGAAAACTTTCCCTGCCTACATCAAAATCGGAGATAGCCATATTGTCTGCCTTGAGCCAAGGATTCCAACGATATAAGACACTTGATCCTGGGACACACGGTCTAAGAGTTATGAGCAATTTTGAACTTTTGGTTGCTGTAGCGCCACCTATGGGCCATTCGGGGTCATACTCTGATAGGTTGTCCCCAAACTGAGGCCTACCATCTGGCCAGGTTTCAAGTCTCTAGGCCTTACGGTTTGGCCTGCTCGATGCGTTTTACGAATCCTTACAATTACAATAGGGTTTCAGCATTTCATGCTTGAACCCCTAATAAGAAGGAAGGCTTTTTGCCAGTTATAGCGCCACCTATGGTCCGATCTCCATGAAACTCTGCATGCTTCCTCGCCATGTTCTGACACATATGGTCATCAATTTTGGTGAAGTTCTGAGTTTTCATTTGGGATTAATAGGCTTTTTAGTGTATTTTGCCACGCCCCTTTTGTAAATGACCCTGTTACAGCCACCCAAATGCCAAAGTTCAACTTTTTTTTTGATAATTATTGATCTAGAGAGTCCAGAGAATTGTCCTAGACTGGTTCGGTTCCGATCGGGCAAAAAACCAGGGACTAGTTCGCAAAAGTAGGTTTTGGACAAAATTCGACATAGCAGAAAACTTTCCCTGCCTACATCAAAATCGGAGATAGCCATATTGTCTGCCTTGAGCCAAGGATTCCAACGATATAAGACACTTGATCCTGGGACACACGGTCTAAGAGTTATGAGCAATTTTGAACTCTTGGTTGCTGTAGCGCCACCTATGGGCCATTCGGGGTCATACTCTGATAGGTTGTCCCCAAACTGAGGCCTACCATCTGGCCAGGTTTCAAGTCTCTAGGCCTTACGGTTTGGCCTGCTCGATGCGTTTTACGAATCCTTACAATTACAATAGGGTTTCAGCATTTCATGCTTGAACCCCTAATAAGAAGGAAGGCTTTTTGCCAGTTATAGCGCCACCTATGGTCCGATCTCCATGAAACTCTGCATGCTTCCTCGCCATGTTCTGACACATATGGTCATCAATTTTGGTGAAGTTCTGAGTTTTCATTTGGGATTAATAGGCTTTTTAGTGTATTTTGCCACGCCCCTTTTGTAAATGACCCTGTTACAGCCACCCAAATGCCAAAGTTCAACTTTTTTTTGATAATTATTGATCTAGAGAGTCCAGAGAATTGTCCTAGACTGGTTCGGTTCCGATCGGGCAAAAAACCAGGGACTAGTTCGCAAAAGTAGGTTTTGGACAAAATTCGACATAG
Source organism: Gobio gobio (assembly GCF_949357685.1). Taxonomy (NCBI): domain Eukaryota; kingdom Metazoa; phylum Chordata; class Actinopteri; order Cypriniformes; family Gobionidae; genus Gobio; species Gobio gobio. The sequence continues at coordinate 32,024,246 of NC_137118.1, read as the reverse complement.
CAGAAAACTTTCCCTGCCTACATCAAAATCGGAGATAGCCATATTGTCTGCCTTGAGCCAAGGATTCCAACGATATAAGACACTTGATCCTGGGACACACGGTCTAAGAGTTATGAGCAATTTTGAACTTTTGGTTGCTGTAGCGCCACCTATGGGCCATTCGGGGTCATACTCTGATAGGTTGTCCCCAAACTGAGGCCTACCATCTGGCCAGGTTTCAAGTCTCTAGGCCTTACGGTTTGGCCTGCTCGATGCGTTTTACGAATCCTTACAATTACAATAGGGTTTCAGCATTTCATGCTTGAACCCCTAATAAGAAGGAAGGCTTTTTGCCAGTTATAGCGCCACCTATGGTCCGATCTCCATGAAACTCTGCATGCTTCCTCGCCATGTTCTGACACATATGGTCATCAATTTTGGTGAAGTTCTGAGTTTTCATTTGGGATTAATAGGCTTTTTAGTGTATTTTGCCACGCCCCTTTTGTAAATGACCCTGTTACAGCCACCCAAATGCCAAAGTTCAACTTTTTTTTTGATAATTATTGATCTAGAGAGTCCAGAGAATTGTCCTAGACTGGTTCGGTTCCGATCGGGCAAAAAACCAGGGACTAGTTCGCAAAAGTAGGTTTTGGACAAAATTCGACATAGCAGAAAACTTTCCCTGCCTACATCAAAATCGGAGATAGCCATATTGTCTGCCTTGAGCCAAGGATTCCAACGATATAAGACACTTGATCCTGGGACACACGGTCTAAGAGTTATGAGCAATTTTGAACTCTTGGTTGCTGTAGCGCCACCTATGGGCCATTCGGGGTCATACTCTGATAGGTTGTCCCCAAACTGAGGCCTACCATCTGGCCAGGTTTCAAGTCTCTAGGCCTTACGGTTTGGCCTGCTCGATGCGTTTTACGAATCCTTACAATTACAATAGGGTTTCAGCATTTCATGCTTGAACCCCTAATAAGAAGGAAGGCTTTTTGCCAGTTATAGCGCCACCTATGGTCCGATCTCCATGAAACTCTGCATGCTTCCTCGCCATGTTCTGACACATATGGTCATCAATTTTGGTGAAGTTCTGAGTTTTCATTTGGGATTAATAGGCTTTTTAGTGTATTTTGCCACGCCCCTTTTGTAAATGACCCTGTTACAGCCACCCAAATGCCAAAGTTCAACTTTTTTTTGATAATTATTGATCTAGAGAGTCCAGAGAATTGTCCTAGACTGGTTCGGTTCCGATCGGGCAAAAAACCAGGGACTAGTTCGCAAAAGTAGGTTTTGGACAAAATTCGACATAGCAGAAAACTTTCCCTGCCTACATCAAAATCGGAGATAGCCATATTGTCTGCCTTGAGCCAAGGATTCCAACGATATAAGACACTTGATCCTGGGACACACGGTCTAAGAGTTATGAGCAATTTTGAACTTTTGGTTGCTGTAGCGCCACCTATGGGCCATTCGGGGTCATACTCTGATAGGTTGTCCCCAAACTGAGGCCTACCATCTGGCCAGGTTTCAAGTCTCTAGGCCTTACGGTTTGGCCTGCTCGATGCGTTTTACGAATCCTTACAATTACAATAGGGTTTCAGCATTTCATGCTTGAACCCCTAATAAGAAGGAAGGCTTTTTGCCAGTTATAGCGCCACCTATGGTCCGATCTCCATGAAACTCTGCATGCTTCCTCGCCATGTTCTGACACATATGGTCATCAATTTTGGTGAAGTTCTGAGTTTTCATTTGGGATTAATAGGCTTTTTAGTGTATTTTGCCACGCCCCTTTTGTAAATGACCCTGTTACAGCCACCCAAATGCCAAAGTTCAACTTTTTTTTTGATAATTATTGATCTAGAGAGTCCAGAGAATTGTCCTAGACTGGTTTGGTTCCGATCGGGCAAAAAACCAGGGACTAGTTCGCAAAAGTAGGTTTTGGACAAAATTCGACATAGCAGAAAACTTTCCCTGCCTACATCAAAATCGGAGATAGCCATATTGTCTGCCTTGAGCCAAGGATTCCAACGATATAAGACACTTGATCCTGGGACACACGGTCTAAGAGTTATGAGCAATTTTGAACTCTTGGTTGCTGTAGCGCCACCTATGGGCCATTCGGGGTCATACTCTGATAGGTTGTCCCCAAACTGAGGCCTACCATCTGGCCAGGTTTCAAGTCTCTAGGCCTTACGGTTTGGCCTGCTCGATGCGTTTTACGAATCCTTACAATTACAATAGGGTTTCAGCATTTCATGCTTGAACCCCTAATAAGAAGGAAGGCTTTTTGCCAGTTATAGCGCCACCTATGGTCCGATCTCCATGAAACTCTGCATGCTTCCTCGCCATGTTCTGACACATATGGTCATCAATTTTGGTGAAGTTCTGAGTTTTCATTTGGGATTAATAGGCTTTTTAGTGTATTTTGCCACGCCCCTTTTGTAAATGACCCTGTTACAGCCACCCAAATGCCAAAGTTCAACTTTTTTTTGATAATTATTGATCTAGAGAGTCCAGAGAATTGTCCTAGACTGGTTCGGTTCCGATCGGGCAAAAAACCAGGGACTAGTTCGCAAAAGTAGGTTTTGGACAAAATTCGACATAGCAGAAAACTTTCCCTGCCTACATCAAAATCGGAGATAGCCATATTGTCTGCCTTGAGCCAAGGATTCCAACGATATAAGACACTTGATCCTGGGACACACGGTCTAAGAGTTATGAGCAATTTTGAACTTTTGGTTGCTGTAGCGCCACCTATGGGCCATTCGGGGTCATACTCTGATAGGTTGTCCCCAAACTGAGGCCTACCATCTGGCCAGGTTTCAAGTCTCTAGGCCTTACGGTTTGGCCTGCTCGATGCGTTTTACGAATCCTTACAATTACAATAGGGTTTCAGCATTTCATGCTTGAACCCCTAATAAGAAGGAAGGCTTTTTGCCAGTTATAGCGCCACCTATGGTCCGATCTCCATGAAACTCTGCATGCTTCCTCGCCATGTTCTGACACATATGGTCATCAATTTTGGTGAAGTTCTGAGTTTTCATTTGGGATTAATAGGCTTTTTAGTGTATTTTGCCACGCCCCTTTTGTAAATGACCCTGTTACAGCCACCCAAATGCCAAAGTTCAACTTTTTTTTTGATAATTATTGATCTAGAGAGTCCAGAGAATTGTCCTAGACTGGTTCGGTTCCGATCGGGCAAAAAACCAGGGACTAGTTCGCAAAAGTAGGTTTTGGACAAAATTCGACATAGCAGAAAACTTTCCCTGCCTACATCAAAATCGGAGATAGCCATATTGTCTGCCTTGAGCCAAGGATTCCAACGATATAAGACACTTGATCCTGGGACACACGGTCTAAGAGTTATGAGCAATTTTGAACTCTTGGTTGCTGTAGCGCCACCTATGGGCCATTCGGGGTCATACTCTGATAGGTTGTCCCCAAACTGAGGCCTACCATCTGGCCAGGTTTCAAGTCTCTAGGCCTTACGGTTTGGCCTGCTCGATGCGTTTTACGAATCCTTACAATTACAATAGGGTTTCAGCATTTCATGCTTGAACCCCTAATAAGAAGGAAGGCTTTTTGCCAGTTATAGCGCCACCTATGGTCCGATCTCCATGAAACTCTGCATGCTTCCTCGCCATGTTCTGACACATATGGTCATCAATTTTGGTGAAGTTCTGAGTTTTCATTTGGGATTAATAGGCTTTTTAGTGTATTTTGCCACGCCCCTTTTGTAAATGACCCTGTTACAGCCACCCAAATGCCAAAGTTCAACTTTTTTTTTGATAATTATTGATCTAGAGAGTCCAGAGAATTGTCCTAGACTGGTTCGGTTCCGATCGGGCAAAAAACCAGGGACTAGTTCGCAAAAGTAGGTTTTGGACAAAATTCGACATAGCAGAAAACTTTCCCTGCCTACATCAAAATCGGAGATAGCCATATTGTCTGCCTTGAGCCAAGGATTCCAACGATATAAGACACTTGATCCTGGGACACACGGTCTAAGAGTTATGAGCAATTTTGAACTCTTGGTTGCTGTAGCGCCACCTATGGGCCATTCGGGGTCATACTCTGATAGGTTGTCCCCAAACTGAGGCCTACCATCTGGCCAGGTTTCAAGTCTCTAGGCCTTACGGTTTGGCCTGCTCGATGCGTTTTACGAATCCTTACAATTACAATAGGGTTTCAGCATTTCATGCTTGAACCCCTAATAAGAAGGAAGGCTTTTTGCCAGTTATAGCGCCACCTATGGTCCGATCTCCATGAAACTCTGCATGCTTCCTCGCCATGTTCTGACACATATGGTCATCAATTTTGGTGAAGTTCTGAGTTTTCATTTGGGATTAATAGGCTTTTTAGTGTATTTTGCCACGCCCCTTTTGTAAATGACCCTGTTACAGCCACCCAAATGCCAAAGTTCAACTTTTTTTTTGATAATTATTGATCTAGAGAGTCCAGAGAATTGTCCTAGACTGGTTCGGTTCCGATCGGGCAAAAAACCAGGGACTAGTTCGCAAAAGTAGGTTTTGGACAAAATTCGACATAGCAGAAAACTTTCCCTGCCTACATCAAAATCGGAGATAGCCATATTGTCTGCCTTGAGCCAAGGATTCCAACGATATAAGACACTTGATCCTGGGACACACGGTCTAAGAGTTATGAGCAATTTTGAACTCTTGGTTGCTGTAGCGCCACCTATGGGCCATTCGGGGTCATACTCTGATAGGTTGTCCCCAAACTGAGGCCTACCATCTGGCCAGGTTTCAAGTCTCTAGGCCTTACGGTTTGGCCTGCTCGATGCGTTTTACGAATCCTTACAATTACAATAGGGTTTCAGCATTTCATGCTTGAACCCCTAATAAGAAGGAAGGCTTTTTGCCAGTTATAGCGCCACCTATGGTCCGATCTCCATGAAACTCTGCATGCTTCCTCGCCATGTTCTGACACATATGGTCATCAATTTTGGTGAAGTTCTGAGTTTTCATTTGGGATTAATAGGCTTTTTAGTGTATTTTGCCACGCCCCTTTTGTAAATGACCCTGTTACAGCCACCCAAATGCCAAAGTTCAACTTTTTTTTTGATAATTATTGATCTAGAGAGTCCAGAGAATTGTCCTAGACTGGTTCGGTTCCGATCGGGCAAAAAACCAGGGACTAGTTCGCAAAAGTAGGTTTTGGACAAAATTCGACATAGCAGAAAACTTTCCCTGCCTACATCAAAATTGGAGATAGCCATATTGTCTGCCTTGAGCCAAGGATTCCAACGATATAAGACACTTGATCCTGGGACACACGGTCTAAGAGTTATGAGCAATTTTGAACTCTTGGTTGCTGTAGCGCCACCTATGGGCCATTCGGGGTCATACTCTGACAGGTTGTCCCCAAACTGAGGCCTACCATCTGGCCAGGTTTCAAGTCTCTAGGCCTTACGGTTTGGCCTGCTCGATGCGTTTTACGAATCCTTACAATTACAATAGGGTTTCAGCATTTCATGCTTGAACCCCTAATAAAAACCCTTACAATTACAATAGGGTTTCAGCACTTCGTGCTTGAACCCCTAATTAAAGCTGCAAGCAGCATTTAGCGGGGTTCAAGCCTTTAAGGCCTTTAAGCACACAAACATCAAAAGACATTAATTTTTATTTAGCAAGATTTTAAACACTGAAATAATAGATGGAAAATACCATTTACAGTCAATACAGGCAATTTACAATAGGAAATACGTGGTTTTAAAAGGCTTTTAACAGTTATAGCGTCACCTATGGTCCGATTTCCATAAAACTTTGCATGCTTGTTAAAGATGTTATCTTACATATGCAAAAACAATTTTCGTGAAGTTTTGAGTTTTCCCTTAGAATTTATAGGCTTTTGAGTGTATGTTGCCACACCTCTTTTCTAAATGACCCTGTAATAGCCATTCAAATGCAAAAGTTCAACTTTTTTTCAATAATTATTGATCTAGAGAGTCCAGAGAATTATCCTAGACTAGTTTGGTTCCAATCGGGCAAAAAACCAGGGACTAGTTCGCAAAAGTAGGTTTTGAACATACTCAGGAATATTTAATGAACATATTAATTGACAGCAACAGTTCTAGAGAAAAAGTTGTTTGGTATGAGGAGATCTATCAAATGATATGCATATTTCGTGGATGTGTGCAACACCACGTGATTACAGAGCCGTAAAACTCGTTAGCGCCAACTAGTGGCCGATTTCTTTCAAAATTCTTACAGACCTCTAGGGCCATGAGACTTGTCTAATAGGTGCTCAAATTTAATTGGCTGTGGCAGCCATGTTTTTTAAGATACGCCAATGTCCTCATAGACATACTTGGTACCTTGGACCAAGACACTGCATACCAATTTTCAAGTCAATCGGACCAGCGGTCAGGTGGTTAAAGCCATTTTGATGTTTTTTCACGTTATTGTGCCACCAAGTGTTAAATCGTCGCGATTTTTTTATCGTGACCAAAGACTCAGCCTATACACATGTGTACCAAGTTTGGTGAAGATATCTCATTTTGTTCCTGAGTTATAGCCCTTTTAGTAAATAGGCTCCCCCCTGAACGATTATTTTTACGCTCCTTAACAACCGTGAATATAAATTTCGACTTTTTTTGATAATTATTGATAATCTGACTCCAGAGAACATTTTGACACTGGTTTGGTTCCGATCCGGCAAAAAACCTAGGACTAGTTTGCAAAAGTAGTTGTTTGACAAAATGCAAAATGGCGGAAAATCTATCATGGCGGAAATGAAATCGGAGATATACGTTTTATTAGTCATGGACTCACCTTTCCAATGATATAAGACACTTGAGTCTACGACATACGGTTTAGGAGTTATGAGCCATTTCGCCCTTTTGATTGCTGTAGCGCCACCTATTGGCCAATCAAGTTCATACTCTGACAACATTAGCCTCGATTTTTGTACTACCATCTGATAAAGTTTCAAGTCTCTAGCATTTACGCTTTGGTCTGCACGATCACAGTTTAAATATGATTGAACAATATTAGTTTAGAGGATAAGCCAATGAGTGGTCTTCTGCTGCCATCTGGTGGCAATTTTAGGTAATACGCCATAATATATTTGAAATAAATTAATTTGACAAAATGTAATTGTAAATATTGTAATAGTGACTTTATAATGTCTAAATAGGAATTATAGAACATGATAAGTAAATAGAATGACAAAATGACCATTTAAGCCCAGCAGGTGGCAGCAGAGAACCACTCATTGGCTCATTTTCATTTTAAATGTCTGTTTTTCATTTAATTGGCACATTTTCCAAGTTAATGTCTTCAGACGTGCTTAACTCACATGCACATTTTGTTGGAGATATAGATATTTGAAATAAATGATGGGTAACAAATAGCTTATTCCAGGTTTTCCCCTTTAAAACATATTTTCAGGCATTATTTTAATTGTAATTTAATAATTATTGTAAAAACATTAATCAAATGAACAAATTAATTGATAAACATTGACAAAATGTCATTTGCAACATTTATTATAATGATTTTATAAAGTTTAAATATGCTTAGTAAGCAGAAAGAACCAATGAGTGGTCTTCTGCTGCCATCTGGTGGCAATTTTAGGTAATACGTTTTTAACATAATTGTGAATAAATAAATAACAATTTGATTGACAGTATTGGTTCTTGAGGCAAAGTTGTTCAGTATGAAGAGATCTATCATAATTTCTGCACATTATGTGGATGTTTTTTACCCCACCTGATTACAGAGATAGAAAATACCATTTACAGCCAATACAGGCAATTCACCATAGGGAATACATGGTTTTCAAAGCTTTTTAACAGTTATAGCGCAACCTATGGTCCGATCTCCATAAAACTTTGCATGCTTCTTCAGCATGTTATGTCACATATACATAACAATTTTCGTGAAGTTTTGAGTTTTCCTTTAGGATTTATAAGCTGTATAGTGTATTTTGCTACGCCCCTCTTCTAAATGACCCTGTTATAGCCATCCAAATGCAAAAGTTCAATTTTTTTTCAATAATTATTAATCTAGAGAGTCCAGAGAATTGTCCTAGACTGGTTTGGTTCCGATCAGGCAAAAATCCAGGGACTAGTTCGCAAAAGTAGGTTTTAAACATAATTGCAAATATTTAATGAACGCTTTGATTGACAGCAATGCTTCTAGAGGCAAAGTTATTCAGCATGAGGAGACCTATCATATGATATGTATATTTGGTTTATGTGTGCAACACCACGTGATTACAGGGCCATAAAACTCGTTAGCGCCAACTAGAGGCCGATTTCTTTCAAAATTCTTACAGACCTCTAGGGCCATGAGTCAAACATGCCCACCGAGTTTCATTCCGATCGGCCTCCGTTAACCTTGTCTTAGAGGTGCTCAAACTTCATTAGCCGATAGCGGCCATGTTTTTTGAGATACGCCAATGTCCTCATAGACATATATGGTACCTTGGACCAAGACACTGCATACCAATTTTCAAGTCAATTGGACTAGCGGTCGGGTGGTTATAGCCATTTTCATGTTTTTTTTGTGTTATAGCGCCACCAAGTGTTCAATCGTCGCGATTGTTTTATCGTGACCAAAGACTCAGCCCATACACATGTGTACCAAGTTTGGTAAAGATATCTCATTTTGTTCTTGAGTTATAGCCATTTTAGTAAAATAGGCTCCTCCCACAACATTCGTTTTCCGCACCTTAGCAACCGTGAATCGAAATTTCAACTTTTTTTCGATAATTATTGATATTCAGACTCCAGAGAACATTTCTGCACTGGTTTGGTTCCGATCGGGTTAAAATCCAGGGACTAGTTCGCAAAAGTAGTTTTTCAACAAAATTCAAAATGACGGAAAAATTTGCCTACCGGAAATGAAATCGGAGATATACATTATTTACGTCAGGTATTCAGCTTTCCAATGATATAAGACACTTGAGTCTATGACTTACGGTTTAGGAGTTATGAGCAGTTTCGCGCAATTGATTGCTATAGCGCCACCTATAGGCCAATTTGGCTCATAATTTGATAACCTCTCCTCGATTTTTGGGCTACCATCTGACAAAGTTTCAATGCTCCAGCCTTTACGGTTTGGGCTGCACGATGCGTTTTAGCGGAGAATAATAATAATAAAAACCCTTACAATTACAATAGGGTTTCAGCACTTCGTGCTTGAACCCCTAAAAATCAGCACAAATACAATAGGGTTTCAGCACTTCGTGCTTGAACCCCTAAAAATATTGAATTAATCTTAAACAGTGATGCACACAGTAGAGGAAAATGACAGTCAACTAGGCCTACCTTGAATATTAATTAAGCGTTTTGGGCATAAACATGTTTATAACATACAGTAAAATGACTGACAATGAAAAATGACAGAATAGTGATCAACATGTTTAATACAAATAAATAAAGGGTTGTATTCATCAAGTGTCTCACACAAGCCTGCAGCTCTCCTGTGAGAAACTGAAGCTTCCGCGCCTCGGTCGCCCCCCGGTGGCTGGTCCCAGTATAGCTCCTAAACCCCACCCCTCCATGTATTTGAATGGAGAGCGAGACACACTAAACAATTCAATTACACTTCAAATAATTGTTTCCTAAAGATGGTTTCTGTCATTTTAGGCAGTTTTTATTACGATGATTTAATTTCAAGTGTTCGTTTTTTAAATAAGTTTAGTTTTAGTGAGTTATGTGATGCTATAAAAACGGAGGGTGAGACGTCATGATTGACAGCTGAGATTGACGGCTTCTCTGAGTGAAGTTGTCACTGAGGCACTAACGGACTTTTTTCGGGATTTAAGGGAGGAGATTGGAGCTTTAGCTTTAATTTCTACATTTCTATAACTGTTTATTTCACACCAACATAATGAATTGTTATGCATCTGTGAGAGTGTGGGCGGGCTTTTGATAATCGCGCCTCTACTTCCTGTTCTCTACTGCGCAACTCTGGTCCCGAGATCGCTACTGCGCAGACTCGGTCCCAATATATCAGCGCCGTGAGCGGGCCTACGAAAGCTTCAACTATGGTCAGCGGAAGTCAATGAAGTCGCGTCGTCCATATTTTTTTACGGTCTATGGTCTCACACTTCAGCATCGCGATCATTAGTTTAGACCATGACTGCAGCCTGTAGTGAAATAATGGCGTACGTTTACCAGCCGCTGCTTTCTCATATCGGCTTGGGTGGATTAAAACTTCATGTTCAGTTGATTTTGGAAAACTATTTACATAATAATCATCAGAATATCTCTTCTCCAGTCTCTGTCCGAATCCATTACCTGGCGGGCATCCTCCCAAAATGGCGGAAGGGGGAGGATGCCGTGATATTTGGGGGCGGGGCGGAGAGTTTAAATCAGGTCAACTTGTAATGAGTTATGACGCGGTTTGGCGGCAACCAATGGGAATGTAGAAGTGCTCCGCTTGAGATGATTCTAGAGAACGCAGTGCTGAAAACTTTGGTTCCGACCACATTAGTTCCCGAGCAAAATAGAGGAGAGGTTGATCACTGCTGGTGCGGCTGGTTTGATAAGAAGACGCGCAACATTATTTATACACCACACAAATGGCTTTTAATTGGTTTATTTCGTTAGCAAACATATAACTATAATTGTTAAGTTCTTTCCATCGATCTGCTTTTTTTTTACTTTCACATTTAAATGATTTCATGCGGTTATCTTATACGGTTAGACCCTACCTGTGCTCAGTTTGCATAAACGCCGATCAACATGATTGTTTGCTTTGCAGGCCCTTTAAATGCCGTTTCAAAAAAGACAAAGCATTCGATCTACGCCAGAGAGGCAGCGCATCCACAAATCTTTCTACAGCGTCGATGGCAGGGCGGCCAGAGAGAAGTTTGACGCTTTCGCCGGCGGCGGTGTGAACGCACAGTTAGGGGTACCTGTGGCGTCTTCACTGTGACGACGCGGTGCGGATGGAAACGCAGATCGCTTTTGGGTCTTTTCTTCACACAAATCAATCGTTTGGCCTCGGAACAGTTGAAATACTTGAACATTTTCAATAAAGTGTGCCTGTTGTCTGTTATATTCTGTGTTTTATATCATATAACGCAAATAGGTAGGTTTAGGGGCGGGGTTGGGCTACTGTTTCAAACGTCTGAATAGCGTAAATACAAATAAATACATGTAAATAAAATTACGCTGGCTGATTAAATTGAGAATCATACTCCAACATGTCATAATGGAAAAATTATAACCCAAGAAATACTTACATCATGATAACATTCACATGCCCAATACGTCTGTGTATGACGCCAAAGGTGTCTCATTGGAATCAGTGGATTACCCTGCACGTCGAAAAATTACGTTTAAGGGGTACCCTGTGCGTAAAATAGTGACGACGAGGGGTCCTGACCAAGCGTCAATATGTGACGAGTGGGAGTGAGACTGTGTTGTTTTGACAGAAAGTGTAGCCTGTATAATTGTCAGCTTAAAAGTTTTCGGTACGTATCCTAATGACAAAGATTAATGAATGATATTAAGAAGTGGATCTATGACCTCTGGCAGCATCTCTTTCAGTAGCGTCAGTATAGGGCCGTGACAGGTTGTCCCGCCCTCACACCAGTAAACATGAGATGGAAGTTATTTTAATGAAAGATTATGAGGACACATGAATAAAAAAAATAAAAAAATGATGCACGGATAAATCATTATCAAAAAAAAAAAAAAAAGAATTGTCCATTTTTATATCATGTTACTTTAAGTTGTAATCACTTGAAACCATGCCTTGGTTTGAGTTTGTCACATACACAAAAACGTTTGTTACATGAGCATGTCATAGGAAAAGCTCACAAACCTCATTGGTTCACGCATCTATCGTCACAATCAAATTCAAATTGAATGTTGGGAGTGAACAATAATTAATAACTAGAAAAGTCTCCCACACACTAAAAACCAAGCCTGTAGTGCTTCAGTCAGAAATTGAAGCTTTCGCGCCTCGATCGCCCCCAGGTGGCCGGTCCCAGTATAGCTCCTAAACCCCGCCTCTCCATGTATTAGAATGGGCGCGAGACACACTAAACAATTTAATTACACTTCAAATAATTGTTTCCTAAAGATGGTTTCTGACATTTTAGGCAGTTTTTATTACAATAATTTCATTTCAAGTGTTCGTTTTTTAAATAAGTTTAGTTTTAGTGAGTTATTTGATGCTATAAAAACGAGGGGTGTGACGTCATGATTGACAGCTGAGATTGACGGCTTCTCTGAATGAAATTGTCACTGAGGCACTAACAGACTTTTTTCTGGATTTTTGGGAGGAGATTGGAGCTTTAGCTTTAATTTCTACACTTCCATAACTGTTTATTTCACACCAACATAATGAATTGTTCTGCATCTGCGAGAGTGTGGGCGGGCTTTTGATAATCGCGCCTCTACTTCCTGTTCTCTACTGCGCAACTCCGGTCCCGAGATCGCTACTGCGCAGACTCGGTCAAAGATGTCAGCGCCGTGAGCGGGCCTATGAAAGCTTCAACTTTGGTCAGCGGAAGTCAATGAAGTCGCGTCGTCCATATTTTTTTACGGTCTATGCTAAAAACTAATGCTTAAAATCACTTTACCCAACTTTTTTTTTACAGAAACCATTGAAGCATAAGAGGCAATGTAGTGAACATTAATAACACAAACTTTTATGTGAAAAATGATTCGGCTAACTGGAGGGAAAGGGGTTTGCACAGGACATTACTTTTCTGTTCAGTGCCCAAAGGATTTGTATCAGGGGTTGTGCTGGTGTATTACTGACCTTGTGTTTAAAATCAAACACCCAATCACAAGGAACCTAGTAATTAAACCTGGGCAAATTAAGCAGCTCAGGGGCGAGACCCAGGATTTATAGGACATCAGCCTCTTATAGTAATGACCCTGATGAGATTAATCCCAGCTATAATTATGTCACAGATTCATCTTCAGCCAATGCCTCTGTTCTTTAATTAGCAGCAGTTTGTCTATCATCAGTATTGGGGAGAGATAGCCTCATACTAGGTTATTTAAAGAGAGAGATTGAGATTACACAGAAAAAAAGTGTGTATACATACACTATATTGCATTTAAAAGTGCTTAATGATATTCTACTTACTGTATAAGAAACTGCCAATCATCTCACTGCAATCAAATGACACCTCAAAATGCGTTTGTGATTTTCTCTCAGCCTTGATTTTGTTTATTCAGTTCAAAATCCAGAATGTTTATTTTAAAAACAAAATGAAGCATGAAGGAACAATTTTTTTAACAAAAACACACAAAGAACATTCATTGATATCTTGAGTTTTATTGAGGATGCAAGTAATTTGTTTATAAAATAGTAGTATGTCACTGCTTTATATTGTAATTTCATTACTGGGCTGCATCACAGTCATTTAAAATATGCAAAGATTTGATGAAGGTTAGAATTGTACATCTTTTTTACAGTCAAATCTCCATACACATAAACAAAATCCAAGGTCTAAATTAAACATTGCCAAGAAAAAGGACTCATTGTGCCTCACTCTAGACCAAGAGTGTCTGAACTTGGCACTGTATAAAAGGTAATGTGGGCTAAGAAAAAAAAAATTCAAGCAGTTCTCCAGGAAGTGCATATACTGTTTGTGCATATAATTTCACCCCAATGCACTTAAACATTCTCATACTATGTCACAGGAGCTGATAATTTGCATTTGTCCTTCAATGCCTATTTTTAGTATTATAAGGAAAATTATTGTATTTTTAATAACTGGACTGTTTGACGGTAAGTCACTGCATTGAGGGAAGCATTGAGGTATGCTAACGGTATATATATATATCCGGCACCTTCACATATTATTTGGGATTGTTATTTATATCTTACTATTATTTTTTGAAACTGCTAAATGTATTTACAGTTAAACTGCCTTCATCCCATAGCCTAATACAAATTAACACTTAAAGCGATACAATCGCTTAACAAGCCCTGTTTACTTTCCTGTGTTTACATATTTCCCATTGAAACACATTTCTCCCAAAGGATCTTTAAAAAAAATGCCAATAGAGTCAGTTTGTCACAGTTTTGAAACATTATTTGCTACTTTCTGTTATTTGAGATGAGAACTACTGAATAATATCTGAGAAAGCTATCCGTTCCCATTCATCTCAATGGCATTTTTAAGCAGCAAGCACCCTTGATTTATAGTTACAGGCAGATGGGAGGGGCATTCTCATTCCAAGAACATTTTATTGGACAAAAAATTGGACACGCCCATGAGTGCAAGATGAGTTATTGAAATTCCAGGTCCTTTATCCTAAAACATATGCTGCCTCATTTCGAAGGCAGCGCCCTCTGGAGGTCACATTTGCTGGTCGTCTATGATCGCATATGCCATTGAGATGTCTCATTTCAGAAAAAAATTACCTTTACTCTTTGTGAGGCATAAATTATTGTAATTTCTTTTATTACTTTGGAATGTAATGGTTACTTTTCTGAAATGAGTCAACCTTAATGAGGCCAACAGACTTAGGGAGGATGTAACATTTGAAATAAGACAACAATAAAGTTAATTTTAAAAGTGTATCTGCTGAAGATTAATTTGGTCAACTTTTAAGAGTAGCCTACATTAGTCTCTGAGCTAACAGACAAAAGCCACAAAACTTCAGTTTCATTGACATAGCGTCTCAGCAAAGAGTTCAAGGAGATGTCACAAGGTTCCGCTCAAACGGCAACGTTTGCTAGTCTGGGATCGGAGTCCTGTTCATATCTGTAATGATAAACCTCCATTTGATCCCGGCAGGCCTCTCTGATGTTATTGAGCCACCTCTTAATGCCTCGTCTGTTCAAATACAACACCATGAGAAACACAACTCCAATGAGGGCTAATACAATGCCGAGAAGCACATAAGAACCCAAATCTTGGGGTTTGCATACGTTCACCACACGTATATCCTTCTTCTCTTCAGGTTTGGCACATTCCAGAGTTTCCGAGTCTACACATTGGGAGCTATTCTTTAGCCAAGCATTAAACTCCTTCAGTTTGTCACATTTGCACTCAAATGGGTTATGTGATAAGTAAACACTTATTTCCATGAATGCATATAATTTTTGTAAATCGTGTTTATCCAAGGTCGAGATTGAATTATTTGTCAGTATTAATGTGGTTAATTTGAGGTTGCCAAACCCAGAAAGAGGAATTGCTTTCAAACTGTTTCCAGACAGGTCCAGTGTCTGAAGATTACGCAAACTGTCCGTGGAGAGCGCGCTTGGTAATTGGTTTGCGCCCGAAGCCATTAAGGTGTTACTGAGGTAAAGATTACGCAGCTGTCCCAATCCAGAAAAAGCCTCAGGAGTCACAACCATTAGACGGTTGTGACTCAATTCTAAGGAAAGAAGTCGGGGGAGTCCACAAAACGCACAACGTTTGATCACCTGTATGTTGTTGTCCTCCAGTGACAGCGCCAGCAACTCCATTTCTGTCCCGTTGGCTGAAAACGCTCTCTCTGTTAAAACGGAGATATTGTTTCTGTTTAAAGTTAAGTTTTGGGTCCTTCTGGGCAGTTCGAGAGGTAGTTTGATCTCTTTCCTGTCCACACAGATCACGGAACTGTCATAACATCTGCAGGTATCTGGACATTCATACGCGTCAGCAGACAAAACAAACAAACACATCAGCCCCACGGTAAAGTGATATCGCTTTGATATAAATTGTTTTCTGTTGATTTCCATTTTAATCTTAAACGAGTAACAGTCTGTCATTCCAAAACGGACAGGTTTAATTACCGGATAAATTCTCTTCATATTTTTAATTCACTTCGCTTCATGAAACCGTTTCAGCCATCGAGGAAGCAGTCCGCGAGGCCAGAGAGTGAGTGTTCAGCCCGGCAGCATTTTCTCTTCCAGCAGCTCCCCTGACGACGCCTACACTACAAATGCGATCAAGTGCTGTCTAGCAGCATCCCTGAGGTGAGCAAAACCTCGCCCACTTCCCTCGGTGAAAGAGAGATGCACAACGCCGTGTAGTTGTTCAGTTATGACAGAGTGAACACTGAATGAACCTAATGTGAGAACAGTGTCTAAAGCATTTTAGAAACTCTTACATGGTCTATGGGGTACCCAAAGTTAAATAAAGCACGACGCCTAGAAAACTGTGCAGCAGGGATACAAATAATAGAGACATGTATGTAGAAAGACTATAGTATACTCGTTTTTTGGACTGCTATTTTCTATGTACGGATATGTGACACCAATTGTAATATACAAATTTTTGGGGGAATGGATAGAATAAGGAAACATCACAACTATAATAATGATAATAATAAATTTAATTTATAAAGTAAAAAATAAATCTCACACTTCAAATTCAATATAAAAGTAAACATCTATAAAATAGATAGAATAAATTGAGGTATAGATAAGCCAAGTCAACTTTATTTATATAGCTTTGTATACGATACAGATTGTTTTGCAGCTTTACAGTGATAACAGGTAAATGTGAACCGAGTTCATTTCGACTGTGCAGCAACTCTAAAAGAAAGTAGTGTCAGTTCAGAGTTGATTCAGTTCCGTTGTAAAGATCATCAATTATTAAATGAGTTAATTTCATCTATAAAGCAGTTCTGCAGAAAACAGTGATGTCATCGTTCAGCTCACTTCAGTTCTCCAATGTGTCAGTGCAGTCAAATCAATATTGTTGGAATAATACACATGCAGGAATACACAGGAAAAAGCTAAATCAATTAAACCTTATAAAAAAAAGAGTTTTTAATAATTTCTTGAAACAACTTAAGGTTAATTAAAGCTGATTATGTTTGCTTCAACTTTCTAACCAGACATATCTATTCATGAAGCACTGTTGAATTTGAGCAAACTTACATAACAAGAATTCTTCCACTTAAAGATGATTCAGACGACATAACATCTGAAATAACAAACTGACAAAAATTAATGAAAGTACAAAACAAAAATGCAAGCTTCACATTTCTGCTTTTTAACCCTCTGGCTTTCTTTGTACTCTTGTGCACAGCCAACAACAATAAAGTTGTTGCAGAATCTAAAGTGATTTTTTTATTCTTAACATACTGTGACCACTCCTTTAGTTTATTTAATCATGAATAAAGTTTTACTAACTGCTATGCATGGATGGTTTTTATGAGGATCTATTGACAGAAATGCAATATAATATACATACATGCTTTTGTGGAAATCGTGTACGTCTTATTTTACTCAGAAGTCAAAAGTGTATTTGTTCTTTTGCAACACAAGCATTTGTACGGTGGCCCAGTAGTGCACAACACAACGAAATTTAATAAATAAATATAATAAAAATAATAAAAATAAAAATAATTAATAAATAAAAATATTTAATAAACAAAATAAATCCACAACACAACGGAATGAAACCACAACACAACGAAATCAAGTCACAACACAAAGAAAAATCCAAAACACAACGAAATCAAGCCACAACACAACGAAAAATCCACAACACAACGAAATAGCCACAACACAACGGAAATGCTCCCAACCACTCGGGGGCACTCGGAGCGCTGTAAAGTTGCCACTGTTCTATAGAGTTGGCAATCTTACAAAGAAATCAATACCACAATTAGTTTCAACAGTATGTAGGCTAACCATTGTTTATCTATATGAAATATTAATTTTAAATCACATCACCTACATGCATTATAGCTGCATATTTATGCTCGAGAATGCTTTGACCCGATACCACGGCGCTAAGGCAACGTCTGCCAATTCCACCAATTGGTTGAAATGTATAATTTGTATGAATTAAAATTACTTTTTAACATTTAAAAACAGACATGTTAAAATTCCACAGCTTGATTGTATTGGTAAAATTGACTTAATAATGCACAACACAACATTGGAATTTGAAAATTAAAAAAAAAACAAGTTAATTTAATTCATACAAATTATTTCAACTTGGTGGAATTGGCAGACGCTCCCTTAGCGCCGAGGCAGCAGGTCAAAGCGTTCTCGAGTATAAATATGCAGCTATTATGCACGTAAGTGATTTTTAATTGATATTTCATGTCGATATACAACTGCACACTTAAAACTGATCGTAGTGTTTAAATATTTGTAAGATTGGCGAATCTATATAGAACAATGCAAGGAAAACTAACTTTAGCGCACTCCGAGAGTCCCCTAGTGGTTGGGAGCATTTCCGTTGTGTTGTGGCTATTTCGTTGTGTTGTGGACTTTTCGTTGTGTTGTGGATTTTTCGTTGTGTTGTGGCTTGATTTCGTTGTGTTGTGGATTTTTCTTTGTGTTGCGGCTTGACTTCCTTGTGTTGTGTCTTGATTTCGTTGTGTTGTGGTTTCATTCCGTTGTGTTGTGGATTTATTTCGTTGTGTTGTGAACTTATGTATGCTTTTTAAATTTCGTTGTGTTGTGCACTACTGGGCCACCATAATACGAAAAGCTAAAACATTTCTTTAAAAACAAAAATTCTTAAATAACAAAAATAAAGACAAAACTATGTGCACTAAATCCATATAAGATGTTTTTGTGATCCCAGAGAATCACCAGAAAGGTTTTGATAAAACGTCTTTACACTTCTTTAAACATCTAGACAAAGCAACTGTTGTAAATCCATTCACACATTTAGGATGCTCTCTTCCCCCACCAGATCGACTCGCAAACACCTTCATTTTGAGTTAAATAAATGTTTTTAATTATTTTTGTCTTTTTAACATAGATCCTATCATTGTGTCTGGAAACACAGATTCAGATGTAAAGTTTTCAACATTGTTGAGAAGAAAATAGAATGGGTATGTCGCTAATAAGGACTCTTTGGCTTGATGATTATTTCTGATTCTTTGTCTTAAACACTAACATTAACCTATAGTTCAGGTACTAATGTGGTGGCAATACGCACACAGTTGTTCTACATAGATCATGCCCATACATGTTATTTTAATGGATATAGTCAGTGCTGCATAGGGGTAATGGTATTCCTGTATGTCTTGACTCAAATATTTTGTCTCAATTAACATACACCCTATCAAACACTGCTGATCCTGCTGAGATGTCAACATAAAGTTAAAAACTTGCTTGTGTGACTTTCACCCCGTACAATCAAAGGAAACACAATCACAAACAGTTTCCAACAGACTGAAAGGAGCCAGAGAGCTAGAGTTCAACAAATGTTGTAAAAACGCCAATCTGGGGTGATATGTAACCCTCATAAATATACCCATATATCTAACTATAAATCCAACTGACCCTATATCTGATTGACACTCATGACCTGCCAATCAGTGTGACACCCCGTGTGCAAGAACCAATGAGGTTCATTCTCCTGTGTTACACAGCACGTTTGAGCTTCCGCAAGAACAAATGAGGTTCATTCTTGCGCGTCAAGCAGGTTCGGTTGAGCTTCTGTTTAAATGTGAATAAAAGCCTAAATTAAATCTGTTCATCATATAAAGTGATAGAGAAAATTTTGACTAAACCACTCAATTCATATGGATTAGTTTTACGATCTCTTTATGAACTTTTTGAAGTGTCACTTGCTCTCAATGAAGAGTACAAAAATCTCTCAGATTTCATCAAAAAGATGCATTTGTGTTCCGAAGATGAAAGAAAGTCTTAGGGGTTCAGAACAACATGAGGGTGAGTAATTAATGACAGAATTTTCATTTTTGGGTGAACTAACCCTTTTACACATGAGCACAATTAATAGATTCTTTGGAGTCTTGTACAGCCAAAGGATAACTCAGCATGTATGCTCTGTGATGCCATATTTGATTTGCTGTATCTGTTCGCAGTGTGGCCCCTGCAATCCAATCTATATTGTGAACACCAGCTGTCTACAGGGTCTAATGTTACTCCATCCTTATCTGTCTGTGGGGTACGATCTGTTGGCAGGTAAAGCCTTTTTCAACCCATTGCAATTTTTGCTGTCTGTCTTAAAACTGGTCCATGAAGAGTATTTTTGGAGAACAATTTCAACCACTGTGGGTCATTGTTTAATAGTGATGAGGAAATATCCAAGCACCATGCTGGCTATGACACGGTAAAATAACTTTATTGGCGTAATCATATAGACAAATAGAGACTCAAATAGAGGTTATATAAACACTCAGGTGTTAAGGGACATAAAATAAGGATTCATTTTAGTGACAAAGCTGAAGCTGCTGGCTCCTTCAGTAAGATGTGGTCACAGAATAAGTCCCTTTTCAATCAAAGGTTACTTGAGTTCAGACGGGAGCACTCAGCATTCAGTCATTTTCTCCAGTCAAGTGGAGCATGTAGCTTTTAACGCTTGGAGATAATTCAATTTTGCGGTATTTCATTACAGTAACCCATCCTCTACCCTTTAGCCACATGAAATGTATTACTGATCACTATACTTTAAAATCTAACCTTCTGCTTTCCATCTTAACTCAGCATTACATCAACACTAGACTGAGAAGCAGCATCGTAATCATCAAAAATGCATGCGTCAGAAGGGCTATAGCCTAAGTGATAGCTGTTATCGAGTGATGCACCATTATTATTTTATTCAGTGGGTACCTGACAAAGTGGCCTAATTGTGATTGTCAACCTATGGTAAATTGGTTTGAGGTGTGCAACAGATATGAGCTATCATGTTCCAAATGGGCATCTTGGCCAGGTACATTACTTTAACCTTGAGGCTGTCTGTCTGGAGTATCACAGTTGGCAAAGTGTCACCATGTCTGTCACTCGTGTTGTAGCAGGCCTTAAGCCAGAAAGTAGAGATAAATGTGATATGACACCAAATATTGTCTGGAATTACTCACTTGTAATAGACCTAAAGCATTGTGTAAATCCTTTATTTGGGACCATTAAGCTTTTGCCTATACAATCCACCCACCAAAACCAAAAATATTCTATATACACTACTGGTCAAAGTTAGGAATAATTGGAATATACACTCTTATGCTTATCAAGGCTGCATTTATTTGACCAGAATACAGTAAAAACAGAAATATTGTGAAATATTTATATATATTGTGAAATACTGAAAGAGCATGTTTTCTATTTTAATATATTATAAAATATAATTTATTCCTGTGAAGGCAAAACTGATTTTTCAGCAGCCATTTCTCCAGTCTTCAGTTCAGTGTCAGTTGATCCTTTAGAAATGTCTATCAATGCTGAAAACAGTTTTAATGCTTAATATTTGTGGAAAGAATGGTAATGGTATAAGTTTTTTTTAAAGAATACTTTTATTCAGAAAGGATGCATTGAATAAAAAATTATTAAAAATGTCAGTAAAGATTTCTATTATTTCAAATAAATGTTCTTTTGAAAGAATCATGAATCATGAATCATGAATCATGAATCAAGAATCATGAATCAATAATCCTGAATCAAGAATCCTCAAAAAAGCACTAAATCAGTATATTAGAAAGATTTCTGAAAGATCATATGACACTGAAGACTAGAGTAACGATGCTGAAAATTCAGCTTTGTCATCACAAGAATAAATACAATTTCACAATAGTAATGTTTTTACTGTGTCTTTGGTCAAATAAATGCAGTTTGGTCAGCATAAGAAATGTTCTAAAACATAAAAAAAAAAAATCGTAATTATTCCAATCATTTGACCGGTAGTATAAATAATAGAGCACACATTTCCACTACGGTGGCCCAGCACAACGCAATATAAAAAGCAAACATAAGTTCACAACACAACGAAAACAAGCCACAACACAAAGAAATCAAGCCACAACACAACGAAATCAAGTCACAACACAACGGAAATGCTCCCAACCACTCGGGGGCACTTGGAGCGCTGTAAAGTTGCCACTGTTCTATAGAATCGTCAATCTTACAAAGATATCAATACCACAATTAGTTTTAACTCTATGTAGGCTAACCATTGTTTATCGACATGAAATATTAATTCAAAATCACCTACATGCATTATAGCTGCATATTTATGCTCAAGAATGCTTTGACCCAATACCACGGCGCATGATGCCTAAGGGAACGTCTGCCAATTCCACCAAGTGGTTGAAACGTATAATTTGTATTAATTAAAATTACTTTTAACATTTAAAAACAGACATGTTAAAATTCCACAGCTTGGTTGTATTGGTAAAACTGTTTAGTAATGCACAACACAACATTGGAATTTGAACATAAGAATTTTTTTTTTTAATTCATACAAATTAAATGTTTCAACTTGGTGGAATTCACCCTTCGTCGTGAGTTTGATTGACAGGCTATCTGACCAATCACATTGCCGAATCTGCTGTTTTGTCTTTGAATTTGATGCTTATCAATGAACTAGAAGGAAGAGATGATCAGTTCACAAGCAGCTTTAACTGAGCGCTACAGAGATCACGACACATTAAAGAGCCACAAAACGGTATTTATTGTGTACATTTATTTCAAAAAATTACAAAATTTGAAAGTTGAGACTTTGTTTCATATCAAAAGTAACTTGCTCTGTCCTGTCTGTCGACATGTTGTCAGTGTCCTCTTTGCTCTGCAATGTATTTTCTCTACGTGAGAACGTGTGTGGTGTGAAAGCGCCATGGCTTGTCGGACATAGCAACAGTAACTAAAGGGGGCGGGTCTTTGCGAACAGTCAATTGGCAGACGTTCCCTTAGCGCCGTGGTAGCGGGTAAAAGCGTTCTCGAGTATAAATATGCAGCTATAATGCACGTAGGTGATTTTGAATTTATATTTCATGTCGATATACAATTGCACACTTAAAACTCATCGTAGTGTTTAAATATTTGTAAGACTGGCAAATTTATAGAACAATGCAAGGAAATCTAACTTTACTAACTTTACTCCAAGAGCCCCCTAGGGGTTGGGAGCATTTCTGTTGTGTTGTGGCTTTTTCGTTGTGTTGTGGCTTTTTCGTTGTGTTGTGGCTTTATTTTGTAGTGTTGTGGCTTGATTCCGTTATGTTGTGGCTTTATTTCATTGTGTTGTGAATTTATGTATGCTTTTTAAATGTCACTACTGGGCCACCGTAGGCAAGGCAAGGCAAGTTTATTTGTATAGCACATTTCATACACAATGGCAATTCAAAGTACTTTACATAAGAAATAAGAATACCATGTCAAGTCAAATCAACTTTATTTATATAGCGCTTTTAACAATGCAGATTGTTTCAAAGCAGCTTCACAGTGTTAAACAGGAAAATAATGCAACATAATTTTATTCAGCTGTATAGCCATTCTGGAGAAAACGGTGATGTCATCAGTTCATTTTAATTATCATACAGTGACAATGTGGGCTTTAGAACTGTAATTTAGTTTATATGGTTAATTTAGTTTAATAATTCGATTTATTTGGATATTTAGTTGAAAAATTTAGTGTCCCCAACTGAGCAAGCCAAGCCAGAGGCGACAAAGTGGCAAGGAAACCAAAACCCCATCAGGTGACCTAATGGAGAAAAAACATTCTTACCATGTGTAAGAATTAAAAATAAAAACAAGGATAATTACAGTTGTAAAGAGAACTAAAAAGAATAAAATGATGAACAATGAACAAAGGAAACTAAAACGTTTAAAGGGGTGGTAAAACACATTCTTTTGAAGGCTTGACTGTGTTTGTGGGGTGCACTGTAACATGTGTTCATGCTTCGTTTTAAAAAAAATTGCCTTATTTTTCATATATTTGACCTTTATTCTACACTGCTCTGTCCCTCCTTGTAAAACAGTCTGATGCTTTCCGGGTTGTATGAAGCCAGTCCCTCAAAAATACGCAGTGGGCTCTGATTGGTTAGCTGGCCTAGTGTGTTCTGATTCGCTAACCGCAGTGCACGGTTGTCGGAAACGTCACGCCCCTTACCGGAGGCTGTGCTTTGGTCGGCGTCAATAAAACCATATGAGAACATTTGAGTGAAGATGATCGAGCAGAACCTGTTCAGTCCTCAAGTGTAAAGACTGCGGATCTATAATGATCGCTACTGAATGGCACTGTTACTTTTGTATTTTTAGAACGATTATAGCCAAATATCTGTCGCAAGAACTATTAACCCAAAACGAACACTAAGCACTGGCTTTACTAGTAAGTTAGCCAAATCACACACAGAACCATGTTTAGCATGCCTGTAGATAAACAATACATAAAAGCTCTAATCAAAGAATCATTTACACTAATGCCAGGTTCGCTGTTGAGATTTTAACGTTAGTGTTTGTAACGATAGGTGTTCGTCGGATAACGTTAAGTATGAATGAGCATTTAACAGACTGGTTTGCAGAACAGCGCTGTCATCTGTTTACTTCCTTGCTACAACCTATTACAGGAAAACACATCGATGAAAAATAAATCAGACTTACAGGTTGTGGCCCGTAAACAGCTTCTGTTTGTAAATCCAGCTTTCAGGACAAGCCGTTGTGCATATCCTGTATTGAACTCGCGAAGTTTGTGGAAGTTTGTGTTGTCCTCCGTGAAATGTGCAGCGCGCGCGTCGTGCATCCACGCACCGGCAGTGTTTTTTTCACGCAGCTGACGTTGTGCAAATCTGGCATTGAACTCGCGAAGTTTGTGGAAGTTTGTGTTGTCCTCCGTGAAATGTGCAGCGCGCACGTCGTGCATCCACGCACCGGCAGTGTTTTTTTCACGCAGCTGACGTTGTGCAAATCCGGCATTGAAATCGCGAAGACGGTGGATGTTTTCCTCTGTTAGATGTGCTGCAGAGAGCCCTGCGCGCCTGATTCCCCGCTGACTCAAACACACGTGCATATAACATGCTGTGTGTTAAATGCTCTGCAACGCACCCCCGTCCCAAGGAAGGCTGAACAGAGCAAGTACCCCAGACCTGCAATCCGGATGGAAATAACAGCGTTTCCTCTGCATCGCGGCAACAACACTCCAGCCTAACTATACCACAACAGCGCCGCGATACAAAATGGCCTCACCCCCCCTTATTTAATATTCTCGGAGGAGGGGTTTATGTAAATATTGAGCCTGGTGATGTCACCAACCCTGGAGGAATGTGTGTAGTCGCCTACTGGCCGTTTGCTGTAGTTCTTAGAAACTGATTTCTTTAAAAGCAAATATCTCCCTTTGCTTTAAACTTTGAACGTTGTAACTTTGCAGATGTTGTTTATGCTCAAGCAGCAACATTACACGCTAGCTAAAGTTAGAATAGTAAAATCGTGGTTTACCACCCCTTTAATAAAAGAATAAAAAGATGATGCATAGATAAGATAAGGTGCAATCAGTCGGACGTACAGTGGCACAGTGCTCATTCAGTAAATGCACAGCTAAACAGATGTGTTTTGAGTCGGGATTTGAAAGTGGCTACTGTTGGAGCACATCTGTTCTGTTCAGGAAGCTGGTTCCAGCTACGGCTGGCATTATAGCTAAAAGCAGACTCTCCTTGCTTTGAGTGAACCCTTGGTATTTCTAACTGACTTGATCCTGATGATCTGAGTGATCTGTTGGGTTTGTATTTAATCAGCATATCTGCAATGTATTTAAGTCCTAGGTCATTGAGTTATTTATAAACAAGTAATAGTACTTTAAAATCGATCCTAAATGTAACTGGAAGCCAGTGTAAAGACCTGAGGGCTGGTGTGATATGGTCATATTTTCTGGTTCTGCTCAGAATCCTGGCAGCAGCGTTCTGTATGAGCTGCAGCTGTCTAATGGTCTTTTTGGTAAGGACCGGCTAGAAGACCATTACAATAGTCCACCCAACTGGTGATAAAAGCATGAACGAGTTTCAAGTCTTGCCTGGAAACAAAGCATCTAATTCTTGCTATATTTTTCAGATGATAGTATGCTGATTTAGTTATTGCTTTGACATGACTACTGAAACTCAGGTCTGACTCCAAAATCACACCAAGATTCCTGACTTGATTTTTTGTTATTAGACCTTTAGCCTCAAGATATGTGTTCACCTTGAGAATTTCATCTTTGTTTCCAAATATAGTGATTTCAGTTTTGTCTTTATTTAACTGAAGAAAGTTTTGGCACATCCAACTGTTAACTTCATCAATGCATTTGCATAGAGAGTCAATGGGGCTGTAGTCATTAGGTGATAGGGCTAAGTAGATCTGGGTGTCGTCAGCATAGCTGTGGTAAGCAATTTTGTTATTTTTCATTATTTGGCTCAGTGGCAGCATATACAGGTTGAATAGGAGTAGTGCAAGAATTGACCCTTGTGTGACTCCGCATGTCATGGATGTCCACTCAGACTTAGGGTCACCTATACTCACATAATAACCTCTCCCTTCTAAGTATGACCGGAACCATTTGAGGACCATCCAAGAAAGCCCAACCCAATTTTCTAGCCTTTCAAGAAGTATGTTGTGGTCAACTGTGTCGAATGTAGCACTGAGGTCGAGTAGTACTAGAATTGATGTTTTGCCTGTATCTGTATTGAGGCGAATATCATTTATTATCTTTATGAGCGCTGTCTCTGTGCTGTGATGCGGTCGGAAACCAGATTGAAAATTGTCAAAGTATCCGTTTGAGCTCAAGAATTTGTTCAGCTGATTGAAAACTTTTTCTATGAAGGGGAGATTTGAGATTAGTCTGTAGTTGCTCAATTCGGAGTTATCCAGATTTCTCCTTTTCAGGAGAGGCTTAACTACTGCAGTTTTAAGGGAGTTTGGAAAAGTCCCAGAAAGAACTGAGGAGTTTACCACTTCTAGGAGATCTGCTTCTAAACAGTTAAACACATTTTTTAAAAAAGAAGTGGGGAGTGTGTCAAGGGCGCAGGTTGATGTTTTAAGGTGCTGTATCATTTCTTCTAAAATTTTACCATCAATTGCTTCAAAATCAGACATAGTATCTTTCTGAGGTTGTGGTCTGATCTGACTGACCCTAGAGCAACAAAAGGTTGTGCTGATCGCCTTTCTGATATTATTGATTTTCTCAGAGAAGAAGGAAGCAAACTCACTACATTTGCTGTCTGAGAGCATTTCACTGGGAATGTGACTCGGGGGGTTTGCTAGTCTCTCGACAGTAGCAAAAAGAGTGTGCGTGTTGTTTATGTTTCTGTTTATAATATTTGAGAAGAAGGTCTGTCTAGCTTTGCCTAGTTCCACATTGAAAGCATGAAGACTGTCTTTATAGATGTTATAATGGACTACAAGTTTTGTCTTTCGCCACATGCGTTCAGATTTTCTGCATTGTCTTTTCATTAATTGCACTGCTGTTGAGTTTCTCCAAGGTGCTTTTTGTTTGCCACTCTTTTTCCTGACTTTCACAGGAGCAATATCATCAATTACACTCTTAACTTTTGAGTTAAGAGTCAAGGAGAAGATCAACAGAGTCTGCAGATATGCTTGGTGTTAGAGATAGCCTTCATAAACAGCACATTAGTGTTCTTATTTAAGCATCTCTTTTTGACAGAGCCAGATCTAGTTTCAATGGCAGGAGAGATTGATATGGCAAAGAAAATACAGAAATGATCAGACAGTGCCACATCCTTAATAACTATCGATGAAATGTTTAGACCCTTACTGATAAGTAAATCTAGAGTGTGTCCACGATTGTGTGTGGGTCCATGTACATGCTGTGTCAAATCAAAAGTGTTAAGAACAGTCATGAGATCTTTTGCTGTAGGATTCAGCATTGTCAATGTGAATGTTAAAATCCCCACCAATAGCAAAACAGTCAAACTCAGAGGAGATTGCTGATAACAGCTCTGTAAAGTCCTCAATAAAGGCTGGAAAGTATGTTGGAGGCCTGTAAATAATGATAAGCAGGATGCGTGGAGCACCTTTTAGCACAATGCCCAGATATTCGAGAGACAAATAGTCACCAAATGATACTTGCTTACATTGATAGGCATCTTTAAAAAGAGCAGCAACACCTCCACCTCTCCTAACTGCTCTGCAGACACTCATTAAAGTAAAGTTAGGAGGAGCTGTTTCATTGAGGACTGTTGCACTGCAGCTGTCTTCTAGCCATGTTTCATTTAGAAGCCAAAAATCTAGGTTGTTTGTGGTTATTAAGTCGTTGACTAGAAATGATTTGTTCTTAAGTGAACGGATGTTTAAAAGTGCTAACTTAACAGTATTAATTTAAATTTTTACCCCCTCAGTAATCTTAGTTTGACAAGTAACAGGCAGCAGATTAGATGGGTTTGCCATACGGCCTGAGAAAGCCTTAGACTTTCTATCACGTAACAGAACAGAAAAAGAGAAAGAGACAGGCACACTGGGTTCCCGCTTGTTCTGTAAACATTTGATAAAGTTGCTGTTATCATAGCGAGGACCCAGAACACATCAGTGAGAGCAGGTATCAGTTGTTTTTGGTTCACCTACAACAGATGGAGGAGGGTGTGTGCCCTGCCGTTGTGACCGAAGAAATCTCACAGGAGGAGGGGGAGAGCGGCGCCGGGCCCACAGGCTTTGGTGGTTGTGGGGCTCGACGCTCTTTGGTTGATATCTGGGGGCTCGCAGAAATCGAGTGTGATTGTCTGGTTCCAGCTTAAACAAAATCCATTTTCTCTAAGAAGTTCAGAAGCGGGGATGCTGTAGAGAGGAATAACATGTCTGGTGAGGGGGGCTGTTGCTCTGGTGTTATCGGAAGCTGAAATATGTAATCGTCTGGTTCATGGAGTGACTTAGACATTTCATCCAGCTTCATGTTTAGACCAGACATAAGGCGTAAAAGTTCACCAGTCTGACCCCCGATGGTGCCCATTCTTTTCAGTGCCTCCACAGTCTGGGCTGAGATGTTATGGTTTAGTGCCTCGATCTGTGTCATTTGGAGCAGTTCTAATCCGTCACAGTCTGTCTGTGGTGAGCTCTGAGGGCGGGGCTCAGCTGGGAGTATGTCCATGAGAAGTGGTTGTTGTGGCTGTGTGGTATTATCATTGTCCTTGTGGGGTGTGTCAACCGCATGTCCATTCAGGTGCTGAAATGAAGTCCTGTGATCGTCCATACTCTGTACTGATGTGTGTGTGCCATCCAGGTTGATGAAGGGAAAAATAAACATTTGATATAAACAGTTGTCTCTGACTCCAGAAGAGATTAAAATTGTAGATAAAGTTCACTTCTTTCATGTTGCAGGTTTTCTGCAGCCACGTATTAAGCCCAAGTAGCCATGAGAACCTATTTGTTCCTCTTGATGGAAGTGTTCCACTGGTGAATGGCTGAACTTTCAGTTTTCTAAGTGTTTCAAAAAGTTCATTGAAATCCCTCTTAAGGAGTTCTGACTGCTCTCTCTGAATATCGTTCTTCCCCACATGAATGATAAGTCGATTTGCAGTCTTATGTTTCATCAGAATGTTCTGAAGTTCCCTTTTTACATCAGAGACTGTTGCTTGTGGAAGGCAGCACGTAGTTGTATCCCTGCTGCTAATATTTCTGATTGTGGAGTCACCCACTATCAGAGTCCTGGGCTTGGCTGCGCTCTGAGCTGAGTGCCACTGTCTGCTCGACCCTGAGCGCCTGTTAGCCTGTTGTTGAGTAGCACTACATTTATGGGACTCACCGGCAGTGTGATTTGTCTGGTTGGGTGGTTCCGCAAATAACTTTGTTTCAAGAACTGCAATCCTTTGTAAAAGTCTGTGGCAGTTTGTGCAGCAAGTAGATTCTAGAAGAGGCATTTTCTTATCCTTTTGAATGTAGGCAGCTATGTTTTCCCTTCTCCGGAATATAAGCTAAAGGCAGCGGAAGGCTGGTCGGTTGAAATATTCAGCTTTTTGTTTAGTAATCCAGTCACCAGAGTTTCTAATTTCATTATTGGAGACTTGTCGTTTGAGCACTGTGCTGATTTGCTGAAGTTGAAATTATGAGATAAAATATAGAAGCGATAGAGCAAAGCACAAAGCAGTAAGCAAGAGCGTCCGAACAGTAGCTAAGCAGGAAGCCGTACATTTCTCATTAATGTAATGCAAAACAACAACAACAAAAGAATAAATAAATTGTGACCTGAACTTGTATTTTTAGATTGACATGCATTTTACATTCGCACTAGGTTTGTGCAATTGATTGAGTGTGTTTGCATCACATGTGCATTGTTTGTAAAGTGCCTCAATTATGCATTTGTTCTATGCCTGTCACTTTAAAGTGTGTGTATTGGCAGCGTGTGAATGGCTTTCTGCCTGATGGATCAGTAGTAACTGTGCACTCTCTCTGGGTCCTCTAATAGCTCATTCTCCATTCTGCTCACTTCAGGTCAACACAAATGTTCTGCAATAACCCTAACCGCACATTTCCACAAATTTCCAACATCCGCCCCGAGAAGAGCACTTAATCAAACCAGTGCACTTTCAAAAGTCACTCATGCAACACATTAGAACAATCAAAAGACTGCTGAATTATCAATGTGTATACAGCTCAAATAAAAAGATTATTATAGTGATAATGATGTTTTAAAATCATTTTGAGATTAATATTTTATTATATATAATTTAAACTGTAAAGGATTTATTTATCAAGTTAGTATTTGTCTTAATTTAATAAAAGTCGGCATGAAACAGAAGTACTTCCCTATTGTGATGTACTGTATATCCAAGTGAAACGGTTTCTTGAACAAGAAAAAATTTAAGGCAGGACATGATTTTGTCCATTCGAAATTGATTGGATGGTTGTGGTTTGCTATTGCTTGATCTCATGTGAGTGACAGGTTGTCAGAGAAGAGATGACATTGCAAGAAGGGGGAGGGGAAGTTATTTTGATTAATCATTATGTGGGCACATGAATTAAAAAATTATGTGCACGGCTAAATCATTTATAATAAAAACTGAAATGTTCCATAAAGAAACACATAATTGTCAATTTTGATGTCATGCTTACTTTAAACATTTATTAATTTATGTTGTTGTAAATAAAATAAGTTTATAATAATATACTATTATACACAGATCAGGCATAGCATTATGACCATGGTGAAGTGAATAACACTGATTATCTCTTCATCACAGCACCTGTTAGAGGTGGGTCAGAGCATCTCCAAAACTGCAGCTCTTGTGGTGTGTTCCCAGTCTGCAGTGGTCAGACTCAGTATCTATCAAAAGTGGTCCAAGGAATGAACAGTGGTGAACCGGCGACAGGGTCATGGGCGGCCAAGGCTCATTGATGCACTTGGGGAGCGAAGGCTGGACCGTGTGGTCCGATCAAACATCACGTTTTATTTTACATCATGTGGATGGTCGAGTCCATGTACGTCACTTACCTGGGGAACACATGGCACCAGGATGCACTATGGGAAGAAGGCAAGCCGGTCGGAGGCAGTGTGATGCTTTTGGCTATGTTCTGCTGGGTAACCTTGGGTCCTGCCATAACATGTGGATGTTACTTTGACACATACCATCTTCCTAAGCATTGTTGCAGACCATGTACACCCTTTCATGGAAACAGTATTCCCTGGTGGCTGTGGCCTCTTTCTGCAAGATAATGCGCCCTGCCACAAAGCAAAAATGGTTCAGGAATCGTTTAAGGAGCACAACAACGAGTTTGAGGTGTTGACTTGGCCTCCAAATTCCCCAGATCTCAATCCAATCGAGCATCTGTGGGATGTGCTGAACAAACAAGTCCGATCCATGAAGGCCCCGCCTCGCATCTTATAGGACTTAAAGGATCTGCTGCTAACATCTTGGTGCCAGATACCACAGCACACCTTCAGAGGTCTAGTGGAGTCCATGCCTCGATGACCAACTCAATATTCGGAGCATAATGTTATGCCTGATCGATGTATATTAAATTATATCACAATCATTTTTACATCTAAAAATCAAAACATCAAGATGCATTACGGTAATGAGAGATTGAAGAGAAATGTGCTTAATTGTCATGAAAATAAAGCTTCATTTTCTTTATGCAAAATATATATATATATTTTTTTTTTCTGGTGTGCAATATGTTGCTGGGTATATTATTGATTGGTTTCATCCAACAACAAAATAACTTTTTATTTATTTAAAAATTAAGATTCACCCTGTTCTGTTTTGCAGTATTGAGAGATGTACTGTATCAGTTAACATCACCTTTCAAAGACTTCTTAATAGTTAAAGTCCCAGTGAACCGGAAGTTGCAACTGATTTTATTTCAGTGCTGTGACGTATTTCTAAGTGAAACGGAATATTGAATAGAGGGCAGGGTTTCACTTCAGCGCTCCTCCTCTCCATCTCTCGCTCATAGCGGACTAACGGTTGGAGGGGAGTGGTTAAGGATATTCAAACCCAAGCCGTCACACAGTCGTCATCGGACCGTCATTCCAGACCGGTAGTTACTTTTCAGATTTTGATTAAAGATTACCACGGCAAACAATTTTTCTCTGTGTATTAACTTGCACGGATTAATTGTTCACCCTAAGACCTGTAATGTGGGCTAACAAAGTAAATAAGATCGATTTGATTTCATGAGGACTTTAAGGGCTGCATTGTAATGGCAAAGCCTGCAGGTATACTGTTGCCAATGTGTGTTTTGTTTTTCATTACACCAAAGTGTGTTTTGTTTTTGTCTCGTGACCCAAACAAAAGGGTTGGTGGAGCCTGGAGGAGGTGATTATGGTTGGACTGCTCTTCTGCTTGCTTTGATAAGCATTAATAGGCTTTTATTTCTCATTAACTCAAGGTGCTTTCCTCTCGGCTGAGCGGAGGATGAGGAAATCACACGAGGGCATCTGCGAGGACCTGTACAATGCCGATCACCTGCACTCAACCAGGACGTCTGCTATCAAGCTGTGTCTACACTACATGATTACCCTAAACACAGATAAGAAACATTGTGATTATATTACAGCTGTCACATTAACCCACTGGGTTGACTTAAACAAGGGTGTCATCCTCTGCAGTGATTGCAGATGTGAGCAACTGACATCTCTGCCTTGTACTGTCAGCAGAATTTTCTCATCACTTTGTGGTCTCACACATCAAATGCCTTGATCAACTAGGATGCATGTCATTGTCAACAGACTTCTCACCTAAGAAGACTTCCAAGCCTGACATGTTCATTTAGATCCAATATATAAGCTTATAAAACTGCTCACTATGAGACTCTCATACATTCTGAACTCAGATGATAGGAAAACAATTCAGTTGCTTTGCAAAGCATTTTATGTAAATGAGATGTTGATTGGTGAGTAGCCTTCCTTTAACTGTTTATCACTGCATTTCTCCTCTGGCAAACTGAGTCGTGAAAAACCTTACAAAGTCAAGCACTTTTCAGGCAAATGCAACTACAGAGATTTAAGACATAAAATACCATACTAAATACTGTTTTAAAATATATTCAAAACGTATTTCCTGGCAGCTATTTTAAAAATGTCACTGCTTTTTGACTTTTTTTACTTTATTACAACAACAAAACCAAAAAAAATTCACAGATATGACACGAAAAGGTTTTGCTCAATAGCTTAACATTCTGGCCTCATGAAACATACCTTAAATAAATTCACTTACACTTTTTTTTTTATTAATGGCATGTCTTTTTACAGAAAAAAGTATGGAATCACTCAATGTTGAGGAAAAAAATATGGAATCATCAACAAAAAAAGCACAATTAGTACTTTGTTGCTCCTCCTCTGGCTTTTATGACAGCCTGAATCCTTTGAGGCATGGACTTCACTAATGAAAAACAATGTTCCCCATTAATCTGGTTCCAACTTTCTCGAATAGCAGTTGACAGATCAATTTTACAGGATGGAGCCTTATCATGGACCATTTATTTTAATTTCCACCATACATTTTCAATTGGATTGAGATTCGGACTGTTTGCTGGCCATGTCATTGAGTTGATATGCTTTTCCACAAGAAAAACTTTAACACTCTTTGCTATGTGACAAGATGCATTGTCATCCTGAAAAACGACTTCACCATCACCAAAGCCATTTTCTGTGGATGGAATGAGAAAAGTGTACAAAATTCTTTGGTCTTCCTTGGTCCGCCTGTATGTTTTCCTTTTATAACCTTCCCATTTATTTTATACTTGCACCAAATTTTAGACACAGCTGACTGGGAGCAACCAACTTCTTTGGCCACACTCTGTGTTGAAATTCCTTGTTGAATGAGTTTTATAATCTTTTCCATTGCTTCAACTGACAACTCTCTCGTTGGGGTCATGTTTCCTTTCAATTAGCCAAGTTCAAAAGCTTGTTAAAGTGTGTAAGCACTTCCTTATAACTGATAACTAATTAGCATTTTTAGACTTGTCCTGGTATTTGTTTTAGAAATGGAAGTTAAAGGATGATTCCATATTTTTTTTCCTCAACATTGAGTGATTCCATATTTTTTTCCTCTACTTGATCTGGAAAAAGACATGCCATTAATATATAAAGTGTCAGTGATTTTTTTGAGGTATGTTTCATGAAGCCAGAATATTCCGTTCATGTTCCCATTTTACATGTTATAGAACATAGCTCGATTAATGGCACGTCATTACGTCCCCATGCCACGCTACACTGTCCGACGTCCAATCATAGCGCGACTTTGGCAGGTCTGTTAAAATTCAATGGGCTCAGGCAACCCGCTGTAACTTTACCTGTGGGTGTCGCTGTTGGACACTGTTCAAGTCAAGTCAAGTCAACTTTATTTATATAGCGCTTTTTACAATGCAGATTGTTTCAAAGCAGCTTCACAGTGTTAAACAGGAAAATAATGCAACAGAATTTTATTTGGCCGTACAGCCGCTCTGGAAAAAACAGTGATGTCATCTAGCTCATTTCAATTATCATACAGTAACAATGTGGGCATTAGATTAGTAATTAGATCAGTAATTTAGTTTATATGGTTAATTTAGTTTACTAATTCGTTTTATTTGGATATTTAGTTGAAAAATGTAGTGTCCCCAACTGAGCAAGCCAAGCCAAAGGCAACAGTGGCAAGGAAACCAAAACCCCATCAGGTGACCTAATGGAGAAAAATAAACCTTGGGAGAAACCAGGCTCAGTCGCTCAGTCTCATATCGGAGTATTGTTGTCCATGTAAACGTACTGATAGTCATCCTGGAATTCGGCCATAATGGTTGTTTAAGAAATGAAAAGCTACACACTCCATCAATTAGGATTGGAAGAACTGTTGCCAAACATATAACATGCTAGAAACATAAAAATCAATGCAATAATGATCCAATCATTGACTCTTAAGCATTTGTCAATTTAAATCCAAACAGCGACTTTTTTTTTGAGCCGGGCAGTGTATATAAATATATGCATATCCTTTCATTACTATGAGCTGTGCAGGTTTGTATTTTGACAGGTTTTTGAGTGGATATAGATAAGCCCCGTAAGTTTCCAGCTTATTTTGTAAGACTTGTCTCAAATGTGTCAACCAGTTTCTATAAACGTCTCTGGAGGTTTACAGAGGCCATGAAAAGTTTACACGCTGAAAGTGACCTACAGAAGCAATGTGTCAGTGGAGATTAAAGCTCATGTGTTCACAATGTGCTCCCGTTTGCTTCACATCTGGGGACTGCTTATGTCCCAAATGGCAAGGATTTGTGGGTAAATACTGCTCATACTGCCCCTCCCATCGCTCGAGTCCTTCAAAGTTGCCTCTAAGCAAAGTGTAAGTAGTTGAAGGACTGTGGTACACTATTCTGGCACACATGCAAGGCTGTACCTTCAGCAAGAGGCTTTTCATTCATCACGCACCAACACGTAAACTTAAATCAGCTGTCTGCGTGACAAACGGCTCTGCCCTGATAAAGCATGACACGTTCCTCATCACTCAAAAGGCAACAACGTCATTTATATCTCGCGCTCAGCAGGAAATCTGCGTCCTTTTGCTTCACCCTCAAAGTCATTAAATCTTATAGATCAAGCATAGCTAATAACAAAAGTGAGAATTAGACACACGATCCTCCAAACTGCCTTTTTGCAGATGGATTTTATGAAGGAAAATCAATCATCTCGCTGATCAAGCTCATCATTCATAGGTGCCATGTATCCCCATCCCGAAGACGGTCTAAAAACCCTCCTAATCACTCTCCAGGTCATAAAAATGCAAAAGGATTTCTTCTCTGCTCCTCTTATCCATCTGTCTACAGCGAGACAGAGGCCCCTGAGGCTGCAATCAAGCTGGGTCTTTGAAGCACGGCCCCGGGGCCAGCTGAACACTGCAGGAGTGGAGAGACACACTACTTAAACACTACTGAGCCATGTGAATTAATAATGGAGGTGGATTCCATCTCTGCCTGGTTACTCTGGATGTGTTATACCTGTCTATTGGCCGGAGAGTAACAGATACTTATAAAATGGTGTCACCTGTCAGAGAGGCATTAATTAGTCATCCACAGTTGTAACGAAGCGAGCCAGACGGCAGCAGGAGCTGCACAAGGGCAGTGTGGCATGGTATGATCTGGTTGCTTATTCCAACATGGACTTATAATGCATCTCATTCAACCTCTGACATAAATGGCTTCTAAATTAACATCAACACCTTTGGGACAACAGCATCTATTCCCCCTAATACTTCTGGGCAACGCTCACCTGATGAACAAGATATTAAAACTGTTATGGATCTACTTCCCTATATACAAACTTAATTTAATCAAGTGGTTTTAACAAGCAATCAAAACATAAAATGGTAACACTTTACCTTTAAGGTCTTGTGCATTAACTTACATGAATATGTTAGCAATATTTAAAGCATTTATTAACCTTTGTTAAATTTCGATTTTGATTTCATTGTTACTTTAACATTAATAAAGATTAATAAATGATGTAGGAGTTTTGTTAATTGTTAAAGCTTTAGTAAGCGATTTCTGAGGAACGCTGTTGAAAGTGGATCAGACCGAGCACCACAACACACTTGTAGCCAATCAGCAGGAGGGGGCGTATCCACTCATGATGGGGGAGGGGAGAGAGAGTGAGCAAGAGAGAGATTTGAACAAAGATTGTAGAAAGAGAGATGACTGAGAGACATTTCAAAAGAGAAAAAATCAGATGAATATCACTGGGAAAAGAAGTGTTATGATCAGGCAGGAGCTTTTGGACCCGCGCTAATATTAGAAAAGCTTTCTGGGGGCGTCACATGACCCAGAGTGAGATGGCTGCCTGAGTTCTTTGCTCCGCTCAAACTTTCAAATAATTTACATTTAGTGATGCACCGATCATGATTTTACATGGCCGATTCCGATACCGATTTTTTTCAAGAAAACTGGCCGATTCCGATTTTTGGTAACACTTTATTTTGATAGTCCACTTTAGACATTCTACTAACTATAAGTAACTTTGCAACTACATGTCAACTAACTGTTATTAGAGTATTTGTAGACTGTCTGCTTAATATTTACTAAAACTTTATTTTGTTTGTCCCCCAACAGACATTCTACTGACTATAAGTAACTTGGCAACTACAATTCAACTTATTCTACTAACCCGAACCCTAACACCTAACCATAACCTACCAGTCTACTGACAGTCAACTAATACTCTAATGACAGTTACTTGACATGTCGTTGCAAAGTTACTTATAGTTAGTAGAATGTTTAAAGTGGACTATCGAAATAAAGTGTAACCCGATTTTTTTTTTTTTTTTTTTACACAATAAAAGAATGAAAGTATAGATGAACAAGATGTTTATTTGGTATTTAACAGGCTAAATTGGTTTTTGGCTAATGAAAACAAGTCCGCAATCTGAAATTAACAGGAAATTGAATTGGAAATTAAAAGGCTGAAAGGTGAAATTAAAGGCAACAACTGCATATTCTGCAATACAAACAAAGATGTTACTTAAATCAGCATTTGTTTTTAGATTCAGTGTAAAGAAAAAAAGTATTTACCAGTGAAATTAAATAAAACCAAAATATATAATTGTTCCAAAATGTTAAATCAAATAATGTTTAGTGCAACGAAAAAAACTAAGATGCTACAGCAGGTGCTTTTTAAATCAAATGAAGTCAATGTAATTTTAAGGTAAAATAAAAGGTAACACTTTAGAATAATGGTCATTAGTTAACATTAGTTAATGTATTAGTTAAGTTAATGTAACTAACCATGAGCAGTACATTTGTTACTGTATTTGTTCATCTTTGTTAACGTTAGTTAATATAAATACAGCTGTTCATGGTTTGTTCATGTTAGTTCACAGTGCATTAACTAATGTTAACAAGATTTTAATAATGCATTAGTAAATGTTGAAATTAACATTAACAAAGATTAATAAACGCTTTATAAGTGCAGTTCATTATTAGTTAATGTTAACTAATGAAGTTACTAATGTTAACTAATGACCATTATTCTAAAGTGTTACCAAATAAAAATGATCATCCTACAGAACTGATAGTATTTCATTTCAAAAGTGCATGCATGTTCTTCTTTAGGCTACAAAAAGAAGTATTTCGGCATTGTCACAAGTTAGTCTGTTTCGTTCTCATCCGATCCAACACGTGAGAAGTGGAGCTGAACAAACGCTCGCTATCTGCTCGTGCAGGCTGCGGAGAGGTAAGCTCGCGCAACTTCAGCTCGCGCAGGAAAGCGGCTCTTCATTCCCTTCAGCGTATCTCGTCTCTTCCCTCATTTCTCCAGTTTCCGTTTGTAACACGCAAGTGACATGTTCGCGAATGATTGCAATATAGGTGTATGTGCACGCGGGCGCACTTCCGGAAAAATCGGCAGAAAAATACAAAGAAAACCGTTTTTTGGCCGGTCAACCGGTGCATC
Organism: Gobio gobio; assembly: GCF_949357685.1. Classification (NCBI taxonomy): domain Eukaryota; kingdom Metazoa; phylum Chordata; class Actinopteri; order Cypriniformes; family Gobionidae; genus Gobio; species Gobio gobio. The sequence goes on along the minus strand of NC_137118.1, from coordinate 31,985,786 downwards.
CCTATTTACATTTATCTCCTCCGATTTCTCATTCTACTTCGTTGAACGGACTTGTAACTATGTCAGACACACCTTCTGATAAAGATTTTCCCATTTTTGGCTCGACGCGCTCACAGAAGGCTAAAGAAAAAGATAGGAAGAAGCAGCCTACTCAACACGCGCTTTCGGCTGACGCTAACGTTAACACTGCCGAACCTGCTGCCGAATCCAATCTAGATATGTCGCTGATTCTATCAGAAATAAAGGCCAACGGATCACGCCTCGATGGAATTACTAGCCGTCTGGAGGGGATAGCCAATTCTGTGTCCTGCCTTCAGAATTCATTTGCTGCTCTCACCGAGAGAGTCACGGGCACTGAAACTCGCCAGGATGAGGCCGAACAGAGGATTTCGTCTGTCGAAGACTCCGCAACAACCACTGAAGGGCAACTGGCCAGCTTGAAGATGATGGTGGATCAGTTGCAGACAAAGATAGACGATCTTGAAAACAGAGGCCGTCGCAAGAATCTGAAAATAGTGGGTCTGCCAGAGAAAGCTGAGGGCTTAGGCTCACTCTCTGTGTTTCTACGAGATATGATCCCTAAGTGGTTAGATCTACCTGCTGACTTCCCTGCACTGGACATCGAGAGGGCCCACAGATCTCCCACCTTCGCATCCAAAAATCCGAGTTCAGCTCCGAGAAGTATTTTAGTTCGGTTTCTACGGTTCACTGATAAAGAAGAAATACTGAAAGTGGCGCTGAAGAAGAACATTACTTACAATGGTTCGGAGCTTCGATTCTACTCTGATTTGTCAGCTGGCCTGCTGCAGAAGCGCTGCGAGTTCACGACCGTGGGTAAAGCTCTGGCCGCCCGCGGTCTTTATCGGGGATTCGCTTATCCAGCCAGACTCAGGTGTCTGCACAACGGAAAGATTAAACTGTTCAACGACCCGAAGTCAGCCAAGGATTTCCTGGACTCTCTGGGTGATTAAAATTGCCTTTGGTTTGAGATCTGCACTTGTCGGAGGAAAAACTGTCGATTCCATTGGACATATATGATATACCCTTTAAGATAACCCAAAATGTTGTTACTGTCCGCAACGTAGGCATAGTAAGGGTTCAAATATGTACGCGGCTGGTATGAAAGGGTAATCTTTTATTTTATTTATCTATTTTCAAATAGTTATTTTTTTTATTTTAATAGTTATTATCCCAATGGTTTCATCTAGTACTGTTTTATGTTTTGAATTATAACATTACTTGTTTGTGGAGCGAGCCGTGACGGGGCCGTATAACTTAGTGGTATTATGCTATCAGCTGTTTTAAGGCTTCTTGTGTTACTTTGTGACTTTTTGATATAATCTGTGCCTCATCGTTTGGGGATGGGGTCTTGGGGGGAGGGGTTATCAGGTTTGTTTCGCGTTCTATATGTGGTACTCATTTGTTCGTATTTGGCATCTCATACTGACAATATCATTTGCATGTTACTCATAACTCTACACTTTTCTGTATGCAGGACGTTCTTAAATTAGTAACTTGGAACGTGAAGGGCATAGGTCATGTAATTAAAAGGAAGAACATTTTAACATTCCTTAAAAAAGAACATATATCTATTGCTCTACTACAGGAAACTCATTTATCTGATACAGAACATATGAAGTTAAAAAGAGATTATGTTGGTCAGATTTATTTTTCGTCATTCACGTCAAATAGTAGGGGCACTGCAATTCTTATTCATAAAAATATCCCATTCATTCTCGAGCATGCAGAATATGATAATGAAGGAAGATTTGTGTTGATTTCAGGTTCCATTCTCGGAAGACATATCACTGTTGGAAGTGTATACGCTCCAAATATAGACTGCCCTAATTTTATGTCTTTTGTTGTCTTAAAATTTAATCAGCATTGCAAGAACATTGTTTATTTGGGAGGTGACTTAAATTGTGTACTCGATGGAAATTTAGGTAAATCCTCACCCCATGTTTCAATTGGTTGTAAATCCTCACATATTTTGCGCAATACATGTAAGAATCTTGGCCTGGTGGATATTTGGAGGGAGCTGCATCCTAGAGACAGAGATTATACTTTCTACTCCCACCCTCACAACTCGTACTCAAGACTGGATTATTTTTTCATACCTTCTGAATGTATACATCGTGTGAGTTCTTGTCATGTTGGCCTGATCTGATCTGATCATGGTCCTGTCTATTTAGAGATTGATATTAGTATATCAATACCGAAGTCATCCTACTGGAAATGTAATACTTCATTTTTAAACAATAATTACTTTCACTCTTTTTTTAAACAGAAAATAATTCAATATTGGGAGGACAATCATAATTCGCCTGTTTCCCCTGCGTTGAAGTGGGACGCTGCCAAAGCCACGCTGCGGGGCCACCTTATTGCTTATGCTTCTCTGATGAAGAAACTTAGAGCCCAAAAAAGGAAAGAATTAGAAGCTGAAGTAAATTTTAGGGAAAAACAACATAAAAGATTACCAAATCAAGATAATTGGATTTTGTTAAATAATGCCAGAGCCAAGCTCAATCTAGATCACACAGAACATGTTAAAAAAATATTATTTTTCAGTAAACAGCGTTATTACGAGTTTGGCAACAAACCAGAACGATAGAACCATAAAAGCAATTAAGACGCCTGAAGGCAGAATGATTTTTGACCCCTTGGACATAAACGCTGCTTTCTCTGATTTTTACAGAACTCTTTACACAGCTGGGTCCAGTGGCTCAAGTGAGGATTTGCTAAATTTCCTTAATGAGATCTCTCTTCCTAGCATTTCAGATGATACTAGAGCTTTTTTAAATGCTCCTTTTACTAAGGAAGAAATTTGGCAATCTATACAATCTATGCCAACTGGTAAAGCTCCTGGCCCAGATGGGTTTCCACTGGAGTTTTATGCAATTCTGGCCCAAGCTCTGTCCGATTTTAATGCAAGCGATTAAAAGTACTCTAGATTCAAACTCTATGCCTGAATCCTGGTCATTGGCGGTGATAAGTCTGCTTCTGAAAAAAGACAAAGACCCAGTGAATTTTTCCTCTTATCGTCAAACAAGGGCGAAATTGTCAATCACACATTGGGGGGGACAGCTGTGGGACTTTTTGTGGTGGCGCATGCACACATTTTTTTAATCAAAAGAAAATAAAAGTCAGAGTTTGAATGTTTGTAATTGTGTAACACAACAAGGAATTTTGTTACATCTGATCGTCAAACCAACGTATACTCACCCTGTAATGATTACAGCATCGGCATCAATTACAAGCCTGAATTGACAACAAAGCGGCCAGTGATCTCTCTCTTCTAATATACAAATAAGAAATGTTGGAAAGATGAAACTAAACCACCAGTAGGTGGCAGCAGGTGACCGTCTGAATGAGTGAGTCATTGAGTCGATTTGTTCAAACGCTGATTCATTCAAGAATGAGAAACAAATGTCTGTTAGATTTCGCGCTCCTAACTCTTCTTCTTCTGTTTGTTTTTTCCTTACTCACTGACGGTGCACAGCAGATGGGAGTTTTATGGTGCGTTCCATTATGGTCAACGATCCGACTCGGCCCTCGGATATGACGTCACTTCCACACTTCAAGCGTTCTGGTATGTTTTGCGCGTCCGAGTCGGAGAAAAACATGGACAGCGCCTCGTCATGCAGTGCGCGCTCCACACTCCGCACACACACTTGGTTATGCGTTACACCAAAACTGCTCGCTGTCTGTGGAGCTGATGCAAAAATTCAGATGATATCAAGGCAGAAGTACTCAATAGGTTTGTATCGCTTTGTTATTATTAGTGTTTAACGCGCTGCCCTCAATAGGTTCGTATCGCTGTGTTATTATTAGTGTTTAACGCGCTGCCCTCAATAGGTTCGTATCACTGTGTTATTATTAGGGCTGGTCCGAATACCATTTTTTGAGCTTCGAAGCTTTGGTAGTGATCAACATCGAATATTCGAAGCTTCGGAGGGAAGGAGCTGAACATATCCTTCTCTCTAATAAAGGCTGGAATCTGGAGAAGCGGCGCGTCTCACACGGGCAGGGCTTTTATGCTCCGCGAACGGGCAATGAACTAGTGATACAAAACACACAGATCTGTTACGTCCCAGTTTTGATATATTATAGTAGCTAGTAAAAATAATTCTGTTCAGTTATAGAACAGACTAAGAGCCCCTATTTCTGCCCCTGGGGCCGGGCTTCGGGCCAATTTTCACGTCATACCTCAAACGCAGGCTTTTTCCTTCATTTTATATTTTAGACATTCATTAATTAAAAGAAACAATGAGGTGTGCAGCGCTGGTGGAAACAACATGAGACTATGACAACACGACTGTCAAGATGGCTTAGAGTACAGTGTTTAGAGTATCGCCGCAAATGAGTAAAGCAAGCCAACACGCAAACTGCCGAACCTCTTAGATGCTCAAAAACACAATCATCTTCATTAATGAGACTCAATGCTCTTACAGTGCTTAGGTCACTCGTTCTGATATTACGGTCTTTGATCTTGAAATGAGCTGATGAATAGCCTATAATGCAGCTCATATCTGTTGCTTTCGTTGACATGAACTCCGTTAAATGTGCATATAGCGCAAGAATTGAAGATCGGATTTATATTAATTTTGCGGAGGGGTGTAAGTTAAGACAACCTGCCTAATTTTTATTTATTTCTTTTTGAACACGTTTCCTCAAAAAAAAAAAAAAACGTATTATAAGCAAGACAAGTTAAGTGTTGATTTAAGAGGATAAATGGATCATGTGTTGTTAACTCACTCAGTCCGCTTGGTTGTTACTTAAAAAAAAGAAAACTTTAATTTAAAAATCAAAAAAATGCTTTAAACATTTTTCTAAATTAACTTAATAAAGAAACAAAACGAAATATAACTACTTTGACATTAAAAACAAAACTGAACTATTTTAATGGCTGCAACAATGTGTAAAAGGGAGGAATGTTTAATAAAAAAAAAAGGTTCTATATGGCACTAAAATAAAAAAACAAATTAAATAAAAAATTTATTAAAAAAACACGTCACGTCACTTCATTTTATTTGTTTCATTTGCGCCGTTGCGAGCAGCATCAGCCTCAGCTTCTCAAAAATGCCTTTTTACTGTGGTGGTGGTGGTGGTGATAGTAGGCTAAATGTTTAATCCAACATTGTGATGCTTGAAGTGTTTTATATCTATGGATTTCATTACAAGTAAGACAAGTCCAGTGTTGATTTGAGAGGCTAAATTGATCCAACATGCGGTTAACTCACTGTCAGCTGCTGTCCGCTTGGTCATTACTTTAAAACAACTAAAACTTTAATTTAACAAACAAAAAAATGCTTTAAACATTTTTCTAAATTAACTTAATAAAGAAACGAAACAAAATATAACTACTTTGACATTAAAAACAAAACTGAACTATTTTAATGGCTGCAACGATGTGTAGGCCTAATAGGGAGGATAAAAAAAAAATAAAAAATTCACGGGACTCGGGCCGATAGTTTTGGTAAGCTGTAGGACACGGCCGGGCTAGGGTCTAAGACTAACTACAATTAAAAAACTGAACGTGCCACTCGAGCCAAACTAACGGCCGTCTCAGCACATCAGCAGCAGCAGTCAGATCATATTCTACACGAGAGCGAGGAGCTAAATTACAAGATGATCGCGGAATATTTGGTTTTAAAGCGATGTAAAAGCGCCTACTTAAGGGAGTTTGTCATTGTACTGTTTTGTTGCTATGTTTTTCATTATAGAATAATAGCTAATGAACCCACAATTCAAGCAACCCGCCCCTGAATTGGCAAACCGAAAGTAAACGCGGCGCAGAGCTGCATGCGTTCAGCCGCTCAGCGCACAAGCACAGCATTGAGGGAAACGCTGAGGGAACATTTTTTCACCGTCACATCCCTAACGTTTAAAAAGGATAATACATTTTGATTATATTATTCTATTTTCCACAATGTCAAACGAACGCAGTTTAACCCAAAATGCAAGCTCAGACATGGCTTCTGCCACATAAGCTTGTGCAGTTGTGCGCTCTGGTGCACTGAACACTAAGAAGAAGCAAATATATTTATTAAGTATAACGAGGCTATTAAAATGGCTTGGCTATAAGATAATTGAAAAAAAGTATTGTATTTTATAGTGATTTTATAGTGTAAACATATGCAAGCGCGAATGAGAGCCGTTTTGAGCGGGATGCCAGGTGTTCACAAAAAAAACAACAACAACGAATATTCGAATCACAAATTTGAAAATCGAATACCAACCCATCGAACGAATATTCGAATATTCTGGTCCAGCCCTAGTTATTATTAGTGTTTAACGCGCTGCCCTCAGGGCAGAAGCACTCAATAGGTTCGTATCACTGTGTTATTATTAGTGTTCATCGCGCTGCCCTCAGGGCAGAAGCACTCAATAGGTTCGTATCACTGTGTTATTATTAGTGTTTAACGAGCTGCCCTCAGGGCAGAAGCACTCAATAGGTTCATATCACTGTGTTATTATTTGTGTTTAACGCGCTGCCCTCAGGGCAGAAGCACTCAATAGGTTTGTATCGCTGTTATTATTAGTGTTTAATGCGCTGCCCTCAGAGCAGAAGCACTCAATAGGTTCGTATCGCTGTGTCATTATTAGTGTTTAACGCACTGCCCTCAGGGCAGAAGCACTCAATAGGTTCGTATCACTGTGTTATTATTAGTGTTTAACGCGCTGCCCTCAGGGTAGAAGTACTCAATAAGTTCATATCACTGTGTTATTATTTGTGTTTAACGCGCTGCCCTCAGGGCAGAAGCACTCAATAGGTTCCTATCGCTGTTATTATTAGTGTTTAACGCGCTGCCCTCAGGGCAGAAGTACTCAATAGTAGGGATGGGCGATATGGACTTAAAAATTTATCCCGATATTTTCTAGTATTTATTGCGATAACCATATCAATGACGATAAATGTAGTATCATTCCCCATGTTTTTGGATACAAGTGAGGACTCAGAAAAACAAACAATGATCTTAAGTAAAACGTACCTGTCATCAAATAGGCTCCTATAATACATAATACATTTATTTTTTTATGTAAAATTCCACACCAGCCTTTTCAGAAATTGAAAAGTTGCAGATATAATTGTCTTCTGTAAAAGTGCAGGTAATGTTTAAATAGTGCAACTGTGCTGAGAAACATCACACAATACAAACAATAATAATTCAAATCAATGACAAGTTTTAAATGTAAACCGATTCTGTATTTATTCATACACTCATTGTGCAAACAGTGGTAAAAATAGCAGAAACAGCAAAAGTAATTATCCCAACCATGTCTTCAGATTACAAAAAATTTACAAATAATGATTTACTGATAGAACTTCAGTAATTTGAGTTGATAAGATAATATTACCACGAATTCTTCAACTAATAAAAATAAACTGCACTAATATTAATCACGTTGTCAGTGCTCATTCAAACTGATTTGCTGAAATCAAAATAGGCACAGTAATAGGTGCACGCCAGCCAATGAGATTCCTGTTTGTGCATTTGTTTCTTCCTGTTCATGAAAGGCTGAATAATTCCAAATAAACGCCATTATTTTACAGGAAAATACAACAAAGGATATTGTTTACATGTAGCACGTCAATTCTGTGTGGTATAAGACTCTCTCTCACTCTCTGAGTGTGTGTGAAACACTGAGCGCTCTCAGTCGCGCGCCTCACACTAGTGTTTAATGTGCGTCAAATACACTGCGCATTCATTGAGTTGAACTGAAATAGTATGCTTTACCGATCGATTGAGACAGAGCGAATCTCTTAAGCGCTCAGTCCAAGTGCTTAGCGAGTGAAAATACATCTGTATGTACAGGTTCAGATTGCCCTCAGGTAGCCCCTCGTTTAGCTATGAACTCTTCTGCAGCTTCCACTATAGTTGTTTTCGCTCTGCACGTGAGATGCGGATTCATGCCGCCGCTCACATCACGCACTGCGCGTAGGGCACCGAGTGCTGCACTTAGGGCACCACCAAAAAAATTCTCTCTCCAACCCCAGTTCAGCTATACAAAGTGACGAACGCAGCCACTGCGGCCATCATAAAGTAATAACGCTTAGGGCATCAACACGGCCAGCGGCGGCACTGTGCAGATGGGTCGCGCCATCAACTAGGCTTTATCGTTATTATCGCAGGAAGACAAATTCTTATCGTGGGAAGAATTTTTACCGGTATATCGCAAACGAAAAGATATCGCCCATCCCTACTCAATAGGTTTGTATCGCTGTTATTATTAGTGTTTAACGCGCTGCCCTCAGGGCAGAAGCACTCAATAGGTTCATATCACTGTGTTATTATTAGTGTTTAACGCGCTGCCCTCAGGGCAGAAGCACTCAATAGGTTTGTATCGCTGTTATTATTAGTGTTTAACGCGCTGCCCTCAGGGCAGAAGCACTCAATAGGTTCGTATCACTGTGTTATTATTAGTGTTTAACGCACTGCCCTCAGGGCAGAAGCACTCAATAGGTTCGTATCGCTGTTATTATTAGTGTTTAACGCGCTGCCCTCAGGGCAGAAGCACTCAATAGGTTTGTATCACTGTTATTATTAGTGTTTAACGCGCTGCCCTCAGGGCAGAAGTACTCAATAGGTTTGTATCGCTGTTATTATTAGTGTTTAACGCGCTGCCCTCAGGGCAGAAGTACTCAATAGGTTTGTATCGCTGTTATTATTAGTGTTTAACGCGCTGCCCTCAGGGCAGAAGCACTCAATAGGTTTGTATCGCTGTTATTATTAGTGTTTAACGCGCTGCCCTCAGGGCAGAAGTACTCAATAGGTTCGTATCACTGTGTTATTATTAGTGTTTAACGCGCTGCCCTCAGGGCAGAAGTACTCAACCAGATGTAAACGTGGCCGAAGCCGCGTGCAGTGTGAAAGCTGTATCCTTTAACATGGGTACGGAAAAAATACGCACCGCATACGCACTGCAAACAGAGTATGTGTGAAACGAGCGTCAGCAGGTCCCATGCTCGATGTATGCGCCACTTTCATACGGCTTTCTCGTGCCACAGTGCCAACATACTGTTAGAGTTTTGTCCACCACCCTTCTTCCGTCATCATTATATTTTACGGGGAAGCCAAAATGCTCCCATACACGTGATTTGAATAATGCGGGGGGCTTTTCAAGTTCTTCTACTTCTCCGCTAGCCACTGTTGACTGATTAACATGCCAGTTCACGTGAACACATGTGTTTCTCTGAAACTCAGCATCGAGTTTAAAGGAACAAGATTACTTTAAAAACCATTTTCGGCAGAAAAACTGTTTTTAGTCTGCGATCGCTAAACAATTCAGGTTAATCCACAAGTAAAAAAAAAAGAGTGCAATAAATCTGCGGGTCACGTGTGTGCAGAACCGTGGGTCGTGATCCGTACGGATCAACTGCGATCTGTTACACCCCTATTAATTGTTGTATCATTGTTTTAGGGTTAAAAAAAAACTAAAAACTCACTTGGCCGACATGTTCCTGCCCTGCTTCACACAGAATATTAGGTCCGGCCCTTTAAAGCTGTAGTCTACGATGTTGAAAATCAGTCGAGAAAGCCTGAATTTTTAAAAAACTCATCCCGCCCCTCCACACGCAGACCCCTCCCCTCTGTGCGTCACTCCAACAACGTCACTCAGTCAAGCAGGAGTAAACATCGGAACAGAGATGTACCATGTGCTTAGTCGCTTCAATCTAATGACCGCGCTAATGACACATCATATGTAAAGTTGACTTTCCACACTTGAACTTAGTTGCTTCATCAACAATTCAATGTCACCATTGTTGTAACAAAATAGCTCAGAGGCACACGTTTGAGTTCACGCCCACGCAAGATTAGCAACACATGCAATGTTCTATCGGCTCGAACAGAAAACCGCTAACGTTAGGACTATTGAAACAGTCAAGCACTTCAAGAAATATAATTACTTTGACCCGTGATAGGCGATGCTAAACGGCTAACATTCCAATGCCGACCGGCAGCATGATCATGTTGTCAGACTGATAAAAAGCTATTTATGTAATACACCACACCATAAAAGTATAAATAAATGCATACCTGCTCAACAAAAAGTCAGCGTCGGTTTTAAGTCCAAGGTTTCTCTGAAGCTTCCTCAAACGGGCAATGGTGGACCCTATATTGATTCGGCTTTGAGTCCGGCGTTCTTCGCTTTTTTTTTTAAATCTCTGCTCTTTCCTCAATTGACTTTCTCTTTCTTCCAACCTTGATTGTTGGGGTGAGCAGGGGCCGCTTTCTGATGTCTGTTTGTTGGTTTTTCTCCATTGCTGAGTTGATGCTGCCTACTTGCCCGCAAAATTTCATGTCGCAGGAGGGGGCGGGGTGGGGTGCGGTGGGTGGAGACGCGAGTGGAGCAGGGGATTGGATGAGAGCAGTTAACCAATGTAAGCTGTCCGGCCGGACAGCTTACATTGGTCAATTTCTCTGCGGGTGTACACCCAATAGAGTGAATGGATTTTTTCCATTCAAAAAAATTCTTTTTTCTCTTCATATTGTTAGGATTGTACTGTAGAACCATAACCAGCATCTAAACGAGGTTATTAATAATGAACAATCTTTGAAATCGTAGACCATAGCTTTAAGAGCTGTACGGACCAAATTCATTGTAACACCCGATTTCTCATTTAACTCTGTATATGTTCACTAAAGACATATCCGACTGTGTTTACCTGAATACTTGCCAGGACGTGCATTTGTACATATTTTTTACCATTCAAACCCAATAAACTGGTGTTGCGATCTGTCTGAGTGAAAGGCGTGTGCGCGAGTCCGGCAGCGCGAGCACGTCCCGGTCACGCCGCACTTTTCTGTTGCGTTCTTTTTCCTGAGCTACGCGAATATATTTGACTTTTCTGCTTCCATTGTTTAGTGAACAGTCTCACACACACACACACACACACACGTCTTCACTCCTGCTGTCACACATCGACGCACATTAAGAAATACTGCTCTTATTAGAGTGCTGTCATTTTTAAAGTACCGGTACTAATACAATTATTACAATTATCCAACTTACCCAGTCGACGACAAATATTGACGTCGACTGATTAACAGCGTCGACGCAGTCGATTGTATCGACCAATCGCGACAGGCCTAGTAAATAATGATATTATTTTAGAGGTGAACTGTCCCTTTAAAGGGTAACTAAACCCCAGTTCAGTGCTTAACTCCACCCACTGGCAATTTTTGAAAAATGCTGGAAAAGTGGGCAGAGCCCAGCGGAGACAGAGGGAATGAACCGAGGGCGGGGCTGAGCGGAGGGCGTGCACCTGAGACCCGCAGTGACTGATTGATTGACAGCTGTCTGACTTGCGAGTCGCAAAGATGGAGAATGACTGGAATGACGCCAGCAATAGATCAGATATCTGATATACATATAATGTATTTTCATTCAAATGAACTGAAGCAATAAGCAGCGCAGGACCAATAAGTTCAGACCTAATAGCCTAAAACAGATTTCCTCAAATAAAAGACTATATATGCCAGCACGTTACGGTATTGTTGTTCGTTACCACGGCAATCACTTGCGTGTCAGGGTTTGAAAGTGCATCTCATGTATGAAACTTATCTGTACACATGACGGGCGGCAATAATATCGCAAGAAAAGCCTGACGTGTACTGACAACTGCATTATTTAACCGCATTTTCTTCAATACAATGTTAAAGCAAGTGTCAAGTCAGTTTCATTCATAATGTTTCTACTTCAAGTAACATGATAGTTCATACTGGAGTGAAGCCGTTCTCATCGTGTGATTGGGGAAAACATTTCTGAGGGCGTGAGCTCGTGCCAGGGGCGCGGATAGTGAGCCGTTGGAAGTGCCATCCTACGTCACGATGTACCACAACGTCCAATAGGAAAATTCAACTGCAGTAGCCACCGTTCAACCTTAAGAGGGCAGCACTTTGGCGGTTTTACACCATATTTTATAGAATTAAAACACTTTATACTAGGGCTGGGCGATATGGAGCAAAAAATATATCTCGATATATTTTGCTATATCTCGATATATGATATATATCTCGATATCTTTACAGGAAAAATAACCCCCCAAAAACTAATATGCCAAATACCACAAAGTCTTTTTTTTTATTGAAGTGCAAAGAGGTAGGCAGTTCATGTAGGAACAAAGTAGGGATGCAACAATACAGTAAGTCCACAGTTCAATACATACCTCTGTTTTTTTTACCACGGTTTTCGGTTCGGTTCAGATTTTTGCTATTCTATTCTTAGCCGAATGGCAAGAGCTTAAGGTGGAATTTTTAAAAAAAATTTTATTGCAATACTCTTTCTTTATTTTACTTAAAAGACTTGAAAAACCTTACTTAAACTTAAAACTTTACTTTTAAAAAACCTTGTACACATTCCTAGTGTACTGTATAATATAAAATAAATATATATTTATAAAGATTTACACTGGCAGCTCAGAGCTGTACAGCAACATTTAAGTATGAAATTGAATTAATAAATGTAAAAATAAAACACTACATAGACTTCCCTATAAAATATACATTGATTCTTATTAAAGGGTTAGTTCACCCAAAAATGAAAATTCTGTCAGTAATTACTCACCCTCATGTTGTTCCAACCATGTAAGACCTTCGTTCATCTTCGGAACATAATTTAGTATATTTTTGATGAAATCTGAGAGCTGTCTCACTCCTCCATAGGCTTTCAGAGGGAATGAAACTTGATGGCCCAGAATAGTAAGTAAAAACGTCATTTAAGGAGTCCAAATGACTACAGTGGCTCTGTATTAAGTCTATCATGCGATCTCAGTTCTCGCGCGTTGTTTCATTCCCTCTGAAAGCCTATGGAGGAGTGAGACAGCTCTCAGATTTCATCAAAAATATACTAAATTATGTTCCGAAGATGAACGAAGGTCTTACATGGTTGGAACAACATGAGGGTGAGTAATTACTGACAGAATTTTCATTTTTGGGTGAACTAACCCTTTAAAGCTACTGTATTAGTTTTTCAGTCAAGAGCCGTAAATGATTTTGTCTTTGTCTTTTGTTATTTTATTAACCACTAAAGGAATAGTTCACTCAAAAATGAAAATTCTGTCATTGATTACTCGCGCTCAAGTTGTTTTAAACCTGAATAAAGTTCTTTCTTCTGTTGGACATAACATATATTTTGAAGAATATTGGAAACCAAATTGCTGGTAAACAATATATCGATATATACGATATGTCAAAATCCATATCGTGTTTAAAAAATATCTCGATATATTTTAAATATCGAGATATCGCCCACCCCTACTTTATACCCAAATGTCAAAACATTTACTCGAATCAATGAACAGCATTAATAAAGCCCCAGTATTACAGATCATTAACTAAAGAAAGTTGGTTTAGAGTTTAGTTACCCTTTAAGGATGAGCGGCAGCGTGTTCACTAGGCTGCGCTGCTGTCAATGTAAGACCTCTACACATCTCGTTGGCCTCTGTAATGTTGGTCGCAATTCATCAACTAACTGCAAAATTGTGTCGTGGGAGTCTGTTTTTATTTATAAAAATGTTATCATCAAAGCACAGCACGGTCTCCAAAGGTCTCTCCACCATCAAACATCGCTGCTCTTCATCTTATATCATTAATAAATGTAACGCTCTCTCGAAAAAGGATTTTTGTACTGTGATTTTTACCGTTGGATTTCAAAAAGGTTTGAAGTTAGGACACCAGTGGGGTTGTCCTAAAGTTAAGTCAGCTTTTAGGATTTTTTGTCGAGTTAGGATGCTTCTGTAAAACCCATTTCCTATCCATAGTTAAGATAAGATTATGCACTTAAGAAATGTCATTCTGTAATAACGTTTGTCCTAAATGCGGTGCTAACTGAAATTGCCATGGTTACCAAACAGATAAGATAGGATTCTAAAGTTAAGATGTTTCTGTAATACGCCCCCTGGTGACGATGTCTGTGTGTTGGTGGGCGTTGGCTGTGACAGTAAGCTTCTGCACGCATATAGAGCTTACCGCTGTTGGCGCATATGACCTATTATCCTGCCATTACTTATATTCTTTTGTTTTAAAAATACTTAATATTTATCTATTTCAGTTCGTGATTAGGAGATGATGATGAGCACACATGACGATGAGTGCTGCTTATATTTATCAAGCAGTAAAAATGCCTCTTCCCATGCCTGAAATTTCAATCAGTTTGGGCATTTTTATTCAGACTGAGGTGTTTACATGGAGCGTTTTCATTCAGATTAGAATTTTAAACTGACTGTAATCGGAATACAATGCTCCGGATTAATGCACCAAATGAAGACCAATGGTCTTCATGGGTTCCCGCAAACATCTTCTGCAACTACATCACTGTAGTACAATGCTCCGGATAACATCACTGTAGTTGTAGCTCTGTTCTAATTTGATATTACATCTGGTCTCTACCTATCTGGTCTCTGAATTGCAGAGGAGATGCTCACCTCCTGAGTGTTAATACAACAATATTGTGGTTGCTTATTTATGAAAAGAAAAGGCACAGAAAACAAAAATACAAGAAAAGTATACTTTTACTGTATTTTTGTTTTCTGTGCCTTTTCTTTTAACCAACCTGGTCTCATTGTGAAAATGTACCTCTGGCAACGTTTTTGCAAACCGCCAAAATACGTACCAATAAGTACATATCTCTGCAGTTTCAAAGTGAAATGAACACTAGAGGCAGTAAAACAGCAAGCACTTTTTATCGTTTTTTTTTTTTCCATGTAAATGAATACATTTTGGAGTTTGCGTCACTTAATCTGCTCCATATGCTCGGCTTTTTTTATATAAAAAGTTTGCTCAGTAGCTCAGCTGGTACAGATTTGTACTTGTAATAATGAAAGCTCAGGTACGAATCCCGTGAAAGACAAGTCATGATAAAAGAGCTCAAAGATGAGTTCACACAAGCTTAACAAGACATGGTTACTATTGTATTTTTCTCACATTTGCTTTTGTTAACACTATCGGTTAGGTTTAGGGTTTAGTGTAGGTGTACGTTAAAAAAACAATGTCACAAAACGTCAGATTGACGCTCATCTGTTCCGGGAAAAAAACGAAGCTTTTGGCGGCACCCAGTGGACACATCACTTTGAAACTGCAGTGATATGTACATATTGGTACGTATTTTGGGGTTTGCAAAAACGTTGCCAGAGGTACATTTTTGCAATGAGACCAGGCTGCTTTTAACACAATGTAGCAACATAACTGACCTTAGTGCTATTTTGTTGACCTTAGTGCTATTTTGTATTTTGTTGACCTTAGTGCTATTTTGACAAGTTTTACTTGCCAATAGGAAATTGTAAATTTTGAGGGAGTAATGAGTCTGTCTTTGTTGCTTAGATCTTATGATTTTTCTAGTAATTCTATTTGTTTACATTTCAGATGCAGTGAGGTGAGCTGGTCAGTGATGTAATGTTCCTGGCAGCCAAGTTTACTCCATCAAAAGAAAGTGATCCAGGAAATGTGTGAAAATGAGGATGTCCATGATTCATGTTATCTAAAACTAAAATTCAAAAGCACTTGACAACCTCTAAGAATGATAAAATAAACTAGTTAAAAGTAGTTTAATTATAAAACTTATCTTTGCTCTACCTTTTTGTTGTTATATATTGCTGTATTTTATATTTTTGTTTCTCTGGATTTGTTTTGTAATTGCATAAATGAAATGTCATAACTATATTTTATTGTAATATTTGGACCAAAAGGCTGTACAATAAAAATATAATTAGTGAACTTATTATTTACAATCAAGATTTGTTCTTTCATTTTGCACAATCATCAAATAGCAAAGTACAGACTGAATTAAAATGGTAGTTTTATATTTATTTATTGCAGGTTTGAGTGGCACACATTAATTTTAATGCAGTTCGAAAGAAACTTGCTTATTGTAAAGACAGTTTTGCATAGTGATACTAGATCATACATCTCCATTTTTGCATCCAGTAATCATAGACTAGCCAGCTTCAGAGAACTCTTCACTCCTTTAAGTCGTCCAGCTGCTGCCAGCTCACCCAGGTAACTGAAGAATAAAAGAACAAGTCAATAATAAAGCAATTGTTTAAGAATGAAATATATATATATATATATATATATATATATATATATATATATATATATATATATATATATATATATATATCCATCCATCCATCCATCCATCTTCTTCCGCTTATCCGGGGCCGGGTCGCGGGGGCAGCAGTCTAAGCCGAGATGCCCAGACTTCCCTCTCCCTAGACACTTCCTCTAGCTCTTCCGGGGGGACACCGAGGCGTTCCAAGGCCAGCCGGGAGACATAGTCCCTCCAGCGTGTCCTCGGTCTTCCCCGGGGCCTCCTCCCGGTTGGACATGCCCGAAACACCTTCCCGGGAAGGCGTTCAGGAGGCATCCGGAACAGATGCCCGAGCCACCTCAGCTGTCCCCTCTCGATGTGGAGGAGCAGCGGCTCTACTCCGAGTTCCTCCCGAGTGACTGAGCTCCTCACCCTATCTCTAAGGGAGCGCCCAGCCACCCTGCGGAGAAAGCTCATTTCGGCCGCCTGTATCCGGGATCTTGTCCTTTCGGTCATGACCCAAAGCTCATGACCATAGGTGAGAGTAGGAACGTAGATTGACCGGTAAATCGAGAGCTTCGCCTTACGGCTTAGCTCTTTCTTCACCATGACAGACCGGTACATCGACCGCATTACTGCAGAAGCTGCACCGATCCGTCTGTCAATCTCCCGTTCCATCCTCCCCTCACTCGTGAACAAGACCCCTAGATACTTAAACTCCTCCACTTGGGGCAGGAACTCTCCACCAACCTGGAGTGGGCAAGCCACCCTTTTCCGACTGAGGACCATGGCCTCGGATTTGGAGGTGCTGATCCCCATCCCAGCCGCTTCACACTCGGCTGCAAACCGTCCCAATGCATGCTGAAGGTCCTGGTTAGAAGGGGCCAACACGACAACGTCATCCGCAAAGAGCAGAGACGAAACCGTGTGGTCCCCAAACCTGACACCCTCCGGCCCTTGGCTGTGCCTAGAAATTCTGTCCATAAAAATTATGAACAGAACCGGCGACAAAGGGCAGCCCTGCCGGAGTCCAACATGCACCGGGAACAAGTCTGACTTACTGCCGGCAATGCGGACCAAACTCCTGCTTCGGTCATACAGGGACCGGACAGCCCTCAGCAAAGGCCCCCGGACCCCATATTCCCCCAGCACCCTCCACAGGATGCCGCGAGGGACACAGTCGAATGCCTTCTCCAAATCCACAAAACAAATGTGAACTGGTTGGGCAAACTCCCATGAACCCTCCAGCACCCTGTAGAGGGTATAGAGCTGGTCCAGTGTTCCGCGACCAGGACGAAAACCACACTGTTCCTCCTGAATCCGAGGTTCCACTATCGGCCGGATTCTCCTCTCCAGTACCCTGGCATAGACTTTCCCGGGGAGGCTGAGAAGTGTGATCCCCCTATAGTTGGAACACACCCTCCGGTCCCCCTTCTTAAAAAGAGGGACCACCACCCCGGTCTGCCATCCCAGAGGCACTGTCCCCGACCGCCACGCGATGCTGCAAAGGCGTGTCAGCCAAGACAGCCCCACAACATCCAGAGACTTGAGGTACTCAGGGCGGATCTCATCCACCCCCGGTGCCTTGCCACCGAGGAGTTTCTTGACCACCTCGGTGACTTCAGCCCGGGTGATGGACGAGTCCTCCTCTGAGCCCCCAGCCTCTGCTTCCTCAATGGAAGACGTGACGGCGGGATTGAGGAGATCCTCGAAGTATTCCTTCCACCGTCCGACAACATCCCCAGTCGAGGTCAACAGCCGCCCATCGCCACTGTAAACAGCGTTGGTAGGGCACTGCTTCCCCCTCCTGAGGCGCCGGACGGTTTGCCAGAATCTCTTCGAGGCCAGCCGATAGTCTTTTTCCATGGCCTCACCGAACTCCTCCCAGGCCCGAGTTTTTGCCTCCACGACCACCCGGGCTGCAGTCCGTTTAGCCTGTCGGTACCTGTCAGCTGCCTCAGGAGTCCCACAAGCCAGCCAGGCCCGATAGGACTCCTTCTTCAGCTTGACGGCATCCCTTACTTCCGGTGTCCACCACCGGGTTCGGGGATTGCCGCCTCGACAGGCACCGGAGACCTTGCGTCCACAGCTCCGAGCAGCCGCTTTGACAATGGAGGTGGAGAACATGGTCCACTCGGACTCAATATCTCCAGCCTCCCTCGGGATCCGGTCGAAGCTCTGCCGGAGGCAGGAGTTGAAGATCTCTCTGACAGGAGACTCGGCCAAACGTTCCCAGCAGACCCTCACAGTACGCTTGGGTCTACCGAGTCTATCCAGCTTCCTCCCCCGCCATCGGATCCAACTCACCACCAGGTGGTGATCAGTTGACAGCTCCGCCCCTCTCTTCACCCGAGTGTCCAAGACATATGGCCGCAGATCAGATGAAACGACCACAAAGTCGATCATTGACCTACGACCTAGGGTGTCCTGGTGCCATGTGCACTGATGGACACCCTTATGCTTGAACATGGTGTTCGTTATGGACAAACTGTAACTAGCACAGAAGTCCAATAACTGAACACCACTCGGGTTCAGATCAGGGGGGCCGTTCCTCCCAATCACGCCCCTCCAGGTTTCACTGTCATTGCCCACGTGGGCGTTGAAGTCCCCCAGTAGAACGACGGAGTCCCCAGTCGGAGCACTTTCCAGCACCCCTCCCAGGGACACCAAGAAGGCCGGGTACTCCGCACTGCCGTTCGGCCCATAGGCACAAACGACAGTGAGAGACCTATCCCCGAGCCGAAGCCGCAGGGAAACGACCCTCTCGTTCACCGGGGTAAACTCCAACACATGGCAGCAGAGCTGGGGGGCTATAAGCAAACCCACACCAGCCCGCCGCCTCTCACCATGGGCAACTCCAGAGTGGTAAAGAGTCCATCCCCTCTCGAGGAGTGTGGTTCCAGAGCCCAAGCCATGCGTGGAGGTGATTCCGACTATCTCTAGTCGGAACCTCTCAACCTCACGCACAAGCTCAGGCTCTTTCCCCGCCAGCGAGGTGACATTCCATGTCCCAAGAGCCAGTTTCCGTGTCCAGGGATCGGGTCGCCTAGGCCCCCGCCTTCGACTGCTGCCCGATTCGCTTTGCACCGGCCCCTTACGGTCCCTCCCGTGAGTGGTGGGCCCACGGGAAGGTGTCCCCACGTCGCTCCTTCGGGCTGAGCCCGGCCGGACCCCGTGGGGGAAGGCCCGGCCACCAGGCGCTCGCATACGAGCCCCAACCCCAGGCCTGGCTCCAGGGTGGGGCCCCGGCTGCGCCATACCGGGCGACGTCACGGTCCTCCTTCTTTTTGTCATCATAAGGGGTTTGTTAACTGCTCTTAGTCTGACCCGTCACCTAGGACCTGTTTGCCTTGGGAGACCCTACCAGGGGCATATAGCCCCGGACAACATAGCTCCTAGGGTCATTCGGGTACTCAAACCCCTCCACCACGTTAAGGTGGCAGTCCATGGAGGAGTATATATATATATATATATATATATATATATATATATATATATATATTTTTTTTTTTTTTTAAATGTGATTTGATATTGTAATTTGTGATATGACATTATTATCATCTTTTTTTCTGGATTGGAATGGAGTACTGTTTTTTTATGTAACATCCTGCCATGGGACTACAGATGTAAATGAGCTTTTAAGCTAACTCACACAACAACTGTGATGTGCATGGTCACTGTTAAATAAACTAAACATGTATACAGTTACTAGACTATAAAACTAGTAAAAAAAAGATAAACTGAAAATAAAAACCGGATAAAAATACGTATACTATATAGAACAAATGGAGCAGAGCGTAAAACACTAATAATAACACAGCGATACGAACCTATTGAGTGCTTCTGCCCTGAGGGCAGCACGTTAAACACTAATAATAACACAGTGATACAAACCTATTGAGTGCTTCTGCTTTGAGGGCAGCGCGTTAAACACTAATAATAACACAGTGATACGAACCTATTGAGTACTTCTACCCTGAGGGCAGCGCGTTAAACACTAATAATAACACAGTGATACGAACCTATTGAGTACATTTGCCCTGAGGGCAGCGCGTTAAACACTAATAATAACACAGTGATACAAACCTATTGAGTGCTTCTGCCCTGAGGGCAGCGCGATAAACACTAATAATAACACAGTGATACAAACCTATTGAGTGCTTCTGCCCGGAGGGCAGCGCGATGAACACTAATAATAACACAGTGATATGAACCTATTGAGTACTTTTGCCATGAGGACAGTGCGTTAAACACTAATAATAACACAGTGATATGAACCTATTGAGTACTTTTGCCCTGAGGGCAGCGCGTTAAACACTAATAATAACACAGTGATACAAACCTATTGAGTGCTTCTTCCCTGAGGGCAGCGCGATGAACACTAATAATAACACAGTGATACGAACCTATTGAGTGCTTCTGCCCGGAGGGCAGCGAGATGAACACTAATAATAACACAGTGATATGAACCTATTGAGTACTTTTGCCCTGAGGGCAGTGCGTTAAACACTAATAATAACACAGTGATATGAACCTATTGAGTACTTTTGCCCTGAGGGCAGCGCGTTAAACACTAATAATAACACAGTGATACGAACCTATTGAGTGCTTCTGCCTTGAGGGCAGTGCGTTAAACACTAATAATAACACAGTGATACTAACCTATTGAGTGCTTCTGCCCTGAGGGCAGTGCGTTAAACACTAATAATAACACAGTGATATGAACCTATTGAGTACTTTTGCCCTGAGGGCAGTGCGTTAAAAACTAATAATAACACAGTGATACGAACCTATTGAGTGCTTCTGCCTTGAGGGCAGTGCGTTAAAAACTAATAATAACACAGTGATATGAACTTATTGAGTACTTTTGCCCTGAGGGCAGAGCGTTAAACACTAATAATAACACAGTGATACAAACCTATTGAGTGCTTCTGCCTTGAGGGCAGCGCGTTAAACACTAATAATAACACAGTGATACGAACCTGTTGAGTGCTTCTGCCCTGAGGGCAGCGCGTTAAACACTAATAATAACACAGTGATATGAACCTATTGAGTACTTCTGCCCTGAGGGCAGCGTGTTAAACACTAATAATAACACAGTGATACGAACCTATTGAGTACTTCTGCCCTGTGGGCAGCGCGTTAAACACTAATAATAACACAGTGATACGAACCTATTGAGTACTTCTGCCCTGAGGGCAGCGCGTTAAACACTAATAATAACACAGTGATACAAACCTATTGAGTACTTCTACCCTGAGGGCAGCGCGTTAAACACTAATAATAACACAGTGATACGAACCTATTGAGTGCTTCTGCCCTGAGGGCAGCGCGTTAAACACTAATAATAACCAGGGCTTAAAAACGGAAAAAAATATCAATCGGTTCACTCCGAGCAGAATCGATATTCTAGCGTTTCCGTTTTTGCGTTCCTCAATAAACATTACTGTTCCGAAAACGGTTTGATATGAAAAAATACTGGTTAATAACGTTATTTTAATTTAGCCTATACTTTAAACAAATATGTATAAATAGACTTATTTTCACTCAATAACAATATAACGCATGGTAATTAAACTTGAATATTTATTTCATAACATTTTTAAAACCAGAAATACATGCATTAATTACAAAGCATAAACAGCAGACCTGTTTTAATGGAGCGTTAGACAATCTAAAGTGGCCCTCTTGTGCCGAATTATTTTCAGAAGAGTGATAACATTCTTTGTACATAACTTTTTTTCAACACAACTTGTTTTAAAAATTGCATGAATAAAGAATAAATAAACTGGATAACCATTGCTCTTTTAATGCACCGTCAACTGCTAATTTCAAAGCAAACACTGCGCAACACGTCCTTGCATCATATAATCAAATTCAGTCAGCTAATAAAGCTTGATCATTTAATGCAATTTAACATACCATTTAATACGAAGCATCAACCGTCTATATAGAAAACATTGACCTGTCCTGTATTGGCAATCTGAAAGACTATAGGAAAAATGTTTGATAGATGCTAGTAGCCTGCTTGGACAGGCTTAAACAAAATCCATAAACTAGCCTAAATCAGTCTATTTGAGTTTAGAGTCCGTACTGCTTATTTAAACGTTCGAAAAGAATGTCCTCCAATACCTGCACATTCATAGTAGACCTCAGCGGGGAAAGAAATGTACTTGAGGCATGAAAATGCGCGCTCTATACTGACTTGCGTACCGGTAGATTCATAGATGACTGCTGCGCGGGCATTTCACTCACGCTTGATAAGTCAACGTCACATGCCGTATTCATGATTGGTCACTGCCAAATTAAAATATTAAAGAGAACGATAAAATAACGTTATTAACCAGTTAATGGTAATTTCAAATTAACGTTTCTGTTCAGAACGATTCAAATTGATTTTGATTTCGTTTCCGTTTTTGTTCCTCTTAAAATTTCGTTCGTTTCCGGTTTTCGTTTTCGTTCCTTGAACCGGTTCAGAGCCCTGATAATAACACACTGATACAAACCTATTGAGTACTTCTACCCTGAGGGCAGCGCGTTAAACACTAATAATAACACATTGATACAAACCTATTGAGTACTTCTACCCTGAGGGCAGCGCGTTAAACACTAATAAAAACAGTGATACAAACCTATTGAGTACTTCTGCCCTGAGGGCAGCGCGTTAAACACTAATAATAACACAGTGATACAAACCTATTGAGTACTTCTACCCTGAGGGCAGCGTGTTAAACACTAATAATAACACAGTGATACAAACCTATTGAGTACTTCTACCCTGAGGGCAGCGCGTTAAACACTAATAATAACACAGTGATACGAACCTATTGAGTACTTCTGCCCTGAGGGCAGCGCGTTAAACACTAATAATAACACAGTGATACGAACCTATTGAGTACTTCTACCCTGAGGGCAGCGCGTTAAACACTAATAATAACACAGTGATACGAACCTATTGAGTGCTTCTGCCTTGAGGGCAGCGCGTTAAACACTAATAATAACACAGTGATACAAACCTATTGAGTACTTCTGCCCTGAGGGCAGCGCGTTAAACACTAATAATAACACAGTGATATGAAACCTATTGAGTACTTCTGCCCTGAGGGCAGCGCGTTAAACACTAATAATAACACAGTGATACGAACCTATTGAGTACTTCTACCCTGAGGGCAGCGCGTTAAACACTAATAATAACACAGTGATACGAACCTATTGAGTATCTGAGGGCAGCGCGTTAAACACTAATAATAACACTGTGATATGAACCTATTGAGTGCTTCTGCCTTGAGGGCAGCGCGTTAAACACTAATAATAACACAGTGATACGAACCTATTGAGTACTTCTACCCTGAGGGCAGCGCGTTAAATACAAATAATAACACAGTGATACGAACCTATTGAGTACTTCTGCCCTGAGGGCAGCGCGTTAAACACTAATAATAACAGCGATACGAACCTATTGAGTACTTCTACCCTGAGGGCAGCGCGTTAAACACTAATAATAACAGCGATACGAACCTATTGAGTACTTCTACCCTGAGGGCAGCACGTTAAACACTAATAATAACAACACAGTGATACGAACCTATTGAGTACTTCTACCCTGAGGGCAGCGCGTTAAACACTAATAATAACACAGTGATACGAACCTATTGAGTACTTCTGCCCGGAGGGCAGCGCGTTAAACACTAATAATAACACAGTGATACGAACCTATTGAGTACTTCTACACTGAGGGCAGCACGTTAAACACTAATAATAACAGCGATACGAACCTATTGAGTACTTCTACCCTGAGGGCAGTGCGTTAAACACTAATAATAACACAGTGATACGAACCTATTGAGTACTTCTGCCCGGAGGGCAGCGCGTTAAACACTAATAATAACACAGTGATACGAACCTATTGAGTACTTCTACCCTGAGGGCAGCGCGTTAAACACTAATAATAACAGCGATACGAACCTATTGAGTACTTCTACCCTGAGGGCAGCGCGTTAAACACTAATAATAACACAGTGATACGAACCTATTGAGTACTTCTGCCCTGAGGGCAGCGCGTTAAACACTAATAATAACAAAGCGATACAAACCTATTGAGTGCTTCTGCCCTGAGGGCAGCGCGTTAAACACTAATAATAACAGCGATACGAACCTATTGAGTACTTCTACCCTGAGGGCAGCGCGTTAAACACTAATAATAACAGCGATACGAACCTATTGAGTACTTCTACCCTGAGGTTAGCGCGTTAAACACTAATAATAACACAGTGATACGAACCTATTGAGTACTTCTACCCTGAGGGCAGCGCGTTAAACACTAATAATAACACAGTGATACGAACCTATTGAGTACTTCTGCCCGGAGGGCAGCGCGTTAAACACTAATAATAACACAGTGATACGAACCTATTGAGTACTTCTAACCTGAGGGCAGCGCGTTAAACACTAATAATAACACAGTGATACGAACCTATTGAGTACTTCTGCCCTGAGGGCAGCGCGTTAAACACTAATAATAACAAAGCGATACAAACCTATTGAGTACTTCTGCCTTGATATCATCTGAATTTTTGCATCAGCTCCACAGACAGCGAGCAGTTTTGGAAAAGCATTTTTTACTGCAGTGACACGGTAACACTTTGCATTAGTTAACATGAACTAACCGTGAACAACATCTCTGTTCAGCATTAGTTCATCTTTGTTAACGTTAGTTCATAATATCCAGCTGTTCATGGTTTGTTCATGTTAGTTCACAGTGCATTAATGTTAGTAAGATTTTAATAATGCATTAGTAAATTGTAGCAATTATGGACGCAGACATATAGATGAGTTAATCTTCCAATGATTCGATCAAATTAACATCCTTTTCAACAAAGCACAATTCAGCTCCAGGAAATCGATCATCATCACGAGGGAGATGGGGGCTTGATTCTGCCCCTGAGCTACTAGTTCTGACTTCCTATGGACTCGCCACCAAACTCAGTTAAAAGAGGACAAAGGGCTCGTGGTTGTCACAAGACAAAGAAACAACCAGATCTCTGTCTTTGCATGACCAGCAAATGAACTCCACGTGACAGCTAAAACTCCAAGTAAGCTCACAGAAACTGTTAGCTTATGGAGTACATCAAATAACTGATTATTGGACTTTCATTCAAATAGCCTTCGACATAACTTGTTAGTGTGTTTACAACTAATACACGTTAGTTAGACTATTAGGCATGTATATTACTCACAATTCATGCAATTATGTAACTATTGAATGAGTGGATGAAAAAGCATTGTGTTTGATACCGGTGTGTTCGTATGGGTATAATCCAACAGATGAGCTGAATGAAATCTTTATAGAATTGATCATGTCCTTATAGCAGGGCCGGCCCGTGGCATAGGCGGAATAGGCAAATGCTAGGGGCGCCACTCGTCCATAGGGGCGCCAAAATGTATTAATGATACTATTTTATTAATATTATTGATGTTATTACTGAAATATTACCACATAAAGCGCAAAGAAAACGTAATTAAGTCCCCCGCCTCTCTCTGGTCCGCCTCATCAATCTCCCCCCGCCGATCTACTTGAAGTGCGTCAGAAATACAACGCGCGATCAGTTTATCGTTAGAGGAATTTGTTGTGTCGCGTCGCCTCTCGCCGCATCCAACGCAGACAGGATTGCTTTCATATTTTAGGGTGCTTGGCCGTTCGCGCCAGGTGTTGACACGGTGTAAGTTGCCTGATTATTTATGACGGATGGCCGAATTGAAGTGTCTAAAAAGACAGAAGCCCTCTGATGCAGGGAAGATAAGGGATACACTGCTCTTCTTACATAGTATTTGTGTATTGTTTCTAGTCTAAATATCTAAAATTCCTAAATCAAGGTGCATTTACTAGATAAGTTAAATGACAGAAGATAGTTTTCTTGTTTTCTTGAAAATAAAATCAAAATGAAGTGAGTTTTTGCTTAAAACAAGCAAAATTGTTTGCCAATGGAGTGGAAAAATAATAATCTTGTTTCTGATTGAAATCTTGTTTCTGTCCCAAACAGAAATAAGATTATTTTTCTCACCCCATTGGCAGATAATTTTGCTTGTTTTAAGCAAAAACTCAAGACATTTTTCTTGTTTACTTGAAAATAAAATCAAAATGAAGTATGTAATTTTACTTATCTAGTAAATGCACCTTGATTTAAGAATTTTTTGATATTTGGACTGGAAACAAGAAAAAGATTCTAAATAAGAAGAGCATTTTTTTGCCGTGTAAAGACAGAAGTAAAGTGATGTAGGCAAATTAATGAACAGTTTATTTAATTGCATAGTAGTAAAATACTAATGTTTGCTAATTAATTCCAGTTATTTTTACCTTAAACTTTATGCAAGCAGCTGTTCTGGGTTCTCCAGAGACCACAGCCAGTGTGATTTTGTAAAAAATAAATAATATAAAAATATTAAACGCATGTAATATCACTTTTTTAATAGCCTTATGTTTTTACTCTGCAGTTGTGCAGTTTTAAGGGGGTGTATAGCAATTTTAAAATGTAGTTGCCGAAATTAGTAATGATATTTATATACAGGTTTATTTAAAATGACAACTATTTATGTAAAATTCGTATTAAATATCAAAATTTCTCAGTTGAATTCCTGGTGAAAACATGAATGCTCATAGTTTAGTGGAAGATTGCTGCCATCTACTAGAAAACAAACCCTTTTGCTAGTTCTCAATGAATAGTTTGTGCATGAATGTTAGATGCAATTACTCTTGCTATTTGTGTTTAGGCTGTAATGTGGCATAGGTGCAATATTTGTACAGTTTTACTATCATCAGCCTTTAAAAAATAATAATAATATCATGAACATAATGACGGGGTAGAATGGACTGGACATCATATAAAACAACAACAACAATAAAAATAAAACATCAATGCATTACAAAAATAAAACACGATTTTTCATACGATTGTTTCCACAACTTAGACTGATAACGTGTAGCGTAGTGCTAAACCTTGATACAAGGGGCACCAAGTAAAATCTTGCCTAGGGCAGCAAATTGGTCAGGGCCGGCCCTGCCTTATAGTAAGAAATTAGGTCTAAATGTACTCTCTGCTTAAGAGCAGGAAACTAAATTCTATAGTTAACCCAATTTTGTGGGAGGGGTGGAGACACAGTCACCCCTGAAGCCTAATTGGCCAGAACCCATCCAGGGGATGGGCAAATGTTTGAGTTTAATCTCAGAACACGAACAAAAAGTTCTGTCTGCAGTTCTGTCTACAGTTCTGTCTGCAGTTCTGTCTACAGTTCTGTACAGTTCAGACCAGAAGCAGTGCAGAGTTCAGCTCAAGTTCGGTTCCAGTTCGGTTCGAGCTGGTTCGCGGCCTGTTCGCAGTTCAGAGATGAGCTCAGTCCTAGCAGTTTGACCAGAGTGAGTTCTGAACGGAGCTCCCAGGAGACGGTCTGACTATTGTGACAGACCAACATCAGAGAAAATGGGTTAACAACGATTTCATTCAGGCCATCTGCTTTTCTCTCACTTTCCTTTCTTTTACTTAAAGTTTATTTTATTTCCGTTAAGTCTCGGGTTCTGTTAAGTTTCGCCGCAAAAGTCTCTCAACAACGAGTTTCTAACAGCGCGCTCCAACTTCAAACAACGCCCACAAGACTTTCATCCAGCCGCCAACACGCCACGTGGTTGGCTTCCCCAGACGTCGACCAGACCTTCAGCGAATCAAAGATCCGGGAAAATCCCTGTACAGCCAGAAAAAGGGAATTCCCCCTTGTCAGACGACACGCGAAACCCAAACGCAAGTAGCGCCTTTTTGATTCCAAGCTGAACTGGTGCGTTAGATCAAATGTAATAACCCTGCCTAAGAAACGATAGGAGGTTAAATTACTGATCAATGGTTTCTTCAGGTCATGTTTCATAAATGCATAGATTGCTTAGGATTTCATAATTTCTCTCTCTTAGAACTTATTCTTTCCTCACCTTCTTCCTTTCTGCAACGTGTGAATGTGCGAGTGTGTGTGTTTATGTTAGATATTAGTTTGATGTGTTAGATTAATCAATAAAGTTCCGTTTGTATTCAAAGATAACTGTTCTTGTGTTGTGTGCTTATCAATTTAATGTCTTGAACTGCCGATCTAAGTTACCTGGCTGTTAAATAGTGTTTCACTATTCGGATATTAATATCCGCTGCAGAGTTGATATTTACGGCCCGTTCAAATGAACGCTGGACGAGTCATTTGCTCGGCTGTAAAATAGACTCTCAAAATTCCCTATGAATTCATTAAATTCATTCATTTGAGCTAAAAATACATGTTTCCCTTTAACAGAGCCCCCTTTAAGTTCTTACATATCGGCGGACGAATAAGTTAAGGTGTAAACATTAATTCTGAATTATTTATAAATTATAGTGTCATTTGAGTCTCTTTCATTTTAATTCAGTTCCCCGTTGAGTTATTATTTTATCTGACTCATTGTCGCTACAAAATGTTGAAATTAAAATTAACAAAGATAAATAAATGCTTTATAAGTGCAGTTCATTATTAGTTCATGTTAACAAATGTAGTTAACTAATCCAGTGGTTTTCAAACCTGTCCTGGAGGACCCCCAGCACTGCACATTTTGTATGTCTCCCTCATCTAACACACCTGATTCAACTCATGAGCTCATTATTATAGACTGCAAGACCTGAAGTGGGTGTGTCAAATATGGGAGACATACAAAATGTGCAGTGCTGGGGGTCCTCCAGGACAGGTTTGAAAACCACTGAACTAATGTATACCTTATTAAGTGTTACCAGTGACACCATAAGCAGCTTTGATGTGGTCGAGCGATGAAGCAGTCAAATTAAAATGCATGTGATAGGACATTTAGACCAGTGTTTCCCAACCTTTTTTCAGACATGGCACCCTTTGAAAATGTTCTCCATTTTGTGGCACCCCCTCGCATACGTTACGTTAGGGGTGTAAAGGTACAGTTTGCTCACGGTTCGGTTTGTATCACAGTTTTAGGTTCACGGTTTCGGTACGGTTCAGTATTTCCTATGTTCAGGGAAAAAATAACTACTGTCAAATAAAAATAAAGAAAATAATAAGAACAAATCATTTAAATACAAGCAGCAGCACAAATAAATACTATTGAGCAAAGATACTAATAAAATAAACTATGCTTTTCAGGTTTTTCAGGTAGGCCTATATCTATCATTAGTTTTCAGGTACAGAAATTGATCAAATGTAAAATAACATAGCATATTTGACTGTATAAATGAAAGATTAATCCTATTAAACTTACAAAAGCTATTCAATCAAGAGCAGTGAGTGATGTCCTTGTCTTTTGTTGTTTGACATTAAACAGACAGCAGTAAAGGCTACTGCCCCTTTAAGACTGCCCCTAAAGCTCGGATATGCCGCGTCGTCTTTCTCGACTGTATAAAGTTTACTTAAGGCATATACAGACTATGTCTGCTAGAATACTCATCAAGATGGACATGTTGACATACTTAGTTAACTAATTTATACCTTATTAAGTGTTACCAGTGATACCATAAGCAGCTTTGATGTGTTCGAGCGATGAAGCAGTCAAATTAAAATGCATGTGATAGGACATTTAGACGATGATTATACATGGATTTCTCGGCGACGTCATCACTGCTTGCGCACGCACCCGAGAGGCAGAAAGAAGAAACCTCTCGTGTTGTAGGTTGGTAGCGGCGTGTCTGTAAGTCAAAATGCCAAGGAGTTGCTGCGTGGTTAATTGTACCAACAGAGCCAGTGCTGGGTGCCTGATGTTTAACATACCTAGGGGGAAGCATGCGTTTGCCAAAAACTTATTTTTGTTATTGCAGGTACATTTTGATAGGTAGACGTACCCTGCCATGCGTTTGCAGTTAGCCGTGAGGATGTACCCAAGGGCCTTGTGGACATACACCCATGCATCATAAGGCTTGGCTTTAATCCCTGGCCTTTGACTAGGGAGCACACCTGATCTCAACACGCAAAAATCCGGTGCAGCATCAAAGTATTTAACAAGCTGACCGCACGTAGTTGTCACCGGGTGAAAACCTGGTAAATCCAAAAAGATTCCTCATTGGTTCTAAATCTGGCTCTGTTGAGTGTTGGCCATAACGAGCGCCAGCTGAAGCAAATCAGCTGTGCTTCATTGAAGCATGTGCTCAGGAAAAGGAGCATAAAAAGGCAGTGTTTGCGCAGTGTGGGAGGACGGGTAGGCAGCAGTGTGTGTTCTGACAGCGGCGGTGAAAGAGGAAGGCTGAAGGTTTAATGCCGGATCGGAGTTCTACTGTGAGATTCCCCGAGGCATGCTCATTTAGTGAGTTTTCTGAAGAAACCACGAACAGCAACGTAAT
The DNA here is from genome assembly GCF_949357685.1 of Gobio gobio. Taxonomy (NCBI): domain Eukaryota; kingdom Metazoa; phylum Chordata; class Actinopteri; order Cypriniformes; family Gobionidae; genus Gobio; species Gobio gobio. Next base: position 31,955,403 of record NC_137118.1, on the reverse strand, counting down.
GAAGTAAGTGAGAGAGGAAACCACTGCAGGATATTGAGTGACTCACCGAGGAAAAGTTAAGTGCACCCTTCATTTGATTACCCGTTGAGAAAACCACAGTTGAAGATTGACCATCACCAGAGTGCAACTAACCTTTGTTTGTGGGCAGTGTGTGTGATCTTGTTGACAGAACGAAGCGTAGTAACTGGAACAGCTGGGAGGATCGTTGCTGTGTTCACGCTGATCTTCTGAAAACGTTATTCCTTGAGTCATCCACCCTACAGAGAGAAGAGAAACGAGTCGATTAATCACTGTGGAGATGAAGTGAGTTTGCAGTGTCTGAAAGAGTGAAGTGCACACGTGTGAAGATTTATAAGAGTGATTTATGCACAAGTGTGGTGAGATCAAACGACTGCGTTTCTCTCTGAAACTTTGATGGATGAATATTGACTTATGACTGTGAAGATCCCTTCAAATTGATCTGTCTCAAGCTGTGTCCAGGTTCCCACTTGAGTGTACGGTGTGGAGGGAAAGAGCTCAACGCACCCCGAGGACCACACTCCACGAGCACTGTCTGTCCCTCAGAAGAGGTGAGGAAGCTGCTGTCATTCGATCGGCTGTTCTATGAACACATCCACAAGCCGAGTCTGAGCACCGTCACTGTCTGTCCCTCAGAAGAGGTGAGGAAGCTGCTGTCATTCGATCGGCTGTTCTATGAACACGTCCACAAGCCGAGTCTGAGCACCGCCACTGTCTGTCCCTCAGAAGAGGTGAGGAAGCTGCTGTCATTCGATCGGCTGTCCTAAGAACACTTTCACGGGCCAAATACTTACCTGCTCTGTCCGTGGGGAAAGTTGAAGGCGAGAAGAAGCCTCTGTCCGTCCTACAAGCACCTTCTGACGGGTCAAAGAAATTACTGTCCCACCCACGAGTCAGTAGAGAAGAGGAATATCCCCCAGTTCCTCTTCCCAAATCGGGTTCCAGCCACGAACATTCTCAGCACTGTTTTTATTGTTTTAAATTAATAAACAAAACTTACCTTTGAAAGTCATTCTGTTGTCCGCCTCTTGGTATCCTCAGGTGTCTGCTCCTCCGGAGTGTGGTAATCGTCCCTCGGCCCTAACATTGGTTACATAGTTGTATGCATCGAGGGATTTGTACGCTCTAATACTTTCTCTAGTATACACACTTGGTGTCTGAATTAGATAATTGTATATATCAGGCGATTCAATTGCTGGCCATTTTTTGTCATCCACAATCCACAGATCGTCATGTATAGCGTAATTAAGGATCTGGCAAGATCTCACCATTGCTGACAGTACGTTTTTTTATATATATAATCGGCACGGTCGGAGGTACTAAGGCTTCCCACGTAATCCATTGTCAAATATTTTATTTACAGTTTAGTATTTTGTGTATATATGTGCAGTCATGAAATGTGGCACGTAAATAAAAACAAATTTGCGCTGTCCAGTAGATGCGGCTAGTACATTACTAGCCTAACATTCATACATGTATCACAGCAACACTGCAAAATTAAAGACAGACAAACAGATCCAACTAAAATCACGTTTTATTGAGTCAGCAGTTATATACAAACAATAAGGAAAGCTTCAATACTTAAGGTTGTTGCAGTAGCGGACCAGCTCAGCGATCTGTCTTTCTGCCTCCAGGATGCGCACGCACCCTGTAATGTTTGTAAACAGGAAACCCGTGTATTAGCTCTGTGCATTTCTAATGTTCGCTAATTATCTTAGTAAACGTTGGAGGATGTTGAAATTTTAACAAAATTGAAAGTAAATACACTTACCTTGTTATGAATGCATTCTCTCCAGATCAGCGATAACGGCTCAGTCTGGGGGATTCCCTCCACATGTACAAAACTCTTGGCCCGCCTCTGCTTCAATTTCATTGGTTGAATCTGTAAACCAATCATTTTCCTTTCTGCCCTCAGAACATGTTTGAGTAAGTAAAACTCCCATCTGCCGGTGCACAAGCTACTAAAGGTATAGGGAAAACATGAAATGGATTTCAGGAGAAATAGGTTTTGTTAGTGTATAGTGTAAGGCCAGTCGAATGGATTTGGGAAATGGATCTGCCGGGATTTTATATTTTCGGAGCTGGAAAGAAAGACGTATTTGCAATCACATCGATATTGCCCGCATAATCATACAGTATGATCAAATATTGGGGGGGGACAAATTGTCCTTCTTTGAAAATTGGGGGGGACGTGTCCCCCTGTCCCCCCATAGAATTACGCCTATGTCGTCAAATAAGCTTACTTAATGTGGACTATAAAATTATTGCTAAAGCTTTAGCTCGGCGACTCAAATCGGTTCTGCCTTACATCGTCAACCCAGATCAGACAGGTTTCGTGAAGTCCAGATATGGTACTGATAATATTCGCAGAGTGTTGAATATTATTGACCATTTAAATACTACTAAGGAACCTGCCTTCATTGTATCTCTCGACGCTGAAAAGGCGTTTGATAGGGTGGAATGGCCGTTTCTTTTTGCGGTATTAGAAAAAATTGAACTAGGATCTAACTTTATCGGTTTGGTTAAACTTTTATATTCTAACCCTATAGCTCAAATTAACACTAACAGAGTGTTGTCTAACAGATTTTCAATATGTAGAGGCTGTCATCAAGGCTGCCCACTCTCGCCATTGTTATTCTCTTTGGTTATCGAGCCACTGGCTGTTGCTGTGAGAACTAACATTAATATACATGGTATTAAAATAGGCCTAGAGGAACATCGTATATCCCTTTATGCAGACGATGTTCTGCTCTATCTTAAATATCCCGAGACCTCTACTGATGCAATTCTTGCTGTAATTGAAAAATATAGTAATTTCTCAGGATATAAGATTAACTTAGACAAATCTCAAGCTCTGTATTTGCACGTTCCCTCTGAAGCCATTATTAAATCGCCTTTTAATCTAGCACTTTCTGGATTTAAATATTTGGGAATCAATGTCATGCCTAATTTGGCCGATTTATATAAAGCCAACTATCCCCAGTTAATTACGAAAATTAATCATGACCTCTCAGATTGGTCGATTCTTCCAAATTCTTTTTTTGGCAGGATTAATGTTATAAGAATGAACATTCTTCCGAGATTGAATTTTTTGTTTCAAAATTTGCCATGTTACTTAAATACAGATTTTTTTAAAAGGATTAACTCTTCAATTTCAAAGTACATTTGGAATCATAAAAAACCTAGACTCAAACTTTCTGTTTTGATGAAACCAAGGGATTTGGGTGGGGTTTTACTCCCTAATTTTCAGTTATATTTTTGGTCGGCACAAATTAAACACATGTTAAATTGGTTTCTTAACAGATCTGATTCACGTTGGACTGGGATTGAATATTCAAGATGCTTTCCTAGAATGCTATGCTCTTTGCTATTTATTCACAATATACAAAAAATAGAATCTCTGACTAATATTTTCACTGTGTCAAATACTCTTTTGGTGTGGAAGGATGTTAAGAAATATTTAGCTATTCCAAATAAGATATCTTTTAAGTCTCCTATCGCATTCAATCCTGATCTTCCCCCAGCCGTACAGAATATTGGTCTTTTGTCCTGGAGGTCGAGAGGAGTGTCTGAGTTTAGCCATTTATTTGATAATGGTCAGATGAGGTCATTCCAGTCGCTAAAGCAGGAATTTAACCTGCCCAGTAAAGATTTGTATACATTTCTTCAATTACGGCACTTTTTGGAGTCACACTCAAAAGAAGGTAATATGCGATTTGATCTTACTGAAGTGGAAAAACAGTTTCTCTCTTCTTTTCTCTGAGTTAAATGCTTTGCTGTCTAATGTTGGTCCTTCATCCTTCGACCTCTTGAGGGTGATCTGGGAAAGGGACTTAGGATCAAATTTTAGTGATGAGGAGTGGTTATCTGTTTGTACATGTGTTTTCCCCAAAGGTATCTCAATTTCGGCTCACAAACAAAATTATAAATTTATCCACAGGACTTATTTAACTCCAGTTCGCCTTCATAAAATGTTCCCTAATTCCTCTCAGTTATGTTTCAAATGTAGGACACACATTGGCACAGTGATGCATATGTTTTGGGAGTGTGATAAAATCCAAGGTTACTGGAAAGAGATCCATAAGACTATTCAAAAGATTATTGGAAAGCCCTTTGCATTATCTCCAAATGTTTACCTTCTGAACTGTAAAACTGGTCTGCGCCTCAACTGTTATAAAGAGAATGTATTGAACTTCTGTATATACTTAGCGAAAAAATTTATATTATTACTATGGTCAACTCCTCAGATACCTTCAGTTAATATGTGGATAAGTCAGGCCACTACTCTTTTACCTCTGGAAAAACTAACATACGATCTGCAGCAAAGATCAGATGCTTTCTGGCGCACTTTGTCGTCTTTGTGGAATTTTCTGGAAGATGCTTAGTGACTGATATATCCTTGTAGTTATTGGTCTATAAAATGTCCCTGTCATTTATTTACTGTGATATGCTCTGCTGTATTATTATTATTTTATTTGAATATTATATATTTTTGTAAGAACATGTATATAAGGATTGTAAGATGTGCTGTTGTGAGATGCCAGTACCACTGTGTTGTGTTATTGTAAAATACATATGTGTATATATATAATAAATATATATATTAAAAAAAAAAAAAAAAAAAAAAAAAGAAAAGCTTTCCAACGCTGGAGAGACGTTAGAGAGGGGGAAGGCCTGAAAACGGATGCTGAAGTTGCGTTGTTTCTGCTCCATACGTTAGTAACATTTGTTTATATGCTGTAGCGTCTTAGGGTTACATATATATTTAAATTAAAAATTAGCTCAATAGGGAATTGTGGGTATTAATATTTAGGGATTTATGATCAATCACAACGGGTTATAATCTAATCACAAATCTCCAAAATCACCCAAAAGGGGAATACCTAACCTCTGTATTTATACAATATATAATATATACATGGTTAACAACAAATTATTGCAATTAACTACAGATATATCTATTAAATAATCACAGAATAACCTAGGGAGTTGATTCAAAATTCCTCTCCGTTCCGTTTAAAGAACGAGCGGTAATTCTTTATCCACTCACCAGGTCTATTCTTCCTACCCAATTTTCGGGAAGTTTATCCCTCTGGTCACAAAGGACAAACTTTCCGAGTTATGGTATTAATTAAAGCATTCAACGATGCTTATAAGAGCTCGTAGTTTAGATCTGACATTAAAGGGATTCGTGTTCCGTGAGCAAAACAATGACAATCAAAACGTGAATATCATGGTTTTAATAAAGATTAATACTACGATTACATATGACTACATAAAGAATACATGTATTTACAGAATAGTGGAAAGTAAAGAGGAGGATGAGGGGAAGGGAAAGGAAGAAGGGTATGATCGTGTCTGATCCGACACCTTCCCAGACATAACCACTGGAGCCAGCAAGAACCATATCACCTTAAACAGGGGTACAATCTTAAAACGCATCTAAATGTCAAATGAATTGATACTTGCATGGTTTCTTGGTGTTGTGTAAAGCAAGATGCGTGCATTGGCGTTTCTCAGAGTGTTTGTGCGCTGAAGCGCTCTCTCCGTTTGGTTCTTCCGGAGCTTCGTTGGTCCGCGGGACTTTTAAAGGTGTTTGGGAAGGGAGCGTCTTGGAAGGGAAAGTTCATCTCGTCCAGCTAAGTTCCTCGGTCTGGTGGAGCGCGCCGCTGACTGTGTCACGGAGCGCGTCGATCTTCAAAGGAAACAACAGCTTGGCTGGACCGCGCCGGCTCGCAGGTCGAAGCCCGCGAGCCGCGCTGATGAGATGGGAGGAAAAGGAAATTTGTCTCGTCGGGGTCCTTGCAAGTTGACTGAGCAAAAGATATGCTGGTGTTACTGTCTTTTGAGGTCCATTAAACTACGCCCACTTTCCCTGCGGCGACCAATCGTTGGTGTGAATTTCAGGCGGGAGAGAGTTTCTTTGTTCGGACTTTATTACCCAATGGAATGTTCTTGCTGGAAGCCAGAACTAGTAAAGTTTCACTCCAACAGGACTAAAACATACTAGCCGTACATCTCATAATCATATACTTTGTACCATTGACTAAGACACAGAAAAAGGAACATTTAGACATCAAACATGCCTTGGTTACAGACATGAAGGCAGTGCATCTTCTATACAGAGCAATTTGGAGCGTTTAAGATAGTTCTTACATCACGCAAGCATAAGAAATATAGGGAGCATGCATACACTTAAGAAATCATAATTTATGTAATTTCTGGGATAGTTTAATTAAAGGCTAAATAGAGGGGAATGCTTGTGTGTGTGTTTGCGTTAGAGTCAACCCCCCGGCCGTTCCAGACTGAAGGGTGAGGGAACTGTCCTGGCTGATTAGAATCTGATTGAAGCTCAGAAAGGGCCGTCAAGTATCTTCTGGTCACACTCTAGCTGGTCATTAAACAGTCGGAGGCGCAATTTGACCCAGACTCGTTGGAGCCAGTGGGGCAGGAATTTAATTTATATGCAGAGCTGTTTGGAGGAAAGCATCTCTGATTGTTTCTTCAAACGACTCATCTCTTTGATCCTAGTTGAGAAACACTCCAGACGCTACAATGCTGTTGTTGTAATGTTAGCTACAGTAACAGGACAGTTTTGACTGTCATTGTTTGTCTGGAGCTGCTGTGCTGCTGGCGACTACCAATGAACTCTTGCTTGTCTTGTGTACTGTATGTTAATTTCTTGTTCTTCCTTGTGGTTTGTTCATCCTCTTTGCTTTATTTTTCGTGAATCATTATTTTGCTTCGCTCCAGCTATGATAAAAAGACATCTACTCTTGCATTGCGTGTTCTTGCATTTTGGGCGTGGAACAATGTAGTAGTCTCAGACGTCACACCTGCATGTGGCTGACTTAAAGCTACACTGTGTGATATTTTCCCCCATCTAGTGGTGAAAAGGTATATGACCATCCAGTGAATTTTAGTTTCTGTTCCTCTCAATTCCGATTTCGTTTCAACTCCTACGGTGGCCGATTTAGTCCAAGATTAACATGGCTTCCAGTTCGACCTCGTCCACATTCCGACACGGTGCCTGTGGGATATTTGGAACTCAACTGGCCTAATTATTCGGCTAGAAAGAACTGCAGCTAATCCAGAGTGAACTTTGATGATAGTAATGTTTATTCAGTCATCCAATTGCAAGGCATAAACAGGTTTGCGTGGATATGTACATAAATGTGGTTTCTGTGAGAGAACAAATAAGGATGGTAAATATACATACACAGTTAAGAACTGTATAACTATACTTATAAGTTACATTTGTATAATGTAACCGTAAACCAGAGCTTATTGTACCATATATAGGCGCTAAATGCAGTTGCATTAAAAGGAGCGGAGCTGCCGCTGCTAACAAGCGGTGTCCGGTTACAAAAGTGTGTGCGCCGCTTTAACGTTAGCACTGCAGTGCGCTCTGTTTAACAATTGTTAATATGCCGATCAGACATGATACATATTTCCATCAACATACATTACAAGCAAATATTTTCTATAAACGAATAAACATTGTTGATAACAAAATAACTGAATGATTATTCAAATAGGTGAGCATTACGCTATTGTATGTTGACACAAAAATACTTCTGAGGTGACATCAACTGAATTACGCGACACACTCTAATGACACACTCTGAAACACATCTACAATGACAATAACTATTATTACTTACGGAGTTATTAACGCACAGAAATACCACACAAGGAAAAACAGACTTTTGAGGAATAAACAAGCCAGGAAAACTCCGTATAACTCTGTTACTGGACGCTGCTGAGATGAAAATACTCTGCACATGCACCAGACAAGTCTGAACAAGTTGACGCGCACATGCGCGAGGCAGAGAATTTTGTACAGTGCCATCGAGTATTAAAACCGGTTAAAACGCGAAAAGCGAAGCTTGAATTTACGGGTATGTCCCTCTTTGGCTAATGTACTTTCAAGATGGAGGGGCAACATGGCGACCACCGTTAGATCCCATTACCTTATGTATTTTCAATGGCATATTATAAACTTACGAGAATACTTTATTACTTGAAAGAAGTAAATATACATTAATGAGCACATATATTTTTGAAAGAACTAAGTGTTTTTAGCTAAGAATAGACTAAAAAAGTTACACAGTGTAGCTTTAACTGGAAATACTTCAGGGTTTTTCGAAGTTGTCATCTGATTGGTTGAATTCTACAGGATGCCCGGGAGACGTATGTGTCACGTTCTTTAATGGTCCTAATGGTTCTTTAATATATATATATATATATATATATATATATATATATATATATATATATATATATATATATATATATATATATATATATATATATATATATATGTATATTAGTGCCTTTCATGCATGGTGTCCACATTTGGGGACATTTAATTTAACTCCATTTAGGGTTCATTTATCTTGGTAATTCTCTCCAAACCACTTGAGGGCAGTGTCCGTAGATTGACAGCAATATTTTAACAATGGCTACTGTCTTGTATCCCAAATATTCATTGCTTAATGACATCATTAATCCAAGATGGCTGACAGCGATAGCCATGAATGCCCCAGGCATATCTGTGAAAAACTTTTACATAAGGAGGTCAAATGAGCTAAAAAAAAATATTAGTATGTACAGTAAAGTATAATGATTATGTTAGTATTTTAAAAACGTCTCGGTTACGTATGGTAACCCTCGTTCCCTGAAGGAGGGAACGGAGACGTACGTCGGTATTACCGACGAATTGGGATCACTTCAGAGAGCCCCTATCAGCTTCGAGAACTAAAGAACAGGCCAATGAACAATTGGCGTGCGAGATTTGCATCTCGCGCTCCGCCCCGCGCCGCGGGTATGAACAGGAAGCGAGAGCATCGCACTGACGTTTTTCACTGAGGAGCCGAACTAGTGACTCGGCCATGCAGTGATGGAAGGAACTGTGGCGACGGGACGTACGTCTCCGTTCCCTCCTTCAGGGAACGAGGGTTACCATACGTAACCGAGACGTTCCCTTTCAGTCGGTCACTACGACGTACGTCGGTATTACCGACGAATTGGGATCCCTATGGAAAGCGCCACAGTTACTACCACTACCAGCGCCTAGCGAGAGCCCCTCAGACCCCGTTCTGATGCGGGCGGGGAGATTCACGCAGGGAGAGTCACACTGCTGTTCCGCAAGACCCATTCAGCAGACTGATTGGATAACGCTGGGAAAGCGTGCCCGAAGGACGCTGCGGGAGCCACATCATGCCCAGAGGGAGTTACCATGTGGAAACAATACGTATGGGCTGGCCGTGGGCAGCTCAACATACGAAGTCCCAGAGGTGGCCCCGGCCTAATGCAGGCGGGGGACGACACCGTACTGAGACGGCAGAGGAACTCTGCCAAGGGAAAGACACTAGCTCGCCGTAGGGAGCTGTACTGTGGAGAATACACGTATGGGACCGCCGTAGGGGTCAAGACATACGGAACCCAGTCTGACACAAGTTCCACCAATGCATACAAGTGCCAGACCTGGCGTCGGACGCTCCGCAACATCCGACTGCCGAGGGGTGCGGAGGACTCAACAGGGTTCACCAATCCTGGGGAACTCGACTGGAGATAAAAAGCACACGTATCCGTTCCATGGGGAAGGGAATGGCGCAGCAAGCCGACACTTAGAACGGGCACTTCAGTGAAGCTGACTATGGGAAGCGAGCACACGAGAAGCCACCGGTTCCACACGTAGGCTATAAAACCTAGCAAACGTGTTAGGTGTCGCCCAGCCCGCAGCTCTACAAATGTCTGTCAGCGAGGCGCCACGAGCCAACGCCCAGGAAGAAGCTACACCCCTGGTGGAGTGAGCTCTAACCCCGAGCGGGCAGGGCACGTCTTGGGACTCATACGCCAAGATGATGGCATCCACTATCCAGTGGGCCATCCTCTGCTTGGAGACAGCCTTTCCCTTCTGCTGTCCTCCGTAACAGACTAAGAGCTGCTCTGAGGTCCTAAAGCTTTGCGTTCTGTCAACATAGACGCGCAGAGCGCGAACTGGACAGAGAAAAGCCAGGGCTGGGTCTGAACCACGTATCCAGGCCGGGGTCTCAGGGTCACCTGAGAGTCACCCGGCCCGAACTCCAGGCACGATTCGTCGACCGAAAATGCCTGCAGGTCCCCTACCCTCTTAACTGAGGCCAATGCAATCAGGAGGATTGTCTTTAGAGACAAGATCTTAAGCTCTACTGACTGTAAAGGCTCGAAGGGCGCCCTCTGCAGTGCGGTCAGCACCAGAGTCAAGTCCCAAGAGGGTATAGAGGAGGGGCGAGGAGGATTTAGTCTGCTCGCTCCCCTCGCTTGCCTAAGGACTCACCATTAACGAGGTCATGGTTTGCGGCGATAGCGGCAACATATACCTTGAGGGTGGAGGGAGACAGCCTTCGCTCCAACCCGTCTTGAAGGAAAGATAGCACAGATCCGACCGAACACTTCCAGTGGTCTTCTCGGCGAGAAGAACACCAATCGACGAACAGGTTCCACTTCAGCGCATATAGCCGTCTCGTAGAGGGGGCTCTGGCGGAAGCAATGGTGTCGACTACCGCTTGCGGTAGGTCACCTAGAACCTCCGCGTCCCGTCCAGGGACCAGACATGGAGTTTCCAGAGGTCTGGACGCGGGTGCCATAGGGTACCCCGTCTCTGAGTTAGGAGGTCCTGCCTCAGAGGAATGGGCCATGGAGGTGCTGTCGCGAGGAGCACTAGTTCCGGGAACCACGTCCTGTTTGGCCAGTACGGAGCTACCAAGAGGAGTTGCTCCTCGTCCTCCCTGACCTTGCACAGTGTCTGTGCAAGAAGACTCACTGGGGGAAACGCATACTTGCGCAGAGCCCGGGGCCAGCTGTGTGCCAGTGCATCCGTGCCGAGGGTCCCCTCGGTCAGGGAATAAAACAACTGGCAGTGGGTCGTGTCGTGGGCGGCAAACAGATCGATCTGTGCGGCCCCAAAGCGACTCCAAATCAGCTGGACCACCTGGGGGTGGAGTCACCACTCTCCGGGGAGCACTGGCAACCGTGACAGCTCGTCGGCTGCACGATTGAGCAGGCCCGGAATGTGAATGGCACGAAGGGACGTAGACCACCCTGTTTGTTGATGTACGCAACGGCCATCGTGCTGTCCGTCCGGACCAGAACGTGCTTGTCTTTGAGCGACCCTTTGAGGCGGCTGAGAGCAAGACGAACTGCCAGCAACTCCAGGCAATTGATATTCCATTGCAGTTGGGGCCCCGTCCACAGACTCGATACTGCAAGCCCGTTGTACGTGGCACCCCAGCCCGTGGGTGAGGCATCCGTGGAGACAACATGATGCCTGGACACTTGTTCTAGAGGCACTCCTGCCCGTAGAAATGAAGGGTCCGACCACGGAGTGAGGGTTTGGCGGCATCTCGGCATCACTTGGACACGGAGGGACCCGCTGTGCCACGCCCATCTCGGGACTCGGTCGTGTAGCCAGTGCTGAAGCGGTCTCATATGGAGCAGCCCTAGCGGCGTTACTGCGGCTGCTGCTGCCATATGCCCCAGGAGCCTCTGAAAATGTTTCAGTGGAACCGCTGTACTGCATTTGAGCGTACTCAAGCAGCTCCGCACCGACTGGACGCGCTCCTCGGTGAGGCGCGCTGTCATGGCGACCGAGACAATCTCCATCCCGAGAAAAGAGATCCTCTGTACGGGTTTGCTCTTCTCCCAGTTGACCCGAAGACCCAACCGGCTGAGGTGCCGAAGCACCATGTCCCTGTGTTCGCACAACTGCTCCCGCGACTGGGCAAGAATCAGCCAGTCATCCTGGACCACTAAGGTGGACATCGCCTGACCAACGGAACGGGCGGTAACTCCCGGAAGAGCTCTGGGTCAGACCTACCCTCGTGCATGTCCATGAGTGCCTGGGCCTGGTGCACCTGGAGCAACGCCATGGCATGCAAGGCAGACGCGGCCTGTCCGCAGGACCTGTAGGCCTTCGCAGTCAGACTGGACGAAAACCTACAGGCTTTGGACGGGAGACGAGGATCACCACGCCACTCGGAGATGGTCGCCGGACGCAGCTTCATCGCGACGGCGCGTTCGACCGGCGGGATCCTCTCGTAACCCTTGGCCTGTCTGCCGTCAAGGGTAGTGAGGAGGGAGGAGCCTCCAGGTCTGTTTCTGGCACTAAAGGGTGTCGTCCACGACCTGGAAAGCTCCTCATGCACCTCCGGGAAGAATGGCACTGGGGCGGGACGCTGAGAACCAGCGCGACCCCCCCCCCAGGAACCAATCATCCAACCTAGAAGGTTCGGGACGTGGTGGAGGGTTCCACTCAAGCCCGACCTTTTTGGCGGCCCGGGAAAGCATAGCCGTCAACTTGGGGTCCGACTCAACCGTTGCCACTCTCCCAGAGGGAGGCAGTACAGCTGAGTCTTCATCCTCCGAGGACTGGAACTCCCCCTCCGGTGCTGCAATCGACATCTGCTCGTCCGCGGGCGCTCCGAAAGAGATGACTGGGCGCCCGTGGGCGGGACCAGCGATCTCTTCCGGGGGCGCCACCGGCAGCGGTGCTTGTGAGGGTTCAGGGACCTGCGTAGGGACACTAGGCGGGTTTGTCCTGAACGTAATCCTCAGGTCACCCCGGCCATCCGTCGAAGTAGGTCTATCCTGGTTAGGGATAGCTCTAGATCGAGGTATGGGGAGGGGGACTCCGCCTTCCCGGAGGTAGGTGAGTCTCGACCTAAGCACCGCAATAGTCATGTTCCCGCAGTGAGAACATAAGCTATTCACAAACGCTGCCTCAGCGTGCTGTAAGCCCAGGCACGTGATGCAGTGATTGTGGCCGTCAGCGGGCGAGAGGGAATGACCGCATCCAGAAACGCACGGGTGGAATGACATCTTGAAAAAGACACAGTGTCACACCCGTGTTGCTCTTTTTGTGAGGAAACGCTCTTTTAAGAGAGTGCTGAAGCACCCAGGGAGACCGCGGCAACACACAGGGAATAGTGCAGCCTGTGTTTGCACTCAAAATGGGAACGCCCACCGAAACCAACAGCCTTGATGCTGTGATAACAGCAGTTGTTTTTAAAGTGCAGCTTGAGTTCGCGGTCCCGCTGGAGAAAGCCGTCACACCAGCACAACGTTCCTCTTCTTTCCTCTTCTTAGTAGCTCTGAAATCGCTGATGAAATCAGGAAGCAGTCTGAACTTCAAACGCCGTTCGGCTCCGAAGTGAATGACGTCAGTGCGATGCTCTCGCTTCCTGTTTATAGCCGCGGCGCGGGGCGGAGCGTGAGATGCAAATCTTGCACGCCAATTGTTCATTGGCCTGTTCTTTAGTTCTCGAAGCTGATAGGGGCTCTCTGAAGTGATCCCAATTTGTCGGTAATACCGACGTACGTCATAGTGACCGACTGAAAGGGAACTAAAATTTAGAGTAAAATGTCATTTTTATACACCAAAAACTAACTGTCCACGTATGTGGACGTCATGCAACAGTGGAGTCAGATTGCATAAAGTCTGAATTCTGCACCCTGCTAGTATATCTGTTCTGTTTTTGCAAATATGTTTTGAATTGTCTTATATTGTAATAAAACAGACATTTAACAAATATATCAACATAAATAACCATTAAAAACGACATATTATGGCATTAAATGGCAACTTTACACATACATACCGAGACAAATTTGTATTTTGCCTACCAAACAGGGACAGCACAGGTCAAGCACTCAGAATAAAAGGGAATATCCCAGAGGACAGTGTGTTTGACAGTGACCGCACTGATGAGGACTGTGTGCCAGCAAAGCCTAGCCCATATTGCTATTACACATATATGTAACTAGCATTATAGTTCCTACACTATGTGTTTTATCGTTGTTATATTGCAATATTAATGTTTTAAATATCTGAGCTGATATGCATAGCATAAAATGACATAATTAAAGCACAATATTCCATATTGTCATCTGTGGCTTTTTGGCCCATTTTACGCCTGTGTTGCATGGTGTCCACATACGTGGACAGTTAAATAATTTTTTAATGAAACTGAATTTTGTAAAAATTTAAATGGATTTCAATTTTAGCATCATATTAAAGTAATAAAAAGAATCTTAAAAAAATCTAGATAATTTTTCCATAATTCATGCATGGGTTTAAAAAAATTAACTAATTAATCCAAAAAAAATTCTGTAATTAATCGCGATTAATTGCACGTTTTTAATATTTTAAGTTTTTAATATTTTGATATTGTAATAATTTCAGTTACTCTCCAAATTAATGTAGAAACAATTTAAAGACAGTATATTTTAAATATGTGTTGTAATGGCATCTTTTTATGAATGAAGGCCAGTATGAAACATTAATGACGTTACATTACAGTATAACTTAAAGCTCCCAATTTCAACATTTATTAGGCTTTAAAAAAACAACTTTTAATTTAAGTGAACTTAAAACAATCTTTACATAAACCCAAAATAATAAATGTTATTTTTACCTGTGGCTTCCCTGTTACACATATACAGAAATTTAATAGTTATCAAACACCTTTCTTAACTGCATAAATAATAAATTAATTATAGATTAATTATTATTAAAGCTACAATTTTCTTTGTTCCCGTTGTTCTTTGATGAACATTAATGACAGGCATCATCAGTGCTCCTGTCACTTTAAGAACGGCCGCTGACGAACATGACGCAGATCTGACGCGCTGTCCCGCGCATCTCATTTCCTCACAACTCTTTAAGTAGGGGTGTTCGATTCCAGGTTTTTTGGAGTCGACTCCGATTCCCGACTCCCACTGTAGGAGTCTATGGATTCAACTCCTCGACTCTATTTACTTTACATCAAAATAGGGTCAGAAATAAGACAAAATTGCAGTTGTTACACACTTAAATTATTTCTCCCCCGACACAAAGCCTTAAAATCCCCTTATTAAAACCTCGCTCCTTTTAGCGTGATCGTCCAAATTAGCCCAATTTAGCGATGACTTGATGAGTGGCTATCAACGTTTCTACCTAGCTGTTGCCGATAGCCTACCTAATTTTACAGGGGAAAAAAAAAAAGTCATGAAAAAAGCTGTTGTCGAGTGATGGGGCTAAACGCACATGATTATTGTCTTAAAAGGTGAGTTAAAGATATAAATATAATAATGTACACTTATTCATGTGTTTCTTCTTGATGTGAGTTTTTTTTTTAATGATTTAGTTTAATGATTATGAACACAAGGTTAACCATAGAAAACCAAATTTGTATATTTATTGCATTAATATACTATCAATTAAACTAAAGCTAGCATGGAGGAAGCCTATGTATAATTACAAACTAAAGTCGCTGTGACTGTTTTCAATTTAAAAGTAGGCTAAGCACTCAAATAAATGTGTGTGAAAGTTTCTGCAAAGCGACAGCTCTCTGACGCGATGTTTTATGTCAGTGTCTGAATTCCTCGCTTCATTTCATTCACTCCTTGCTTATAGTGCACTCAACTGCCATGCACTTTATAGGGATTAGAGAATTATTAAACAAGTGAGCGATTTCGGACACAGCAGAGAATACTCAAAATTCTCTGTGTTGTTGTTATTGTTTGTTCAAGGGCAAAAGAGAACTCTATGTGAGCAGGAGACTGACGCGAGTGTGTGTGTGTGTGTGTGTGTGTGTGTGTGTGTGTGTGTGTGTGTGTGTGTGTGTGTGTGTGTGTGTGTGTGTGTGTGTGTGTGTGTGTGTGTGTGTGTGTGTGTGTGTGTGTGTACATGTTTTTCTAGCCTGGTGGGGACTTCAACCTGACTGTAGAAAGACAAATGGGGACTCGTGTCACCGTGGGGACCTAAATTGAGGTCCCCACGGGCACAAAAGCTTATAAATCATTCAGAATGAGTTTTTATGAAAATGTAAAAATGCAGAATGTCTCCTGTGAGGGTTAGGTTTAGGGGCAGGGGCAGTGTAAGGGGATAGAAAATACGGTTTGTACAGTATAAAAACCATTACGCCTATGGTGAGTCCCCAGAAGGATAGCGCACCAGACGTGTGTGTGTGTGTGTGTGTGTGTGTGTGTGTGTGTGTGTGTGTGTGTGTGTGTGTGTCAGAGTGTCCCTTGATTAGCTGACATGAGACGCAGCCACACAGACAGGAGAGGACATTGACATACAGCGCGTTCTCTTGTGTCTTGTCATGCTTAGAAGCATTTACATGTATAAGAGCGTGATCATATAATGTAACGCTAGGCAAAAATGTAAATAAAAACAGACGCTGCGTTATTTGCGTTAAATATTTTTAATGCGTTAAGCTGAAAAAATGTATTAACACGTTAATTTGCCCAGCCCTAATAAATAAATATATATATATATATATATATATATCCATCCATCCATCCATCTTCTTCCACTTATCCGGGACCGGGTCGCGGGGGCAGCAGTCTAAGCAGAGATGCCCAGACTTCCCTCTCCCTAGACACTTCCTCTAGCTCTTCCGGGGGGACACCGAGGCGTTCCAAGGCCAGCCGGGAGACATAGTCCCTCCAGCGTGTCCTTGGTCTTCCCCGGGGCCTCCTCCCGGTTGGACATGCCCGAAACACCTTCCCGGGAAGGCGTTCAGGAGGCATCCGGAACAGATGCCCGAGCCACCTCAGCTGTCCCCTCTCGATGTGGAGGAGCAGCGGCTCTACTCCGAGTTCCTCCCGAGTGACTGAGCTTCTCACCCTATCTCTAAGGGAGCGCCCAGCCACCCTGCGGAGAAAGCTCATTTCGGCCGCCTGTATCCAGGATCTTGTCCTTTCGGTCATGACCCAAAGCTCATGACCATAGGTGAGAGTAGGAACGTAGATTGACCGGTAAATCGAGAGCTTCGCCTTACGGCTTAGCTCTTTCTTCACCACGACAGACCGGTACATCGACCGCATTACTGCAGAAGCTGCACCGATCCGTCTGTCAATCTCCCGTTCCATCCTCCCCTCACTCGTGAACAAGACCCCTAGATACTTGAACTCCTCCACTTGGGGCAGGAACTCTCCACCAACCTGAAGTGGGCAAGCCACCCTTTTCCGACTTAGGACCATGGCCTCGGATTTGGAGGTGCTGATCCCCATCCCAGCCGCTTCACACTCGGCTGCAAACCGTCCCAGTGCATGCTGAAGGTCCTGGTTAGAAGGGGCCAACACGACAACGTCATCCGCAAAGAGCAGAGACGAAACCGTGTGGTCCCCAAACCTGACACCCTCCGGCCCTTGGCTGCGCCTAGAAATTCTGTCCATAAAAATTATGAACAGAACCGGCAACAAAGGGCAGCCCTGCCGGAGTCCAACATGCACCGGGAACAAGTCTGACTTACTGCCGGCAATGCGGACCAAACTCCTGCTTCGGTCATACAGGGACCGGACAGCCCTCAGCAAAGGACCCCGGACCCCATATTCCCCCAGCACCCTCCACAGGACACCGCGAGGGACACAGTCGAATGCCTTCTCCAAATCCACAAAACAAATGTGGACTGGTTGGGCAAACTCCCATGAACCCTCCAGCACCCTGTAGAGGGTATAGAGCTGGTCCAGTGTTCCACGACCAGGACGAAAACCACACTGTTCCTCCTGAATCCGAGGTTCCACTATCGGCCGAATTCTCCTCTCCAGTACCCTGGCATAGACTTTCCCGGGGAGGCTGAGAAGTGTGATCCCCCTATAGTTGGAACACACCCTCCGGTCCCCCTTCTTAAAAAGAGGGACCACCACCCCGGTTTGCCATCCCAGAGGCACTGTCCCCGACCGCCACGCGATGCTGCAGAGGCGTGTCAGCCAAGACAGCCCCACAACATCCAGAGACTTGAGGTACTCAGGGCGGATCTCATCCACCCCCGGTGCCTTGCCACCTAGGAGTTTCTTGACCACCTCGGTGACTTCAGCTTGGGTGATGGACGAGTCCTCCTCTGAGCCCCCAGCCTCTGCTTCCTCAATGGAAGACGTGACGGCGGGATTGAGGAGATCCTCAAAGTATTCCTTCCACCGTCCGACAACATCCCCAGTCGAGGTCAACAGCCGCCCATCGCCACTGTAAACAGCGTTGGTAGGGCACTGCTTCCCCCTCCTGAGGCACCGGACGGTTTGCCAGAATCTCTTCGAGGCCAGCCGATAGTCCTTTTCCATGGCCTCACCGAACTCCTCCCAGGCCCGAGTTTTTGCCTCCACAACCACCCGGTCTGCAGTCCATGTAGCCTGCCGGTACCTGTCAGCTGCCTCAGGAGTCCCACAAGCCAGCCAGGCCCGATAGGACTCCTTCTTCAGCTTGACGGCATCCCTTACTTCCGGTGTCCACCACCGGGTTCGGGGATTGCCGCCTCGACAGGCACCGGAGACCTTGCGTCCACAGCTCCGAGCAGCCGCTTTGACAATGGAGGTGGAGAACATGGTCCACTCGGACTCAATATCTCCAGTCTCCCTCGGGATCCGGTCGAAGTTCTGCCGGAGGCAGGAGTTGAAGATCTCTCTGACAGGAGACTCGGCCAAACGTTCCCAGCAGATCCTCACAGTACGTTTGGGTCTACCGAGTCTATCCAGCTTCCTCCCCCGCCATCGGATCCAACTCACCACCAGGTGGTGATCAGTTGACAGCTCCGCCCCTCTCTTCACCCGAGTGTCCAAGACATACGGCCGCAGGTCAGATGAAACGACCACAAAGTCGATCATTGACCTACGACCTAGGGTGTCCTGGTGCCATGTGCACTGATGGACACCCTTATGCTTGAACATGGTGTTCGTTATGGACAAACTGTAACTAGCACAGAAGTCCAATAACTGAACACCACTCGGGTTCAGATCAGGGGGGCCGTTCCTCCCAATCACGCCCCTCCAGGTTTCACTGTCATTGCCCACGTGGGCGTTGAAGTCCCCCAGTAGAACGACGGAGTCCCCAGTCGGAGCACTCTCCAGCACCCCTCCCAGGGACACCAAGAAGGCCGGGTACTCTGCACTGCTGTTTGGCCCGTAGGCACACACCACTGCATGAAAAGTGGGATTTTCGACCCCGTAAATGCCTGTATACTCCCGGAAATCTCCCTAATTTTCGGCAGTTTTCGACAATTTAGAGGCAGCGAACGTCGCGTTCGTCTGTGCCACAAATTGTCGTAAACGAACCATGACGTAGGTGGAGAGCCCCCCGCTGAGAGACCGTGCGGAGGTGCGACGCCTCTGATTTGCATATGAATAGCAGCGAAACCAGAGAGTCAACGGCCAGACTTGAATTTACTCACTCACTATTGGCTGAAGCCACTATATTTAAAAAAGAAAAATCCCTCGTGATTGGTTGGCAGATCACTGCAAACCAATCATTATTGGTCCCCCTGGCTCATTATAAATGTAAACCCCAATAATAATAATAAATATATAATTTATGTTGTAATAATTTGTTTTATATTAATGTTATTGTGCTATGAAGTATTCATACCATCAAGGAATATATGGGAAAATTATACGGAGCGTGCCGTTTATTCAAACAAGGGGCTTCATTTATAAGCATACAGCTGTTCATTCAAAGAAAGGGCTTAATTTATAAAACACAGCGGTTTACTCAAAGAAAGAGCTTTATTGTTAAACACACAACTATGTACAGTGCAGCAGTAATGTCTCGTAATGTAAAGTTCGGCGTGCTCCAGGCTGCGAGAGGGCGGTGGCCGCACAATCCATCCAGACACCCCGTCAACAATGCGTCTTCCTCGTCAAACATGAGTTCAATGGTCGCGGACTTCCAAATGTCCACCTCATCCAGCACACTCTCGCTTCCAGCAACTGTAATACAATCCATAAAGACAATTAGCAACCTGAAAAATACTCACATTGACAAAAAACGGATCTAATATAATAAATCTTACCCTTTTTCTTCTTGATCGACTCCGAGCTAAACTTCGCAGTTTCCGCCTGCGATGTAAGTTCAGGTTGTTTGTATCTGAAGCTCCGGCGTGTCGATTCATAATACGTCTTACAGGCAGCTGGAAAACAATTACATGAGACTGGTATTAATAAAAACAGTCACGGTAAAATTAAACAAGGAATGAGAAAAACAGAAGTTATACTTAAGTTACACACAATTTCGTCGTGATCAGCGGTTAAATCTGGACTCGCGGAAATCGCTCCAAGCAGATAAGAGCTCACGGCTTCGTTATGAGGCGAGGATAGTCTGTGTAAACAAAATGTACAGTTTTAAGCTCGGATCTATTAACGCATCCATTTCCTTATACAGCTGAATAAAAGCATATTCTTTATATCGTAACGTTACATTACCCATGCTGTGGTTCATAGCGCCTGCAGTTTGCCTCAGAGTTGTGAAGACGAAGACAGCCTCCTGAAAATGAGTCCAAAAAGTTTGTCGCGTCCATGCAGAGATTGAGTTGAAGACGGTGTCCTGTCATTGTTGATCGCGAAAAAGGAAAGCAGCAAAAAACATAGGAAATGTAAAAAAACAAAAAAGCTTAAAGCTCGTCTTCTACGCGTCATGGCCATGACCTCGACCTTGCACGTCATTGGACTAGGGCTCTAATATGGAACGCGCCCGGGGCCAAATCTCTTTATACGAAACTCGTGACTTAAGACCGTTTCAACACGCCCTGTTTTCCGCGTCAACGCAGCAATTTTTTACGTGTTTCTTTTGTATGTGTAGACACGCACATTCTGGTCGTGTAACAGGCATACACACACAGTCGACGCACAGTTTTAACATGTTCAGAAGACACATTTGAACGGGTTTCTTAACGCGCACATTCTGTACATGTCGAAGTGTAATTTTTTTTTTTTAAAGCAGACTTACCTTTAGATGTAGCCTAGGCTATGTATATTGATATAAGATATTAATTAATTGCTTAACTGACTACTGTGCTAGAGTAAAGTAGCCTAATGTTGCAATGTATATTAAGTAAATGCTTAATATTATACAATTATTATAATTTATCTATATGGGTTATTGTTTGTTTTTTAAAGTTAGGCTATATATAATTTCTAAAAGTATAGGCTAATTTACACAGCACATATTTATAACTGAAAACACACACACAACTTTATTCACTTTCACATAATAATGTTTTTGTAATTTGGTGTTTAGTTTGTTGTATAGTTTGTTTATACTGTTCTGTCTCTGTTTTGTTTCCAGGAACATCTGATGAGTGCTATAATAAAATGACTTCATTATATTTAAAATATGTTTTGATATTCATTTTATTTATATTATTAATATTTTATTTACCCATAAACGTGTCTTTAGGAAGCCATAAGTTATAGAGACAAGAATGACTTTTGCCATTTAAATGCCACATTAATTTACTGAGGACCCATACAGCCAATGATCATGTGTGAAAACACTTATACATAAATTGATCACTTAGAAATCAAAACTAAGGATTGAGAAAGAAATAATATGCATACAACAAAATATATTTTTTTCATAGCAGCTTCAGTAACAAGTTCAAAACAAATTCTGCTGTAAACCGGCTCTAACAAGCCAATATAATGTCAATATTCAGCTCAAGTGACTTCAGTGTTGATTCAGTTCAGTTGATTTCAGTTCAACTGTAAATTCTTCAGTTGTGCATATTGTGTTGCTTTTGCAAGAGATGTCTGATGTTTTGTGTGTTTTGTGTGTAGAGTTACAAGAAATGGAGCCATATTTTCAGAAATTGTGTGTAAGCAATTAGATAAAACTGTAAATGAATCCAGTTTATTTTAGTTCAGGACTCATAGTCCAGGTGTTAGTAATCTGTGCTTAATCTCTGTTCCAGGCAACAATTTTTTAACTCACGATTAACTAGATTAAGGCCTACTCTTGGCATAATTTAAACCCTGTCCAGGAAACCACCTCTTGAAAATCTGCATTGATAATTCATAAAATGTGGTGTGAGCTCAATTTGAAGGACAATTACAGAAAAACACAATCTGACTTAACTATAAACACACAAACTTGTACTTTTCACATTTATGATTAATAGCCATTTAAAAAATCATTCACAGTGCAGGGTGGAAAAATTTATTTTGGTATGTAAACTGTATGCTTTACTTGATTTATTTGTGTGCTTGTGTGTTTTCATAACATTGGTTATTGCTAATGACATATAGAGTAATTAATCTACACTGTGAGCCCGGACAAGTTGAATCTACTTAAAAAATTGGAGCAAACTGGTTGCCCTAAAAATTTAGTAATGTGAACTAAAACATTTAACTTAAATTTAAGTTAACATTTTAACTTAAACTTTAAACTTGTTTTAGTCAAAAAAATTCAGAACCTAGATAAAACTCCCCCTGCTGCTACTCTGATTTGCATTTGTGTAGCTCACAGCATGTTCATTTACATGATAAAGCCTCCCCTAGAATTAAGGGGAGGGGGGGTCATGGGGGGACAACTGCCAAGCAAGGCCCATGTCAATTTCCGACAATTTACGGCAGTTTTCGGTGTTGCCTGCAAATTGCCGTGCACAGTCGTAAACCTGAAGTTTCACGGCAATCTACAGTGTCACATACTGACGAAAATCCCACTTTTCATGCAGCGCACAACAGTGAGAGACCTATCCCCGAGCCGAAGCCGCAGGGAAACGACCCTCTCGTTCACCGGGGTAAACTCCAACACATGGCGGCAGAGCTGGGGGGCTATAAGCAAACCCACACCAGCCCGCCGCCTCTCATCATGGGCAACTCCAGAGTGGTGAAGAGTCCATCCCCTCTCGAGGAGTGTGGTTCCAGAGCCCAAGCCGTGCGTGGAGGTGATTCCGACTATCTCTAGTCGGAACCTCTCAACCTCACGCACAATCTCAGGCTCTTTCCCCGCCAGCGAGGTGACATTCCATGTCCCAAGAGCCAGTTTCCGTGTCCAGGGATCGGGTCGTCTAGGCCCCCGCCTTCGACTGCTGCCCGATTCGCTTTGCACCGGCCCCTTACGGTCCCTCCCGTGAGTGGTGAGCCCATGGGAAGGTGTCCCCATGTCGCTCCTTTGGGCCGAGCCCGGCCGGACCCCGTGGGGGAAGGCCCGGCCACCAGGCGCTCGCATACGAGCCCCAACCCCAGGCCTGTCCGGTCTGGCTCCAGGGTGGGGCCCCGGCTGCGCCGTACCGGGCAACGTCACGGTCCTTGTTTTTGTTTTCTTCATAAGGGGTTTTTGAACTGCTCTTAGTCTGACCCGTCACCTAGGACCTGTTTGCCTTGGGAGACCCTACCAGGGGCATATAGCCCCGGACAACGTAGCTCCTAGGGTCATTCGGGTACTCAAACCCCTCCACCACGTTAAGGTGGCAGTTCATGGAGGAGTAATATATATATATATATATATATATATATATATATGTGTGTGTGTGTGTGTGCATATACTGTATATATGTATGTATGTATATATGTATGAGTGTGTGTGTGTGTGTGCGATGTCATGTGATATGACGTTGAACCTCTCCCTCAACGTCAGCAAGACCAAGGAGCTGGTGGTCGACTTCAGGAGGAATGAGAGAGAACACCGCCCCATCACCATCAATGGAGCACCGGTGGAGAGAGTCAGCAGCTTCAAGTTCCTCGGTGTCCACATCACAGAGGAACTCTCATGGTCCGTCCACACCGAGGCCGTTGTGAAGAAGGCTCATCAGCGCCTTTTCTTTCTGCGACGGCTGAGGAGGTTTGGAATGAGCCGCCACATCCTCACACGGTTCTACACCAGCACTACAGAGAGCCTGCTGACTGGCTGCATCACCACCTGGTACGGCAACAGTACCGCCCGCAGCTGCAAAGCCCTGCAAAGGGTAGTGCGCACGGCCAGCTGCATCATCGGAGGTGAGCTTCCCTCCCTCCAGGACATTTACGCCAGGCGGTGTGTGAAGAGAGCTCAGAGGATCATCAGAGACTCTAGCCACCCGAGCCATGGGCTGCTCTCACTGCTGCCATCAGGCAGACGGTACCGCAGCATCAGAACACGCACCAGCCGACTCCAGAACAGCTTCTTCCCACAAGCAATTAGACTCCTGAACTCTTGATCCATCAGGATCATAACACACACTGGACAGAATATCACTCAGCACAACCCACTGTCGATACACACACATTATATACACATTTATATAATTTATTATTTATCATATAGCACCTATTGCACATTGGATCTCTACTGTGAATAATAATGTATACTGTACATTGTATACTATTATTATTATTATTATTATAGCGTAATGTATATTGTTTAATGTATGTTTTAGTGTGTATATTGTTTAAAGTATATTGTTTAAAGTATATTGTTTAAAGTATATGTATATTGTAAGTATGTGTATATTGGTTAAAGCTGTGAGAACCACACTCACATTGTGTAAATTATTTATTGTTTATTGTAGAGTTTACTGTGCTGTGAGTAATTGTGGGCGCATCAGTGTAATCTGATGCTGCTCTAAATGTTGTACATGTCATGTCGTGACTACTATGTTGCTCGGAACTGCACCAAGAATTTCACCTGCTGTTGCACTTGTGTACATGGCTGTGTGACAATAAAGTGATTTGATTTGATTTGAACCCCATCCCATGGTGAAATTTTACCTTTTACAGCGTTTGATGCCATATGAAAGCTGGGTCCAAGCCCTTTTCAAATATATTTTAATTTCTTTCACGGCTTGTCTGAAACAAAAGTTATGGTTATCTAACGTCGGCTGATCACTATGATTTTTAGGAACGGAATTTTGAGAAAAACAGGTTTAAATAACTGTCACCCCCTTGTTTCGCATAGACATAATAATGCACTATCCAAACTTAAATGGCTGTAATTCAAGAATGCTTTGGAATATAGACCTAAGTTTGGTCTTGTTTTAAAGAAGACACTTGGCAGATTATTGTAGATGTCAAATAAATTATGAAAGTAAAATAGAAAAAGTTATAAAAGTTTACGTTTATGAAAATGTAAAAATATATATTTTATAATAATATTTTATATAATATTTTTTAATATGTATTTTACAAAAACATTTTTTACTCTTAAACTACAAGAAATGGACTTATGAACCAGAAATATGAACAAGTTGTGTTCAAAGTTTTAGGTTGATATATCAAAAAATTAGCTTTCAGTTAGATTTAGTTTGGCCGCAGTACCAAACTTTTCAACTTTTCCTCTAGATAACATCCAAGCTCCACTTCTAACCTTATAAGGGCGCCTGCATTTCCATATGGTTTGAGTGATCTGAACCATATATTTCCATAATTTTCATACATTTTATGAAGTAGACATCCTATTCAAAAGTAGTATAGGCAGTTTATCAGTATTTGATTTGAATTCAACCTCTAAATATAAAAGAACATGTGCATTATAGCTCACTGCTGCATCACAAATGGCAAATCTATATATTTGTTCCCTTTATATTTATCACAAAAAAATTGACTGGATGTTATATTTTGAACTCTTGGCATGAACACAAATTGGTTGTCAAATCTTTAATTTTTTTCCGTGTGTATCGCTATTTCAAAATAAAGGTCTGAACTGAATTTGAAAATATGAAATCTAGAATTTATCAGATGCATCCCCACACAAGGGGACTAGCTAACTTTACTCTGAAGAGAACAGCAATTTAGTAAGTATAGTGAAATACGTTTTCTATTGTTTATCATGGGCAGTCTCTAAACTTGTGATCATCCGTTTAGATCGCACAGCTAGTGTACATTTTTAGAATAGCAAGCAGCGCACCTGCAGCATAGCTAAACTAACTCCTCTTCAGTAACTTCCTCATCCAATCCTTCATCTCTGGATGTGAAATAATCCATTATATGATCGTTTAGGGCACTGACATCACCAGGATTAAGCAGATTGAGGCGAGCGAGATCACAAAAGCGATCAGTTACTTCAGACTCCGTTGTTCTCTTGTGCTCCGCCATCTCACAATAAGATAACGTTGTATTAAATAAAAACTTTGCGTGCCGTAGTTTACAGGACTGGAGGGAAATGTGCTTTGATACACCTTTATTCTACATGTAATGGGTTTATTTTGATGGGTGAACTGTCTTTGTGGTGTTAAGAGAGCGAAAGCTATGGCCGTTTCTTTTTTTTTTTGCACCTCTGCCGGGCATGATTTTAAACATATAAAGACATCTTTCATCTTTTCGCTATTTTTCTGCACTAAACAAGTGAATTTTGCCAAGATATTTTTAGAAATTATAGACAAGATGTTACAGAATAATCATTTAATGAAAACCCAATCTTGACAAAAAATGGACATTCAACCTATATATTCTTCGACTTTGCTGAAAACGTTCAGTGCGACATCCGATGGGTTTTCCCAGATCGCATCACACACACACACACACACACACACACACACACACACTATATATATATATTAGGGGTGTAACGGTACACGTATTTGTATTGAACCGTTTCGGTACAGGGCTTCCGGTACGGTGCACGCGTGTACCGAACGGTTATGAATGTAATCTTTAACAGTTAACAGTCGGCTTGTTGTAAGCGCGGAACACACTTCAATCCGAGTTCCCACACGAACATATTAAGTATTCAGTTCATTTTATCACGAAATTCTAACGATAAATGACGTTTTGATGCTCTTTAATGTGCGTGACTGATCAGTGATCACTGAACACAGTTCAAGTGGCCGCGCGGCGCGCGCGCGCGTGAACGCGATCATTTGTGAACGGTGCACACGTGTAACGTTATCAAACGGTTTCCGAATGCAATCTTTAACAGTTCACAGTCGGCGGAACACAATTCAATCCAAGTTCCCACACAAACATATTAAGTATTAAGTTCATTTTATCACGAAATTCAAACGATAAATGCCGTTTTGACGCTCTATGTGGCGTGACTGGTCACTGATCATAGTTCAAGCGGCCGCGCGACGCGCACGCGCGTGAACGCGATCATCTGTGAAGGCGATCGATCTTCTCTTACTAAAGAATAAACATGAATGACGATCTGAAGGTATGAGGATACATTACAACTTACTGTCATGTATATATGTGGGGTAATCGCTCAATCAGTGTTTCAACGGCGAAAAGACGTCAATATAACTGCGTGTAAACTAAACAATGTCATGTAACGTTAGCGTCACATTCACCTCAGGCAGTCATTCAGTGTCCACAGACTTTTATTCACTAGAGAAATCAACTCTTTCGCTAAATATATGCTCTATATTAGCCGTTATATGTATTATATTCTACTTAACCTGTTAGTGATGTCTTGATTATTTCATGGGTGTTAAATAAACCTGTCTTGAAAATGACAGACATTGTATATAAATTAATATTTTTCAACAACGATTTGGAGAAAAAAACTATTTTATAATTAGATTTAGAAGTTAATGCAAAAACTGCCTTATGTTTTTGCCTGAAGTTTACATGTTTGCATACAATGTGTTATTTGAGTGTTGATTATTATACCTAAAAATGAATAGCAACTGAATTTAGGCTAATAGTTTGGGCTCTGTTGTGAACCTTTAATATTAATGTACAAATAAGGGCTCCCTATATAATTTAAAGAAATATCTTAAATAAACTTTTAGATATAATTTAATTCATTCAAGGACAGACACTTTTTTTCCCCAGTAAACCACTATTAAATATAAAAAATAAATAAAAAGCAATTTTGTAAATCTGCTGTACCGAACTCGTACCGAACCGTGACTTCAAAACCGAGGTACGTACCGAACCGTCAGTTTTGTGTACCGTTACACCCCTAATATATATATATATATATATATATATATATATATATATATATATATTATGGCATGCCATTCAGGAAATTATTATATTTATAATATGATTGTTTGAATATATGGAATGAAAGTCTGAATATATGGAATGAAAGTCAAAATCTTTGGAATAAAACTTGAATATATGGAATGAAAGTCTGTGTTCCGCCCTTTGGCGTTTAGTTTGTTTCCTAGTCGGACCCGTTTTAGTGACGGACCTAGTGTTCGCCGAGCAACAGCGCTGATATCACCAACGAGTCTGCGTCATTACAGAGTTTGGTCAAATCTTTGTCTGTAAGTAATTTTTCGTCAGAATTGTGGTTTCTGTATGATGTATATGTTTACATTAAGTAATGTGTGTTATTACGTTCGTGATTCTTATCATTTTGATCGCATATATGCTCTAGATTGAAGCCTTTGTTTTTTGATTCACTGATTTATCCGCTCAGCAACGAGCCTCGGTGCTTCGCCTCAGAATTATTAGTTGATTTATTTACATCTGTAGTATTGGGTAAAGTGTTGACATATAATAGCCAACTGTTTATCCATATTGAGTTACTGGGTAACTTTATATGTGATTGTGTAAAAACAACAGACTTTACACTTTTGTAATGTTTATTTTCTGTTTATTATTTCAGTCTTACAGACTTAAATGGGGAAAAAACTTGAGAAATAAAACTGAGGAAGAAAAGAGACAAAAAGATAAAACATCAATCCTCAACAAGACTTCTGGAGTTTCTCTTCATTGCTGTTAACTATCTGTCTAGCTAGTACAAATCAGACGTCGTACATGCGAGGGCAGAATAGTAAGAAGACAGTAATGCGCCAAGTTCATCACGAAGCAGTTCAACACTGATTCAGCATTGCTGACCCATCGTCATCCAAGCAACCAGGATGGATGAACGGAGTAACAACAAAGAAATGTATCAGTCCTTGGTGACTAGATCCATCGCCCAATCAAGTAGAAAATCATCAACAACAAGCTCTGCTGCACTCAGAGCTCGAGCCAGGGCCGAAGCTGCCCGCATGCAGGGTTCATTCGCTCAGAAAGAAGCAGAGATGATGGTCGAAGAAGCAACATTAAAAGCAAAAATGCACATTCTAAAGTTAGAAAAGGAGGCCGCTACAGCCACAGCCGAAGAAGCAGTGTTTGTGGCTGCTGTGGAAAATGCAGATATAGATTCTCGTCATGACATTGACTTACCACTCTCGCCATCCAACGCTGCACAACGGACAAGTGAGTACGTTTTGCAACACAGCAGTAGTGCATCAGAACCCATACCTATGCACACATCTTCACAACCTGCAGTAGAGTCAGTAAAACAAGAAATGAGTAGTCTCAGAATTGACATTGAAGATACTCACCTACAAATAGCTCCTAAAAATGTGAAATCTCAACAATCAGCAAACGCCACACAATGTACTCCTGGAAATGTTCCTTCTGTGCAGACACAGAAAAAGAGACATTTAGATTCATGTGTGGATGCAACTTACCTGAGACATCCTGCACAACAGAGAAGGGACTCCGACAACTCTGTAAAGCATACAGCAACCACACCAGATGTCGCAAAATACCTAATGCGAAGAGAAGTGGTTACATCTGGTTTAATGGAGTTCGATGACCACCCGGAAAGCTATTGGGCGTGGAAAACTTCCTTTCAAAGCGTCATTGAGGAACTCACCTTAACTCCAAGAGAAGAGTTAGACCTCCTGATTAAATGGCTCGGGCCAGCATCTAAGGAACAAGCTAAAAGAATCCGAGCCATACACAGCCACAACTCAGCTGCAGGGCTAAACATGGTTTGGCAAAGACTAGAGGAGACCTTTGGAACCCCAGAGGCAGTTGAACATTCACTCCTGAAGAGGATAGAGGAATTTCCCAGAATCTCGAACAGAGACAATGTGAGATTAAGAGAGCTTGGTGACCTTTTGCTTGAACTCGAATATGCAAAAGAAGGAGGATACCTCCCTGGTCTAGCTTATCTTGATACGTCACGTGTAGTGAACCCCATTTTAGAAAAGCTCCCATTTAGTCTCCAAGAAAAGTGGATTTCCCAAGGGTCAAAGTACAAAGAAAACTATCATGTTTCATATCCACCTTTCGCCTTCTTTTCACAATTCATTCGTTCTGAAGCCAAAACCAGAAACGACCCTAGCTTTATGATACCTCAGGCACTCTACTCAGGTCCAACAAAGTCAGAGAGACCCACAAAATACAACAACAAAGTACCAGTGTCTGTGAGGAAGACTGGCGTGTTTCCTGAAGCCAAAGCAGCTCCTACCGGTTCTGTTGAAAAAGGAGCTACAGATCCAGATCGAATATGCCCCTTGCATAACAAACCTCACGCACTCAGAAAATGCCGTACCTTCCGCAGCAAGCCAATAGAGGAGCGTAAAACCTACCTCAGGGAGAAGAACATCTGCTTCAGGTGCTGTGGTTCGACCAAACATAGAGCAAAAGACTGTGATAAAGAAATAGTATGCAGAGAATGTGGCAGCAAGACTCACACATCAGCTTTACATAATGGTCCAGCACCCTGGTTCTCAGAAGTTTCAGCAGATCAAGGCGAGGAGGAAGAGACTCACGAGACTCCTCCTGGAACTCTCCCTGCAGTAACGTCAAAATGTACAGAGGTTTGTGGGGGAAACACCAACGCCAAATCCTGCTGTAAAATATGTTTGGTTAAAGTCTACCCAGAAGATCATCCAGGAAAGGTAATTCAGACCTATGCAGTGTTTAGAAGATCAAAGCAATCGCTCACTTGCTCGCCCTGAGTTCTTCAACCACTTTGGTCTCTATGAAAAAGCATCTCCCTATACATTAAAAACTTGCTCCGGTGTTATGGAAACCTCAGGGAGGAGAGCAACAAACTTTGTGGTGGAATCATATGATGGAAAGATCCAAATCAAGCTTCCAACTCTTATTGAGTGTGAAATGATGCCAGACGACCGAAACGAAATTCCCACAACCGAAATTGCTCGCTGTTTCCCCCATCTGAGACATGTAGCAGATAAGATACCACCACTCAATGAAAATGCTCAGATCCTTATCCTGCTAGGAAGAGACATTTTGCGAGTGCATAAAGTGAGGCAGCAGTATAACGGAGACCATGAAGACCCCTACGCTCAACGTCTTGATCTCGGGTGGGTTATCGTAGGAGATGTTTGTCTGGACCGGGCTCACAAACCACCCAGTGTCAGAGTGTACAAGACTCACACACTGCCTAATGGACGGACATCCATGTTAAGTCCCTGTCCTAACAAAATTCAAGTGAAAGAGACACTTAACAGAAAAAACACTCACCAACCAAGAAGTCTGGACTGCGCATTCCAAGGTGAGGAGACAGAAAAACTTGGAGCCACAGTCTTCGACAGCCACCCTGACGATGAAAAAGTAGCTCCGTCAGTAGACGATCAAACATTCCTGGACATCATGGACAAAGAGGTTTATGTGGATCAGGCGAACAGTTGGGTAGCACCGCTGCCGTTCTGCAAATCCCGTCGTCGTCTTCCAAACAACAGAGAGATGGCTCTGCGACGACTCGTATCTCTCCGACGAACTCTAGACAGACGCACAGACATGAAAGAACACTTCCTGGAGTTCATGAAAAAGGTATTTGAGAATGACCACGCAGAACTAGCACCCGAGATCGAGGAACATCAAGAAAGGTGGTACTTGCCTCTGTTCGGGGTCTATCATCCTCAAAAACCAAATCAAATAAGAGTTGTTTTTGATTCAAGTGCCAAACATGACAGTGTATCGCTGAATGACGTGCTGCTCAGTGGGCCAGACTTAAATAATGCCCTGCTGGGTGTCTTAATCCGCTTCAGGAAAGAGAACATCGCAGTCACCGCTGATATTCAGCAGATGTTCTACGCGTTTGTTGTTCGAGAGGATCATCGTGATTATTTGCGGTTCCTTTGGTACAAGGATAACGACTTGAACAATAACATCACTGAATACAGAATGAAGGTGCACATATTTGGCAACAGCCCCTCACCATCAGTTGCCATTTATGGTCTAAGGAGAGCTGCACAAGAGTATCAGGAGGAGTACGGCACAGACAGCAAGGAGTTCGTCATGAGGAACTTCTACGTGGACGATGGATTGATGTCGGTTCCGACAGAAGAAGAAGCTATTGATCTTCTACAGAGGACTCAAAAAATGTTAGCAGCATCGAACTTAAAACTCCACAAAATCGCTTCCAATAGCAGCAAAGTCATGACAGCATTTGCCCCCGAGGACCTTGCAAAAGACTTAAAAGACCTCGACTTAAGTGCAGATCCTCTCCCACTTCAGCGGAGCCTTGGACTGATATGGAATCTGGAGAGTGACAGTTTCGGTTTCCAAGTATCCCACGAAGAGAAACCGTTCACAAAAAGAGGCATATTGTCAACAGTTCAGAGCCTCTATGATCCACTGGGATTCGTGGCTCCCATCACTGTTCAAGGAAAAGCTCTCATCAGAGAATTGTCTTCCAAAGAATATGATTGGGATGATCCTCTCCCTGCAGACAAGCAAGTGTCCTGGAAGTTGTGGAAAGAGTCTCTTCTGGAATTAGAGAAGCTACACATCAAGAGAAGGTATGTGCCTATCTCTCTTGTCTCATCTCAAAGTAGAGAACTCTGTTTATTCTCTGATGCATCCACTCAGGCTATCGCTGCAGTAGCCTACCTGTGTGTCACCAATGATGAAAACCAGTGCCACGTAGGATTTATTATGGGCAAAGCGAAATTGGCACCACATCCAGCCCATACAGTTCCACGTTTAGAGTTGTGCGCCGCTGTCCTGGCAGCTGAAATGGCGGACACAATCTGCTGTGAGATGGATATTGAGATGCATGCCGTGAGATTTTTCACTGATAGCAGGATTGTTCTCGGATACATCCATAACACCTCAAGAAGATTTCATGTGTATGTTGCCAACCGAGTCAATCGCATCAGGAAATCAAGTCATTCACAACAATGGCAGTATGTTGCCACTGAACAGAATCCGGCAGATCACGCCACCAGACCCACGTCTGTAGACATCCTCAGAGCCTCTAACTAGTTCTCAGGCCCTGAATTCTTGAAAAGCAGCAGTGAGCCTCCACAAAGCGAGAGCTTTGATCTGGTTGACCCAGATCTTGATGTTGAAGTTCGAGCCCAAGTTGCTGTCAACTACACCAAAGCTACAGAAGGTCAGTTCAGCTCAGCACGCTTTGAACGTTTTTCTAGCTGGACGAGACTACTGCAAGCCATCACAAAACTTATTCAAGTAACCAGAACATACTCCAAGACTCAAAAAGTGGACGCAGTTGATGCACGTTGGCAAGCTAAAACAGTTGTCATTCGTTGTGTACAGCAAGAGTTTTATGGAGAAGAGTTAAAATGTTTGGGAGATGGGATTCAGCTCTCAAAAAAGAGTCCACTGAGAAAGTTAAATCCCTTCATCGACGAGGATGGACTCCTACGGATTGGAGGACGCCTTACCAACGCTGACTTACCCAGAGACGAGAGACATCCTGTCATACTGCCCAAAACTCATCACATCGCAACTCTAATAGGGAGACATTACCATGAGGATGTTTTCCATCAAGGTCGTCATTTGACCGAAGGTGCCGTCCGGTCAGCAGGAGTGTGGATAGTGGGAAGTAAACGGCTGGTGTCAAGTGTCATTTATAACTGTGTGACCTGCAAAAAACTGAGAGGGAGGTTTATGGAGCAGAAAATGGCACCACTACCAGCTGACAGACTCACCTCAGAACCCCCTTTTACCCATGTCGGTCTGGATGTCTTCGGACCATGGAGCATTGTCACTCGTGGAGGTAGTGCTGAAAGTAAGCGATGGGCAGTGTTATTCACATGCATGAGCACGAGAGCGACACACATTGAAGTGTTAGAATCAATGTCCACTTCAAGTTTTATAAATGCCTTACGCAGATTCTTTGCTATCCGTGGGTCATCCAAACAGCTTCGCTCCGACAGAGGCACAAACTTTATTGGAGCGTGCAAAGAGTTAAAATTCAACACCAGTGATCCAGAACTGACAAGTTTCCTTGACAAGCAGGGATGCTCGTGGACTTTCAACTCCCCCCATTCGTCCCATATGGGAGGTTGTTGGGAAAGACTGATAGGAGTAGCGCGTCGCATTCTGGAAGGGATGTTGCTGCGGTCTGACACGAAACACCTCACACATGAAGTGTTGACGACTCTGATGGCAGAAGTCATGGCCATTCTTAATGCCAGGCCATTGATTCCAGTGTCAACTGACCCTGACAATCCTTCAATATTGACACCTGCGATGATTCTCACTCAAAAGATAACTCCAGTGACAGCGCCTCCAGGTGACTTTGATCATAAGGATCTTCACAAAAATCAGTGGAAACAAGTGCAGTGTCTGGCAGAGAGCTTCTGGAAACGTTGGAGACAGGAGTATCTGGTGACTCTCCAGAAACGTCACAAGTGGACTGATGACAAGCCAAACATACAAGTAGATGATGTAGTTCTGATGAAAGACAGTCAGGCTAAACGGAACGACTGGCCAATTGGACTTGTGGTAAAGACATTGCCTAGCAAAGACAACAAAGTACGCAAGGTTGAAGTTAAAGTTGTGAGGCAAAGAACAACAAAAACTTACATCAGACCCATCTCAGAGCTTGTTTTTCTTATGTCTAAGGACTGATAAAGTGATGGACATTCTGATAAGTAATAATACTGTTCATAAATGCAATTAGTGATTGATTGTATATTTGTTTGGTTGATTAATCTTTGAGTAATTAAGATGTTGATAGTGGTATAATAATATACCAGGCGAGGAGTGTTCCGCCCTTTGGCGTTTAGTTTGTTTCCTAGTCGGACCCGTTTTAGTGACGGACCTAGTGTTCGCCGAGCAACAGCGCTGATATCACCAACGAGTCTGCGTCATTACAGAGTTTGGTCAAATCTTTGTCTGTAAGTAATTTTTCGTCAGAATTGTGGTTTCTGTATGATGTATATGTTTACATTAAGTAATGTGTGTTATTACGTTCGTGATTCTTATCATTTTGATCGCATATATGCTCTAGATTGAAGCCTTTGTTTTTTGATTCACTGATTTATCCGCTCAGCAACGAGCCTCGGCGCTTCGCCTCAGAATTATTAGTTGATTTATTTACATCTGTAGTATTGGGTAAAGTGTTGACATATAATAGCCAACTGTTTATCCATATTGAGTTACTGGGTAACTTTATATGTGATTGTGTAAAAACAACAGACTTTACACTTTTGTAATGTTTATTATTTCAGTCTTACAGACTTAAATGGGGAAAAAACTTGAGAAATAAAACTGAGGAAGAAAAGAGACAAAAAGATAAAACATCAATCCTCAACAAGACTTCTGGAGTTTCTCTTCATTGCTGTTAACTATCTGTCTAGCTAGTACAAATCAGACGTCGTACATGCGAGGGCAGAATAGTCTGAATATGTGGAATGAAACTTGAATATATGGAATGAAAGTATGAATATATGGAATGAAACTTGAATATATGGAATGAAAGTATGAATATATGGAATAAAACTTGAATATATGGAATGAAAGTATGAATATATGGAATGAAACTTGAATATATGGAATGAAAGTATGAATATATGGAATGAAACTTGAATATATGGAATGAAAATCTGAATATATGGAATGAAAGTCTGAATATTTGGAATGAAACTTGAATATATGGAATGAAAGTCTGAATATATGGAATGAAAGTCTGAATATATGGAATGAAAGTCTGAATATATGGAATGAAACTTGTGTTAAATGAAAACTGACGTCATCAGCGCCATCTTGAGTTTTTCATTAGTGAATGATCCGTCCGTTGCGTATAGGCCTACTGATGTTTAAATATGAGCGAGTCTGCGCGAAATCTAGTAGCAGCAATTTTAAATAATGACGATCTAATTAACACCCTGGCGAACGTATGCACGGGCCAAAATACCGGTAACCGGACTCCACACCTATCTACCGATGAAGAAATCCGTTCGCTATTTAATCGCGGAAGACCTAACGCGGTTAACCTCACAGGCCAGCAAGTTCCTGATTATACGGCAACAGAAAGACACATGCCTTCCACCTCACAGGGACCACCTACAGCATCTCCTATCTACAATCTTCGCCCATTCACTTGAAAGGGTCCTAGACAGAGGAGGTAAGAACTGAATGCATTTGAATTGCGGGGCAGGGGGTGCGTCTCAATCAGCTTCCTAGTTCAGTAACTTATGCCGCGTTCCAGGCAACCCGTAACCCGTGTTTTTCCAACCTTCTACCCGTGAAAGTGGACTGGAACGGCAGCCAAACCCGTGACTTCCCACCCGTGAACTCGTACTAGATCGATGTACTCCCAGTTACGAGTTTTGACGTCACATAGCCCGCGAAGCAACAATGGCAGCCCCCTACGGATGCAGTGTTTATAAAACAAATATACAAATAACATAAAATAAAAGGTATAACAGCTTTTCTTGCCGTGTGCGCTGTTTTTCTCCTCCGTTTCCCTCAAATAAGCAAGGAGTAAGGTAAGCACCTTTGGCGATAGAAATAATTGTAAATGAGCATACACCCTGTACGGTCCGACATGCTTTGTTTACATCAAACTACCACACAATTCCTTGCGCTCAGGCAGTTTGGCGTGACTTTGCCTGGGACACTACAAAGTCGTGAGTCGTGGTTTGAAGTTGTAATTTACGGGCTCAAAAACCTGCCTGGAACGCAGCATTAGTCAGGCCTACTGATCAGGGTATCAGCCCATTGACTTATGTCCTGATCAGTGCCCTACTGAACTAGGGAGTTGATTGAGAGACACGCATAGTAAAACTCATAAATGTCACATGTATGTTAAGTGTTAGGATTTCAGACTTAGCCAATATTATATATATTTATGGTTTATTAGGTTTTATTTAAACTTTTAAATTAAAACGTTTGCACTGCTGTATTAATTAAATGTATGTTTGTATGTATGTATATTTTAAGTAAAATAAAATAAATTATTAAGTTTAAACACTTTAACAGTGCAGTGCTTAGAAATGTTGAAGGTTGACTGTGAACAAAAAAAATAAAAAATAACTACAGTTTACAATAAATTCATTGTTAACACAGTTAAGGTACATGCATATTCAATTTATACAATATAGGTTGATTTTCTTTAATATTTCCAAGGTTTCAGGCACTAAGCAGTTCATGTTCTGTGGCTCAAACTTTCACCAAAGAGGTCATTCTTCTGCCAGACCATACATCTACACGTGCCAAGGCGTGCCAAGAAAGCATGGCTTTTTGAAAATGGACATATAAAATCTGCCTTGGAATTTGGGAGTGACTGGGACGCCGACAAAGTTATGCAGACAATAACAACGGCCTTTCAGCCAAATGTGGAGGGATGCAGGTATACATTTGCCGTGTTTACTCACATTTCTTAATGTTATTTGTGTTTTTTCGATAATACCAGTAATACTATGAAAGGTTAATTTTCAGTGATTGTGTGTTTTGATACATAGTCCTGGCTGTGATATGTAACAAAATACAATATTGACTTTAGTCATAACATTGATTATGATTGTAAATATTTAATTTCTTTGACATAATATTTGTCTAACTGATGTCATTTGAACTGACCAACTGATATACTGACAATCGAAATTTGTACTTTTAGACAAAGTCTATTGAAACTAAACTTTCTATGTATTGTTGTTTAGTCTTTTAGCTTCATAAGAATTGTCATATACAGTGTGCTTTTATTTCCTCAGGTTACAAATCTTGATGCCATGCCACAACAAACTAGTGGAGCCATCCCTGACTTCCAGACAGACTGTAGGTGGAGACCTTGTGAAAAAACTGTTTCATCAGAAGTTCATTTATGTCAGGCCTGACAAGGTTATGTTAAGTGAGGAAAATGAATCTGTAAGTAGATTTCAAGAAGTGTATACAGTATATAATGTATTTGACAGTGATACTTGATGTATGCTATGACATAATACATTGTTTTTATTCTTTTTTTTTTATTTTACTAAATTATTGTTTTATTGTTGCATTGTTTTGTTGTTAGTGTAGTGTATTGGAAGCATACAGTTATTAAAGGGCACCTATTATACAAAATCCACTTTTACATGATGTTTGAACATAAATGTGTGTTGACAGTGTGTGCCATTTTAACACAGGAGAGATGTATATGCTACGCCCTCTTCTAAAGACAGGGCAGGGATATGCAGCTCATTTACATTTAAAGCTACACACCAAAACAGCGATTTTTTTTTTTTGATTTTTTTATAGACAGGCCTCAACATGACATTTTCAAAACGTTATAATAAATTATCTGTGGGGTATTTTGTGCTGAAACTTCACAGGCACATTTTGGGGACACCCGAGACCAATATGACATCTTGTAAAAAGGGGCATAATAGGTGCCCTTTAAAGTTATTATCATTACCATAAAGGTATCTGTTTGCTTCACTTGACAGTCATGTTCTGATGAAAACAGCAGCCATACAAACAGCAGTGAATTCGCAGAAACATCAGACCCTGACAAATGTGGTAAATATTTTTTACTTACATCCATCTACAAATAAACTTAATTAAAATCAAATAGTTTTACAACAAATTATATGTTTAGTTTTTTTTTTTTTTTTTTTACATCTACCTTAAATCTAGTTTTTCATGGATTGTTCATGGCCAAAATGTGCTTGTTGAATATAAGTGGAATCTTAATCAAAAGTTAAATGTTATTTAAATTATTTTTACTTGTTTTTACAGTCATTGGTAGTGTACATGACATTTCCAAAGAAGTTGTTTCAGCCGTCTCCACTGTTGAGGTCCAGTCCCTCTCCAGTAATACGTCTTCTATCTCTGGTGGAGATGCAGTTATTTGGTGTATTGACACCGATGATATTTGCACCAATGCACCGTCCGTCTAAGTCAGGGGTCTCCACACTCGGTCCTGGAGGGCCGCTGTCCTGCAGAGTTTAGCTCCAACCTCAAATAAACACACCTGAACCTGCTAATCAGTGTCTTACAAGGCCTTAGTTAGACATTGATAAGCTGGTTCATGTGTGTTTAATTGGGGTTGGAGCTAAACTCTGCAGGACAGCGGCCCTCCAGGACCGAGTGTGGAGACCCCTGGTCTAAGTTGACAACCTCAGCATGTCTAGTAGTGCTGCTGTCATTACTATTGATGAGACTGTTACCCTGTCCAGTGGAACTTCAGCTATCTCCAGTGGCAACACCCACAGCTTGTCGATTGGTCCCACTATCAGTGCTAGTGGACATGCACATTGCGTCTTTGCAAATAACACCTCTAGGGTGTCCCATAGTCCAACCCGAACCAATGCATCCAGCACATCATACAGGTTCATATTATGGACATTTTTGTCTCTTTTTATACAGTATTTTCATGGTCTGGCCTTATTTACTGTACAATTTTGTATTAAAGTAGAGTTACTTGACAGTAGATGATTGTGTCCCTATATACTCACTTAAATAATCCACTGTCCATTTGAGAATATTGAAGTTATTATTGAATCATGGTTCTTTGTTGAGTTATTTGTCCTGTTGTAATGCAGCTATGTTAACATCAAATATTCCTACCTCAACAATATAAAAAAATATTGATATTTTATGTTTTAGTACATACCTTGGCCTGTTTGAGGAAGAATACCTATCTGATGACGCTGATCTCCAGGAAGCCATTTCAAGGTCCTTCGAGTCCAGCACAAGTGACAGGTCAGTAGAGATATTTTATAAAAATGTAATTTTTTTAGTTATAATTCAGGATCAATGAATAAGCAGGCTGTCACCTAAATGGGTAAGAAATATGTATTTATACATGCACAATATAGTTTTTTTTTCTTTATCTGATAGCCAGTAATTTTTAATATTGTTGTAATTAAATTTCCATTATCAATGGGTGAGATACTATTGATACTAACTATGTTATATTGTTTTATTGTTTCAGTGATTTAAATATGACTTTAGAGAGAATAATTGAGAGGATTGCTTCTAGAGTAAATAACGACAGTATTGTACGCTTCAATATCATAAGAAGAAATGTGTGGGATGGAACAACCAGAGCAAAGGGCAGATTAAATTTTTCGCCCGAGAAGAAGGTGGATGTTAAATTTACTGATGACTATGGAATATCTGAGGGTGCTGTGGACAATGGAGGACCTACTCGGGAGTTTTTCCGACTGTGTCTACATGAAATCAAGGACAAAATTGGCATCTTTGAGGGCCCATCTAATGCTAAAATCCTCACTTGCAACTCCAAAGGTACTTATTTATTCAAGAGTTGACTAACAAATTTATTTTGGATCAGTACATATGTTGTCATACCTGTCAAGTTTTGGATTTGAAAATAAGGGAAATTTTTCGGCGCCCACCGCAAGCAGTCCCACCACCCCAACCAAGCTCCAGTATCCCTTACATTTTAAGACAGGTGTTATAGCCCAAATGAAAACACAAAAGGGTATATATAATGAGCATTTATTTAAAGGCTTATTTGCATATTTTCTGTTCATTTAAAATTGCTTGTCTTTAGATTTTATTTCATTCCACACATTCTTTTCATTTCATATTGCTTTTCTTTTACAGTTTTTCTTTTCTTTTCATTTCACACAACTTTTCTTTACTCTTTTAGTGAGTTATTGTACACATTTGTTGCAGACTTTGCATTTTTTAAGACTGTTTTGGAAGGAGTGTATTTGTGGGCTGGGCCAGAGTGGTTCATTTTACATGAGAGTAGAGCACAAACAGTTCTGTTGTCTAATGTCATCCTATTCTCTGTAACAATCTTTCGTACCATGCTAAATACCCTTTCTGAACTTGCATTGCTATGGGCAGGGCTCGAGACATGAACGCCTGTACGCCGGGACAAGTGGATTTTTTGAAGGGGCAAGTGAAAAATAATTTTACTTGCCCAACAGAGAAGTATCCTGAGTAAAATGTCAAAACAAAAAAAACAGTTAAGCAACATTACACTAACAAGAGTGTTGTTTTCCAGAATACCATCACGACTGGAAATGACACCGATTTCATACGCCAGTTCCATAAACAATTAATTAACATTAAGTCACTTACATTTTATAATTAAATTCGCTGTCCCATTGATCACGGTATTTACACGAGGGTTTTTTTTTTGTCTGTTTTGGCAGGAGAGCCTTAATCCGTCTCTATCGTTACGTCCATCATCATCCGTCTCTGTTTTATTTTTTTCCCGCGTTGTCACTCGTCATCTGACCTCAGTAAAGACTGAAAAAGCCTTAACAGCGAATGATGTGGAGAATCTCTTCCAGATCATTCATTCCGAAAGAGGGAGTAATGCATTTCAGCATGAGTGCCGGACCCTGGCTTTCTGGCAAGACTATCTTCAGGATGCTGAATGTAAGTTTGGCATTTCACACAGTATTTATATAAATTCTAAGATCCAGTCCTGGAGGGCCAGTGTCCTGCAGAGCTTAGTTTCAACCCTAGTCAAACACACCTGAACAAGGTCTTCAGAGTTACTAGGAATATGCAGGTAGGTGAGTTTAGCAGGGTTTGAACTAAACTCTGCAAAAGAGTAGCCCTCCAGGACTGGATTCGAGGAACCCTGATTTAAAGCAAATGCACATCCAACACCATATGTTGTCAATTGTGCTCAAATCATAGCTGTATATGCTTGCAGCAGACCTGG
The DNA here is from genome assembly GCF_949357685.1 of Gobio gobio. Lineage (NCBI taxonomy): Eukaryota > Metazoa > Chordata > Actinopteri > Cypriniformes > Gobionidae > Gobio > Gobio gobio. The sequence goes on along the minus strand of NC_137118.1, from coordinate 31,914,083 downwards.
AGAAAGATTAGGCTGGACCTCATTTTGCTGCTAAATGGTGCACTATACTCACCAGACTGTTCTTAACATTGAGCCACCCTTTTAAATCTAACTACCCAGCAAACATTTGGACGTTTAATGACTGTTGAAAAGACGCCAATGTTTGCTGGGTACTAGTTTAACTTGCATCTCTTTTGCATAAATCCAGTGGTATGATACTGAATTACTCTATCAAGAGACCCAATATACCATCATCATTTAAAGTCATCATTTATTTAAAGGAACACTCCACTTTTTTTGAAAATAGGCTCATTTTACAAGTCCCCTAGAGTTAAATAGTTGTTTTACCGTTTTTGAATCCATTCAGCCGATCTTTGTATCTGGCGGTAGCACTTTTAGCATAGCTTAGCATACATCATTGATTCTGGTCAGTCCATTAGCATCTCATTCAAAAAATGACCAAAGACACTTTCAATATTTTTCCTATTTAAAACTTGACTCTTCTACAGTTACATCGTGTGCTAAGACCAACTGAAAATGAAAAGTTGCGATTTTCTACACCTATATGGCTAGGAACTACTTTCTCATTCCTGCGTAATAGTCGCGGATCTTTGCGGCTGTACCATGGCTGCAGCGGCGCAATGATTTGTTGGTATTCTGTGAAACTTGGTGGTAGTTACACCTTCGACTTACACTCACAGCCCTTTACAACACACAGAACCATGGTTAATCACACAGCTAAATCCACAACACAATTTGTCGGATGCAAGCCTGAAACTTTCTCTGCAACCACACAAACTTAGTGCCGGTCACATTGAAAGTTACCTAGCTGGGCTACTTTCAGGCACTGTAATATCACTGCGCCGCTGCAGCCATGGTACGGCCGCGAAGATCCGCGACTATTACGCAGGAATGAGAAAGTAGTTCCTAGCCATATAGGTGTAGAAAATCGCAACTTTTCATTTTCAGTTGGTCTTAGCACACGATGTAACTGTAGAAGAGTCAAGTTTTAAATAGGAAAAATATTGAAAGTGTCTTTGGTCATTTTTTGAATGAGATGCTAATGGACTGATCAGAATCAATGATGTATGCTAAGCTATGCTAAAAGTGCTACCGCCAGATACAAAGATCGGATGAATGGATTCAAAAACGGTAAAACTCAACTATTTAACTCTAGGGGACTTGTAAAATGAGCCTATTTTCAAAAAAAGTGGAGTGTTCCTTTAATTGTGTTACTCTCTTTAATTGTGTTACTCTCTAGCATTCCAGCACTGGGTTTCTCTCCAAAGCCAAGCCTTGAGTTCTTTACCCATTCCCGGTTTCCAGTGGCCAATACTTGCGAAAATATCCTTCGCATTCCAATTCATGCAGTATACACTGCTTTCAAAGCTGACATGGATTTTGCCATACGCAATTCGCCAGGATTTGGAAGAGCGTGAGAGCTAATATTTTTGTATTACTTTGGTCGATAATTTTTTTTTTTTAAATTTTTGCTGTTGCTGTTTTTTCATTTTGTTACTCTCTGATACCAAATATCAGTATTTACCATAACAAACACATGAAGAAATATACAGAAAAAAACCCTGTTCCCTTTCGTTCAGTCACTACGACGTAACGTTAGTGACTAACGAATGGGGGTTTCGCTTAGAAGCCTATAAACTTCGAGTTTAGAGAAAACGCCCAATGGCGTGCCAATGCCATGGGGCATGCGGAATTTGCATACGTAACTCCGCCTCACCGCGTGAGTATATAAGGAAGTACGTGGCAATATCGCATTATGTTCTGCTTTCGGAGCCAAGAGAACCTACCTCTTCACTCCTACAGCCTTCTGAGACTCTGTCAGCTTCTTCGAGACGAGCAGCTTTCCAGTCGGTGTTGGTGTAACGGCACGTTCCAGTGATCGCATACTTCCTGCCTGCTGATCTGCGCAGTGGTCCGTTTGACAGCTGGTGTGTGTTTCCCTGGGCGCTTCGCCATCGACTGCGAGGCTTTCCTCTCACAAAAAGAGCTTGCGCGTGGCACGTCTTTTTCAAGACGGCTCTCCCGTGCACTTCCGGGTGCGATCGATTTTCCGCTGCTGTCTATGGACGCATTCACTGCTCGAGCGTGTTTGGGCTTCAGCACGTTCGGGCAGTGTTTGCGGATGTGTCACGTTTTCATTGCGGGGGCGTGACCATCGCGATGTCGCGGTCGAGACTCAATGATCTCCGTGAGGAGAGAGAGTCCCCTCTGCCACACCCCAATCTACCGTCCCCGAGTGAGATGGTACTTTGGCTGGTGGCCAGGGTGACCTGAGGGCGGTGCTGTGGTATTAAGAACCCCGACGTTCATTCCTCGGGCCACGCCCCCCTCTTATACATCGCTCCCGCGAGTGTTGGATTGAATCTACGGCCCGTCTCTGACGCCCCGTTCGTTCAGTTCACGCTCCGGATAGCAGTGAGATGTCGATCGCCGCATCCCAAGGTGGGCTGGAGTCCTTTGGGGATGACGATTAGGTTGTGCTCCGCCTCCGGGTGTGTCAGCACTGCCTGATCTGACCTAAAGTTGACAGCCATGTTATCTCGGGCAGCCGCGAGTCTCGCGCTGGTGTGGAACTCCGCCCAGTCGCGGGTGCTCGTGTTTGCGCGATTGGTTTTTGGGGGCGGCACCCGACAGCTGTTGGGCCCCGCCCCCAATGCCTTTCGCTCCCGGGGTGCATGAGGAGATCACGCGGTCCCGGAAGTCCCCGTGCTTCCCGCGACCGTTTGGTGGCCTCCTCCGCCTTCTCTGCCCTTGATGGGGCCGCGGCCTAGGGTACACTGGGGCCCCCTCCCCCCCACTGTTGAACTCTCTGTTGCGCACTATGGTGTCCACAGAGGGCTTTGACGTGGCGTGGTGTGGCTGTCCTAAGCACCCTCCCAAAGCCTGTGGGCTCGTCTACTTCGGTGGCGTGGTCCCGCAGAGCTGCGGGCAGGCCGCCGCCCCTTTGCACATGCACAAGGGTGGAGCCGACCCAGGGCTCTTCATTGAGCTGCGTGCCGCAACTGACCCCACCCCCGGGTGGTCAAGGTGGCCACACGCTCCCTGGGTCGGGCGATGTCCACAGCTGTGGTCCGGGAGAACACCTGGCCTTACCTGTTGATGTGGAGGACGTTGAGCGGGCCCGCCTCCTCAACTCACCCATATCCCAGACTGGCCTCTTCGGCGGCGCGGCTGAGAACTGCGCCCAACAGTTCTTGGCCGCCCCAGAGCCGGCTCAGTCGCCTCAGTCCGCTCGCCACCGAGGGCACCCTCCCTCTTCCCGCCCGGCCCCAGCAGCAGCCTTCACCTGGGCCGCGCTGTGGAGGTGGTTGAGGATGTCGCCCAGTCCGCTCCCCAGACTGGTTAAACGCCAGGCTGGAGGTGGACAACTCAGAGATGGGTTCCAGTTCTTCCCAGGGGATGGTAGCAGGGCCTCTCCTTCCCCCGGTGGAGGGCCACTTGGGAAGAACTCATGTTCCTGTCTCTGAGGACCCAGAGACCGGTGATGACAGTGCGCGCCACCCTCGGGTCTCGCCACTCGCATCCCTCTCTGTCGCCAGCCCCCTGGCAGAGAAGACACCAGTGGAACGTGCGTCCTTCCCTGGTCTCCTCTGTCAGGACGCAGCCGTTAACCGTGCCCCGACCCCGGGACGCCCAACAGCCTCCCCTGTCCGGGCCGGTAACGCTGCCTCGCTGCTCCACCCTGGGTACGTCTGCCGTCCGTATGACCCCGTTGGTGCAGTCTCTGGAAGCATGGCTTCAGCTTCCGGGGCTGTCCCGCTGGGTTGCGCGGACCGTCAGGCTCGGCTACGCGATTCAGTTCGCGCAGGCTCCTCCCCATTACAGGGGAGTCCGCTATACCGTGACCGGGGCCCATGCCCCCGTCATGCGTGCGGAGATTGCCACCCTACTGGCGAAGGGTGCGATCGAGCCTGTCCCTCCGGCCGAAATTAATTCGGGGTTCTACAGCCCCTACTTCATTTTACCCAAGAAAACCGGTGGGTTACGACCAATCCTGGACCTTCGCATCTTGAACCGATCCTTCACCGGCTTCTGTTCAAGATGTTGACTGCGAAAAGCCTTTCGAATGCGTTCGTCCTCACGATTGGTTTGCAGCGATCGACCTGAAGGACGCCTACTTCCATGTCTCCATCCTTCCTCGACACAGACCGTTCCTACGGTTTGCTTTCGAGGGGCGGGCATATCAGTACGCGGTTCTCCCATTCGGGCTATCTCTGTCCCCTCGCGTCTTCACGAAGATTGCCGAGGCAGCCCTTGCGCCCCTTCGGCAGCACGGGGTCCGCATCCTGAACTACCTCGACGACTGGCTCATACTGGGCCTCTCTCGAGAGCAGGTTGGCGGACACAGAGATCTGGTTCTCCACCACTTAGCCCGTCTGGGCCTTCGGGTCAACTGGGAAAAGAGCAAACTTTGCCCCGTGCAGAGGATCTCTTTTCTCGGTATGGAGATTGACTCGGTCGCCATGTGCGCGCAGCTTACGAGCGAGCGCGCGCAGTCTCTGCTGGCTTGCCTCCGTCAAATCGAGAGCAAGAGTGCGGTTCCACTGAAACTATTTCAGAGGCTCCTGGGGCATATGTCATCTGCAGCCGCGGTAACGCCGCTCGGATTGCTTCATATGAGACCGCTTCAGCACTGGCTTCACGATCGAGTCCCGAGATGGGCATGGCTGTCTGGCACGCCCCGGATCCAAGTGACTCGGGCCTGCTTACAGACGCTCACCCCGTGGTCGAACCTCAGTTTTCTACGGGCCGGTGTGCCCTTAGAACGAGTTTCCAGGCATGTTGTCGTATCGACGGATGCCTCTGCCACGGGCTGGGGTGCCATGTGCAATGGACAAGCAGCCGCGGGCTCCTGGACAGGACCCCAGCGCCTCCTGCATGTCAATTGCCTCGAGTTGCTGGCAGTACGGTTCACCCTGCACCGCTTCCGAGCGCTGCTGAAGGGTCAACATGTGCTTGTCCGGTCAGACAACACGGCCGTAGTAGCGTACATCAACCACCAGGGCGGTCTACGCTCCCGCCGTATGTCTCAACTCGCCCGCCATCTCGTTTATGGAGTCAGATGCGCCTGAGGTCCCTTCGTGCTGTCCATATTCCGGGGGTCCTGAACCACGCAGACGACAAGCTCTCGCGGTTTCAGCCTCTCCCGGGAGAATGGAGACTCCATCCCCAGACGGTCCAGCTGATTTGGGAACAGTTCGGCGACGCACAGGTAGATCTGTTTGCCTCCCACGACTCTTCCCACTGCGCCTGTTCTTTTCCCTGACCGAGGGCACGCTCGGCACGGATGCACTGGCGCACAGCTGGCCGCGGGGCCTACGCAAATATGCGTTCCCCCCAGTGAGCCTACTCGCACAGCTCCTGTGCAAGATCAGGGAGGACAAGGAGCAGGTCCTTTTGGTCGCCCCGTACTGGCACGGCCGGACCTGGTTCCCCGAACTCATACTCCTTGCGACAGCCCCTCCCTGGCCTATTCCTCTGAGACCGGACCTCCTCACTCAGAGACGGGGCACCCTATGGCACCCGCGTCCCGACCTCTGGAACCTCCACGTGTGGCTCCTAGACGGGACGCGGCAGGTTTGAGTGGCCTGCCACCTACGGTGGTCGCCACCATCACTTCCGCTAGGGCAGAGTCCACTCGGCATGCCTATGCGTTGAAGTGGAACCTCTTCGTCACCTGGTGCTCTTCCCGCCAGAAGACCCCTGGAAATGCCCGATCGGGTCCGTGCTTGAGTTTCTCCAAGAGGGGTTGGAGCGTGGGCTGTCTCCCTCCACCCTCAAAGTTTATGTGGCCGCTAAATCTGCCCGCCACGATCTCTTGGAGAACAAAAAGGTAAGTCAGCACGACCTGATCATCAGGTTCCTGTGGGGGGCGAGGAGACTGAATCCTCCTCGCTCTCCTCTCGTACCCTCTTGGGATCTCTCAGTAGTTTTAAGTGCTCTGCAGAGGCCTCCCTTTGAGCCTTTGCGGTCGGTTGATATTAAGTTCCTGTCGATGAAGACGGCTCTGCTGACCACGTTGGCCTCTCTTAAGAGGGTCGGGGACCTGCAGGCTTTTTCGGTTGACGAAGCGTGCCTGGAATTCGGGCCGGCTAACTCTCACGTGATCCTGAGACCCCGGCCTGGATATGTGCCCAAGGTTCCTACCACTCCCTTCAGAGATCAGGTAGTGAACCTGCAAGCGCTGCCTTGGAGGAGGCAGACCCAGCCTTGGCATTGCTCTGTCCAGTACGCGCCCTCCGCGCCTACGTAGACATGACGCAGTGTTTCGGGACCTCAGACCAGCTCTTTGTCTGTTATGGTGGAGAGCGGAAGGGAAGTGCTCTCTCAAAGCAAAGGTTTTCTCACTGGATAGTGGACACCATTGTTTTGGCTTACCAGCAGCAAGGTCGACCATGTCCCCTTGGTGTGAGGGCACACTCCACTCGGAGTGTGGCCTCCTCTTGGGCTCTTGCGCATGGCGCCTCGCTGACAGACATACAGCAGAGCTGCAGGCTGGGCGACACCCAACTCATTCGGGTGTCTTCGCTTGCTCGCCACTCCACTCCACGGACTGGATACGTGCGATATTTCCTCAGGTGAGCTCCCCCGAGAGCCCTGAGCTCCTCCCTGCACTGCTTACGCCGATACCTGTGTGTCTGCCCTCTAGCGAGCCCAGACCCTCGTCTCCGGCCAGGTGCCCCGTGTGCATGGTTCCCCTCCGGCGACCCCCACACGAGTATTTCACCGTAAGTCTCCGCAGTGAGCGGGTTTCTTCCCTTGGCGTGTCCCCGCTAAACCCTAGGGTTAAAAATCCACCTTCGGCTGGTACCCTAGAGATCTCCATATGCAGCCCCTAGCCGGCTCATATATGTCTCTTAAGTCCTCCCCACGGGTAGGCATCCTTGGCATTCCCTCACTGGGATATGCTTCCCAGTGTACCTTGGTAATCCTGTGATAACTGGGAGTCCTTCGTCCGTACTAGTCTTACGACAGGGTACTCACACTTACGCAGGGCACTGGAAGACAGCTGAGTGGCGGGATTATATTGGGACCCCCATTCGTTAGTCACTAACGTTACGTCGTAGTGACTGAACGAAAGGGAACGTCTCGGTTACGGATGTAACCCTCGTTCCCTGAGGAGGGAACGGAGACGTAACGTCCCGTTGCCACATCAGCTGTGCTACCTGGAACGCAGGAGTTCAGTCTTGGCTCCTCAAGCAGGTAACATAATGCGATATTGCCACGTACTTCCTTATATACTCACGCGGTGAGGCGGAGTTACGTATGCAAATTCCGCATGCCCCATGGCATTGGCACGCCATTGGGCGTTTTCTCTAAACTCGAAGTTGATAGGCTTCTAAGCGAAACCCCCATTCGTTAGTCACTAACGTTACGTCTCCGTTCCCTCCTCAGGGAACGAGGGTTACATCCGTAACCAAGACGTTTTTTGTTACATTTTAAAGATGTATCTTTGTTAAAGATATTTTTCAACCCATGGTGTTGTTCCAATCCTCCAACCTGAACAACTATATTGCTGTATCCCATTGCTATGGCAGATTAGACCTAGAGTTTTTTCCTTTTTTAGGATGTTTCTGTTATTTCATTTAGTTATTCCTGATACCAAAATGTAGTATTTACTGTAACAAACACATGAAGAAATATACAGTAAGAAAAATGTAAGTTCTTTGTTACATTTAAAGATATGTTTCAAGCCATGGTTTTGTGTTCCAGTCCTTCGACCTGAACAACCATGATGCTATGTTGCTATGGCAGATTGTTCATTCTCTATAGGCTGTGGTATGGCCCTCTAACAAATAAATTGTTCTATATTCTTACTTTGTATGTACTGGCTTATTCCATTTTTGTGTCTACAGTGGCAGGATAGGTACATCCCAGACTTGAAATGTCACTTTTTTATTTTTATATCAGACACTGTAGTCAAACTGTACACAAAACTGTATTTAATAACAGGTTTCATCAAAAGGGTTAAAATAATATTAACTTTTATCTTTTTAACTTTTATGTGATAACATTCAATGGTTAATCGTGAAAGAAAAGTTTATTTTTTTAGTATTTATACACAACCTAGGGACGCCTTTGTTGTACAAAAAATGAAAGAAGATTAAACTTGAACAACTTTTTCAAATGTCTTTTACAAAATAACTGCATTGTTTTTTGGTATTCATAGTTTAATTACTATTTGTACACGGCAATAACTTCAACATGATGAACATCAACAAAATTACTTAGCAGATTAAGTATTGATTTGAAGCTGGTTACATGCAGTGAAAAAAAGTTATATTCCATGATTTCCATCATCAATCAAGGGATTAACAGCCCTTAACTCAGGAGGACACTGGTAGTGATCGTGAGGCCTTTGCACATGCACATGATTGTGTGGTCTTTGATGTTCAGGAAGTTGGAGCATTCCAACTGTCCAAAGTTGCAGTGGGGAGTTACTTTCCATTGTCCTTAAACTATGGTGGTTCCACTGGCTTACAAACTCATCCACAGATCTGTTTATTCTTGGAAGGTAAACATGGTGAAGAGCCCTAATGTGAAGTGGGTGGTTGCCATCTAACATTCCTCCATTTTCCATGAAAAGGAAAATGTCTTTAAAGTAAGCTGACACCACCCTGTTTAATTCTGCCCACAATCTTTCAATTCTTTGATTATGAACACTAGGTCCAACCATAAAGCTTCCTCTGTTTGCTCCTCGATTCAAAATCATAAACCTTGCAACATCAATATTCTCACTACCAGCATCTCCCCTGACATGATGTGGGAGTCCAAAAAGATCGTCTCGGTTACGGATGTAACCCTCGTTCCCTGAGGAGGGAACGGAGACGTAACGTTAGTGACTAACGAATGGGGGTTTCGCTTAGAAGCCTATCAACTTCGAGTTTTGAGAAAACGCCCAATGGCGTGCCAATGCCATGGGGCATGCGGAATTTGCATACGTAGCTCCGTCTCACTGCGTGAGTATATAAGGAAGTACGAGGCAATATCGCATTATGTTACCTGCTTGAGGAGCCAAGACTGAACTCCTGCGTTCCAGGCAACACAGCTCGATGTGGCAAGGGGACGTTACGTCTCCGTTCCCTCCTCAGGGAACGAGGGTTACATCCGTAACCGAGACGTTCCCTTTCGTTCAGTCACTACGACGTAACGTTAGTGACTAACGAATGGGGGTCCCAATATAATCCCGCCACTCAGCTGTCTTCCAGTGCCCTGCGTAAGTGTGAGTACCCTGTCGTAAGACTAGTACGGACGAAGGACTCCCACTTAACACAGGATTACCAAGGTACACTGGGAAGCATATCCCAGTGAGGGAATGCCAAGATGCCTACCCGTGGGGAGGACTTAAGAGACACATATGACCCGGAGAGGGTTGCATATGGAAGATCTCTAGGGTACCAGCCGAAGGTGGATTTTTAACCCTAGGGGTGGCGGGGACACGCCAAGGGAAGAAACCCGCTCACTGCGGAGACTTACGGTGAAATACACATGTGGGGGTCGCCAGAGGGAACCATGCACATGGGGCACCTGGCCGGACATGAGGGTCTGGGCTCGAAGGGGCAGACTGAACTGATGTCGGCGTCGACAGTGCTGGAGGAGCTCAGGGCTCTCGGGGAACTCACCTGAGGAAATATCGCACGTATCCAGTCCGTGGAGTGGAGTGGCGAGCAAGCGAAGACACCTGAACCTGGTCCTTCACCGGCCCCTCGGGGGGGCGAGTATATAGTCGGACACTGGCTCCACTCGGAGATTATAGAATCTGGCGAATGTGTTGGGTGTCGCCCAGCCTGCAGCTCTGCAGATGTCTGCTAGCGAGGCGCCATGCGCTAGAGCCCAAGAGGAGGCCACACTCCGGGTGGAGTGCGCCTTCACACCAAGGGGACATGGTCGGCCTTGCTGCTGGTAAGCCAAAGCAATGGTGTCCACAATCCAGTGAGACAGCCTTTGCTTCGAGAGAGCACTTCCCTTCCGCTCTCCACCATAACAGACAAAGAGCTGGTCTGAGGTCCTGAAACACTGCGTCATGTCTACGTAGGCGCGGAGAGCGCGTACTGGACAGAGCAATGCCAAGGCTGGGTCTGCCTCCTCCAAAGGCAGCGCTTGCAGGTTCACCACCTGGTCCTTGAACTGAGTGGTGGGAACCTTGGGCACATATCCAGGCCGGGGTCTCAGGATCACGTGAGAGTTAGCCGGCCCGAACTCCAGGCACGCTTCGTCAACCGAAAATGCCTGCAGGTCCCCGACCCTCTTGACTGAGGCCAATGCGGTCAGCAGAGCCGTCTTCATAGACAGAAACTTAATATCAACCGACCGCAAAGGCTCAAAGGGAGGTCTCTGCAGAGCAGTTAGCACTACTGCGAGGTCCCAAGAGGGTACGAGAGGAGAGCGAGGAGGATTCAGTCTCCTAGCTCCCCTCAGGAACCTGATGACCAGGTCGTGCTGACTTACCTTTTTGTTCTCCAAGAGATCGTGGTGGGCAGATATTGCGGCCACATATACCTTGAGGGTGGAGGGAGACAGCCTTCGCTCCAGCCCCTCTTGGAGAAACTCAAGCACGGACCCGATCGGACATTTCCAGGGGTCTTCTTGGCGGGAAGAGCACCAGGTGACGAAGAGGTTCCACTTCAACGCATAGGCATGCCGAGTGGACTCTGCCCTAGCGGAAGTGATGGTGGCGACCACCGTAGGTGGTAGGCCACTCAAACCTGCCGGGTCCCGTCTAGGAGCCACACGTGGAGGCTCCAAAGGTCGGGACGCGGGTGCCAATGGGTGCCCCGTCTCTGAGTAAGGAGGTCCGGACTCAGAGGAATAGGCCAGGGAGGGGCTGTCGCAAGGAGAAGAGTTCGGGGAACCAGGTCCGGCCGTGCCAGTACGGGGCGACCAAAAGGACCTGCTCCTTGTCCTCCCTGATCTTGCACAGAAGCTGTGCGAGTAGGCTCACTGGGGGGAACGCATATTTGCGTAGGCCCCGCGGCCAGCTGTGCGCCAGTGCATCCGTGCCGAGCGTGCCCTCGGTCAGGGAATAATACAGGCTGCAGTGGGAAGAGTCGTGGGAGGCAAACAGGTCTACCTGTGCGTCGCCGAACTGTTCCCAAATCAGCTGAACCGTCCGGGGATGGAGTCTCCATTCTCCCGGGAGAGGCTGAAACCGCGAGAGCTCGTCGGCTGCGTGGTTCAGGACTCCCGGAATATGGACAGCACGAAGGGACCTCAGGCGCTTCTGACTCCATAGGATGAGATGGCGGGCGAGTTAAGACATGCGGCGGGAGCGTAGACCGCCCTGGTGGTTGATGTACGCTACTACGGCCGTGTTGTCTGTCCGGACAAGCACATGTTGACCCTTCAGCAACGCTCGGAAGCGGTGCAGGGCGAACCGTACTGCCAGCAACTCGAGGCAATTGACATGCAGGAGGCGCTGGGGTCCTGTCCAGGAGCCCGCGGCTGCTTGTCCATTGCACATGGCACCCCAGCCCGTGGCAGAGGCATCCGTCGATACGACAACATGCCTGGAAACTCGTTCTAAGGGCACACCGGCCCGTAGAAAGCTGAGGTTCGACCACGGGGTGAGTGTCTGTAAGCAGGCCCGAGTCACTTGGACCCGGAGCGTGCCAGACTGCCATGCCCATCTCGGGACTCGATCGCGAAGCCAGTGCTGAAGCGGTCTCATATGAAGCAATCCGAGCGGCGTTACCGCGGCTGCAGATGCCATATGCCCCAGGAGCCTCTGAAATAGTTTCAGTGGAACCACATTCTTGCTCTCGATTTGTCGGAGACAAGTCAGCAGAGACTGCGCGCGCTCGCTCGAAAGCTGCGCGTACATGGCGACCGAGTCGATCTCCATACCGAGAAAAGAGATCCTCTGCACTGGGCAGAGTTTGCTCTTCTCCCAGTTGACCCGAAGGCCCAGACGGGTTAAGTGGTGGAGAACCAGATCTCTGTGTCCGCAAACCTGCTCTCGAGAGTGGCCTAGTATGAGCCAGTCGTCGAGGTAGTTCAGGATGCGGACCCCGTGCTGCCAAAGGGGCGCAAGGGCTGCCTCGGCGATGTTCGTGAAGACGCGAGGGGACAGAGATAACCCGAATGGGAGAACTGCGTACTGGTATGCCCGCCCCTCGAAAGCAAACCGTAGGAACGGTCTGTGTCGAGGAAGGATGGAGACATGGAAGTAGGCGTCCTTCAGGTCGATCGCTGCAAACCAATCGTCCGGACGAACGCATTCGAAAAGGCGTTTCGCAGTCAACATCTTGAACGGAAGCCGGTGAAGGGATCGGTTCAAGATGCGAAGGTCCAGGATTGGCCGTAACCCACCGGTTTTCTTGGGTACAATGAAGTAGGGGCTGTAGAACCCCGACCTCATTTCGGCTGGAGGGACAGGCTCGATCGCACCCTTCGCCAGTAGAGTGGCAATCTCCGCACGCATGACGGGGGCATGGGCCCCGGTCATGGTATAGCGGACTCCCCTGTAACGGGGAGGAGCCTGCGCGAACTGAATCGCGTAGCCGAGCCTGATGGTCCGGGCAACCCAGCGGGACAGCCCTGGAAGCTGAAGCCAGGCTTCCAGAGACTGCACCAACGGGGTCATACGGACGACAGACGTACCCTGGGTGGGGCAGCGAGGCAGCGTTACCGGCGCGGACAGGGGAGGCTGTTGGGCGTCCCCGGGTCGGAGCACGGTTAACGGCTGCGCCCTGACAGAGGAGACCAGGGAAGGACTCGCGTTCCACTGGGGTCTGCTCTGCCAGGGGGCTGGCGACAGAGAGGGACGAGAGTGGCGAGACCCGAGGGTGGCGCGCACTGCCGTCACCGGTCTCTGGGTGCTCAGAGACAGGAACATGAGTTCTTCCCAAGCGCTGCTAGCCCGGGGGCCAGCAGCGGAAGGATTTTCCCCCGGCCCTCACCGGGGGAAGGAGAGGCCCTGCCACCATCCCCTGGGAAGAACTGGAACCCATCTCTGAGTTGTCCACCTCCATCCTGGCGTTTAACCAGTCTGGGGAGCGGACTGGGCGACATCCTCAACCACCTCCACGGCGCGGCCCAGGTGAAGGCTGCTGCTGGGGCCGGGCGGGAAGAGGGAGGGCGCCCTCGGCGGCGAGCGGACTGAGGCGACTGGGCCGGCGGCTGGTGCAGCAGCTGGCCGCCGGGGCAGTACGTGTTACAGCCTCAGTCTGCTCTGGGGCAGCCAAGAACTGTTGGGCGCAGTTCTCAGCCGCGCCGCCGAAGAGGCCAGCCTGGGATATGGGTGAGTTGAGGAGGCGGGCCCGCTCAACGTCCTCCACATCACCAGGTAAGGCCAGGTGTTCTCCCGGACCACAGCTGTGGACATCGCCCGACCCAGGGAGCGTGTGGCCACCTTCACCGCCCGGGGGCGGGGTCAGTTGCGGCACGCAGCTCAATGAAGAGCCCTGGGTCGGCTCCACCCTTGTGCATGTGCAAAGGGGCGGCGGCCTGCCCGTAGCTCTGCGGGACCACGCCACCGAAGTAGACGAGCCCACAGGCTTTGGGGGGGGTGCTTAGGACAGCCACACCACGCCACGTCAAAACCCTCTGTGGACACCGTAGTGCGCAACAGAGAGTTCAACAGTGGGGGGGAGGGGTCCCATCAAGGGCAGAGAAGGCGGAGGAGGCCACCAAACGGTCACGGAAAGCACGGGGACTTCCGCGACCGCGTGACCTCCTCATGCACCCCGGGAGCGAAAGGCATTGGGGGCGGGGCCCAACAGCTGTCGGGTGCCGCCCCCAAAAACCAATCGCGCAACCACGAGCACCCGCGACTGGGCGGAGTTCCACACCAGCGCGAGACTCGCGGCTGCCCGAGATAACATGGCTGTCAACTTTAGGTCAGATCAGGCAGTGCTAACACACCCGGAGGCGGAGCACAACCTAATCGTCATCCCCAAAGGACTCCAGCCCACCTTGGGATGCGGCGATCGACATCTCACTGCTATCCGGAGCGTGAACTGAACGAACGGGGCGTCAGAGACGGGCCGTAGATTCAATCCAACACTCACGGAAGCGATGTATAAGAGGGGGGCGTGGCCCGAGGAATGAACGTCGGGGTTCTTAATACCACAGCACCGCCCTCAGGTCACCCTGGCCACCAGCCAAAGTACCATCTCACTCGGGGACGGTAGATTGGGGTGTGGCAGAGGGGACTCTCTCTCCTCACGGAGATCTTTGAGTCTCGACCGCGACATCGCGATGGTCACGCCCCCGCAATGGAAACGTGACACATCCGCAAACACTGCCCGAACGTGCTGAAGCCCAAACACGCTCGAGCAGTGAATGCGTCCACAGACAGCAGCGGAAAATCGATCGCACCCGGAAGTGCACGGGCGAGCCGTCTTGAAAAAGACGTGCCACGCGCAAGCTCTTTTTGTGAGAGGAAAGCCTCGCAGTCGATGCCGAAGCGCCCAGGGAAACACACACCAGCTGTCAAACGGACCACTGCGCAGATCAGCAGGCAGGAAGTATGCGATCACTGGAACGCGCCGTCACACCAACACCGACTGGAAAGCTGCTCGTCTCGAAGAAGCTGACAGAGTCTCAGAAGGCTGTAGGAGTGAAGAGGTAGGTACTCTTGGCTCCGAAAGCAGAAACATAATGCGATATTGCCTCGTACTTCCTTATATACTCACGCAGTGAGGCGGAGCTACGTATGCAAATTCCGCATGCCCCATGGCATTGGCACGCCATTGGGCGTTTTCTCAAAACTCGAAGTTGATAGGCTTCTAAGCGAAACCCCCATTCGTTAGTCACTAACGTTACGTCGTAGTGACTGAACGAAAGGGAACAACAGCACCCTGGAAAAGCTGCAAGGCAGTTGTCGCTGTGTTGTCTGTGCAACATCTCAGGTAGGTGATACAGCGACTATAGCCATCAACTCCTCCATGAAACACAAATCCCCATGGATTTAACTTGTGGTTTGTGTCAATATGCCTGGAATAGAAAATAAGAATTGTTATTAATATTTATTATTATTATTGTAAAGTACATTAGATGTGCATCAAAGTTTAACTTCTTTGTCTTAGTTTCTTACTTTTACAATTACAATTTTTACTTAGTGATACAAGTTACAACCCCAGATATTGCTGATAGAAGTGGTCAAAGAATATAAAACAATGCAAATATGAAGAATTCATCTCAATATTATTAGATGTTCTTTCATCCTTTTTCTAATATTTTATATTATCTCTAAATATTTGCATTCTTACACTTTCATGTTTTGACAAATTTTATTTATTTATTTTAATATAATGACATTATTTATTTACCATAGTTTTTGTCCTCCTAAATCCTTGCATCATTGACCAGCTAGGAAGTAAAACTGTCATTTTGTTTCCAAATCTACAAAAACACATACCACAGTTGATTTGGGACAGAGACATTGTAGACTCTCCGTTGAATAGCCCTTCGTCCTCTTAAGGCTCTTCCCGCTGGATCTACTATTCTTAGACGTTCTCGTACTCGCCATCGCTGAACTCTGATCCCTTTTCCTCTCAAACTACCAGTGATGTAGGTCTCTCCTGACCCAGGGGTTTGTTGAAGAACCTCAGAAATAAGACGATCAAGATCATCATTTGAAATGTTGGTGAAACTCCCATAGTCCACTAAACCAAGTTGTCTCCTGTGGTTGTACAGTGTTCGAATGTTTATGGACAACATTCGCGATATGGCCATCCAGCTAAACCCTAAGTCCCGCATTTGAATCAACAGAGCAGCTGGTATATTGTACCTTACAGGAGAAAACAAATTGTGTTAATTCACATAGTTTTAATTATTTGTATTAATTATTTTGTTTGCAACTTGCAAAGAGAGTACAGTACTGTTGCATCATCCTCTATCTACATACAATTCCAATATCATCACTTACCTCAGCCTTCCTCTCTCTGATGCAGAATGTGCCCCTATGCCATGCACTGGTATATCTTCCATCTGGAGTGCTATTTCAGCCAACATCTCCCTAAGAGATTCATAAATTCCTTCCAAAATGTTGCATAATATTCTTTCAGCAACATTTTGTTGAGCATGATTATTCATAAGAACTAAGAATGTTGCAATAATGGAAACATGATCCTCAAGATGACGGGATGTAGACTCCAAACTGTTTGTGTTGTTTGGAGTATGACCAGCTGTTGCTAAAAAGTTTTGTAGTTCAACAAAGTATTGGAAAATGTCTGGCAATGTCATTTTAAAGTAATCAAATTGAGAAGGCTGTTGTTCTGATAACATGGATATAAATATACTTCATTAAATTTGATCATATTTGCACTTTCATTCCATATATTCAAGTTTCATTCAATATATTCAGATTTTCATTCCATATATTCATACTTTCATTCAATATATTCAGACATTCATTCCATTTATTCAAGCGTCATTCCATATATTCAGATTTTCATTCCATATATTACAGTTTAATTCCATATCATGTTTCATTCCATATATTCAGATTTTCATTCCATATATTCAGACAATCAGGGTATCTTGCGTCCATTCCAAATCCGTTTTCAATTAAAAAACAGAAAACGAAAAAACAAATCGTTTTTCTTTTTTTCATTATTTTCAGACAAACGAAAACGAGCGTTCTGCTTGATTTTCCGTTTTTCATTCAGAGGTAGAAAAATGCATAAACAGTTTGAATATTCGATTTCTACATGTGGGCGGGAATTATACGCCCCTTTCTGCTGATTAGTCGGCCGAAGATCAAACTATTCCGTCATCGGTTCTTCCTCAGTTCCGCACAGCAGAATAAAAGTCCTGCGCTGCCACAGCTGTGTGGATTCTTAATGCTTTTATTGCAACTATATTTCATATATTTTTCTCATCAAACAACCAGACTAACGAATGGCTCGACACAACCCGTACCGGGGCAGAGCCTAGGCAGGGTTTTTTCGTGTAGATATAAATTCACCTCTATGCATCAGCTGGCAGGATATATGACGGCTGTCATAGCCTACCTTGGTTAAATAAATAATTAAAAATAAATATTTTAAACACTAATACAAAAATGAAAGAATAATGCCTTGTAACCAGACAACCGGAGAAAAACAGATATTAAAAGACATAGGCCTACTCTTTTATTTTATGATTTATGCCTGTTATATTAAAATGGATTATAATTGATACCTCGAAAGGGTGCTTGTGTAGGCTACTGCTGCACACAAGATTTTCATTAAAGCCTGTAATATCTTGCCATTTCAGTTTGTTTCTCAAACCCAGTATACCTTCAGAGCGCTTGGAATATATAGCCTATGGCAGGAGTTGCATATGGATTATGTTACGAGATATTTGCATCCGCTTTTTAAAAAAAAGGGGCAAATGCGAGCAGGAATTTGTTTTCGTGTCTGTGTGTGTGTGTGTTCCGAAAAAAAGAAAGTAATAAGCATAACATCATTTTGTAGGTACCCTATTTCACACAGTTACAATAAATTGCGATGGGTTAAATAAACGTGATAAACTGCAGATAAACGCACAAGTCAGGCGGGGACATGTTCAGGAAATACGTAGCAGTTATTACTTTGAGTTTATTTCATATTGAGTAAATAAATGTCCAATGACCCCCATATAATTAGGCAGTGACAAAGTTAATGTGGGTGAGGATAATTAACACAATGTATAGCCTATAATGCATCCTATGCATTTGGTAATAATACAGCATATGTTATAATTGACCGTAGCCTATTTGCCAGAAAAGTTGCACCGAGTGTGGCCTAATTCACACGCCGGGTCATGTTGAGAGAGAAACACGCGAATGTTGCATTGTAGTAAAATCTGCATTTTATTATTAGCCTACATTCAGAAGTAGCCTAGTATAAAATACCGGTAAATAAAATACAACATTAGGCTAATAAACACTATTAACACGGCTATATATGCGTATTTTACTTCCCCTCGCTGAATGACAAATCCTTAAATTAATGTTATTAAGAAAACAACAAGAATCAAAAATATAAGTAGCCATATAATAAAAAAATATACATAGAAACCTATATAAAAATAGTCTAGCCATATATTGTGCCATTTATTACAAACAACATTTAGTTTAAGTACCAGCCTAAATGAAATTATTTGAATAGAAACTGTATCAATGTTGGACTGTATCGGACATCTTTCATTCGGTCCAAAGTTTCCATATTTGCAATGTAACATTTGTTTATTATAGGCCTATTTATGTAAAGAAGGCTTTGTCCAGTCTCATACGCGCATAGGCTAAATTGGTATCTTTACATGCAGAGATAGGTGTGAGTTTGGAATAAAAGCAAGTACTGACTGGCACAATTTAATTTGTCTGTTGTACAATATTAAGGCTAAGCAGAATAACTTTGTATATGTTTGGTTTTATTTTGATAATGAACAGGCTGCGATGTCAAGTCAGCAATGCCAGAACTGTTATGTGAGCACGCGAGTCTCCGGTGCCATCACTTCATTTTAAATGGCTACTTATATTTTTGATTCTTGTTGTTTTCTTAATAACATTAATTTAAGGAGTTGTCATACAGTGAGGGGAAGTAAAATACGCATATATAGCGATATTCCATTATTATCCAAAATTCTATTATGGAATCTTATGAGGCATAATGAGGGCGCCTACTCTATCCTGTTAGTCACACACAGTCATTGTTTGAAGCTATTTTTGTTGGAAAAATAGAGAAAAACTGTAAAAAGAAATGTGCATTTAAATAGAAGAGAAAATCATAATTTTATAGATGCCATTTAGCAACGTTAAAGTTGGATATTTTGATTAATTGTGACAACACCATAACTTGTGTTATCCATACATTTATCAAGAAAAGATTTGTCAATGACGTTCAGCAGCTGTAGTGGTTATTTTGATCTTCCTCCACTCTTTGAACAAAACAAACATTATTAACGTTATATACTATTATTATATATATCGTTATTAACAAAATGAATAAGCCAATTACATACACCCGCATACCATGATTTTCCATCATTTCCGGCATTACCAGTTTTAATGAAAACTCAACTACAAAAAAATTGTAGGCCTACAATAAAAAAAAAACCTACATATATTAAACTTTTATTTAAAAAAAACGGATTACACAAAATACTCGCATTAATAAATAAAAAATCTTTGTAAATTCCTCTTTAAAACGAATGCTCAGTTTGTGGTTCACTATTATTTGATTGAAAACAACAACAATAAAACAAAGACAAACACTTACATTAAACAAATCAATATTTTTTATTAACAAAAGTTATCTTGCGCTTGCCTCCGCTATCATCCTGTCAGTCATCTCGGCTCTGATTACAGTAAAATTTAAAATCACCATCATCGCTACCCACCCTCTGCCGATATGTATTAGGCCTACAGTATTTGCAATGACCATCCCTTGTCCAAAACCGAGCGTATTGTAAAGAAAAGTTATGACTGCTGCAACACTTGTCTGAACATTGCATGGTCACACCCGCTCTTCGCTGTCTTGCGCAGCTTCACCACACATATTTAGCCTACTCCACACAGCTAAATAAATCAGGCTGGGTGCAGATTAATATTTGATATTTCTGATATAACTTTTTCTGTGAAACGCGTTAAGTTGCACAGAAGAAAGCCCATGCCCTGTACAGTTTAAGAAGACTATTATTTTGTTACACAGAACTGGGGAAGGGCTGATGACGTCACATGCTCAGATTTGCTTGACCAATCAGCGGAAAGGGGCGTCTCATGACCGCCCACATGAGGAAAACGAATTTTGAAGTCGTTTATCAGTTTTTTACCCGTGAAACGAAAAATGAAAAATCAAGCCGAAATCTCGTTTTTTCGTTTTTTTTTAAACGAAAAAAACAATAAAGGAGCCATTTTCTCATTTCTGCTTATTTCATTTCAAACAGGAAATCAAACGATCAAAACGTACACGGACCTACCCTGATTCATATAGGCTTTTCATACTTTCATTCCATATATTCAGACTTTCATTCCATATATTCATACTTTCATTCCATATATTCAGACTTTCATTCCATATATTCAGACTTTCATTCCATATATTCAGACTTTCATTCCATATATTCAAGTTTCATTCCATATATTCATACTTTCATTCCATATATTCAGACTTTCATTCCATATATTCATACTTTCATTCCATATATTCAGACTTTCATTCCATATATTCAGACTTTCATTCCATATATTCAGACTTTCATTCCATATATTCAAGTTTCATTCCATATATTCATACTTTCATTCCATATATTCAGACTTTCATTCCATATATTCAGACTTTCATTCCATATATTCAGACTTTCATTCCATATATTCAAGTTTCATTCCATATATTCATACTTTCATTCCATATATTCAAGTTTTATTCCATATATTCAAGTTTCATTCCACATATTCAGACTTTCATTCCATATATTCAGACTTTCATTCCATATATTCAAGTTTTATTCCAAAGATTTTGACTTTCATTCCATATATTCAGACTTTCATTCCATATATTCAAAGAATCATATTATAAATATAATAATTTCCTGAATGGCATGCCATAATATGTATATGTATATATATATATATATATATATATATATATATATATATAATATACATACATACATACATACATACATACATACATACAGTCAAACCAAAAAATGTTACAGTTTTTTTTTATTTGCTTTGGTACTATTTTCACTAGTAAGGTGTACATTTTCAAAACTCTTAGTACAAAAATCTAAACTGATCACACTTGTAACACAGCTAGTCATTCTTTCAAAACCTGATGTAATGCTTTCATTCAGTGGTGGCACATATCTTCAGTCCACATAATCATTGTTTCAAACACAAGATTATTGTAATATGTAATGAGAACATTCGGTTTAATCACTGAAACACAACAGTATGATCTTCTGTCAGTTTAGTACTTTTAACAATCAGTTCATCCAACAGCAAACAATGCAAGAGACATGTTTCAAATCACCCTTGTTGCTGAATTATCTACAGTAACATAGGCTACAGATGCCACATAAGAAAATACGCTTACATTACCTAATTTATGTTATTTAATCTATAATGTTTGTAATAGTATCTATCTATTCAGTGTGTTATCAAAAGGTGTGATGAAGTTACAACACAGCCATGAGGTTCTGGGCTATAGAACAGAGTTTGCTGCCAATACAGTAAATGCTCTCACTGTACCATATGACTGAATCTACTGTAGTTGAGCTTTATAAGGGTGAGTTACAGTAATGTGTCTCTACCATGGTAATCTGTTTACAGTATCAAATGCATACATACTGTAATGTAAAATGCTGTATTTGATGCCATCTGTCTCCCTTCTTCTGATGCATTTCTGATCAGTCTGATGTTACATTGTCATTGACTATTTCCTTTCCTTTATACTCTACTCTGCTCTGTTCACTCACTCACACACACACACACACACACACACACACTCACACACACATGTCTGGTTCACTATCTTTCTGGGTATAAGCAGGCATAATGGTTACAAACTGTATATTCTCTCCCCTTACACTAACCCTACCCATAAACCTATCAATCACACAAAACTTTCTACATTTTTACATTACAGTAAAAAAAAAAAAAGTCCCCGCAAGGACAAGTAATTAGGATACTGCCATCTTTATACTGCCATCTTGTCCCCATAATGTAGAGTTTACCAGGCCACACATGCGCACGCACTTTGAACATAGTAGTTATAATCTAAGATCAATTGCTTATAATGTAAAAATAATTAATTACATATGGTTATCTATATCGGAAATTGCAAACAAAGTAGAAACTATGTATATAGAATCAATATCTAAAAGAAATCTATAGGTGAACCAAATGATTAATTGATTAACCATTAAGATCTGTTGGATTAAATAATAGACAAATGTATTAAACTGAACGAGAAGAGATGCAAATCAAAAGTTTCATAGAAAGAGCTTTATGAAAGGCAGTTACTGTGAATGAAACATTTATATAGATGAAACAGTTATTTTTTGTGGTGAAAAGGATACTTTGTAGTTTTGTGTATTGTACTAACACAATTGAAAATATGCTTAAATGTTTGAAAAAAGTGCACTTTTGATGATCTGTTGTGATATTAGTACCATGAGTTTTGAAAATGCACACCTTGCTTGTGAAAATAGTACCAAAGCGAATAAAAAAAAAACTAATTCAGTGGACTACCTGTAAAATTGATTAAAAATTTGGGACCAAAATTCAGACACTTTGACCTGACCATGTTTTTTTTTCTTTAATTGCTAATGCAACCTTTTACCCCACAGAATGAACAAAATTAAGCATTGCTTGATAATTGGTTGACCTAAATTGGTATTATCTCATTGTGTACTTAAATTTAACAGCTGATTGTTGATTGTAATCCATTACATACCTTTCTATCAAAGTTGAAATTATCACGAAGTAATTGTTAGGACACAGTTTAACTCTGAATTCTCGTCATATTTCATGTTCTAAACTATAGCAAATAAACTTTGATAATGTGGGAAAATGTTGGGTTGACTGCATATATATATATAAATGTACTGTTTTTGTTTTTTCCTGGATGCTGAAGACAACAGTGGTGCTTGCTTTCTGCCTCCGGGAGTGACCTTGGTGGGACTGATGTGTAGCCTGGGCAGTGTCTACATGCAAATTCAATTATTTATGGTGTGGCTGTGTAGAACTCAAGTGTTTTCTCAGAGAAGAAATGCTCTCATCCATCTCGGAGAGCTCCAGGGACTATGACTGAATGAAAGGACATCTGTTCAACAGGAAAGATATTTAGGGAAGAGAATAGTGCACAAGAACTATTTAAAAGGGCGATTGTGTTATCATAATAATGAAATTGGCCTGACTGCTGAAAACAATAAACCCTTTTTAAAGACTGTTATAACACTATGCTTTGTGTTTTATTACCTTGGCATTAAATTACAGAAAACGGGTAAATGCTGCTTCATAAGTTTTTCTGATACAATAGCTGCAATAGCAATAATAGCGATAACGTAATCAATCTTTCAGTATTTTCCCCCTTTTGTTAAGTCATAGAAACTAGGGGTGTAACGGTTCTCTCACATCTGACAACACATCTATAATATAGTTTGTTGAAAATAACGTGACAGACAGAGTTAGGTTAGGCTAATGTAAGTTTCTGCCGATGGATACACATTCTGGCTTCCCAATAGCTACATTACAACAGATCAAAACGAGTTGACAAAACGGTTACTCTTGAGTGCTGTCTGCTCGAACATGACCAGTCATTTACGCCGTCATCGTGTGTTGATAGCACGCGAGCGCAGCTAAGACCCGAAGACCACACGTTTTTTGTGATCGCGCAGACAAGTACGCGCGGTCACTAGGCTACAAATGCACCAACTGTGCATGTGCTGGAAAAACAACATGGACGTCATGACCTCTACAATCCGTTGTTAAAACAATATAAAGACAGCCAGATGTGCAATAATTAGTGGAGGGAAAATTGGAAGTGTACACGTCAATCTACTGCACATGTGTGGGACTGTACACGCCGATCTACTGCGCATGTGTGGAACACGTCCGCTGAGCAAACCCCAGCATACTCTTTCAGTAGTATAAATACAAGTAGTCCGCGTCCGTGCTGTCCACAGCTGTCCGTGTACGTATCCGAACTGGAGTATAACCAACGCTTGAAAAGATTTGTGTATGCAGTGTGCACTCATCTGAAGCGTGCACATAACGCGTTGCAGAATGCGCACACATATTGAGTTATCTTACAAGTAATATTGAGTTCTCTTACGAGAGGTTCTCTCGTATTGCGTAAGTTCCTTACGCTACGCAATACTCGTTCCCTCTTCTAGAGAGAACCGAGGTTACGTTAAGTAACCGAGTATCGTTCTCTTACGAGAGGTTCTCTCGTATTGCGTAAGTTCCTTACGCTACGGGAAAGTATTCTTTCTTCGAGATTTCTGAAAAACCCAAAATTATCCTTAATTTTGTAACATTGTCAACGCAGTGCGGCAGCCTGGCAGACCATAGCAGGCTATTCCAGCGTGCTATTGGCTGCTCTGCTGGCAACTGCAGCAGCCTATCGGTGAGCCCGCGTGACGTGGCGACCAATGAGGGCGCTTCGCGCCCAGCTGGCTTCATTTGCCTACAGGTGGGGCGTGGCCACGTGTATATAAGCGGGGCTCACGGGCTGCATATTCGATTTTCTTTTCTTCAGCGAAGCCCTTCGCATCGCTGGATCTGGAACCCGCCGCCGTTGAACGTGCAGACGAGCAAGCAGAGGACAGCGCCTGAAGAAGCCGGCAGCATCGCGCCACCTTCAGCCATCCGTGCCTGCTCTGCTATCCGGCAGCATTATATCCTTTCATTGCACGTGTTCTCGCCGTTGCGTCACACGTTTCATAAAAGAGCACGAGCGTTTTTATCAAAACGCCTCGTTCCACCTGCGGCTCGTGCCACGTGCAGCTCAGCACCAGAGACCGCCATGTGTCTGCGCTCTCTGTCTGGGCCGTGACCACGCCGCCGCCGCACTCCTCGCGGGCGATTGCCCCGAGTGCGAGGAACTCTCTATGTCGACCCTGCGGGCTCGACTCGAGCAGTTTTATGATGACATCACTCCGCTGTTCCCCCCCTCTGTTCAAGCCGCGCCACCGCGCCGCTTATAAGGGATGGTTGAAATGAACGGTCTCGGAGCGAGCCTCCTCCCCCTCTGTTCAAGCCGCGCCACCGCGCCGCTTGCGAGGGATGGTAGAAATGAACGGTCTCGGAGCGAGCCTCCTCCCCCTCTGTTCAAGCCGCGCCACCGCGCCGCTTGCAAGGGATGGTAGAAATGAACGGTCTCGGAGCGAGCCTCTTCCCCCTCTGTTCAAGCCGCGCCACCGCGCCGCTTGCAAGGGATGGTAGAAATGAACGGTCTCGGAGCGAGCCTCCTCCCCCCTCTGTTCATGCCGCGCTAATGCGCCGCTTACATACAAGGGATGGCAGAAACGGACGGTCCTGCAGCTCTCTTTACGTTACAAGAGAGCTGTTCCACCCTCGCGCACATTTCTCAGTCCCCTCATGAGTTCAGGCGACTGGAATTGTTCATATTGCTGTACACGAGCCTGTTAAGACACGCACGCCAGCGAACAAACGCCGTCATGAGACATGACGCTGACATATGCTCTCCAACGAACCCGCACTCCCCCCTGTTGGACCGCGCAGATTGCGCCGTTCGCAAGGAATGAGAGTGCGCACGGTCACGAGCATGTTCAGCGCGCGTGTGCGCGCCGCACTCACCGGAAAATTAACAGAGGGTGTTTTCGTCCCGCTGTGGCCGGACGAACCGCCTTTCTCTAGCATTTCTCAGCCCCCTCTCCAGTTCAGGCGGCTGGAAATATTACTATTGCAGTAACGAGCCTGTCTTTTATGCACGCACGACTGCCAATAAGCACGAGGACGTACTGCCGTATGCTCGCGCTAACTGAACGCTATTGTGTCCCTCCCGGTAGCACAGCGGCAAAATCAGCGGCTGAAACGCCGGAGACCCGAGTTCGAGCCCAGCTCTCGCGGCAGATAAAAATGTTTACTGTCCGCTTCCCCGGGCTCGCGGCCAGCTTTTCTTACATACAGAAAGCTAACTTGCACCACGTGGCGCTCGAGTATTTTTGGGCGTCTATACATAAGGAGAGAATAGACGGTTAAGTCCCGCTGCGGCCGGACCACCGTTAAAACTCTGTTTTCCTGTCAGTCCCCACTCCTGTGGCTACTGCAGATGTTTTCCACACAGCCTACGAGCCGGCGGACTCGCCCTCTCGCCTGTTTCCAACTGAAGCCCCTCCAAAGTCCTCCTAGCAGAAGGGGGAAGTGACGGTTAAGTCCCGCCGTGGCCGGACCACCGTCAAAACTCTTCTTCCTGTCAGCCCCCACTCCTGTGGCTGCTGCAGATGGCTCTCACGCAGCCAACGAGCCGGCAAAACTGCCCTCTCGCCTGTCTACAACCGCCGTTTTACGACGAACCAGAGAAATCACGAAGTTGCTTTTATTTCTGGTTGCACGGCTCACGCCGTATGTGTTTTCAAATGCAGTAAACGTGCCCACTTTTGTGTTCACCCCTGCACCCAAGCACCACAAATCCCGTGTCTCTCACTCACATAAAGCGGCCACCGGCCGCTCGAGTGCTAGAGTTAGGTCACGTGTCCGCTTATTTGCGCCCACGCCTAATCACCACACGCGCTGTCACACAGCCACTCTTAACCGGTCATGTTCCACGCGTAAGAGTTGTGCCCGCTCAAACGCGCTCACACATTTTCGCGAACATTCTGCCCCCGGCGCCATGCGCCGCGCCACACACCATTTGTTCTCCGCCCAAGGTGGCCGGAACGACGAGTGTAGGGCCACACACAAGCCACTCCCCGCTCGAAGCGGCAGAGATACAGTGTGTAAGGCGGCCAGCCATCGAGAGCGATTGGCTGGCCCACAGCACAGAGAGCGCTCGCACGGCGCCCGCCCCTCCTATACAGGCCGTCAAACCCGCGAAGCGCGGCGTTTTGAGCCCGGAGGCCGTTCTATCCCGTGTGGCACACGCGAGAGCGTGGGAAGCCATTCCAGGTGTATCAGAATGGGTGCTGAAAACAGTGAAGCACGGCTACACTCTGCAGTTCGCTCGCCACCCTCCGCGCTTCTGTGCGCGTACAGAGACGAGAGTGAGCGAGGAAGTAGCACATCTACTTCGAGCAGAAATAGCCACGCTGCTGTGCAAAGGGGCTATAGAACCGGTTCCCCATTCTATGAGCGAGTCAGGCTTTTACAGCCGGTATTTTCTCGTGCCAAAAAGGGATGGGTCGCTCAGACCGATTCTGGATCTGAGGCGTCTGAACAAAGCTCTTATGAGAAGATCGTTCAAGATGCTCACGACCAAGCAGATCCTCGCGCATACTCGCCCGAGAGACTGGCTAATCTCCCTAGATTTGAAAGATGCATATTTTCAAATCAAGATAACGCCACGTCACAGGCCATTCTTACGATTCGCCTTCGACGGCCAGGCTTATCAATACACCGTCCTTCCGTTCGGCCTGTCACTAGCACCCCGTACATTTACGAAGTGCATGGACGCGGCCCTCGCTCCTCTGAGAAAAAGAGGGATGCGAGTGTTGAACTATCTGGACGATTGGCTCATCCTGGTGCAGTCAGAGGCCGAGCTCCTCGCCCACAGGGCAGTGCTGCTCAGCCATCTGGACAGCCTGGGGCTCACGGTCAATTGGACCAAGAGCTCATTAGTGCCCACGCAATCAACCTCATTTCTGGGTTTGAATCTGGACACTGTGGCAATGTCAGCCCGCCTGTCACCCCAACGCGCGCGCCAAGTTCAGCGCATGGCTGAGTACTTCCGGCCGGGCAAAATCGCACCTCTCAAGCTCTTTCAGAGGATGCTGGAACGTATGGCCTCAGCTGCAGCTGTGCTCCAGCTGGGCTTAATGCGCATGCGCCCGCTGCAATGCTGGTTAAACGCCCGAGTGCCTCACAGAGCCTGGGCGTCCGGAGGCTTCAGGATCAGAGTGACTCAGAGCTGTGTTTCAGCCTAGAGCCCTGGTTAGTAGCCGACTGGTACCAGAGGGGAGTGACGATGGGAGCCATCTCACACCGCAAGGTCATCTCGACGGACGCCTCCACCACGGGTTGGGGCGCCGTTTTCGAGGGCAGATCAGCCTCGGGCCTCTGGTCGAGCGAGGAAAAACTCCTACACATAAACTGTTTGGAGATGATAGCGGTAGAGAACGCGCTCAAGCAGTTTCTCCCGCTTATACGAGGACACCACGTGTTGGTCCGGTCGGACAATACCACAGTGGTGTCCTACGTGAACCGGCAGGGCGGTGTCAGGTCCAGGTGTCTGGGCAATCTGACAGAACGCCTGCTCGTGTGGGCAGACAGCTCGCTGCGCTCGCTGAGAGCTGCGCACATACCGGGCCACCTCAATGTGGGCCCGGACAAGCTGTCCAGGGGCCTCATTCTCTCAGGAGAATGGTCCCTGCACCCCCAGACAGTCCAGCTGGTATGGCGCCTATTCGGCAGAGCGGAGCTTGACCTCTTTGCAACAAAAGAGAACGCCCGCTGCCCGACGTTTCTGTCCAAAAGCGAGGATGCGCTGTCCCAACCTTGGCCCAGCCTCCCGCTGTATGCTTTCCCGCTGATTTCCCTATTGCCCCAGGTCATAGCGAAAATCAGGGAGACGCGCCGCCCGGTGCTCCTTATAGCGCCGCGCTGGGAGAACCAGATTTGGTACCCAGAGCTGGTGAAGCTGTCGCACTCACCCCCCTGGCCAGTTCCGCTGAGAGCAGACCTCCTCTCTCAAGCAGGAGGGTCAGTTTGGCATCCCCATCCAGAGCGATGGTCTCTGCATGTATGGGTGACCAACGGATACCCGTTGACCTGCCCGAAGGGGTTATGAACACGATTTCACACTCTAGAGCCCCCTCGACGAGGCGGTTATATAGTTCTAAGTGGTCGGTGTTCACTGAGTGGTGTGTTTCCAAGGGATTGGACCCACAGCAATGTGGGGTCCAGCGGGTGCTCTCCTTCCTCCAAGAGCTTTTGGAACTGGGCAGGTCCCCTTCCACGCTCAAAGTGTATGTGGCGGCTATAGCAGCGTTCGCTCAGACGACGCTAGGTAGCACGCTAGGAAGGAACGAGCTCATCATCCGTTTCCTCAGAGGAGCCAGACGGATGAATCCCCCGCGGCCCCCTTTGGTTCCTATATGGGATCTGGCCTTGGTCCTAGAGGCCCTGAAGGCTCATCCCTTTGAACCGCTCGAGACTGTGGAACCAAGGTTCCTTTCGCTAAAAACCGCGTTCCTGATAGCTCTGGTTTCAGTGAAACGCGTGGGGGATCTACACGCGCTCTCAGTGAGCCCGACGTGTATGGAGTTCGGTCCTAATGACTCTAAGGTCATTCTCAGACCGAGGCATGGTTATGTCCCCAA
Source organism: Gobio gobio (assembly GCF_949357685.1). NCBI lineage: Eukaryota > Metazoa > Chordata > Actinopteri > Cypriniformes > Gobionidae > Gobio > Gobio gobio. The sequence continues at coordinate 31,885,166 of NC_137118.1, read as the reverse complement.
AGCGATCGGCACTCCCTTCAGGGCGCAGATTATCTCCCTCTCGGCTCTGCCAGCATCCGACGAGGGGGACGGTGGCAATATCCTCTGCCCTGTCAGGGCATTGAGGGTTTATGTCACACGCTCCGCCACCTTCAGGCGTTCTGAGCAGCTATTTGTTTCGTTTGGAGGGCGCGCTAAAGGTCTCGCCTCCTCGAAACAGACCCTGTCCAGGTGGATAGTGGACGCGATTGCAACTGCATACGCTTCCAAACACCTGCAGTGCCCGCTAGGTGTCAGAGCACACTCCACCAGAGGCATAGCCTCTTCGTGGGCTTGGGCCAGAGGGATTTCCATCCACGATATCTGTATGGCGGCAGGCTGGGCCTCCCCGTCTACGTTCGTGAGATTTTACAATCTGGAAGTTCCTGCCTTACAGGCGAAAGTGTTATCAGTTCAATAGGGCTGTTGGTTCTGCCCAGTGATTCTGCGCAGACATAGCTCACATACTGGTAGTAAGTTCGGTACTAGGCTCATGTGAATTTGAAGGAGACCGGCGGTGCCGTTCCCTCATTTACGAGACGAGCTGTTGTGAGTTTGAAGGTGACCGGCGGTGCCGTTACCTCACTCATATAACAAGATATTGTGAATTTGAAGGCGACTGGCGTTGCCGTTCCCTCATTCATGAGACAAGGTGTGGTGAATTTGAAGGAGACCGGCAGGTGCCGTTCCCTCATTCATGGGACAGGGTGTTGTAACCACCTGTTGTAACCACCCGTCAGTTCAAATGAAGTGTCCGTATATGTGGTGGCCCGTTTCCTTTACCGGCCACCCTGCCCGAGCAGTGTTTTTTCCCCGGTTCCCTGGGATACATATGCTGTATGCGAGGCGCGCACGGCGTTGACAATATGTTCCCGTAGCGTAAGGAACTTACGCAATACGAGAGAACCTCTCGTAAGAGAACGATACTCGGTTACTTAACGTAACCTCGGTTCTCTCTAGAAGAGGGAACGAGTATTGCGTTCCTTGCCGTGCGCCCCGCGGGCTTTTACGCTTCAGAACTACGAAAACCGAATATGCAGCCCGTGAGCCCCGCTTATATACACGTGGCCACGCCCCACCTGTAGGCAAATGAAGCCAGGTGGGCGCGAAGCGCCCTCATTGGTCGCCACGTCACGCGGGCTCACCGATAGGCTGCTGCAGTTGCCAGCAGAGCAGCCAATAGCACGCTGGAATAGCCTGCTATGGTCTGCCAGGCTGCCGCACTGCGTTGACAATGTTACAAAATTAAGGATAATTTTGGGTTTTTCAGAAATCTCGAAGAAAGAATACTTTCCCGTAGCGTAAGGAACTTACGCAATACGAGAGAACCTCTCGTAAGAGAACGATACTCGGTTACTTAACGTAACCTCGGTTCTCTCTAGAAGAGGGAACGAGTATTGCGTAGCGTAAGGAACTTACGCAATACTCGTTCCCTCTTCTAGAGAGAACCGAGGTTACGTTAAGTAACCGAGTATCGTTCTCTTGCACTTGAATGGACATATTCACACAAAATTATCTCAACATGCCCGTATTAGCAAGTATCCTAGCAAACATAGTAGGTTATGTCTTAAGTAAAACATAAACAGTCGAGTAACACGTGTTCAAGTGTAGTATGTAGGCTACTCTTTCCGTGCATTATGTCTTAAAGGGAAAGAAGCCTTTTCCTGCTGTCTTTTTAATATTAATCAAACAAAAAAGACAAAGAAATCTCTCACTGCTCTTGACTGAATTAGCTTATTTTCTTTATTTGTATTTGACAGTTGAACTAATAACTAATTTCCCTGAACATAGCACGTACCGAACCGTACCGATCCTGTGACCCTAAAACTGTGATAAAAACTAAACCGTGAGTAAATTGAACCGTTACACCCCTATCTTGTATTTTTTATTTTCCTATTTCAGCAAATGGGAATGCAAAATGTAATAAATTATATATATATATATTTACATAAGTTTACCCAACTATGACGACTTCTGCTTCTGAGAACCCCAGAAATGTGAAAAGGTCCATTGTCGCTGAAAGACTATACAGAGAACTTGCCTGCATTTCTGTTACAGGAGATCTTTCCAGTTGTCCGCATACAGTATTCCAAGGATTTGCTTTCTCCTTCCTCAACTTCCAATTTTAGAAAACTGCAGCTGAAATTACATCACCTTTCAAATAAACTTGACTCAGTTTCCCCTCTCTAATTCTCTCTCTCATTCTTTTCTGCTGACCTGGTCTCTTGCCCAGGGAGATGGTTGAAATAGCTCAATGTGCTTTATAGAGAAAGAGAGCGATGCATCTAATGTGGACAAATACACTGAACAAAATTACAAACGCAACCCTTTTGTTTTTGCCCCCATTTTTCATGAGCTGAACTCAAAGATTTCTCAAGACTTTTTCTATGTACACAAAAGGCATATTTTTCTCAAATATTGTTCACAAATCTGTGTTAGTGAGCACGCTGAAATAATCCATCCACTTCACAGGTGTGGCATATCAAGAAGCTGATTAGACAGCATGATTATTGCACAGGTGTGCCTTAGGCTGGCCACAATAAAAGGCCACTCTAAAATTTGGAGTTTTATCACACAGCACAATGCCACAGATGTCAGAAGTTTTGAGGGAGCGTACAATTAGCATGCTGACTGCAGGAATGTCCACCAGAGCTGTTGCCCGTGAATTGAATGTTCATTTCTCTGCCATAAGCCGTCTCCAAAGGCGTTTCAGAGAATTTGGCAGTACATCCAACCGGCCTCACAACTGCAGACCATATGTAACCACACCAGCCCAGGACCTCCACATCGTCTGTGGCCAGCCACCCAGACAGCTGCTGCAACAAAATAATTTCTGCACAAACTGTCAGAACTCTCAGGGAAGGTCATCTGCATGCTCGTCGTCCTCATGGGGGTCTCGACCTGACTGCAGTTTGTCGTCGTAACTGACTTGAGTTGGCAAATGCTCACATTCAATTGTGTCTGGTGTAGCAGACAGCACATTCCAGGGCCCAGTTTACGGCAGGGCCCCTCTCTGTTGTAAGAGTGGACTCCTGCAGATGGTTCAATCTGCAGGGTTGCCAGAAGACTAAAGAAACGTTATCAGAAAGATGGAAGAAAACTGTACATTTCTCGTCTATTTCCACCCACTGCAACTTATACCAACGACGGAGATAAGTGCAGTTCCAATAGCAAAATATGTGGGAGAGCGTTGCTATAAGGTGACTATATTGTATTGCAATAGGGAGCACTTCAAAGTCAATGCCAAAATCAAAACTAGTTAGCACAGTATTTGTAATAGAAAGGATTTAATGACAAAATCTGGTTATGGTTACACTTAAAATAGTTTCAAAATAGATGTATTAGATGATAAACTTATACCATTAATCGTACACAGCATGAATAAAATGTTACCTGAGGGATAGAAAGAGAGAGAGAGAGAGGGTGGGGGAGAGAGAGAAGAAGAGAGCAAAGAAGAGAAGCCCCAATGACCTCAAGAGCCAGAGAAAAAGAGAGAGAAAGCAATAGTTACAATCTTCTTTTATCTATTCTTTGACCATGTGACTGAAACCAAATGTATTATTTCAAACTGACCAATCAGACCAAACTTCCCCCAATGTAAAGGTGTGGCACCCATGGGGCATACAGGCCTCTCTATTGTCTTCCAGATGGCCCTTCTGAAAAGCAAATAGGGGGTGACAACAGTAAAGCAAATTTCTTTGTTGGATTTCAAATATCTTTGATTATTTTCAATTCCTTCACTGTCCATAACAGTGGACAAAGGTTTGCTACATTTTGATTGGATCTTGGTAGACTGACACAAACAAACTGTCCAACGCCATCAGATAAATATGCTATGACAACAGCCAGACTTGTAGAGGGCAATAAGAAGAACTCTTGTACCAAGCCCAGGAAGGACAAGACATCTCATTGGTCCACATGCCGTTTCTGCCTTTCACCCAAATCCCTAGTGTCCTGGTCTATGACTGCCATAGAAATTCCACAGGACCTTAGCAGTAGTGGGTGAAAGAAAGACCACATCCAAATCCATCCATAACTATGTTTGGAAAACTTAAGACTGATGTAAACTACACACATCCATTGCATACTTATTCAGAGAAATTAGTATTCTCAGTGGCAGCTATTTGTAATCTTACACAGATTCAGCTGTTAATGAACAAATCAATGAACGCATGACATTTCAATCTTTTTCCATCATGTTTGGTTTCTTTTTGTTTAGAATATTGCCAAGGGTATTCTGATGGTGGTTTGGAAAGTGAGAAATGCATTGGTGCATTGGTAAACTGTTGCCTCTGGCTTGGCGTGCTCAGTTGGGGACACTAAATTTTTCAACTAAACATCGAAATACATCTAAATAATAAACTAAATTAACCATTTAAACTAAATTACTGATCAAATTATTGATCTAAAGCCCACACTGTCACTGTATGATACTTGAAATGTTTCCAGAATGGCTATACAGCTGAATAAAATTATGCTGCATTATTTTCCTGTTTAACACTGTAAAGCTGCTTTGAAACAATCTACATTGTTAAAAGCGCTATATAAATAAAGTTGACTTGACTTGACTTGACTTGACTTGACTTGACTTAAACTTTAAAGACTAAAAAACTTTAAAGATAACTGTGTACAGTATGCAAATGAGTTCCATAGGAGAAAGGAGGGTGGGCCACACGGTGTGCCCCCTCTGATGCCAGCAGCCAATCGCAACACTGGAATGGAGAAGCGCCAAATTGCAATCTCCTATTCGGAAAAGGATAAAGGTACCCTTTCAACAGACACACCTTGTTCTGAGTCTCCCCAGCAAAGATGAGACTGTAACAGTTCAACAAGTTCTGAGTCTCCCCAGCAAGGATGAGACCGTAACAGTTCAACAAGTTCTGAGTCTGTCCGGCGAGGATGAGACTGTGACAGAGCAACCAAGTTCTGAGTTTCTCCTTGAGAGAGACAAACAGTTCACCAAGTTCTGAGTTTCTCCTTGAGAGAGACAAACAGTTCACCAAGTTCTGAGTGTCTCCTGCGAGGATGAGACTGTGACAGAGCAACCAAGTTCTGAGCCTCTGGTTAATCCAGAGAGACAACAAAAGATCCAAGGATCTGAATCTACAGCTTGTGAGGCAGCAACAGATACGACCACGTTCTGAGCCTCCAGCCTGTGAGGAAAGAGACATTAACAACCACTACGTTCAGAGTTTTAGTCCAGCGAGATGACTACAGCACGTCCCGAGTCTCCATGCCAGAGAGACTAAAGCGGATTGACCAAGTCCTGAGTGTCTGACCCACAGAGTCAGAAGACACACAGAGACATTTGCAACAAGGTTAAGCTCAGGAGAGCAAACCTTCACTTCAAGGTTCCTTCGTCTGCGTGTTCCAGATTAAGGACCTTCTGCACATACTTCAGGGCTTCATCTGCGTGTTCCAGATTTTAGGACCCTTTGGTGCTCCAGGAGATCAGCATCCCACAGATCTTCGTGTTCAAGACTGTTGAAACGGATTCCAGCTCCTTTCCCACTGCACTGTCACCCAGCAAAACCAGTGGAAGAAGTCACCTCGATCGGACTGCTTACTCAACCAAGTGGAACGTAAATATCACTTAACCAAACCTCTTTCCAGAAACCTTGGCATTGTTGTATATTATCAGTATATGATTTTATAATTTACATTAGAGGTAAAATAACTGATGCTAGTTAATAACAAATAATATTTCGCTTATTTGTTTGATGCATAATAAGGTTCTTCACCTTAGTTTCAGAGAAACATAGTCGGGGAACCAAAGTCTCAAAAGCTCAATAAAATGGGTTGAACCTGACATGGTCTGCCATACTTTTTATTTGTGTTTTTTCTGTTAACTTTGACCCTAAGAACCAATAATTGGAGGGTCTGCTCTGCCGGAAATATCGCAAAAAAAATGTGTGGCCATTTTCATGTATGCAGCCTTTATTTTTATCAGAAAAATGTGAAAAATGATTTTTTTCCCTCAAATCCTCAGTGGGTTGGGTAGGCTGTCAATAAATGCATTCCAGATACACAGAACACATGTGCTGACAACATCCACTGAAAAAATAACTCTTAAAACACATTTCTACATGATTTTGCATCAATTTAATGCAAAAAAATTGGCGTTTTCTCACTTTTTTTCTAATATTTCAATCTTTACTTTATTGGCAATCAACTATTCCCCCAAGTTATGGCATCAGTCAATATGCCATTCTTTTCACCAAATAGTATACTCATTCCACAGAAAAAATTATAAAAATCCAATCAAAATCAATGGATCTGTGATGATTTCACTACTAGTTGGCAATCAACAAGCTCAGAACCTCAATAGAATTTTAAGCAACTCTCAAAATTATGAAAAACATGCTGGATACTTAGCATCATGGCACACTTATGATCAGTGGCTGTGTTCACACTGCAGGGCTTAATGCTCAATTCCGATTTTTTGAAAAAATGCGATTTTTTTGCAAGGCCGTTCACATTTCCAATTAAATGCGACCTTTTGTGATCTCCTGTGTGAACGTGAAATGACCCAGAAGTGACCCGCATGCGCAGAAGAGTACTCAATGGTCAACGACGTCACTTGTTGTTTACGGAAGTAGCCAAATATGGGTGTCAGCATTGGAGTTCGTTTAGCTTTATTAAAGTTATTTTCGCAACGGAGCCAGCACCATTACAACCTTCTCATGTTAAGAAGAAAATTAAAAAAGAGGAGGAGAGTAAGGTTTTTGGCCATGGCGTTTTGTGGAGCAGTGGTAGCAACGTCGGTACAGAGAAACGTGTGTGTGCGGAGTCAAAGCCAGGAGTGGTGGGATACTGATGTGAGTGGCTTTACTGATACCGAATTCGTCAGTAACTTCAGAATGACCAGATCCACCTTCAATTATGTTTGCGAGCGCCTTCAACTAACTTTGTCACGGGAAGAGACACGTCTGCGGCGGCCCATAACAGTGCAGAAACGCGTTGGAGTTGGAGTGTATTGGCTAGCAACAGGTGCGTACTTCTTCTTTTATTGGCGGTTAGCAACTATTTCTTGTGCATTACCGCCATCACTGGACTGGAGTAAGGAACGGGAGTTACAATGATGACGTTTGTCGCGTATCAACGACGTGCGGGTCGGATACATGTGACCTGGCAGTTCAGACTGAAGACGCATTTCAAAAGATCGGATATGTATCGGATTTGGACCACATACCCAAGTGGCCTGGGTCGCATTTGAAAAGATCGGATCTGTGTCGTTCAGACTGTCATGAAAAGATCAGATACAGGTCGCATAAGGGCAAAAAAATCGGAATTGGGTTGTTTCAGCCTGCAGTGTGAACGCAGCCTTAGTAATTTGATTGAGTTTGGAATAGCCAACAAACGGTAACCAACGGTTACCAACGGACTTCAAAGCTGCTCATCATTGTCTGTGGTATGTCACAGGTCTGCCCCAGCATTTTGGGAAAAGAACGGTAGGCATAATATGGATATTGTAATGGTAATTCACTGAAAGGACCACGCCAGTCTTCAAACAAGTATATTTCTGCTGATTCCTCATCCCAAACGTATCCCTGTAGCAGCAGCAGAATTCATTCTCTACTAGTTTACTTAGCTAGCTTTAGCCGTTTTAGCTCATTTTGGTGGTTTCTTTAAACGGCCATAACTCCTCAAAGGAATGGGGTATTTTTTTTTTAAAGTACGTCTACAACTGCTCCCTGCCGGTCAGCTGCTTCAGGGTGTCGGGAACGAGGCTCGGTTGACACCCGAGGCCAACCTCGAGAGGCTGGTTCCCTTAGCAGATTATCTCAGTGCATGGTTATGCCTTCCGAATATATCTTATATTACCCTCTCCTGAAGTTCAACAGGTTGGTCTGGACTGCAGTGGTCCCAGAGCAGGTTCGGGTAAGGGAACAGGAAGTTCACTCTCTGTTGGTAAAGGAGGCCATAGAACGTATTCCTCCGCCAGACAGGGAGTCCGGGTTCTACAGCTACTTCATAGTTCCCAAGAAGGATGGGGGGGGGGGGTTGCATCCAATTTTAGATCTGAGGTACTTGAATCGTTCTCTGAGGAGATTCAGATTTGAGATGCTCACAATTCCAACCATCGTGAGACAGATCCAGTTTGAGGACTGGTTTGTCACGATACTTCCATGTATCCATCCTTCAGGAAGTTCCTGAGGTTTGTTTTCGGGGGCGAAGCATACCATTATCGGGTTCTTCAGTTTGGCCTGGCTTTTCCCCCTCGCATGTTCACCAAGTGCATGGATGCAGCTCTGGCTCCAACTGAGTCTCAGAGGCATTCGTGTACTGAACTACATCGACGACTGGCTCATATTGGCCCAGTCGCTAGTAGTGGCAGTTTGGCATTGAGATGTCGTCCTTGGCCTTCTTGGCACATAAATTGCCTTAAAATGCTGGCAGGCTACAAAGCTCTGAGGAGCTTTTTCCCGGACCTCTGCGGCCACCATGTCCTGATATGTCAGTAGTCTCATATCTAATTCATCAAGGGGGTCTGAGGTCGCAGTGGTCAGCCCTCTATGCAGACTGGCACACCAAATCCTCCTGTGGTCCCAAGGGAGACTGTCGAGCTATATATGTCTGCAGACATGGCTGCTGCATCTATGTATTTCCCCCGTTCACTCTGCTCCCGGGAGTCTTGGAGCGGGTCCGCCAAGAAGTGATCAGCCTACTTTTAATAGCACCCTGCTGGCCGACCCAGGTATGGTTCTCGAACATTGTAGCACTGCTAGCAGGCCTCTCGTCTCAGGCAGGGGGCACAATATTTCACCCCCGGTCAGAGCTGTGGAACCTTTGGGTCTGGCCCCTAAGGGGGCCTGGTACCTAGAGGCAGGCCTATTGGCAGGTGTAGTTGAGACCTTACTCAGCTCCAGGGCTCCTTCCACGAGGAGATAGTACAGCATGAAGTGGAATGTGTTTTCCACTTGGTGTAGAGAGCGATAGGTGGACCCAGTCAACTGCCCAGTGGCTTCAGTGCTGGAGTTCGTCCGAGATGGTTTCTCCGTCGGTCTTACCCAGAGCCGGCTCTCCCTATAAGCGAACTAAGCGGCTGCTTAGGGCCCCACCGCCACTAGGGGGCCCCCTAACTACAGATTGCACTCGCCAGCGTCGCCGCAGTTTATCACGCAAGACGCTCAATTCGCGTCATTCGCACCGCGCGAAAAGCGCCTTCCGCGCCGCGACCTCCAGACGCTCGTCAACGCGCCTTTCCATTGACTTAACATTGAAATCAAATCACTCGCGCCAGACACTCTATTTGCGTTTGGTGTGAACACAGCATAACGTTAGCTGTCCGTCGATTATGCTGAATCAACATTGCTTGCGCTATGGTCCAGCCGTCGGCCCCAGCTCTGGGCTACAGACCGCGGAGAGACAGACCCACCCCCTATGAATGTATTTTCTTTTTAACAGTTAACGTTACATGACCTACACTAGTTCTGGGAAAGAAAAAAACGAAAAATCTTTGTCTCAATAGACGCTTATTACAATAAAAAAATAGTTTAAGAACATTCGAGAGAAAGAAAGTAATAGGAAGAGAAAGAGCAATCATTTGACAGTCAAAATCAAAATGAAGTTTAAAATAAAGCGGTTAAATACAAGCTTTTTCTTATGGTCTTAATTGAATAGGCAATTAAAGATTATTAATAAATATTAATCTATATACTATTATGAAATATTTTATATATTGTTAAGCTAAATCGCCCAGACCATTTAAACCTAAAGAAAACACAGTGTCCTCTCTGAAACATTATTGAATGATGATCGATACAAGACACCTAAAAGCAAAATGGATTTGTGGTAAATTTTAGTAAAGAACACTGTAAAAAAAAGCAGGTCCCCAATTGAAAATTTTCTAGTGAGCGATCACATCTAAATTTTTCAGTTGGCCAAATTGAATTAATGTGAATTGATGCATTTTAATTCAATTAAAATTCAAGAAATTAAATTTGGCCAACTGAAAATTTTAGATGTGATCGCTCACTAGAAAATTTTCAATTGGGCACCTGATTTTTTTTTTACAGTGAATGTATTACTGTATGTAATCATAAAAGGTAAAAAAAATCTCACTCCATGCTGTGAAGGTTTAAAATATGAACAGTATGTAAGAGTTAATCAACCAATAATTAAATAATATAATTTAACATTGGATTTCTTTTAATTTACCCTTAACATAATTGTAAAAAACTAAATGTCACTTTCTCAGGAGGAGCCATTCTTAAATATTTTGGTGGTCGTGGAGAAACATTTCATGAGGCTGACACAAGTAAATATTTCCCACTGCCTTTCTTTTGAATAGTTTTGTGCGCAACTTCAACATAGCTAATTTTCCTCTTGCCAATAAAAATGTTTGTTTTATAATCATAATTCACTATGTTGTCTAATTGTACTTTAATATTAATTTAAAATGAATGTGTTTTATCTACTCTGCATACTGTATTTATTATTAATTATATTATAATCTCAACAGCTGGAGGAGGTGACTCTACTGCTGCTTCAGTAGAGCATAGCGAGCCGCATACCACTATGGCTAATGTTGTAAGTTAGCTATATATTGTTAATGCTAAATTATTAATATTTATTTGTTTACAACAAATTGACCTTAAATTTGCAAATCTATAATCTTTACTTTTACTGTTTCAGTGAGTGTACTCTAATAAGCAGTAAAATAATTGTAGGCAATCATATTAAAAGATATACAGATGAAATATGTAAGTGTTAGATTGTATACAGTTGCTGGTTTGCAGTGCAATACTCCATTATTCACTGCAAGGCAGGGCCCCAAAATTATCCTGCTTAGGGCCCCCAGATTTACAGAGCCGGCCCTGGTCTTACCCCATGCACACTTAAGGTGTACGTGGCTTCCATTGCAGCTTTCCACTCGTCTGTAGGTGATGGGCCTCTGGGTAAGCACCATTTGGTTGTAGGTTTCCTTCATGGAGCTCGGAGGATGAGGACTGCGACTCAGTCCAGAGTCCCAACTTGGGATCTGGCAGGGGTTCTGGAAGGGTTGTCTGCGGCTCCCTTCGAACCGAGTCGGCTGAGGCAAAGAACCTGACCTTTAACCCTCTCGAGTCGGCAATCACGCCGGCATGATTGGCTTGCTTTTTTTCTTATCAGTGGAAAAGAGACTCAAATAACTCTGTCGTTTTTTATCATTCAGGCAAGTGTTATACATCATTATAATCTGTTAAATTTCTATTTTTTTTTTACTACAGTCACAATAAAAACAAATGGTTGTGCTTTTTGCAAAATAAAGAAATCAAACATGATGCGCGATCTGCAGCCTCTCTGTCAAAGACGTTCATTCAGATAGTCTTCAGAAAATGACCTCTAGCTTATTGAATACTTGTCTGACAAACATGAGCCATAAGTCTAAAGAAACGCTGAAATGTCAGGTTTTAAACACTGTAAACCAAATCAAAAACAAATATTCTGTGTTTATGTAATCCGTTTGAAAGCAGATCGATGTTAGTTGTTCCTGAGCAGCTCATTATAGACTAATGCGACCACGGCCACGAAGCATGCGCTCTATTGAGATTCAAATACTGAGGCGACGCCCACACACACATCAGCTCAAACACATTGTGCATGAGGGCGCACTGAAGCTTTCTTTGTTTAAATTAGCTAAAAATTACTGTCAGATGTAAGTAATTACCTAGACAAACTATACATCATTTAAAAGGTCTAAGACTCAAGCTTCCATTTTTGACCTCTGTTTTATTCTCAAAGTCATATAGTGACCGTAATTTGTTAATATGTGTCAGGAGTTATGAATATGAAAACCGTCGGTACCTTCTAAAGATTGTAATACGAGCGTCAGCTGCTCTCATTCATAAAAAAAACCTCTTCATACTTCATACTGGCAGCCGAGGGCGCTCCGTGCACATGTAGTCCATATATAGCACGCATGAAGAAGATATCTTCATAATGAGAGCAGCTGAGGCTCGTATTACAATCTTTAGAAGGTACCAACGGTTTTCATATTCATTGATGATTTCTGGAAGCTGTTTATGTCAATGTCACATGGTATCACCATGTGACATTAGGGTTGCCACCCGTCCTGTAAAATACGGAATCGTCCCGTATTTACAAGCAAAATTACACGTTCCGTATCAAACCAATACGGGACGCGATTTGTTCCGTAATTTACATAGGTCCACACATAGTTCAATAAACACACAAGGATTTTGCAGTGTGGAGAATACTGATAGCAAATATAAACAAATCAATTTCACAATAAGTAGTACAGGAGCTCATTTGTGCGTGATTGCGTTTTAGCGGCTTTGTTGTGGCGGAGTCTCGAAAACATGCGCTGTGCCGTGTGTGCCTGTAAACTTGCGCGGTTTTTTAAAAACATGTCGAGCTCGCGTCGCGTGCGTCCACCGTTTAAACGCAAGAGGATCTCCAGATATAGAGCTGAATGTCAAAAAGCTATCAATGGGTCTGTCCAGTAACTCATGATGAACCTCAGGCCAACTGCACACTTTGTGAGAAGCATTTCAGTTGCTCAGACTGACTGACTTAAAGCAACAGCGGTGACAGACACATCTGTGCTTCTAAAGGTAGCCTATAGTTTTTGAATAATGGATAATATATTAATATAATATTCCATAGATTATCAGAGCTTGGCAGACAGAATTATTAATTTTTAGACAGGTTAATACGGTGGCCCAGTAGTGCACAACACAACGAAATTTAAAAAGCATACATAAGTTCACAACACAACAAAATAAATCCACAACACAACGGAATGAAACCACAACACAACGAAATCAAGCCACAACACAAAGAAAAATCCACAACACAACGAAATCAAGCCACAACACAACGAAAAATCCACAACACAACGAAATAGCCACAACACAACGGAAATGCTCCCAACCACTCGGGGGCACTCGGAGCGCTGTAAAGTTGCCACTGTTCTATAGAGTTGGCAATCTTACAAAGAAATCAATACCACAATTAGTTTCAACAGTATGTAGGGTAACCATTGTTTATCTATATGAAATATTAATTTTAAATCACATCACCTACATGCATTATAGCTGCAATTTTATGCTCGAGAATGCTTTGACCCGATACCACGGCGCTAAGGGAACGTCTGCCAATTCCACCAATTGGTTGAAATGTATAATTTGTATGAATTAAAATTACTTTTTAACATTTAAAAACAGACATGTTAAAATTCCACAGCTTGATTGTATTGGTAAAATTGACTTAATAATGCACAACACAACATTGGAATTTGAAAATTAAAAAAAAAAAAAAGTTATTTTAATTCATACAAATTATTTCAACTTGGTGGAATTGGCAGACGCTCCCTTAGCGCCGAGGCAGCGGGTCAAAGCGTTCTCGAGTATAAATATGCAGCTATTATGCACGTAAGTGATTTTTAATTGATATTTCATGTCGATATACAACTGCACACTTAAAACTGATCGTAGTGTTTAAATATTTGTAAGATTGGCGAATCTATATAGAACAATGCAAGGAAAACTAACTTTAGCGAACTCCGAGAGTCCCCTAGTGGTTGGGAGCATTTCCGTTGTGTTGTGGCTATTTCGTTGTGTTGTGGATTTTTCGTTGTGTTGTGGCTTGATTTCGTTGTGTTGTGGATTTTTCTTTGTGTTGCGGCTTGACTTCGTTGTGTTGTGTCTTGATTTCGTTGTGTTGTGGTTTCATTCCGTTGTGTTGTGGATTTATTTCGTTGTGTTGTGAACGTATGTATGCTTTTTAAATTTCGTTGTGTTGTGCACTACTGGGCCACCGTAGGTTAATTAATAGATTATAGCCTAATAAATGTAATTATTAATTTATAATTTAGATACGCTATAATCATACATAACCAATAATCCTGTCATAGAAAGTTTATGACATTTAAAACAATTTTTAGATAAAAATGGGACAAATAATTACATGATAATATAGTCATAATTTAAGTAAATTAATTCAAAAAAATTACATTTTTGAAATTCAAAAAAGTGATTACTGGTTCAGAATGACTGCTTAAAGGGACAGTTCACCCAAAAATGAAAATTCTGTCATCATTTTCTCACCCTCAAGTTGTTCCAAACATGTATACATTTCTTTGTTATGTTGAACACACAGGAAGATTACTATGGAAGTCAATGGTGCCCCCAAAGAAGCCTGGTTACAAACATTCTTCACAATATCTTCTTTTGTGTTCAGCAGAACAAAGAAACGCATACAGGTCTGGAACATCATGAGGGAGAGTAAATGAAGACAGAATTTTCATTTTGGGCTGAACTGTCCCTTTAAAGTGCACCAAATAGGCTACTAAAAAGTTCTTTAGAAATAAATAAAATAATCAAATGTAAAATAATATAAAATGTGTTCTTTTGCAAGTTCACATACTTGATTGATCTCATGTTTTCTTATGGTTTATTATTGAGCTGTCAAGTTGTCAATGTAGAAATAATCATTTCATGACGTTTTTTTTTTGGGGGGGGGGGGGGGGGGGGGTTGTTGGGGGGTCGTGAATGGGTGTCCCTTATTTTGCCACACCAAAGGTGGCAACCCTATGTAACATTGACATAAATAGCTTCCAGAAATCGCTCTAACAATAGGTGTGTTCGACATCGGCCGCGGCTGGATGCAGCTGATCAACGAGAGTAGCCGCGTGCAGGCGGGGAGGAGCTGCAAACGGAGACGTGAAGTCGGACACTTTCTGCTTCCCGTAGTGATGCTGCATTTACGTCAGTCATGGCAGATCACGTGGCGTTTGCTTGCTTTATCGCAGACGAGCTGGAAGCGATAGAAATTCCATTCTTTTTGCATGAAATTGAGCCCAATGAGCAACGAAGGTGAGTAAAGGTTCAATGTAATAAGTGGACCTATTATTTTTTTTTTATAAACTATACGTATAAGAATTTAATTTTAAAATTACTGCCTAGAATAAGAATATTGTAGGCCCATTGCAAACCAAATTAAGTGATTGCATTTTTTCTAGTCTTAACTCTTTACAATCAATGTATTATTGATGTAATAGGTGGCTCTGTGATCAATACATAACTACTATTGCTAGCCTATTGGTTTAAATATAGATAATTATTCATTCTGTTTACACAAAGAAATAATGGACTTTTATTCCTATTTCAACACTCCTGTATACCCTACTTATTTGATTAAAAGCCCAGTTCATACTGCAATTGCACTGCACTTTACGTCCCTATTGTTACTGCGTAACAACCTGTAATAAACCTTGCACATTATACTTCTTTATATATACATATTATATATTTTATGTTAACCACTTATTTTTAAGTCTACAGTTTATCTCACTTATCATATCCATATATTTTTTATATTTTTTTTTATATTTTTATTTTTATCTTATTTCCTATTTTTATCTTTTACTTGATTTATTTATAATTCTACTTATGTTAATACTTTTTATTCTAATTTTATTCTATTTCTATTTAATTTCTTGTAACTGTTATTTGCACTGTCCATGGAGCGGACCTGTTTACATTTCACTGCCAGTTGTATATTGTGTATATAACTGTGTATGTGACAAATAAAACTCTTGAATCTTGAATCTTCAACATAAAACATTGAACATTACATTTTATCTACCTGTGTCTTCCGTTACATGTATATAGTGAGCACAGTTTTCTTTCTGTTATATACAGAATGGTTCCAAAAATCGTGAATTTTGTGGAGGATGTTGTCCCTCTCTACAGTCCCTCAGAATTTAGAGGGCATTTCAGGCTTTCCAAAGAACAAGTGGAGGTGGGTACAATATAAAATTAATTTAACTATTACAAGTATTAGCATGTTGTCTTGATAACCTATTTTCTACTTGTACAGGATGTCATTACCACCCTTGGTCCTGTTTATATGAATTTACAACAGACCAAACTGCCACTCACAAACTGTTCTTGCCTGCCTTTGGACATTGGCCAATCAAGAGTCATATCGTGGGGTGGCAGATAGATTCAATATCTCAAAATCCACTCTTGCCAAGCATCTCCATGAGTTTTGTTCTTATGTCAATACATACATGGCCCACTACATTTCCTGGCCAAGAGGCCAAAGGCTGGAGATGTCAAAGTTAGGGTTTGACGCAGCAGGTTTCCCCAACACTGTATGTGCAGTGGATGGGTGTCACATTGCTATACTGAGACCCCATTGTGATAATCCCATAGCATACATGAATAGGAAACAGTTTTATTCTGTAAATTTAACTGGGTTTTGTGACAGTCAGCGGCGCTTCTGTCACATCAGTGTGGACAATAAATGCCTGGGAGTTGGCATGATGCCAGGGCATTTCGCTTCACAGAGGTTGGTCGTGTTCTCGATGAAGATCCTCATTCCCTTGTTCCACAGGGAATGTACATAATTGGGGATTCTGCCTACCCCCTGTTGCCTCAACTTATGAAGCCTTATAGAGACAATGGCCACTTGTCTGCTAGGCAAAGATACTTTAACAGAAAGCTCAATTCTGCCCGTGTGGTCATTGAGCATGCATTTGGCATTCTAAAATCAAAGTTTAGAAGGCTCCAATGCATGCATATGAGAAGCATTTCAAATATCAGTTCAGCAGTCTCAGCATGCTGCATTTTGCATAATCTTTGTTTAGAGCCCAGTGACCAAGTTGTTGTGGTAGATGATGGTGTTGATGATGAACCACACCCCCACCAGCAACCCCACAACACTAATGCATCTCATTATAGAGACCAGATTTGTGGCCAGATCTAACTTGTACATTTAACATACAAAAACTGAAAAGAAATGAGTGTTTATCTGGACTAAAACTTTTGTTCTTACGTTAGTAATTTTTTTTTTTGGCAAATTACACTCTTCCTGTGAATTATATATATATATATATATATATATATATATATATATATATATATATATATATATATATATATATATATATATATATATATATTTTTTTTTTTTTTTTTGACCAAATTTGTTTTTGTTAATTAAATAAGAATGTTCTTGTTCTTTGAGATTTGGTGACTTCTCTTTCACTGGCTGAACACACAGCAAATTGGATTCAAGTCTAAGTTGGTGGTGGTAAAAAACAAACAAAACATTTCATATGGAGATTGATTGACGTTATGTGATATAGATTTTTTTTTAATATATAGATAAATGGGTTAGTAAGAGAAGCAGTTGGGTGTATGGTGTTAAATGAAAGGAAATGGTGGTAAATGGTGTTCTAAACATGCAGACAGGTCAATACTGAACATAGGGTTTCAGTACATAACTCATGTGGCATAATCAGATTTCTTAAACTGGACATTTTTTTAACACCTCTGCGGTAGACTAAACACTTGTATCAGATTGTGTATCATTTCATCCAAGTCTTTTTGGATGCCTGTAACTCCCTGCACTTTAAACGGAGTTCCCATTTTCATTCATAACTTTAGCTTTGAAATACAATAGACTGAATGTTACCAACATGCAGTCGTTTCAGTGCAATTATCTTGTAAAAGTACTTTTCACTTCGTATCTTGGCAGTTATAAATGCCGTTTAACATGCGCAAAAAGTGTGTAACAGATAAATGGCAGGATTTGTGTTGAAATGTATATTAAATGAACTCAGAAATAAATACTTGATTGAATTAGTTTATAATTAGAAATGGTGTAACTTGGCGGAGCGTATAAAAAAAAAAAAAAAAACATTCTGTCAAGTAAAACATTTGAAGTTCAGAATTTGGGGAAAGGTGTCAATCAAAAGAGAAGGCGTTTACAGCTTTAAATGATCATTTTATTGAGTTTCGTGTTGGTTTTGTAAAAGCTGTATAATTTCATCTTGTCTTTTTCCCATTTTTTTCAGCTCCTCCACAATTGTTCCCAAGCTGCTCAACATCTTTTTTTCAAAAGATCGTCTACGCCGCTCCTTTAGTCGCCTCCATCTCTCCAGGTCTGGCCTCACCAGGGACTCAAGCACAGCAGTCCTTCTTTCTGCATGTGCTTCATAAGACTCCAGAAATTGAGATGGTTGTGGACGCCTCTGCCTGCTGGTGAGGTTTGCATTTTGCATGGCAGAGGTTCCATGTTGTTCGTCCATGACAGCACCTGTTGGCTGGTCTTGAGGAGGAGTTGTGGGCCTGTTTTGGGATGCCTCTTCCAAACCAAGAGGAGTCGAGAATATCGTGCCAGGTGGTGCAGTACCAATCCCAGATGACCCAAATAACTCATCCATTAGCTGTGGGGAGGAAAAATGGCATGTCAAATATACAATGAAAACAATGACAAATATTTCAGTCTTGTAAGACATGACAATGTTATTTTAGATACTTGTAAATAAGTAATATAATGCATTTTTTAACTTACTGTATAGTACTCCCAGATGTGCTTCCCCTCACCAGTTGCACGCCGTCGGTCCTTTATGAGCTTATAAGTCGTTAACATGTTTGCTAGTTTTTTTCGAATTCTCTCACTTGATAAGTTGTACCCCTTTTGTGAGAACGCTGTTTGTACCTTCTTATAGAAAGCAATTTTGTTCCTAAAGTAGAGCTGCTGATGAGTTTTTGTTAGGTCCAGTAGGAATAAGGTCATTTTATGTGTTATTTCTGTAAAATGGAGGGGGTGGGGAGAGAAATTATAACCACACACAAAAAAAAAAAAAACTTAAACCATAGCATTGACATTTATCTTTCTTGCAGTGTTTGATGCAATACCTTGTGATTCATGCCTCTCTGACTGAATGGAGGGGGGTGAAGTTTGAATAGCTTCTGAAGGGTTTCCACACATTGCACCAGGTTGCAGCGTGGCAGACAGTGGGTCCTTGACAGTGGGGGTAAGTGGAACAGGGGGCCTAGTGGTAGTGATGGGGCACTGGCTGGTTGATGGTGGTGGTACAGGGGGCCTAGTGGTAGTGATGGGGCACTGGCTGGTTGATGGTGGCTGTGGATTCACAAAACTGAGGTTTAGGGGTTCAGGCGACCTACTGGAGGTAGTGGGACACAGAGTAGGAGGTTGGGGGAGCGTTGCAGGGCAAGCTGGGCCACTGATTAGAGCTGTTTGGAGAGAAGGCTGTAGATGTGGTCATGATCACTTAAGAAATATTGTACGTGCTTATTCATCGAGTCTGTGTACCTTGTTTTGTTTCAACAGCTGATACCTTCTCCATGACAGAGGAAAGGAACTTTTGATCTGGAGAAATAAATCAATAAAACATTTGCACAAAATCATGTGACTTGTAATTACGCCACAGTTCTGAGGTTTACTTACCATTCTTCATCCTTTCAGCGATGTCCTTGGAAACTGTTAGTGTAACAACATTACCTTTGTTGTCTGCCACATTAATTGTTACATTGTCCATTTTGTTGTGTGTTACACAGAGTAATGCAGGTTCTTTATAAATCCAAAGGAACCATGGGACGGACCATAGCCAACACCTGTTCCATTCATTATTACTAATAGTTACCAACAAATGCAATTACCCTTTTAAGTCAACTTTCAGTATTTGTTCAACTTTCAATTAGCAGTGATTGCAGTGGTGTTTTTATGATTTAGTGATTAAGTAGCTTTATGTTTTAAGAAACTATTAATAGGTATGTATAAGTGGTGTTTTGAAAGGGTGTCAAGAGAGAAACAAGCTATAATAAACTGAGAACATATTGGATGTGATTTACTTTTTCCTTCCAGTCAGCTAAGCTCTTTTTAACGTCTTTAAGACAAAACACCATACATTTTCCTATACAGAGAACTGCAATTTTTATGGATTTTTTTATTTTGATTTACACCAACCATAAGTGCACAATTTTGTCTTGTTGTTAAGTTAAAAATGCACCCTAAGTTGTTAGCAGTTTGTTAACTACATGCAAATGAATTATTATGAACACAGCAAAAGAAACTAGATAATATAAAGAGAAGAAACCATATGAACAAATAGAGGACCATAATGTATTATGCATTATTTGTATTGGAGCATATACAATTATGACCACATTATATGTTTTTAAGATTGACTTATTCTTAAAAAAAATGTCATTTGAATAGGTTATGCAGCTGAAAACTGTAAAAGGTCCGTATGAAAAAGAAAGTCAGAATAAACCTACACACAACAAAACTATAAACGATATGAATCAAATAACAAAGTACAGTAAAAAAAACAACCAAATAAAAAACATCTGTAATAAACATGATTTATAAGATGAAGACGACGTGAAGAGTGAAATTCGGTTTTGGATGTTCGTATATTACAATTAGTGGAACTGAAGGTGTCTGAATAAACTTGAAACGCACGTCATCTGTGTCGTCAGTAGCCACGTTTACATGCGCACTTTTTTGTCATTCCGATTAAAATCATTCCGATTGAAAGATTCGGTGGACTGTTTACATGAGACGTTATCTAAGCCGATCTGGTGTTTACATGTGCTGACTTTCAGTAGGAATCATTTTGTGACATGCGCACACAGTTTGTCTGCCGCCTCAGATTCGTTACGTATAGTGGATCAATAGTTCTGTGTTGGTAATTTTTATATTTATTTATTTTTCTGTAGGCGGACATGCAGTAGTTTAACCTAATTTATGTCCTATTCAATGGCTATTTCAACAGCTGTGAATGATGAATGCGGAATCAAAAATGAATTAAATTCATTTATTTTGAAAAACACAAAATTAACAATAAAATGCACTCAAATTATTAATAAAAACATAGGATATACGGTGAAACATGAATGAAGCATTCAAGACGTGCTCAGCATCATTACTAGTAGTACTAAACATATATATTTCTGATGATTAAGGAAAGATTCCATAATCACAAAGGTATAAATATTAACAAAAGTAATTAAAGTAGACTGTGGGTAATGTTACTTAACCAATTTGAAGCAGTTGTTGAATTTTTTTTTATAGCTAACTTAACGAGAAACAGAGAGCAGCTTGAATGTTCCCCGTCGAAATGGCAACTCTCAACGGCCACCAGGACTTGTACAGTTTTATAAAAGCTATTTATTATTTGTCGTAAAGTGTAAGAATCACCTCAGAAAAATAAATTATTCTGTCAGGCGCAGTTGAAGCCTAGGACAAACGCTGTCAAGATGAGATGGTGTAGCCAGGCTATGTCTGTGTCATTATTCCAACATCATGTTCATAACATGTAACGAAATAAAAAGTTTAATACCTCAGAAAAATGTATGTTTCCTCTCTTGTCAACATTAGCCTGGTGTGAGCGCGGCGCGCGCTCTTCAGTTGAGGAGGCGCGCGCTGTATATCACGTCACAGAAAGACGTGCACTCAAAGTAATCGGATCAAATCGTTTACATGGTGGAATTTTTCGTTTGATCGGTTCATGAAAAGGTTTATCCCACCCCTCTCAAACCGATTACAATTTCATTCGGTTTGGCCATTTTTATTCCGATTGAGGTGTTTATATGGAGTATTTTTATTCGGATTGGACTTTTAAACCGATTACAGTGCTCTATGTAAACGCAGCTACTGAGTCTGCCCAATCGTGGAACAGCTGTGTCGTCATCAGAGTCCGTGCAGCCTCGAGCAGCCCCTCTGGAGAAACTGCACCGGCTGTATTAGCCGGCTGCTCTCGAATCGCTCTCGCGGTACTTTGATGCCATACGTCACTGTCACGTGGCGTCGACGCTGCCTCAAGTTGGACAACATTTCTAACCGGCATGCACTGCTTCAAGTCAGCCGCCGATCGGTCTGCGCATCGCTGGGTGAAGTCGAACAAGCCTAATGTTAGACTAAAATGCAGATAGACAAGTTTGAAGATAATAAACACACAATCGCAACAATATATGGCTTATCTGTGTTTTTTATACCATGTTGGGTGTTTTCATAATAGATTATATTTATAATGCAATGCTACTCAAGCTTTTATAATTATGCAGAATATTGTAAAATATATTTTCTGTCTGTTTTTTTGATCCATAGCCAAATGAGATCACATAAGGTTATTTAAAACAATTGGTGTAATAAATCATAAATTATAGTTGAATAAATCATAAATTCTTGTGGCAGAGAATATAGATATTTTGTTCTGTTGCTCTGTCACATAGGCCTACCTGCAGCTCATTCATTATGCAGCTCATTAATGCGAGTCCTTTGTTATCTCAGGTGCTATCTCATCATTATTCATTAGATACCACGCCTCCTCGCATATTGGCTTTGTGAAGAGAAACTGTCTTACAAATTTTAAATCAGTGTATTGTTTTATGTGAATGAGTAGGCTCAATGATTCTCACATCAGTATAAAGACAAAACTCTATGCAAATACAGACAGGAGTCAAAAGTCTTGGGAACAGATATCTATTGTGTGTTCTGAGGCCTTAATTTTAAAACAATTTTTTTGTTTTTTCAAAATCTGTGCATAAACATGTTTCTCTCAAAAATACAAGCATGTACATACATGTTGCTCACATATTATGGTAGCAAAGTTTGTGCTGAATACAGTGTAATTACACTTTTGCCATTAATGTGTTTATAAGCAACTGAAAAAAACACAAATGTCAGAGCATGTCAAAACTTCTAAAGGGCCCCAAAACAGCTCAGACTCCTAGGGGTTAAGGTGGCCTTTCTTCTTGCTATCACTTACTGAGGAGGGTGGGGGACCGGGGTTGGTTACGCCAACTTGCCTGGAGTTTGCCCCTGGCGGAGTTAAGGCCATCTTACTTCCAAGGCCGGGCTATGTGCCCAAGGTGCCATCGAGTGTGGCACGGTCAGTGGTTCTTTAGGCCTTCCATCCTCCACCTCACGTGACAGCGGAAGAAAGGAGACTTCACCTGCTCTGCCCGGTCAGAGCAGAGTTCTGGAAAAAAGAGTTTATCTGGAGAAGTCTTCACAGTGGAGGAAGTCAGACCAGTTGTTGGTGTGCTTTGGCTCATCCAAGAAAGGGCTGCCTGCGTCAAAACAGACAATCAGTAAGTGGATTGTCCAGGCTATAGCCACGACATATCAGGTGCGTAATTTGCCTTCACTGATAGCCATGAGGGCTCAGAGACATGACATCTTCTGTGGCCCTCCTTTCTGGAATCTTGCTTCAGGAGGATCTGCGAGGCAGCCGGGTGGGCCACCCCGCACACCTTCATTAGATTCTACAATCTGCAACTCCCTGCGACGCCTAGCGCTAGGGTGCTCGCATCCTAAGTGTGCCTGGGTTCCAGCTTCACACTAGGGTGGGCGTGATTCTCGTGTGGCCTAGTGGTTATTCGTTCCCCAAAGTGTCGTTAGATGCAGTGCGAGTTCCCTTGAAAGGGAACGTCTCGGGTTACAACTGTAACCCTTGTTCCCTGAGAAGGGAACGAGACGCATGGAGTGTCTGCTTGATCGCTATGCTTAGGAGCGTCTCCAAAGTGTCGTTAGATGCAGTGTCTCGTTCCCTTTTCAGGGAACAAGGGTTACAGTCGTAACCCGAGATGATTTCTTTCACCTGAATGCACAATATTTCCCATTTGCAGATTTGGTTCTGATCTTATTTTAGGATTAAACAAGAGAGGAGAAGCGTGGAGGAGAGGAGGAGAGGAGGAGAGGGGAGAGGAGTGAACAGGAGAGAACAGGAGAGGAGTGATGTGAATTGGAGAAGAATGAAGGATGAAGCCTGAGTTCTCAACCAAACAGCTGAAGAGAAAGCTGCTCAGTCCCAACTATGCTGCTTGCATAATATGTCAGAAAACAGACAGTGACGCTGGTCCTCTTCAGAAACTGACAAATCAAGGTTACCCTTCCCTCCTATATGCTGTAACCAACAGAAAGGATGATGTCTCATACAGACTTGACAATGGGCTGAAACCTCAATGTGACTTTCTGAGGAGGAATACTTTGTGGCACACACAATGTTGTGCGAGGTACACAGATCGTAAAACTATTGACCAGATGAGGAAAAAAGTTGAAAAGCCAGAAGTCAAGCTCTTTCATCCAGCTCATTTCAATTATTCCATGGTGACAATGCGGGCAGATTAGTAGAGCATGCGCGACCAGGGGGAATAGATCCCTCATTTTGATCGCCACTTATGACAGACAGAATGCAGTTTGGGAAAAAGCAAACAAACTTGAAGATGAAGAGATACTACACAATATTTGTGATCCTGATGGAAACAAGTGTTCTGATATGATTGCTGAGGTCTTCCGGTACCACAAGGAATGCATGATCAACTACCTGACAAAGCGTCTTTGTTCACAGGAAAGGGTAAAGGGGGTAAAGGGACTGCATTTATATAGCGATTTTAACAGACCTACGGCCATCCAAAGCGCTTTACATTTGCCTCACATTCACCCATTCACCCATTCACCCATTCACACACCGACGGCGATGTCAGCCATGCAAGGCGCCATCCAGCTCGTCGGGAGCAGCTGGGGTTAGGTGTCATGCTCATGGACACCTCGGCACTTGGTCAGGTGGAACCGGGGATTGAACCACCAACCTTCCAGTTTGTAGACAACCTACATGAACCACTGAGCCACTGCCGCTCCTGTCTGAAGGAAAGGACTAGTACTGCCACCACTCCATATGATTCTGCACTGAACCAACTCATATCTAGGATAGATGAGCCCTTTTTCAAAGAGCCATATTCTTAGTTACAGCTTTGAGGGATGAATTCTGTAAATACTTGGAAAGCCATGGAGTTCAGAATGTTACCTCATACAGATGTCAGTCCTTGAAGGCACCTTGAAGGCACAATGAAGCAGGTGGCAATTGTAAAATAATGGTTGGCCCACAGAAAGTATGTTCCAGCCTGAATGTTCCAGCAGAAATGAATGTTGGCTGCATGCTCTCAAATTTGAAGGAACTTTAAGGGTTACTTCAGTGATTTAGCATTAAGCTTTGTATCAGTAGAAACCCGAGAGTATATTCAAATGATGGTACTTTCCCCCCTCATATCCCCCTGAGACGAGAGAATTATGGATTTTATTTCTGGAAAAAATCCTCAGATGATGCAAATATCTGAGTTGACACCAGATGACACCATAGTCTCTTCCTACAACACTGCAAAGAGAATATGGAAGGACCTCCAAAACCAATGTAAGCAGATCCTGAAGGAAGCAAGAGAAGCCAGAACAGCTCAAGCCAGTGGAAGTCAGCAGATGCCTTGAAGTATGACTGAAGACCCGTCACTGCAGCTAGAGATATCATACCTGGACGCATCCCGAAGAGTAAGCTCTAACCTGTATAACCACCTGGCATGGATGATAACAGATGCAACTCCACAGTTAGGTGAGGACGACCGGGTGAAAGTCAGTCCTAAGCAGCAAGTTCTCAACAAGTTCTCAACCTTGCCCAGGATGTCTGCTCTTCCATTGGGAGAACAGGGTTATGTTGAAATTAAAAAAATGCCTAGGCCATGATGTTTAATAATGTGGACATTAACAACCATGTTAAATATCCAGTATGTCTTTCGGAATTTTGAGAGTAGCTTAAAATGCTATTGAGGTTCTGAGCTTGTTGATCGCCAACTAGTAGTGAAATCATCACAGATCCATTGATTTTGGTTGGATTTTTATATTTTTTTTCTGTGGAATGAGTATACTATTTGGTGAAAAGAATGGCATATTGACAGATGTCATAACTTTGGGGAATAGTTGATTGCCAATGAAGTAAAGATGAAAATACTGGAAAAAAAGTTAGAAAACGCCTATTTTTTGCATTAAATTGATGCAAAATCATCTAGAAATGTGTTTTAAACGTTAGTTTTTCCATGGATGTTGTCAGCACATGTGTTCTGTGTATCTGGAATACATTTATTAACAGCCTACCCAACCCACTGAGGATTTGAGGAAAAAAATAATTTTTTCACATTTTTCTGATAAAAAATAAAGGGTGCATACAATAAAATGGCCACAAAATATTTTCGAGATATTTCCGGCAGAGCAGACCCTCCAATTATTGGTTCTTAGGGTCAATGTTAACAGAAAAAACACAAATAAAAAGTATGGCAGACCATGTCAGGTTCAACCCATTTTTTAGACTTTGGCTCCCCGACTAACAACAGTTTATCTTTCCATAAGATAACGCAACTCTTCCATAGCCACACTCAACTTAATCACATGTATTTTATGTATCTTATGCACTTTATTCCTTTATCATTCATTGTATTAATTTATTAGTTGTGTTAGTTATTCTTGTTTATCTTTTGTTAATACAAATCTATTTTATTACAATTGTGTCTTACTTGTGCTGATAATACAGAAAAGGCTCTACAAGTTAGAAATCTCACCAATCTTTCAGATAAATCAGCTGACCAACTCTCCCCACTTTACATTCAATCTAAAATGATTGAACAGCCTCCTGTTTGGAGTGTTCTCATAGAGCCAAGGTAAAAGACCTTGACTAGTGTCCCAAACTAAGAGAGGGGGAAGGTGGTCATATGATGTACTCATAACCACACCTTAAGTGACGTGTGATCCAAAAATCACAACGTCAGCGGTGACGTGAGTACCAATCACTACCTTACTTAATGTCCTTGGATGGACGAAGGTAAAATCACTACATAATTGGCGTCCCTTGTTTGGGCCCAAAAGTGAAATAATTACACTGGCACTTTGGAGAGGTGTTCTCTTCACGGATGAATCCCGGTTTTCACTGTACAAGGCAGAGGGCAGACAGCGTGCATGGCGTCGTGTGGGTGAGCGGTTTGCTGATGTCACCGTTGTGGATCGAGTGGCCCATGTTGGCGGTGGGGTTATAGTATGGGCAGGCATATGTTATGGACAACAAACACAGGTGCATTTTATTGATGGCATTTTAAATGCACAGAGATACCGTGACGAGTATTGTTGTGCCATTCATCCACGACCATCACCTCATGTTGCAGCATGATAATGCACGACCCCCTGTTGCAAGGATCTGTACACAATTCCTGGAAGCTGAAAAAATCCCAGTTCTTGCATGGCTAGCATACTCACCAGACATGTCAACCATTGAGCATGTTTGGGATGCTCTGGATCGGCATATACGACAGCTTGTTCCAGTTCCTGCGAATATCCAGCAACTTCGCACAGCCATTGAAGAGGAGTGGACCAACATTCCACAGGCCACAATCAACAACCTGATCAACTCTATGCGAAGGAGATGTGTTGCACTGCGTGAGGCAAATGGTGGTTGCACCAGATATTGACTTTTTTTGAAAAAGGTCATAGAAAAAGTATTTGAGTTGAGATCTTTGAGTTCAGCTCATGAAAAATGGGGGCAAAAACAAAAGTGTTGCGTTTATAATTGTGTTCAGTGTATGAGCAGCGGCTCGTTGTTGTTTTTTTAAAAGTAGATAGATAGATAGATAGATAGATAGATAGATAGATAGATAGATAGATAGATAGATAGATAGATAGATAGATAGATAGATAGATAGATAGATAGATAGATAGATAGATTTTAGGGTTTTAGGGTCACGGTTTTCGGTTCTGTACGGTTCTTGTTGTTGTTGTTTTTTATCGTTAACACTCCAGAAATTTACTTCAGCATATGATATATATAGCTTAATCATCCACAATTTAGGATACAGTATTAAAAAAATTGTTATATCAAGTTGTTTCCTAACTGGCTGTCTACCGAGTCCGACACATTGGCGTAACATTTTTCATGTTAATCATATCAATTTTGATCAGAACAATGCACTGTGGCTTTAATTCAGCTGACCTGATTAACACATTTCACCACGAAGTGTTCTGTGTGTTTCACAATCACCATATGACATCCAGCGCTGTGAAAAGAAAAAATACACGAAAAAACCCAACACTGCCAGAAGTTTTTGCCCAAACTTCAAAGGCATGTTTAAATTATTCAAACTAGAAGCATATCTTAACTTTTAAATGTTACATTTATCATGTGAACTACTTATATACAACATGTTATATATGCATGTGTGTATGAGACAGAGGGGAACACGGTTGCATTTGCAGCAGATATATGCTACCCATCATAAATCAAAGCATGAGACAGACAGGGGTTGGAGGAGAACACCAGAAAATGTGACAGAATGGACAATATTTGTCTGTATTTGCAATACACGAGCCGCGGTTCAGCTGCGCGAGACAAACACTGCCAGTGTGTGTATGCACAACGGGCGCGCGCGGCTACCACTCTCCGCACTGCATCTGCCCTGCCTGCTATACGACGCTGGCGCATCCTCCAACTCCGGGCAGCCTTCCTTATCTCTCCCACTTGCATTTCTACACGTGACCTGACCTGCAGCACTCCACTTTTACTTTACTGTATTTCCACACACACACACACACCCCTCTCTTATTTCGCGCGAAAAGGACACCCACTGTCTGAGGTAACATACGGGCACGAAGATACATTGTGCATGCATCGAACCGTGCGACGCACACACTCCGAACCGAACGGTTCGGTGTTTTTCCATGTACCGTGCCACCCCTAATAGATAGATAGATAGATAGATAGATAGATAGATAGATAGATAGATAGATAGATAGATAGATAGATAGATAGATAGATAGATAGATAGATAGATAGATAGATAGATAGACCTTATCAAACAATGCTGAAACCTTATCAAATCTAAGCTAACACCGTCCCACTTTGCTGGTAAAAATGTAGCTTGATTAAAGTTTAATGGCCCTGAGACCCATCAATTAGTCAGTTTGGCTCATTCATTAAAATAATGACTCTAATGAGGAGAGTAATGACGACTTTATTATGCACATGGGGATGAGATTAAAACTGCTTTATCAGCCATTATCACTGAGTCACTGCTAAAATAAGATGAAAAATAAGGTCAAAGAAAGTGTAATGAACGTGTTAATATTTAGCACCTCTGCAGGTCATAATATCCTATTACTGCTTTTTCTTGTAATAATTGTTTTTGACATTTATTTTGTAGGGTGGATATATTATTTTTTGATAATTATTATAAAATGTGTTTGTGTGTATATATTTCTGAAGGATCATGTGACACTAAAGACTGGATTAATGGGTGCTGAAAATTAAACTCCTGTCATCACAGGAATAAAATACATTTTAAAATATATTAAAATAGAAAACAGCTTAGTAACATTGTATAAAATTGCAATAATATTATAAAATTGTATAGTTTTTTTATTAAGTTGTATGTGCATATATATATATATATATATATATATATATATATATATATATATATATTAGTGCTGTCAAACGATTAAAATATTTAATCGCGATTAATCGCATTAATGTCATAGTTAACTCACAATTAATCACAATTAATCGCACATTTTTATTTATTCTAAATGTCCCTTGATTTCTTTTTGTCCCATTATTTTTTCTTATTTTAATGCTCTTATCAACATAGAAAAGTGGATCGGCTTGCTTTGTTCAAATGTTTGTTTTATTGAAAACAACATTGGCATACTTTAGTGTTCGATTTCACACCAACATTCTCACTTGGAGCAAATAATCTCACACAATGTAACACTGCCCATCAATAAAAGGGTGAAACAAATACTTTGTTGCACAAACAGCCCCTTCAACAGCCCTTTCTAAGGGATCAAAACAGGGTGATACAAAATAAAATTACAAAGTGCACATGCAAGGTAAACTAGGACTCCGCCTATAGTGCAGTTAAACCAGGGGTCGCCAACTAGTGGACTCCGGTCCGAATCCGGACCGCGAAGCCTTTTGACGTAATGAAACAGTTAACGTTGCAATGCTCAGTTACTACGTTCAGACCCAGACGCGCGGTCAAGCATGCAGTGAAGAAGAGACTGATGGTGCGTTCACACCGGACGCGAATGACGCGACATGCACGCCGCTTAATCCGCGCCGCAGAATGTCTATTTGCGTCTTTGCATTGACTTAAATCACTCGCGCAAAACGCTTCATTCGCGTCTGGTGTGAAAGCACCATCAGAGCAGAAAGCAGCGCTCAAGACAAGCACTTTTAGTTGAAGACCCCTGAGTTAAACCATGGCATAATACGTTTCTCATTTCGGCGTCTCACGCTTGCCATCCACGTCTACTCTTTTAATGGCCCAAACGAGTGCGGGCAGCCGCAGCGTGCCTGATGTTTTGTTTCCGGTCTAGCTACATCCGGAGTGGTGTTGTAGTTTTTCTAACGTTACTAGTTGTTGCAACAGCATGTGAAAAAACTACAAAGTTTGTTAGACCAAAAAGAACGTTAATCTCGCGATAAAAAAATTGACGCCGTTAAAATAGGTTTGCGTTAACGTCGTTAATAACGCGTTTAACTGACAGCACTAATATATATATATATATATATATATATATATATATATATATATATATATATATATATATATATATATATATATATATACTGTATATATATATACACTATATTGCCAAAAGATTTGGGACACCTGCCTTTACATACACATTAACTTTAATGGCATCCCATTCTTAATACGTAGGGTTTGATATGAAGGTGGCCCACCCTTTGCAGCTATTACAGAGTCAACTCTTCTGGGAAAGTTTTCCACAAGGTTTAGGAGTGTGTTTATGGGAATTTTTGACCATTCTTCTAGAAGCATATTTGTGAGGTCATGCACTGATGTTGGACGAAAAGACCTGGCTCGCAGTCTCCGCTCTAATTGATCCCAAAGGTGTTCTATCGGGTTGAGGTCAGGACTCTGTGCAGGCCAGTCAAGTTCCTCCTCACCAAACTCGCTCATTCATGTCTTGTACCTTGCTTTGTGCACTGGTGCGCAGTCATGTTGGAATCCACAAATTGTTCCCACAAAGTTGGGAGCATGAAACTGTCCAAACTGTCTTGGTATGCTGAAGCATTAAGAGTTTCACTGGAACTAAGGGGCCAAGCCCAACCCCTGAAAAAACAACCTCACAACATAATCAGCCCTACATCAAACTTTACACTTGACACAATGCAGTCAGGCAAGTACCATTCTCCTGGCAACCACCAAACCCAAACATGCCTAGGTGCTTGATTTTATACACCTGTGGCCATGGAAGTGATTGAAACACTGATTTGGAGGGGTGTCCCAATACTTTTGCCAATATATACAATATTGTGTGTGTGTGTGTGTATATATATATATATATACACACACACACACACACACTGGTCAGGCATAACATTATGACCCACCTTTTTAGCAGAGCTTTTGATTGATTTGTTACTTCTTAATTTTTCAGTTTTATTTATATTTATTTGATTGTTTTAAATCTGTAGCACTTTGAGATTTTGTTTAATATAAAGTGCGTTACAAATAAAATGTATTTTTATTATTACCTTCCTAATATTGTGTTGGTCCCCCTTTTGCTACCAAAACAGCCCTATTTATATATATATATATATATATATATATATATATATATATATATATATATATATATATATATATATATATATATATATATATATATATATATATATATATATATATATATATATATATATGCGAGCACACACAGATACTATAGTCCATATTGTAGTCATGTAATCTCATTCCTATCTATTTGCTCATTTATCAGCAAATATTAAATTTTCTTCCACTCTGTGTATGACCATGGAATTGCATGCCCGAATAGAGAAACCTCAGCTGATGCATTATGGTCATAGTTATTGATTGCAGTCAGTCATTTGATGTTAGTTCAGTTGCATAAATTGAACACTTGCTTAAAGGAATAGTTCACCCCAAAATAATAAGTTGTGTTACCATTTACTCTCTCTCTCAAATCATTCCAAACCTGTAAAAAAAAAAAAAGACAGAATCTTACATGGGAAACCCTGGCCATTATTTTTCGTACAGGATGACAGTGACAAAAAACTAAAAAAAACAAACAAACAAAAAACATAGAACATCATACAGGTTTGGAACAATATAAAGGTCAGTAAATGATGACAGACTTTTCAAATTCTACCCTGTACATGATTTATCAGGGTTCTGTAAGTCATTTGCAAACATCTTAATAGTTGGATCCTGTTCTCTTACGAGAGGTTCTCTCGTATTGCGTAAGTTCCTTACGCTACGGGAAAGTATTCTTTCTTCGAGATTTCTGAAAAACCCAAAATTATCCTTAATTTTGTAACATTGTCAACGCAGTGCGGCAGCCTGGCAGACCATAGCAGGCTATTCCAGCGTGCTATTGGCTGCTCTGCTGGCAACTGCAGCAGCCTATCGGTGAGCCCGCGTGACGTGGCGACCAATGAGGGCGCTTCGCGCCCACCTGGCTTCATTTGCCTACAGGTGGGGCGTGGCCACGTGTATATAAGCAGGGCTCACGGGCTGCATATTCGATTTTCTTTTCTTCAGCGAAGCCCTTCGCATCGCTGGATCTGGAACCCGCCGCCGTGACCGCGCAGACAAGCAAGCAGAGGACAGCGCCTGAGGAAGCCGGCAGCATCGCGCCACCTTCAGCCGTCCGTGCCTGCTCTGCTATCCGGCAGCCCCATATCCTTTTACGCTCAAAGTGTTGTCGCCGCTGCGTCACACTTTTCACAAAAAGAGCCGAGCGTTGATACAAATGTCTCGTTCCACCTGCGGCTCGTGTCACGCGCAGCTCAGCTCCGGGGACCGCCATGTGATCTGCGCTCTCTGCCTGGGCCGTGATCACGCCGCCGCCGCACTCCACGCTGGCGGATGCCAAGAGTGCGAAGAACTGACGATGTCGACCCTGCGGGCTCGACTCGTCCTGTTCGAAGATGATATCCCTCCAGTCCCTGCCACGCCGCGCAAGAAGAAGCGCCGCTCGCAGCGGACTCCGGAGCTCGCAGAGAGAAGCTCGCCGGAACCTTTCCCGCCCGCTTCACTCTCGCCTTCCCCGCCCCCACCCCAGGCCGCCATTTCTGTTGCCGCCTCCGGGGATGAGGCGGATGCGGCCGCAGAACGCGCCGACAGCTGCTCCATCATGGCTTCCGACAGCGAGGACTGGTCTTCCGCATCCTCTTCAGTCCGGGGCTCCGGACGCTCTCGAGCGGGTGAGGACGCCGAACTCTTGCGCCTTCTCACCCGGGCTGTCGAGCAGCTAGGCCTCGAATGGGCCCCGCCCAAGGTGGCAGCGCCGAACCGACTTGACGGATGCTTCCTAAACAGTCGCCGCCGTGCGCCCACCTCCAGGACTGCACCCTTTTTGCCGGAGCTTCACGAGGAGCTCGCAAAGTCCTGGAATGCGCCATTCTCCGCGAGGGTCTCGTCTCAGGCTTCTTCGACGCTCTCACAAGTTGACGGCGCGGCCGAGAAAGGCTACAACGCTATCCCTCCGGTGGAAGAGGCGGTCGCAGCGCACCTTTGCCCGCCTTCTGGTTGGCGCTCAAAGGCTGCCCTCCCGTCTAAGGCCTGCAGAGTGACGTCATCGCTGATCGGCCGCGCTTTCGCTGCCTCCGGTCAAGCTGCGTCCGCTCTGCACTCTATGGCCGTGCTGCAAATCCTCCAAGCTAATCTCCTCCGCGACATGGACGAGAAATGCTGTGACGCTGAGTTAATCACGGATTTGCGAAGCGCGACGGATCTCTCCCTTCGCGCCACCAAGACCGCAGCACAGGCCCTCGGACGCTCTATGGCCTCCCTCACGGTAGCTGAGCGCCACCTCTGGCTCACGCTCGCGGACATGCGAGAAACAGAGCGCGCGGCCTTCCTAAACGCCCCGCTCTCTCCGTCTGGGCTTTTCGGACCAGCGGTCAAGGGGATCGTCGACCGTTTCTCCGAAGTGCAGAAAACGACGCAGGCCATGAACCTTTTCCTGCCTCGACGCCCCGGCGCTAGCAATAGCTCCGCTGCTCGCCGTCCTCGTGACCAGCCAGCAACGAGCTCCGCGCAGCGCGGCCCCCTTCGTCTCAGAGAAGACCGAGCGGCCGCCCCAGATCGCGCTCTTCCAGCCGTGGTAAGCCGCCTCCACCTCGGGGCCCCCGGCCTAGGATCACGCTGAAGCCCGAGCCTCCAAAGTCCTCCTAGCAAGAGGCGAGAAACGACGGTTAAGTCCCGCCGCGGCCGGACCACCCACTGCATGAAAACACTGAAATCCGGCACTATCCGGGCATGGTATACTCCTGTGTAATTTGATGTTTACCGGATGTATGTGGGAAAAAGCGGATCAGAGTAACACGGAACAGTATATTTCCAGAAAAACCCGGAAACCTTACGTATGCGGACGTATACAGGAATCCGTGAAATTTCACGGACATATACAGCTGAAACACTGCTGGGTGTGCTAGGTGTACTTCAACACGCGAGGGAACCGTGTTTTAGACCACTGCTACTCCCCCTTCAAGGAGGGTTACAAGTCCCTCCCTCGCCCACCATTCGGCAAATCAGATCACGCGTCCATTCTACTTTTGCCCGCTTACAGGCAGAGACTGAAACAGGAAGCACCCGCCCTCAGAACCATCCAGTGCTGGTCAGACCAATCGGACTCTATGCTACAGGACTGTTTTGATCACGCGGACTGGGAGATGTTCCGGTCGGCCTCTGATGACGACATCGAGGTCTACGCTGATAGCGTAACGTGTTTCATCAGGAAGTGCGTAGATGACGTTGTTCCGACCAAAACAATTCGGCTGTACCCAAACCAGAAGCCGTGGATAAATGGGGATGTTCGCGCGGCACTCAATGCGCGGACCTTCACTTTTAACTCTGGTAATGCGGAGGAGCATAAACAAGCAAGTTATGCCCTCCGGAAAACAATCAAAGCAGCAAAACGCCAGTACAGGGACAAGATTGAAGGACAGTTCAACACCACCGACTCCAGAAGCATGTGGAGGGGAATTAACACCATCACAGACTATAAAGGGAACACAAACTCCACCGTGAACACCGCTGCCTCTCTCCCGGACGAGCTCAACACCTTTTATGCTCGCTTTGAGGGAAATAACACCGCCCTCACGGAGAGAGAGCTCGCGGCTGAAGATACAGAGGTTAGTGCACTCTCCGTATCTGAAGCGGATGTAACCCGATCCTTCCGGCGGGTGAACGTCCGAAAAGCTGCGGGTCCAGACGGGATTCCCGGCCGCGTCATCAGAGCGTGCGCGCGCCAACTGGCTGGAGTTTTCACGGACATTTTTAACCTGTCCCTCTCCCTGTCTGTGGTCCCCACATGCTTCAAAACGTCCACCATTGTTCCTGTACCTAAGCAGTCAAAAACACTCTGCTTAAACGACTGGCGTCCTGTTGCTCTGACCCCCATCATCAGCAAATGCTTTGAGAAACTAGTCAGAAACCACATCTGCTCTGTTCTCCCCCCCTCACTGGACCCACTGCAGTTTGCATACCGCAAAAACCGCTCCACTGATGATGCCATTTCATCAACAATTCACACTGCTCTCTCCCACCTGGAAAAGAGGAACACATATGTGAGAATGCTGTCTGTAGACTACAGCTCAGCATTCAACACCATTGTGCCCTCCATACTTGACATTAAACTCCGGGCTCTCGGCTTAAACAGCTTGTTATGCAGCTGGATCCTGGACTTCCTGTCAAACAGACGCCAGGTGGTCAGAATGGGCAGTAACATCTCCTCACCACTGACTCTCAACACTGGAGCCCCTCAGGGCTGTGTTCTCAGCCCACTCCTGTACTCTTTGTACACACATGACTGTGTGGCAACCCACAGCTCCAACACCATCATCAAGTTTGCTGACGATACGACGGTGGTAGGTCTCATCACTGACAATGATGAAACGGCCTACAGAGAGGAGGTGCACACTCTGACACGGTGGTGTCAGGAGCACAACCTCTCCCTCAACGTCAGCAAGACCAAGGAGCTGGTGGTCGACTTCAGGAGGAATGAGAGAGAACACCGCCCCATCACCATCGATGGAGCACCGGTGGAGAGAGTCAGCAGCTTCAAGTTCCTCGGTGTCCACATCACAGAGGAACTCTCATGGTCCGTCCACACCGAGGCCGTTGTGAAGAAGGCTCATCAGCGCCTTTTCTTCCTGCGACGGCTGAGGAGGTTTGGAATGAGCCGCCACATCCTCACACGGTTCTACACCTGCACCATAGAGAGCCTGCTGACTGGCTGCATCACCACCTGGTACGGCAACAGTACCGCCCGCAGCCGCAAAGCCCTGCAAAGGGTAGTGCGCACGGCCAGCTGCATCATCGGAGGTGAGCTTCCCTCCCTCCAGGACATTTACGCCAGGCGATGTGTGAAGAGAGCTCAGAGGATCATCAGAGACTCTAGCCACCCGAACCATGGGCTGCTCTCACTGCTGCCATCAGGCAGACGGTACCGCAGCATCAGATCACGCACCAGCCGACTCCAGAACAGCTTCTTCCCACAAACAATCAGACTCCTTAACTCTTGACCCATTAGGATCATAACACACACTGGACAGAATATCACTCAGCACAACCCACTGTAGATAAA
Source organism: Gobio gobio (assembly GCF_949357685.1). Lineage (NCBI taxonomy): Eukaryota > Metazoa > Chordata > Actinopteri > Cypriniformes > Gobionidae > Gobio > Gobio gobio. The sequence continues at coordinate 31,848,932 of NC_137118.1, read as the reverse complement.
CACACATTATATACACATTTATTTATCATACAGCATCTATTGCACTTTGGATTTCAATTTTTCAATCTGTGAATAATATTTTATACTGTACATTGTATATTATTATTACTATTATAGCGTAATGTATATTGTTTAGTGTATGTTTAGTGTATATTGTTTAAAGTATATGTATATTGTAAGTATGTGTATATTGTTTAAAGCTGTGAGAACTACACTCACATTGTGTAAATTATTTATTGTTTATTGTAGAGTTTACTGTGCTGTGAGTAATTGTGGGCGCATCAGTGTAATCTGATGCTGCTTTAAATGTTGTACATGTCATGTCATGACTACCATGTTGCTCGGAACTGCACCTAAGAATTTCACCTACTGTTGCACTTGTGCATATGTAGAGTGACAAATAAAGTGATTTGATTTGATTTGATTTAGGACTGAAGACTGTTAGGTGTGAAGAAGACCTTTCATATGTTAATGACTGACACTTGTGCTGGCTGTTCTCAGAAGGAGGGGGGCAGGGGAGCACTTCAGGATTGAGAATTATCTCTGGTCTACTGTAGGCTACAGCAAACAAGCTTTTTACACAGAAAAAATAATTCTTAAGGCCCTGAAACACTAAACTGAACTAGCAATGACTAAAGCCGACTGTGGGGTTGGTTCACGTTGCCTGGGTCTGGGCCAAACCATCAGAATGGTGTCAGGGCCTTAAAACCACTGCATGAAAAGAGTCTCTAAATCAAATATTTTTTATAAAAACAGTACAAAATAAAAACCCTGTCTGAACATATACGTTCACAAAAAAATCTGAATATGTAATGAAATAAACAAAGAAATGTAATGGAATTAACAAAGGATAATTAACCAAACATTTTAGACTATCCCCAAACAATTTTTGCAAAGTTTTACAAATTGTAGGCAATAATAGAATTAAATAAAAAGGAGATGAAATGTGGAAAATGAAAAAGTTTGTTTTAAAAACACCAAAAACTGATATGCTCAAAATAAAAATATGGAATAAAAAAGAGCAGGGATTCACTTGCTCAAGAAACACAGAAACACAAGCAGATCTTTCAGCTCTGCAACTATTAACAAAAAGTGTCACTCCAAGATTCTTAACTTTAACACGCTGCAAAAGAGGGGCGTTTTGAGGTTTGAAATCCACCACTCACAATAGATGTAGGTGCAACCAATAAGGTTACCAATAAAAATAAGGCAACCAATAAAAATAATCCTAATTTTACAGAAAAAAACGTCAGTTTTTTACAGTATTTTCTTGTAATTTTGAATTTTGAATTTTTGAATTTCTTGTTTAAAACAATGTAAAATTACAAACAATATCTAAATAAACAACTTGACTGTTATTTTAAGGATTATATCATTAATGACAAATTACAGTAATTCTCATTTTTTTTATACAGGAACATCACTGTATTATTTTTCTGTTTTCATAAATAACAAATTCATGCAAAATTACAAACAATATCTGTAAATTAACAACTGTAATACAATATTAAGCTCATTATATTAAAGGTTTATGTTTATGTCCATACTAACAATTTAACATTATTCTTTGTCATTTTAAAGTAAATCTTATTAGTTTTATATTTACACTGTAAGAATAAAAACCTAAAAAAAAACGCAGCTACAGCTGCAAAACAAAAACCGTAAAATAAGTCAAATATCTTAAGTCAAATAAAGTTAAAAAACTTCACAGAAATTTACATTAAACATTTTAGAGAAAACAATATTAGTTTACAGATTTTTCCTTATTTAAATTAAGATATTTTACTTTAATTTTCTGTTTTACAGTGAAGGTGTATTTTTACATTCAAACTGGTTTTACATTCAATTCTGGATACAAATATAACAAAATATATAGCAAACTAAATATCAAACAATAATTGTTTTTAAAGAGTACAAATCTGCACTGCAAATCTGCACAGGTTGAAACTTCCAGGCCTCTGCCCACACCACAAAACAACATTTGACCAATTCATTAAATATAACAGCAAATAAAAATAAATATACACATTTTCTAACTGTTGTTTTAAACAAGTTTTTTTCTATATTTGCAAGGCTACTTGCTGTCTTTCCGTGTTCTTTTGAGCGTGATTGGTCAATCTGAACGTCATCCAGAAATCTGACCAATGACAGTGCGCGCCTTCAGTTTGAATTATACACCCGTTGCCGTTGGAGTTGCTCGTTGCTCGTGGCTCGCGGGGACGCGACGCGATCGCGCGGCTTCTAATCTTCAACAGGACGGCTTCTTCTGTCCATTAATGGCATTGCATGGATCATTTTAAACCTGTTAAAATCTTATTTTGGACGAATTTTGATTGTGGGATGTCGACTGAGAACGAAAAAACATGAATACGAACAGACTAAGTTTCCAATGGCGGACAGCAGACGGCAGAAGGTAACGTAAACCCCTTTATATTTTTTCTACTGCTTATCAAGATATATAACGTTAGTGCATTAAAGTCATATGCTAATCGTGATTAACTTACATATTCTGTTTCTGTGTTTTGTTGTAATATTGTTAAGATAGGGCTGGGTGTTATGGCGATCTGATGATACTGACTATTGTTAGTGATTTTGCTGTAAACGTTAACATTACCGTTTTATATTGCGGAATGCGAATATAGCGTATATAACGCAGCACTGACTGTACTAAAACTTTTTGACATTTTGACAAGGAAACATGCATGAATGTAGAATAATGAATGGGACATGCATGTGTTAAAATAAGCCTCTCTCAGACAGCAGGCGATCCCGAAATCAATTATCTTTCTGTAAAATGCACACAATTATCTCAGAAACCTTGTCATGTGAGGTATTCACTTGATTTAAACAGTCAGTTATGTCTTAAGTACGTTAAACAGTTCAAGTTAACGTGGGGAAACCCGGATGCGTGTCATTCTGTGCATCCGTTCTTAAAGGGGCTGCAGCTTTGTCATCATTTTAATAAAACAAAAGAATAGAGAAGACCTTCTGCTTCTTTAAGAATCATGTGATATTAATTAATTGAATATCATACAGTGAAGACTTTTAAAGCAGTATTATTCTGTAGCATTTTAATAAAATATCCATCAAAATAAATATATTGTGATATCGTTATTGTAAAATATAATTTCTCATGTATGTATAATTATATGGTCATAATGCCCATCCCTACTGTCAGCTAGTTTTAAGATCAAGCTTGTCATAAAATGTAACAGAGCTTTGGAATGAATAATCTGAGATCATGTAACTTACACTTGTTCTGCAGAGAGGACAGGAAAACACCATACTTGGACTGAAGAATTATAGGCAAACCAGGATTTTGGATCTACTGTAAAGTTTTTGTATGGGCCTGGTGAGTATGTTTTGCAAGTCCATGTCCGTAAGTTGATAATTAATATTAATGTTTTATCAAACAAATTAATATTCATTTGTGTGTGTGCATGTTTCTTCCCCCCTCATGATCAAGAAGTTTTGGATCCATGATCCTGAAGAACTTTTACAGATGTTGACCCTGAATGTGTAAAAGGTAATCTTAAAAATGTTGTCATTATTTTAATGTTCTCTGTTTTTTTCTGTAATGTAGACGCATGCATTTTCTGTGAAGTTGCTTTGAAACAATATCAGGGTTTTTCCTACATTGAACATTTTTTGCCGGCCGCCAAAACAAATTTTTGTCCCGCCAAAGCCTTATTTGTTGAGTTATTGTGATTTATGATTGATGTAGTAGAGGACTGCTGCACTTGAGTTAACTGAGTGACAGAGAGAACGACCAGTGAGCTCCTACCCCGCTCGCACGCTCTCTGTCTTCAAAATAAGCATTCTTAGCTTTCTAATGTTTCACATATTACGTTAATCAAAATCAAAAGGTCGGAAGACCGAATCCATGTTGCATGTGGCGCTATCAGACGTCTTCCTTTAATTACCGCTGGGTGTGAAATGCGCTCAAAAAACATTGACTGATTCTCTGACCAGCTGACATAAAGCATACTTTAAATAAACAGGAAACAAATCCTATCCGGTTATGAAGTGTTTTCTGTGTCTTGACAAATCTTTCGCGATTTTCTAAAGACGGGATTCACACACAACACGTCTGCTAATGTCCGATTCGCCACCTAATGACTCCTTTGAACCGAATCATTTTAACGACTGGTTAGAACTGATCTGTCCAACACTGAACTCACGAATTAGTTTAATCATTTACTCAGAACAACACCTGAAATGAGAACACAAGTGTGCTTACCCACTTTAGCAAGAGTGGATGGTAAGAATTATTTTTAATTATCAACAGTCTTTCAGCTTATTTATGTGGACAATGTGTAGTAAAATAAATAGCCTAAAATCATTTAGTTTAGACTGGAGTGAGGTGAACCCAGAACAAATTTGTTGTTAGCTAGCTGATTGTATATGGCAGAAAATTAGGCTATTTGTTCATTTTTTTTTAATACTATTTTTTTAATATTGATATGATTACCAAAACAATTATCAGTAAATAGTGTAAAAATGAGGAACAAAAACAAACATCAAGGTATCAAAATAAGATAAGCAAAAGTTACAAACTTTCTTTGAATTTATTTCAAATTTATTGTCAGTATTGCGCTTGCAGATCATGTGGGTAGGGTATTTTTTTTTTACCGTGCGTATGTGTGTGTATGGATGACCATGTCTGTCAGCCACCACCGAAGACCATTTTTGACCGAGGAAAAACCCTGAATATGTATTGTGAAAAGCGCTATACAAATACATTTTAATTGAATTGTTTTACTTACTTTTATTGGCATTAACTATATATTATTAATGTATTATTTGGCAGGTCTCAAGATGTATTTTATTTTGTGAGACTTTGCTGAGGAAGTATTCTTTGGCTCAGTCTGAAAAGGCCCAGAAAAGAAACACTATGAAGAACATCACACAGAACCGTCAGAGAAAGAGACGGGTAAGTTAAGAAACCGGTTAAGCTTTTTCCCTCCAGAATGTTACTATACTCCTCTCTGAGTTTTAGTGGTTAATTTACTGTCATGTTTTGCAGTTGCTGGAGACCAGGTCCAGGGTTGCACAAACCAACACAGAACCTGTGGAAGACCGCAACTATAGACCTGATGAAGATGAAGATGATGCTGTTGTTGATGGAAGGCTTGGTTAGGCTAGCTACTACAAACCAGACTAGACTGACCCACACTACATGTCACATCACCAGCCCATCATGCCAGTTTGAAAAAATGTTCAAAACTCAAACAACATTGTGTTAGAGTTGGTCACAATTATTTTATAATTATAATTTTAATATTCAATTGTTCCATTTTATATTTTCTTTATTCCTATGTTTATATACTTATACTTTTATTGGTTCCCATATATAGAACATTTACATATATTTTATATACACTTTTTAATTTATAGATTTCTTTGTCTCGTTTTATATTGTATACTTTGTATGTTTGTTCCTTTTTAGATGTCCATGTTGCTTTTGATCTCCACGTTTTGTATTGTTGTTCCTTTTACGTCGCCTTCCTTTAGAAACATTTTGTTCACTTATCTTTTCCCCCATTCATTTTAATGTATGTTTATAATGCTCTTTGTTCTTTTTATTTGGTTATATTGTTTACTTGGAATATTTATATGTATTTTAATATATTTTATATACACTTTTTTTGTCTTATAAATGTATTGTTCTCATTTTATATTGTTTAATTCCATCCATCCATCTTCTTCCGCTTATCCGGGGCCGGGTCGCGGGGGCAGCAGTCTAAGCCGAGATGCCCAGACTTCCCTCTCCCTAGACACTTCCTCTAGCTCTTCCGGGGGGACACCGAGGCGTTCCAAGGCCAGCCGGGAGACATAGTCCCTCCAGCGTGTCCTCGGTCTTCCCCGGGGCCTCCTCCCGGTTGGACATGCCCGAAACACCTTCCCGGGAAGGCGTTCAGGAGGCATCCGGAACAGATGCCCGAGCCACCTCAGCTGTCCCCTCTCGATGTGGAGGAGCAGCGGCTCTACTCCGAGTTCCTCCCGAGTGACTGAGCTCCTCACCCTATCTCTAAGGGAGCGCCCAGCCACCCTGCGGAGAAAGCTCATTTCGGCCGCCTGTATCCGGGATCTTGTCCTTTCGGTCATGACCCAAAGCTCATGACCATAGGTGAGAGTAGGAACGTAGATTGACCGGTAAATCGAGAGCTTCGCCTTACGGCTTAGCTCTTTCTTCACCACGACAGACCGGTACATCGACCGCATTACTGCAGAAGCTGCACCGATCCGTCTGTCAATCTCCCGTTCCATCCTCCCCTCACTCGTGAACAAGACCCCTAGATACTTAAACTCCTCCACTTGGGGCAGGAACTCTCCACCAACCTGGAGTGGGCAAGCCACCCTTTTCCGACTGAGGACCATGGCCTCGGATTTGGAGGTGCTGATCCCCATCCCAGCCACTTCACACTCGGCTGCAAACCGTCCCAATGCATGCTGAAGGTCCTGGTTAGAAGGGGCCAACACGACAACGTCATAAATTGTTTAATTTGTATATTTATTCTTTTCCTTTTTATGTTCACTGTGTATTTTATTCCTTTACATCTCTGTCTTTTAAATGCATTTTGTTCATTTTTTTTCCCCTTTTTGTTTCTTTACCAATTCATTTTAACGTATATTTATGTTCTTTGGACTGTTTATATTTTTACATTTGTTCCTTTACATTTGCATCCCTTTTAAATACATTTAGTTAACTTGTTTTTGTTTCACCATTGTTTTAATGTTCTTTTATAATGCTGTTAAGAATGTGTTTTTTTTTTTATACCTTTTTAATAAATATTTCAGACTTTCTCAAATTGTTTTGTGTGTGTTTTTCTTTTGGGAGGGAGAGGGGATTATTTTTATATATATATATTAATGAGCAAAATCTGCATAGCTGGCCTATAACCAATCAAGTCCCTATGCTACAAAACCTAGCCCACCCTTAGCCTTAGAAGTAACCAATAAAGTCACTTGACTGGGTTTTCAATGCGTCCTGTCATCCAATAGCAGTCTGGGTTTTGGGAGTGGTTTTAAAAAAAACAACCAATCCAGTTTGAGATGAAGGACCAATAGGGGGTGGAAGGCAAAGCTGTTTAGAGGTGTGAAAATGTCTCCTGGGAAAAACTTGATGGGATTATTTGCCATGGCAACAAATGGCTGTAGCATGGGAGTATACGGCCACAACATACATCCGATTTGGTACCATTTCGGATGTATACGGACATATACGGATCCATGGAATTTGACCTATCCGGCCAGTATACTCCTGGATTCTTCCGAATTTCAGCAGTGTATACAGGAGTATCCTGGTCCGGATACACCTTTTTTCATGCAGTGACCGTCAAAACTCTTTTTCCTGTCAGCCCCCACCACTGTGGCTGCTGCAGATGGATTTCACGCAGCCAACGAGCCGGCAAAAATGCCTTCTCGCCTGTCAACAACCGCCGTTTTTACGGCGAACCAGAGAAATCACAAAAGTTGCATTATTTCTGGTCGCACGGCTCGCGCCGTATGTGTTTCAAATGCAGTAAATGTGCCCACTTTTCTGTGTTCACCCCTGCACACAAGCACTATAAACCCTGTGTCCCCCACTCACATAAAGCGGCCACCGGCCGCTCGAGTGCTAGAGTTAGGTCACGTGTCCGCTTGTTTGCGTCCACGACTAACCACCACACGCGCTGTCACACAGCCACTCTTAACCGGTCATGTTCCACGCGTAAGAGTTGTGCCCGCTCAAACACGCTCACACATTTTCGCGAACATTATGCCTCAGGCGCCACGCGCCACGCCACACACCATTTATTTTCCGCCCAGGGTGGCCGGAGCGATGAGTGTAGGGCCGCACACAAGCCACTCCCCGCTCGAAGCGGCAGAGATGCAGTGTGTAGGGCGGCCAGCCATCGCGAGCGATCGGCTGGCCCACAGCACAGAGAGCGCGCGCACTGCGCCCGCCCCTCCTATACGGGCCGTCAAACCCGCGAAGCGCGGCGTTTCGAGCCCGGAGGCCGTTCTATCCCGTGTGGCGCACGCGAGAGCGTGGGAAGCCATTCCAGGTGTATCAGAATGGGTGCTGAAAACAGTGAAGCACGGCTACACTCTGCAGTTCGCTCGCCGCCCTCCGCGCTTCTGTGCGCGTACAGAGACGAGAGTGAGCGAGGAAGTAGCACATCTACTTCGAGCAGAAATAGCCACGCTGCTGTGCAAAGGGGCTATAGAACCGGTTCCCCACTCTATGAGCGAGTCAGGCTTTTACAGCCGGTATTTTCTCGTGCCAAAAAGGGATGGGTCGCTCAGACCGATTCTGGATCTGAGGCGTCTGAACAAAGCTCTTATGAAAAGATCGTTCAAGATGCTCACGACCAAGCAGATCCTCGCGCATATTCGCCCGAGAGACTGGCTAATCTCCCTAGATTTGAAAGATGCATATTTTCAAATCAAGATAACGCCGCGTCACAGGCCATTCTTACGATTCGCCTTCGACGGCCAGGCTTATCAATACACCGTCCTTCCGTTCGGCCTGTCACTAGCACCCCGTACATTTACGAAGTGCATGGACGCGGCCCTCGCTCCTCTGAGAAATCGAGGGATGCGAGTATTGAACTATCTGGACGATTGGCTCATCCTGGCGCAGTCGGAGGCCGAGCTCCTCGCCCACAGGGCAATGCTGCTCAGCCATCTGGACGGCCTAGGGCTCACGGTCAATTGGACCAAGAGCTCATTAGTGCCCACGCAATCAACCTCATTTCTGGGTTTGAATCTGGACACTGTGGCAATGTCAGCCCGCCTGTCACCCCATCGCGCGCGCCAAGTTCGGCGCATGGCTGCGTATTTTCGGCCAGGCAAAATCGCACCTCTCAAGCTGTTTCAGAGGATGCTGGGACGTATGGCCTCAGCTGCAGCTGTGCTCCAGCTGGGCTTAATGCGCATGCGCCCGCTGCAATGCTGGTTAAACGCCCGAGTGCCTCACAGGGCCTGGGCGTCCGGTGGCTTCAGGATCAGAGTGACTCAGGGCTGCGTGTCAGCCCTAGAGCCCTGGTTAGTAGCCGACTGGTACCAGAGGGGAGTGACGATGGGAGCCATCTCACACCGCAAGGTCATCTCGATGGACGCCTCCACCACGGGTTGGGGCGCCGTTTTCGAGGGCAGATCAGCCTCGGGCCTTTGGTCGAGCGAGGAAAAACTCCTACACATAAACTGTTTGGAGATGATAGCGGTAGAGAACGCGCTCAAGCAGTTTCTCCCGCTTATACGAGGACACCATGTGTTAGTCCGGTCGGACAACACCACAGTGGTGTCCTACGTGAACCGGCAGGGCGGTGTCAGGTCCAGAGGTCTGGGCAATCTGACAGAACGCCTGCTCGTGTGGGCACACAGCTCGCTGCGCTCGTTGAGAGCTGCGCACGTGCCGGGCCACCTCAATGTGGGCCCGGACAAGCTGTCCAGGGGCCTCATTCTCCCAGGAGAATGGTCCCTGCACCCCCAGACAGTCCAGCTGGTATGGCGCCTGTTCGGCAGAGCGGAGCTCGACCTCTTTGCAACAAAAGAGAACGCCCGCTGCCCGACGTTTCTGTCCAAAAGCGAGGATGCGCTGTCCCAAACTTGGCCCAGCCTCCCGCTGTATGCTTTCCCGCCGATCTCCCTATTGCCCCAGGTCATAGCGAAAATCAGGGAAACGCGCCGTCCGGTGCTCCTTATAGCACCGCGCTGGGAGAACCAGATTTGGTACCCAGAGCTGGTGAAGCTGTCGCACTCACCCCCCTGGCCAGTTCCGCTGAGAGCAGACCTTCTCTCTCAAGCAGGAGGCTCAGTTTGGCATCCCCATCCAGAGCGATGGTCTCTGCATGTATGGGTGACCAACGGATACCCGTTGACCTGCCCGAAGGGGTTATGAACACGATTTCACACTCTAGAGCCCCCTCGACGAGGCGGTTATATAGTTCTAAGTGGTCGGTGTTCACTGAATGGTGTGTTTCCAAGGGATTGGACCCACAGCAATGTGGGGTCCAGCGGGTGCTCTCCTTCCTCCAAGAGTTTTTGGAATTGGGCAGGTCCCCTTCCACGCTCAAAGTGTATGTGGCGGCTATAGCAGCGTTCGCTCAGACGACGCTAGGTAGCACGCTAGGAAGGAACGAGCTCATCGTCCGTTTCCTCAGAGGAGCCAGACGGATGAATCCCCCGCGGCCCCCGTCGGTTCCTATATGGGATCTGGCCTTGGTCCTAGAGGCCCTGAAGGCTCATCCCTTTGAACCGCTCGAGACTGTGGAACCAAGGTTCCTTTCGCTGAAAACCACGTTTCTGATAGCTCTGGCTTCAGTGAAACGCGTGGGGGATCTACACGCGCTCTCAGTGAGCCCGGCGTGTATGGAGTTCGGTCCTAATGACTCTAAGGTCATTCTCAGACCGAGGCATGGTTATGTCCCCAAAGCGATCGGCACTCCCTTCAGGGCGCAGATTATCTCCCTCTCGGCTCTGCCAGCATCCGATGAGGGGGACGGTGGCAATTTCCTCTGCCCTGTCAGGGCATTGAGGGTTTATGTCACACGCTCCGCCGCCTTCAGGCGTTCTGAGCAGCTATTTGTTTCGTTTGGTGGGCGCACTAAAGGTCTCGCCTCCTCGAAACAGACCCTGTCCAGGTGGATAGTGGACGCGATTGCAACTGCATACGCTTCCAAACACCTGCAGTGCCCGCTAGGTGTCAGAGCACACTCCACCAGAGGCATGGCCTCTTCGTGGGCTTGGGCCAGAGGGATTTCCATCCACGATATCTGTATGGCGGCAGGCTGGGCCTCCCCGTCTACGTTCGTGAGATTTTACAATCTGGAAGTTCCTGCCTTACAGGCGAAAGTGTTATCAGTTCAATAGGGCCGTTGGTTCTGCCCAGTGATTCTGCGCAGACATAGCTCACATACTGGTAGTAAGTTCGGTACTAGGCTCATGTGAATTTGAAGGAGACCGGCGGTGCCGTTCCCTCATTTACGAGACGAGCTGTTGTGAGTTTGAAGGTGACCGGCGGTGCCGTTACCTCACTCATATAACAAGATATTGTGAATTTGAAGGCGACCGGCGTTGCCGCTCCCTCATTCATGAGACAAGGTGTGGTGAATTTGAAGGAGACCGGCAGGTGCCGTTCCCTCATTCATGGGACAGGGTGTTGTAACCACCCGTCGTAAACCACCCGTCAGTTCGAATGAAGTGTCTGTATATGTGGTGGCCCGTTTTTTCTTTACCGGCCACCCTGCCCGAGCAGTGTTATGGTCCCCGGTTCCCTGGGATACATATGCTGTATGCGAGGCGCGCACGGCGTTGACAATATGTTCCCGTAGCGTAAGGAACTTACGCAATACGAGAGAACCTCTCGTAAGAGAACGATACTCGGTTACTTAACGTAACCTCGGTTCTCTCTAGAAGAGGGAACGAGTATTGCGTTCCTTGCCGTGCGCCCCGCTGGCTTTTACGCTTCAGAACTAAGAAAACCGAATATGCAGCCCGTGAGCCCTGCTTATATACACGTGGCCACGCCCCACCTGTAGGCAAATGAAGCCAGGTGGGCGCGAAGCGCCCTCATTGGTCGCCACGTCACGCGGGCTCACCGATAGGCTGCTGCAGTTGCCAGCAGAGCAGCCAATAGCACGCTGGAATAGCCTGCTATGGTCTGCCAGGCTGCCGCACTGCGTTGACAATGTTACAAAATTAAGGATAATTTTGGGTTTTTCAGAAATCTCGAAGAAAGAATACTTTCCCGTAGCGTAAGGAACTTACGCAATACTCGTTCCCTCTTCTAGAGAGAACCGAGGTTACGTTAAGTAACCGAGTATCGTTTTCTTCTGTCAGTTTTCCTATGAAAAATATTTTAGGGTGGCGATAGCTCTTTGACTGCCTCTCTCGCTCTCTGCTTGTCATGACCTTGGTTTATACATTTCTGTTTGATTGACAGTGGAGCGTTGTGCTTGGTGGGACAACTCACTCATCTCCCCAGCAGCTTCGTCGACAGTTTGAGAAACTGACATCAGCAAAACACACTCTTACACACATATATCTGACAATATCTCTCACACAGCTCCGCTCTCAGTCAGAACGAGAGGTTTTTCTCAGTCAGTGAGATTGGCTCTTTCATGAGTCAGTATATCATAAAACCTGCATGCAGACAGTTCACATAATCAGGTCTGGTTACCTGATGGAATTACGTGGTGGAAACCAGCTGTGGAAAATTGGCCAAGTGATTTCGCTGACTGTGATGTGCTCACAAACACGCATGCAGACCAGACACACAGCAGAATGCTTCAATGATCTGTTGAATGAGACGTTATAGATGGCTTTTCATTATCAAGAAAATCCTACTTTTTTTTTTCAAAGAAGATGCATTTTTCGGCCATACAGTGACTCCAAAAATTATTTGAACACTTAAGTCACACTTAAAATATTTGTATATAATTGTATTTAGATAATACAATAGCAAACCAAGAGACATTTTAAAGAAGGCAAAGTATACTTTCTAAAATAAAGTGTACATTTTAACCAAAATATTTCATAAAAGGATATTTATATAGTTTAAAAAATCTGATAAACAATCTAGACACTTTGTGGTTGTTAAACTAAGTGGCATGTATATGCTTGATTACTTCATGCATTTTTACTGATCAGATAGCTATCCGATCATTAAAAGACCAAGTCAAAATACCCTCCAAGAGAGCAATCCAATAGCTAAGTGTATGATTCAGGTCTGTTTAACATGTTAACACTTTTCAATTCACTCTAGAACATTCTCAAATTTCACCCCACAATTAGCAGAAATATAAATTTAAAAAGAAAAATTAATAAGTAAAAAAAAAAAAGTATTTTTTATTATGATTAAATTGTCATTGCTAAAATGGTTTAGAAAGTGAATTTAAGTTTTAAAAGCTCTATAGCATAATTTATTCCCACATGGTTTTATATGTTGTCATCTAATGCAATGAAATTTATACATTTTTAAAAGTGTGGCTTAAGTGTTCACATATGTTTGGGGCCGCTGTAGATGCTCTTTTGTTGTTTAAATCATCTAAGTGTAGACTTACGCTTTAAGCACTGCATACTATGATAGAGGACACACAGTATATTGCTCTGTTGAGCTTTAATCCATGCAGACAATGTCAAAATGAATACAAATGCCTGATGAGACAGATAAATCCATCGGATATTTAGTCAGGTGGTCATTTCTGCTGCTACAGAAGCCCCTGCACTGCAATCAAATGAGTGGGAGATATATGTGCAAATCTGCTCAGGTCAGCCATGTGTCACATGATCTTCAAAGAATGGGAACAAGCATTATCCTTCCAGAATGCTGAGCTAACGCTTAAGTTAATGATGCAGAATGATGTAAACAAAGAATGCCGCTCATCGTAGATTTTTAAATTTTCAAACATATGTTGCAAGGTCATAACTTTTTCTACTAATATAATTAATATTTGACTGATTATAATCATGATTTTTCAATTGTGATTCATTACTCACACCAGTTCCTTGCCCCATGTTATCTTGTGTATGTGAGTCAAAATCTGCTAAGGCATAATAATGGCATAATAAAGGCATAATAATGATTTTCACTATTATTTACAACAGTATCTGCATGGGTTATATATATATATATATATATATATATATATATATATATATATATATATATATATATATATATATATATATATATATATATATATATATATATATATACACTTTAAAAATATATATATTATTATTTATAAGAGGCTATAAGAGACATTAAAAACAAGTTTGTGCATCAAAACTCTTTTCCTGGTAAAATTCCATAAAATAAGCATATTGAACTACACAAAAAGCATTTAGAACGTCTCACGTTTTATAATTACCAAAACATCTAACATATTCACCCCTTACGCACGTTATCATGTCTGTCAAAAACTTAGGCTGGCTGTCGGTTGGAAAATTAGAACATACTCATGGGCATTAATCACTTCACTTAAAGCAGCACTATGTAGTTTTTGCTCTCGGGGTCCCCCTACAGTTGGGAAACAGTATTGTCCTCTACTACTGTTGTAAACTGTCATCCTACATCAGTGGATGCATCGCACATGCATTTATTGACATGACAACTATGATAGCCCTGAACACTGCAGGAGTTCACATTCAGGTGTTCTGCTTGCGTCGCGTGTGAGATGTCTTCATCCCAGGTACAGTGGCATATTTTTCAGCATGTCATATGAATATAATTTCATGGGTTTTATTTTTTTCAAACGCCAAATGATTGCGATGCTCACGTTTACCTGCCAGCGTCATTATAGTAGCCTAGTCTATTGGTTACCGTTTTACGGAATCTATATGATACTTCAATTCAATGTTTGAGTGGTAGGTAATAACCATATATCGTCAATATTATAATATCAAGCTACCCTAGATTAATCAAATTTGAAAAATCGATTTGCATTATAGCTTGAGGCAAGACAAATAAACCAATATCACAGACATGTTAGGTATCCTAAAATATGATTTTGTACGTCTTACGTATTTACTTGCAAGAATGTAGCCCCTCCTCCTTCAGCTCACGTCAACGAGCAAACGCTGGCCCAATGTTGATCCTCGTCCTGCCTTTAATCCGTACTATAACACTATAGCAAAACTATAACATTCGGCAAACAAATGATAGTTTGGCTCGCACGTCCGAATTTAAGGAAGTGGGGGTGGTGGTGGAAGTGACGTATATGCCGTAAAGCAGTCGAATTTTGTAGTTCTTTTTTTCTCGGGTTACTACCCGAAACCCGAAGTTTAAAAGTACGATTAAAAACGATACAGACCCCGTCAGGCTATGGCAGACGTGTCATTCAACCTATTGTAAGTCGATGTATCATCACAAGAGGTTTGAAAATATATTATAAAGGTTGAAAAGTTACCTAGTGCTGCTTTAATACTTGCCGGCTAAGAAATAGATAATTATTATCTTACCATCCTTGTGTTTTTGAACCCACATCATTTGAATATCACAACATCAATGTCTGTCAAAAATAACGTGCACAATACGAGAAGCAGAGGCCCAGTGACTACACACATTTCCTGGAAAACCCACACTACCGGATGTTTTGAATGCGTCATTGCTTTTTGAGAAGAGGGAGAAAATGGCGGCCTGAGGGGCATCAACGCATAGAAATAATAAATATTATGTATTTATTATGTCTACGCTTCAACATGCGGTCAAAGACAAGTGTGCTGCACAAGTCCTAAAAAGTGAAGCCAAAATGTTTTGATCGCCCCCGTTTCTCTCGGAAGCTCTACCGGTTGCGGAACCGAAGGAATAGGGGCCTACGGAGTTTCACTCGGCGGGTTTGCCCTAAACGTGATCCTCAGATCACCCTGGCCATCCAAAGAAGTAGGTCTACCCGGGTTAGGGGTAGCACTAGATCGTGGGATGGGTAAGGGGACTCCGCCTCCCCAAAGGTAGGAGAGTCTCGATCTTAGTTCCGAGATAGTCAAGTTCCTGCAGTGGCAGGGTTCTTGCAGGTTTCAGAAAGTCAAATTTAAGACCTTTTTAAGACATTTTAAGACCATAAAGATTGAAATTTAAGACCTATACGACGCATTACCAAAATGATTTAAATCAAAGAAATAATTAAAAAAAAGCAATAAAGCAATGACATTAGTAACCCTCCACAGCCAACAACGTGCCAAATGTCCAAAACCTTAGGCCCAAAATGAAAATAGGCTAAAACAAACTTGCCCTCAAATAGAATAGATTACAAAACAGCATATTAATAGCCTAATAGAGATTGAACAGGGGATGCACTAGGGAGATAGGATAAACTAGGGATGCACGATTTGGGGAAGATATCTAATTGCGCTTTTTCTGGTTAAAATGCAATTTTTTTAAATTTATTTTTTACAAATGAAAAGTGTATGCATATAACATTTTATATATTAATGTTTATATATTAACGAGACTAATAATAATGATTATATTCAATAAAGACAAATATTTAACAAAATTACTAATATTACTATTACAATAACATTTTAATGATTAAAGAGTATTTAAGAATAAATATAACAATATAATAATAATACTAATAAAATAACATTTATATTTTACAGAAAACTTATTTTACAAAAAAACCCTGCTGGGTTACCTGTTAATATGCAGACAGCCTATGACTAAAAATCATTAGAACGGTCTAAAGATTTTTTGTAAAAAAATAAAATAAAAAAATAAAGAAATTCTGTGCTTTTTATTTGTGATATAAATTTCTTAAAGTCTATGTATTTAATATGAAATATGAGCCTCTTATGCATCCACTGTGGGGGAAAAACTGTACATTGGAGAAAAACATATGGGTTGTCATATAAATTTATTTAGAGAGAAGTATTATTTTTCATATTTGTTACCCAAACTTTCATTCATACTGGAAGCCAGAGGGCGCCCTCGAGCAGAAACTCCACATTTCCCTCAGAGAAGTAATCCTTAGCCCTAATGTGAAGCTAGCGATGTAGGATAAACTGAAGATAGAAACGCTTTGACTGATGAAACAAAGACAATAAACACGACTGTATCAAGCTATGGTGTATTTGAGTTCTTCAAGCTTTCACTATTGTCATAATAATAAGGTATGCAGTGCTGATTGAGTGCAGACTTTATCACTGTTTAGAATAATATAAAACAATGCATGTCTGCCTCATTCTGTCCAGAAAAATACAACGTTATTTATATTTTGCGGGCAGGTAATTGCATTTATCACGGGATTTGTAGTTTTATCACCGAGTAGCCTACGTGTACCAACACCCCCAGAACTACAACACACCGAACGAACGCTCTGAGGGCGGCGAAGCAAAGACTCTTGAGCTCCACTTTCGCGATTCGATACTTTTTTGCTACAGTGTAACATTAATAACTTTCTGCAGCCAGCATTTCTGGAAATGAACGAGGAGAACACTTTTTTTAAGACCTAGCTAAATTAAATTTAAGACCTCGGGTGAAAATCTGGCCGTTTTTAAGACGTTTTAAGGCCTTAAATTTAAAAAATTTAATTTTAGACATTTTAAGACTTTTTAAGACCCCGCGGGAACCCTGAGTGGGAACATGAACTATCCACAAACGCCGCCTCAGCGTGCTGTTTGCCCAAACACGTGAGACAGCAATTGTGACCGTCAGTAGGCGCCAGGGAACGACCGCATCCAGAAACGCACGGGTGGAATGACATCGTGAAAAAGACGCAGCGTCACCCATGTACTCTTTTTGTGAGGAAATGCTCTTGTGCTGAAGCACTCAGGGGGAAAACGCGACAGCGCACGGGGAATAGTGCAGCCCGTTCCTGTACTCAGGAAAAAACGCCCACCAGACCAACAGCTCTGTTGCTGTGATAACAGCAGTTCCCTTATCGAGTCGGTCTCTCGACATTACATATGGGGAAATCCATTTCCTCGAAAATGCTGAAGCCTGATTTGAATAACTCTTTTGCTTGCAAATAGCCAATGGCGCCCGAGCCCTCGCCTGATTGGCTGACAGCCTCCAATATAGGCGACGGCGGGCGCCAAAAAACCTCAGAATCTTTCTTCTTCACCTGGAGTCTGATGATAACTCGCCGTAGATTGACGCAATCAGAGTGGACAACGTGGAAAATATCCCCTCTCGCGTTCCGGCGGATTTTTCTTTCAAAATGTCTCTTTGCCGCATGTGTGGTCGTCCTATCGACTTCCGGACGCACACGAGCAGTGCGTGCTGTGTCTGGGTCGAGCCCACGCGGAGGCGGCACTCGAAGGTTCAGGTTGTTGAGCCTGTGAAGGACTCTACCAGCGTAACTCCCTGCAGCCCTGAGGACGCCGGATTCCAACCTGGTCTCCGCCTTCAGCCGCCTGCTGTTCCAGCTGCGCCATCCAGCATTAAAATATCCTTTATACTGTGTAACGTTATGTGTGTCTGTGCGTTACTTCTAAGAGCTTACTAGCTCTCCACCTCTCTTCTCTCGCGTCCGCCGCGTGTGTGTATGCGCCGCGGACAGAGAAAGTTATGCCTCCGCCGCTCTAAATAGAGCCGCGGACATACGGAGCTCTCCTCTTCTCTCGCTTCCACCGCGCTAATGGCGCCGCGGACAGAGAATGTTATACCCCCCGCCGCGCTAATGGCGCCGCGGACATACGGGGCTCTGGAAATGGCCGCGGACAGAGAATGTTATACTTCCGCCGCTCTAAATAGAGCCGCGGACATATGGAGCTCTCCTCTCGCTTCCACCGCGCTAATGGTGCCGCGGACAGAGAATGTTTATACCCCCGCCGCGCTAATGGCGCCGCAGACAGAGAATGTTATACCCCCGCCGCGCTAATGGCGCTGCAGACAGAGAATGTTATACCCCCGCCGCGCTAATGGCGCCGCAGACAGAGAATGTTATACTTCCGCCACTCTAAATAGAGCCGCGGACATATGGAGCTCTCCTCTCGCTTCTACCGCGCTAATGACAACGCAGACAGAGAATGTTTATACCCCCGCCGCGCTAATGGCGCCGCAGACAGAGAATGTTATACTTCCGCCGCTCTAAATAGAGCCGCGGACATACGGAGCTCTCCTCTCGCTTCCACCGCGCTAATGGCGCCGCGGACAGAGAATGTTATACCCCCGCCGCGCTAATGGCGCCGCGGACATACGGGGCTCTGGAAATGGCCGCGCTGAGAAGCGCCGCGGACAGAAGAGGTGCACTCCTGCACACGAGTGAACTCAAGCCTAAGCTCTCCTCACTCTTCCTCCTTTCTACTCTTCCTCTCTCGCTCCCGCCGCTCTGATAATGGCCGCGGTCAGAGAATGCTAGAGTAGACAAGCGAACTCAGGCTGCTGGATATATCGAGAACGCGCTTACGTCACAGCCGTTCTTGCTGCAGCGCGCGCTTGCTGCCAAGGGAGCGCTCTCTCCACAGCGCGCGTTTGCTGACTAGAGCGCGTCTTACATCATAGCACGCGCTCTCCGTCTAGAGCATAATGGTGTAAAATGGCGGCCAAGTCTGCGCCCTTTTTTCACTATATCACTTCTCCCAGTCCCCTCTATTCAGGCAACTGGAGTGGTTCAACACTGTAGGTAATGTGTCCACTACATAGTGTACACTCCTGCACAAGCACTGTTAATTCAGTGCCACAAAATCACTCAATAAACCTGATATTCTCCCAGTTCCCTTGGTTCAGGTGACTGGAGATGTAAATAATGCAATTAACTAGCCTGTGGTCAAACATGCTCGGTTGCACACTAACGCTGTTATGCGTTTAACTCTGTGAACTCGCTCGCCGGCTACGCCGCGAGTACTCTTAATGTAAGAGCCACATTATTTAAAAATAAATATTGGGTAATCAACACTGTAAAACGCGGTTATACGCTTCAGTTCGCTCGCAGACCACCCCGCTTCGGCGGCGTTATTATGTCAGAGGTATCAGAGCAGAGCGCTCCGTTACTACGGGCAGAAATCTCCTCCCTCCTGGCCAAACAGGCAGTAGAGATAGTTCCCGAGGAACAGAGAAACTGCAGATTTTACAGTCGTAAATTTCTAGTCCCGAAAAAAGACGGAGGTATGCGCCCCATCTTAGATCTGAGACTACTGAACAAGCGCTCGCAAAGCGTGCGTTCAAGATGATCACAGTGAAGCAAATCCTTGCGCATTTTCCAGCCTGAGGACTACTTAATTGCAGTGGACCTGAAAGATGCGTTTTTCACATTCAGATAGCCCCACATCACAGGCGCTTTCTGCGTTTTGCATTCAAAGGTGTTGCATACCAATTCAAAGTACTACCGTTTGGGCTGGCTCTAGCCCTCCGCGTGTTTACAATGTGCATGAATGCACGCTTGCTCCCCTGAAACTCAGTGGAATGCATGTGCTGAACTATCTCGACGACTGGCTAATCATCGCTCAAACGAGGAGCACAGAAGCAGGCTCCTGGCCCATTTGGAATGCCTGGGGCTGTCTGTAAACATGCAAAAGAGCAAACTTCAGCCTTGTCAGTCTATCACCTTCCTGGGTATGGTTCTGAACTCGCGCTCTATGATGGCACGCTTGTCAGAACAGAGGATCCAGTCCATTCACAATACAGTTGCCCTCTTCATTCAAGGCAGAGCTGTCCCCTTGAAAACGTTTCAGAGGCTACTGGGTCTGATGGCAGCCGCAGCCTCCGTCTGCAAGCCCTCTGCGATGGCAGACCGGCATTCGGTACGTGGACGGGGGACCGGGAGCGGTGGCATATAAATTGTCTGGAAATAGAAGCGGTTCGTGTAGCTTTACAGAGCTTCCATCCGTTTGTGAGAGATCGTCATGTTCTAATCGGAACGGACAATACATCAACCACCAAGGAGGGCTGCACTCACGTTCCCTGCACGCGGACATGCTGTCCAGGGAGGGCATTGTGCATGGAGAGTGGAGACATCAACCTCAAAATGTGAGCGTGATATGGGATCTCTTCGGCAAGGCGGACACCGACCTCTTTGCTTCAGAGGAGAACGCCCATTGCCCGCTGTACTTCTCGCTGACAACAGCTCCTCTGGGAGGGGGCGCGCTGTCGGGCGTTGGCCCAAGGGGCGGAAGTATGCTTTTTCCCCGGTCAAGATAATGCTGCTAGTGCTGCAAAAGATCAGGGAAGAGAAATGCGCGTTGATCCTGGTAGCGCCCAAGTGGCCCAACCAACCGCGGTTCCCGGAACTGGTGAACATGTCGCGGATTCCCCCGTGGCGAATCCCGCTGAGAAGGGACCTCCTATCTCAAGCGAAGGGCACTATACCGCACCCCAGCCCGGAGCTGTGGGACTTGCATGTGTGGCAGATCAGTGCGGAGTGTCACAGCGAATAATGCAAACAATAGCAGAGGCTAGAGCCCCTTCGACTAGGCGCTTGTATGCTCTGAAATGGAATGTGTTTTTGCTAACTGGTGCGCTAGCAGAAAACCCAAAAAAGGTTGTGATGTTTTCCTCTATTCTGACCTTCCTGCAGGAACGTTTGGATGCTGGCAGCTCCCCATCGACAGCGAAAGTCTACGTGGCCGCTATCGCCGCCTCCCGTGATATGCTAGATGGCTATTCAGTGGGAAACACCCCCTGATACTGAGTTTTCTCCGGGGGGCGAGACGACTGAATCCTCCTCGCCTTCGTCAGATGCCAGTTTGGGACTTATTGCTAGTGCTTAGTGCGCTGTCCGATCCACTTTTCGAACCAGCCGAGACTAGTGACCTTAAAGTGCTCTCTGCAAAGACGGCGCTACTGCTTGCGCTAGGCTGCGGGAAATGACTGTGGGATTTGCATGCCCTGTCAGTGAACAGTGCTTGTATGCAGTTCGGGCCAGAGGATTGTATGGTCAGGCTCATACCCAAACGCGGCTACACAACGGAAGTGCTCTCAACGCCGTTCAGAGCTCAGGTGATTACGATTCAAGCGTTTTGCCCCACTGAACTAGACACTAGTGCGATGTCACAGAAGTGCGCTTGTGCCCCGTGCGTGCGCTGCGTGCTTATGTAAACAGGACTAGTCAGTTTCGAGCTTCAGAGCAGCTCTTTGTCTGCTACGCGGGTGCTAAGAAAGGCAGTGCGCTATCGAAACAGGGGCTATCACATTGGATTGTGGAAGCTGTGCGACTGGCTTATGCTTCCCGAGGAACCGATTGCCCAATTGGGGTGCGAGCACACTCCACTAGGAGTTTGGCGTCATCATGGGTTTGGGCGAAAGGCATGTCTATTCAGGACATTTGTCTCGCAGCGGGCTGGTCGTCCTACAATACGTTTGCAAAGTTGTATAACTTGTAAATTCCCTCGTTTGCACCTCATGTTCTGTCAGTGCAGGAGGAGAGAACTAAGCAGCCATTGGGCGATTAGTCGCCTGAGGACACGCCCCAGTTGGCGCGTGGTATGATCAGGTTTTCAACTAGGTTGTATGTCAAGTTGATATACGTATGGTTGCGGTTGATTGTTGATCATATTAACTATGATACAGACCTCCTTTATTATGCCCGCGTGCATAAGTCGGCAATATTCTCAAGCACCAACATGTTTGCTGCATTTTTCCCCTTCTATGTCACAATCAGTTCAGCGTTGCTAACTGTTCGAGGGGATGCTTATTATGTCGGCGCCGAGTTGGCTCTGTGCCAGATTGCATCTGGGTGTTTTCAACCAGGTCCGGTACCTGACCTAGAGCTAGCGCGCTCTACAGGGGCTCGATGAGCTGGATCTGCCTTTTTTCCACACGGCGGGGGTTTTATACGTTCCCCATATGTAATGTCGAGAGACCGACTCGATAAGGGAACGTCTCTGGTTACTCACGTAACCGTAGTTCCCTGAGAGGAGGGAACGAGACATTACATAAATTGCCATGTGGAGAGCCCCGGCCTCAATAACTCTCGTTCAGTCGAAAGATTCTGAGGTTTTTTGGCGCCCGCCGTCGCCTATATTGGAGGCTGTCAACCAATCAGGCGAGGGCTCGGGCACCATTGGCTATTTGCAAGCAAAAGAGTCATTCAAATCAGGCTTCAGCATTTTCGAGGAAATGGATTTCCCCATATGTAATGTCTCGTTCCCTCCTCTCAGGGAACTACGGTTACGTGAGTAACCAGAGACGTTTTTTCTCTGTCTGACACAGAGGCAGCAGATGAGCACCGCGATCCCGCTTACGTGTGCCGTCTCTCCAACACGCGTTGATCCCCGATCTCCGGTCTATAAGTCTCGCTGAATGCAGCTGAATACTCAAAACAATTTTGAGGATCGTCTTCATATGCTGTTCGGCTCCGAAGTGAGAAAGATTGTGATTTTTTGTTTTTCTCCTTAAGTGACAAAGTCCTTACTATAGACTCTGATTTTAGAAATATGATGGAAACTGTTGAGATTTCAGAATTAGACCTTGCTATTAAACAAATGTCTAATGGGAAGGTATCGATATGCATCAGTAGAGCTATAAACATTTTTGGCCCGAAATAAGAATTTTAGTTTTCGAAGCACTAAAAGAGTGTATAGATAAAGCTGAATTATCGCCATCAATGAAGCATGGTTTAATTATTCTAATTCCAAAGGCTAATAAGGAAGTTATTTTTAGACAACTGGAGACCAATAACTCTTTTATGCAATGATTTCTGCTTTCTTCTGAAACTGCTTTCTCACGTTTTTGCAAATAGACTTAAAAAAAGGCATTGGTGAAATCATTAGTGAAACACAGTCAGCTTTTATTATAACTGTTTAATTCCTCAGACAAACTTACTTTTATTCCTAGATTTCTACAAGGCATTTGATGAGATCAAATGATCACAAGAGATCCAGCACCTGGCCACATGGTGCGCTGATAATAACCTGCTCCTCAACACCACCAAAACGAAGGAGCTCATCGTGGACTTCAGGAAAGAGTCAAGAGGCACACACGACACCATCCACATCAATCAAATCAAATCAAATCAAATCAAATCAAATCAAATCACTTTATTGTCACACAGCCATGTACACAAGTGCAACAGCAGGTGAAATTCTTGGTGCAGTTCCGAGCAACATAGTAGTCACGACATGACATGTACAACATTTAGAGCAGCATCAGATTACACTGATGCGCCCACAATTACTCACAGCACAGTAAACTCTACAATAAACAATAAATAATTTACACAATGTGAGTGTGGTTCTCACAGTTTTAACCAATATACACATGCTTACAATATACATATACTTTAAACAATATACTTTAAACAATATACTTTAAACAATATACACACTAAAACATACATTAAACAATATACATTACGCTATAATAATAATAATAATAATAGTATACAATGTACAGTATACATTATTATTCACAGTAGAGATCCAATGTGCAATAGGTGCTATATGATAAATAATAAATTATATAAATGTGTATATAATGTGTGTGTATCGACAGTGGGTTGTGCTGAGTGATATTCTGTCCAGTGTGTGTTATGATCCTGATGGATCAAGAGTTCAGGAGTCTAATTGCTTGTGGGAAGAAGCTGTTCTGGAGTCGGCTGGTGCGTGTTCTGATGCTGCGGTACCGTCTGCCTGATGGCAGCAGTGAGAGCAGCCCATGGCTCGGGTGGCTAGAGTCTCTGATGATCCTCTGAGCTCTCTTCACACATCGCCTGGCGTAAATGTCCTGGAGGGAGGGAAGCTCACCTCCGATGATGCAGCTGGCCGTGCGCACTACCCTTTGCAGGGCTTTGCGGCTGCGGGCGGTACTGTTGCCGTACCAGGTGGTGATGCAGCCAGTCAGCAGGCTCTCTGTAGTGCTGGTGTAGAAGCGTGTGAGGATGTGGCGGTTCATTCCAAACCTCCTCAGCCGTCGCAGGAAGAAAAGGCGCTGATGAGCCTTCTTCACAACGGCCTCGGTGTGGACGGACCATGAGAGTTCCTCTGTGATGTGGACACCGAGGAACTTGAAGCTGCTGACTCTCTCCACCGGTGCTCCATCGATGGTGATGGGGCGGTGTTCTCTCTCATTCCTCCTGAAGTCGACCACCAGCTCCTTGGTCTTGCTGACGTTGAGGGAGAGGTTGTGCTCCTGACACCACCGTGTCAGAGTGTGCACCTCCTCTCTATAGGCCGTTTCATCATTGTCAGTGATGAGACCTACCACCGTCGTATCGTCAGCAAACTTGATGATGGTGTTGGAGCTGTGGGTTGCCACACAGTCATGTGTGTACAAGGAGTACAGGAGTGGGCTGAGAACACAGCCCTGAGGGGCTCCAGTGTTGAGAGTCAGTGGTGAGGAGATGTTACTGCCCATTCTGACCACCTGGCGTCTGTTTGACAGGAAGTCCAGGATCCAGCTGCATAACAGGCTGTTTAAGCCGAGAGCCCGGAGTTTCATGTCAAGTATGGAGGGCACAATGGTGTTGAATGCTGAGCTGTAGTCTACAAACAGCATTCTCACATATGTGTTCCTCTTTTCCAGGTGGGAGAGAGCAGTGTGAATAGTGGATGAAATGGCATCATCAGTGGAGCGGTTTTTGCGGTATGCAAACTGCAGTGGGTCCAGTGAGGGGGGGAGAACAGAGCAGATGTGGTTTCTGACTAGTCTCTCAAAGCATTTGCTGATGATGGGGGTCAGAGCAACAGGACGCCAGTCGTTTAAGCAGGTGGTTTTTGCTTGCTTCGGTACAGGAACAATGGTGGACGTTTTGAAGCATGTGGGGACCACAGACAGGGAGAGGGACAGGTTAAAAATGTCAGTGAAAACTCCAGCCAGTTGGCGCGCGCACGCTCTGATGACGCGGCCCGGAATGCCGTCTGGACCCGCGGCTTTACGGACGTTCACCCGCCGGAAGGATCGGGTAACATCCGCTACGGATACGGAGAGTGCACTAACCTCTGTATCTTCAGCCACGAGCTCTCTCTCCGCGAGGGCGGTGTTAGTTCCCTCAAAGCGAGCATAGAAGGTGTTTAGCTCGTCCGGGAGAGAGGCAGCGGTGTTCACGGTGGAGTTTGTGTTCCCTTTGTAGTCCGTGATGGTGTTAATTCCCCTCCACATGCTTCTGGAGTCGGTGGTGTTGAACTGTCCTTCAATCTTGTCCCTGTACTGGCGTTTTGCTGCTCTGATGGTTTTCCGGAGGGCATAACTTGCTTGTTTATGCTCCTCCGCATTACCGGAGTTAAAGGCGAAGGTCCGCGCATTGAGTGCCGCGCGAACATCCACATTTAGCCACGGCTTCTGATTGGGGTACAGCCGTATTGTTTTGGTCGGAACAACGTCTTCTACGCACTTCCTGATGAAACACGTTACGCTATCGGCGTAGACCTCGATGTCGTCATCAGAGGCCGACCGGAACATCTCCCAGTCCGCGTGATCAAAACAGTCTTGTAGCATAGAGTCCGATTGGTCCGACCAGCACTGGATGGTTCTGAGGGCGGGTGCTTCCTGTTTCAGTCTCTGCCTGTAAGCGGGCAGAAGGATGATGGAAGCGTGATCCGATTTGCCAAATGGTGGGCGCGGGAGTGATTTGTAACCATCCTTGAAGGGAGAGTAACAATGATCCAGAACTCGGTTCCCTCGTGTGTTGAAGCTAACATGTTGGTGGTATTTGGGTGCGATGCGCTTGAAGTTGGCTTTGTTAAAGTCCCCGGTCACAATAAACGCAGCCTCAGGATGCGCAGTTTCCTGCTCACTCACTGACCTATACAGTTCTTTCAGTGCCCGGTCTGTGTCG
Organism: Gobio gobio; assembly: GCF_949357685.1. NCBI lineage: Eukaryota > Metazoa > Chordata > Actinopteri > Cypriniformes > Gobionidae > Gobio > Gobio gobio. Next base: position 31,822,788 of record NC_137118.1, on the reverse strand, counting down.
GCTTGTGGGGGAATATACACCGCTGTGATGATGACCGCTGTGAATTCCCTCGGTAGCCAGAATGGTCGACACATAACCGTGAGAAATTCCAGATCAGGAGAACAGAAAGACTTGATAGAATGTACGTTCCTCTGATCACACCAGGATCGGTTGATCATAAAACATACACCCCCGCCTTTGCTTTTCCCGGAGAGATCTTTTTCTCTGTCCATCCGATGCACGGAGAACCCCGTGGTTTCGATGGCCGAATCTGGAATCTCAGCGGACATCCAAGTTTCTGTAAGGCAGATAATGCAATGGAATGGCTGTTGAGCGTGTCTCCAGTTTCAAGTTCCTGGGGATCCACATCTCGGCGGACATGTCGTGGACGACCAACACCTCCAGCCTGGTCAAGAAGGCTCACCAGCGCCTCTTCTTCCTTAGGACACTGAGGAAGAATCAGCTCTCCTCGGCTATCCTGGTGAACTTCTATCGCTGCGCAATAGAAAGCATCCTGACCAACTGTGTGGCAGTGTGGTATGGGAGCTGCTCTGTTGCGGAGCGCAAGGCACTGCAGCGGGTGGTGAAAACTGCCCAGCGCATCACAGGGACTCCACTGCCTGCCATCGAGCACATCCAGAGGAAACGCTGTCTGCATCGAGCTCGCAGCATCCTCAAGGACTCCTCTCACCCAGCCCACAGACTGTTTTCTCTCCTGCCCTCCGGCAGGCGTTTCAGGATCCACCGGACCAGGACCAGCAGACTAAAGAACAGTTTTTTCCCCAGAGCTGTCTCTTTATTGAACTCAAACCCCCGTTGATCCACTTCCCTCATAAACTGATAACTCTCCTACCTCACATCTTCCTTTACTTTGTTATTTGCACTACCGACTGTTTATCACAGTAACAACTGTTTACATATGCATCTTGCACTGCCATATCTTAACTGGATTATGCTCATTTGCACTGCCGACTGTATTTATAGTACCAATGTTTACATTTGCATTTTGCACTGTACTTCTAACTGTAATATGCAACCACTTTCCACTGCACTTTACACTTTTTTTTTTCCGGATAGCTCCGTCCATAATTTATTGCACTACCCTAATCCACTGCTATTCCTCATATTAGCCTAACATATTATTGTATACCTCTATCTGTAAAATTCTGTTTATAGTAATAGCCATCTGTATATTTATTCACTGTACATATTCACCTGTAAATTCAGTTCTGTTTATAGTAATAACGTCTCTCTATTTATACATATTTATACATATTCAGTACATATCCATGTCCTGCACTTACGCATCCATTGTATATCCTGCACTTGCTGCTATTGCACTTCTGGTTAGACCTAAACTGCATTTCGTTGCCTTGTACTTGTACTTGTGTAATGACAATAAAGTTGAATCTAATCTAATCTAATCTAATACCCTTGAACACCCTTTTCTGTTTAAGTCTTTAGAGATGTTTGGTTTTGGTCCTTTGTTTTGTAGAGTAATCGCCATGTTTTATAATTATATTTTTAGTAGTGTTTCCCTTAATTTAGGTTCATCATCTAGAATTCATATCAAATGAGGAATCCGTCAAGGATGCCCCATTTCACCATTACTTTTTAATTTAGCAGTTGAATTAATGTCTCTATTCATAAAATCCTTTGAGGACATAAACATTCTTGGTAGGACCTTTACTATAAGCCAATTTGCAGACAACACTCTTTTATTTCTTAAAAATAAAGAGGTGCTTCCATTAGCTATGAATAAAATTTCTATCTTTTCAAAGGCATCAGGTCTGACCCTAAACCTTAAAAAATGTGAATGAATGGCTATTCATAATTGTGATTTAGAAGATATAGAAGGCATTCCAGTGAAAATGGAGGTTGAGTACCTAGGGGTTATGATAACCAAACATTTTGCTAATAGGGAACATTTTAATTTTGACTAAAATAGAAAGTATGAAAAAGTCTTTAAATCACTGGTTATCTCGAGACCTATCTATACCAGGTAGAATCCTCTTGACTAAAACTGAGGGAATATCCAAACTTATCTATTTATCTCATGTTTTATATACTGCCCCGAAAGTAGTTAAATCTGTGAACTCAATTTTATTTAAATTTATATGGAAAAATAAAACACATTATTTACATCAATGCCACATGGTTAAAGAGTATGAACATGGAGGCTTGAGAGCCATTGATTTTGAATCCCTTCTTGGAACATTCAGAATAAAATGGCTGAAAGAGTGTTTAACAAAGCCACACTCAATATGGTATTCCTAATAATTTAAAAAAAAAAAATATTGGTGGCCTTGATTTCGCATTGAGATGTGATATTAATCTCTGTAAAATACCTTGGAAATGATCTAAGTTTCATAAACAAGTACTGCTTTTTTGGAAGATGATATTTACCTATATTTTTCCCCTCACAACTCCACTCTTTGGAATAATAGGGCTGTAATTATTAATAGGAAATCTTTGTTTAAAAGTGATTGGTATAGTAGAGACATTATATGTATCCATGATTTATTAGATGATAATGGGTATTTCATGTATCATAATGATTACATTAATAAATATAAAGTTAAAATTACAATAAAAGGTTATGATAAGGTATGCAATGCAATTCCCACAGGATTGCTAAGAATAATCCAAAGAAGTTTCTCAAATTCTTTATCCAGATCTATAATTTATCTTCACTCTTTAAAAATGTGATGTAGATCTCTAAGACAATAAGTGTAATAACAAACTTATATACAAAGAACTCAAACGTATTATCACTGGTGATTTTCATTGTTATTTCTGGGAGATGCTGAAGTGTCAGTAAGGGATAAGGCTTTTACCTGTTATATGGCATACCCAGTTGCTCCAAAGGTCCAAGAGACACATTACACAATTATGTTTAAGATCTACCCAGTTGGTGACTTTTTACAAAAACGATTTCATTTCGATGTGGATCCTTGTGTCTTTTGCACTTCTTGTCCTGAAACAGTTGGGTCATTTATTCTTTTATTGTGATGTTACTTCAAAATTTTGGTTTGATATATATAGCTGGATATCAGTAAGAATGGAGACAATTCCTTCTATAACCCAAAAAAGATATCCTCTTCTTTAAGTGTGATTTAAATTCATCCTTCTCTGATATCGTACATTTTGTTTTATTGATGGGTAAATATCATATTCATACTTGTAAATGGAGAAAATGTAAACCCTCATTTAATATATTTCTATGTGAGTTTGTTAAAATGTTTCAGAGCTTCAAATATTTCAAGAAACATAACCGGAAGTTTGAAACCTTATGTTTCTCTTTGTCAAAATATTTATTATTTTAGTATTTTTAAACTTTTATTTTGGCTACTTTTTTGACTCGACCCTTGCTTCTTGTGCCTTTCTTTTTATTATTATTATTATTATTATTATTATTTATTTTTGATCCCTTTGTAAATTCAAAATCTGTGTTTGTCCCAATGGAAGTGTCTTACATTACATCTTGTTATGTATATATTGCAATAGGTATGACAGGTGATTTTTATAAAAAGTAGTTTGAATACTATCTTCTCAGTTATTTAAAAGATGAAGGCAATTATCAAAGTTTGATCAAATATTGTTTTGTGTGTGTGTGTGTCTGAGTTCCTTGCTCTCTGTGTTCCATTGTTATTACTTTTCGTTTGTTTGTTTGTTCAATAAAGCCCCCTGCAGTTATCCTCACATCTCCCTGCCATCTATTCAGCTCCCTGCTTCATTACAATCCGAAAAAGAGACACCATGTACCCATAAACATGATGTACTATACAGGTGCTGGTCATATAATTAGAATATCATCAAAAAGTTGATTTATTTCACTAATTCCATTCAAAAAGTGAAACTTGTATATTATATTCACTCATTACACACAGACTGATATATTTCAAATGTTTATTTCTTTTAATTTTGATGATTATAACTGACAACTAAGGAAAATACCAAATTCAGTATCTCAGAAAATTTGAATATTACTTAAGACCAATACAAAGAAAGGATTTTTAGAAATCTTGGCCAACTGAAAAGTATGAACATGAAAAGTATGAGCATGTACAGCACTCAATACTTAGTTGGGGCTCCTTTTACCTGAATTACTGCAGCAATGCGGCATGGCATGGAGTCGATCAGTCTGTGGCACTGCTAAGGTGTTATGAGAGCCCAGGTTGCTCTGATAGTGGCCTTCAGCTCTTCTGCATTGTTGGGCCTGGCATATCGCATCTTCCTCTTCACAATACCCCATAGATTTTCTAGTGGCTTGACACAAGGAATGCGACAGCTGAAACCCATGTCTTGCATACGTCTGTGCGTAGTGGTTCTTGAAGCACTGACTCCAGCTGCATTCCACTCTTTGTGGATCTCCCCCACATTTTTGAATGGGTTTTGTTTCACAATCCTCTCCAGGGTGCGGTTATCCCTATTGCTTGTACACTTTTTTCTACCACATCTTTTCCTTCCCTTCACCTCTCTATTAATGTTCTTGGACACAGAGCTCTGTGAACAGCCAGCCTCTTTTGCAATGACCTTTTGTGTCTTGCCCTCCTTGTGCAAGGTGTCAATGGTCGTCTTTTGGACAACTGTCAAGTCAGCAGTCTTCCCCATGATTGTGTAGCCTACAGAACTAGACCGAGAGACCATTTAAAGGCCTTTGCAGGTGTTTTGAGTTAATTAGCTGATTAGAGTGTGGCACCAGGTGTCTTCAATATTGAACCTTTTCACAATATTCTAATTTGCTGAGATACTGAATTTGGGATTTTCCTTAATTGTCAGTTATAATCATAAAAACTTAAAAGAAATAAACATTTGAAATATATCAGTCTGTGTGTAATGAATGAATATAATATAAAAGTTTCACTTTTTGAATGGATGCACCTGTATGCACTGCTCAAAAAAATTAAGGGAACACTTAAAATCACACATTGGATCTCAATGAATGAAATATTCAATTTGAAATTTTTATTTATATACATTCTATAATTTGTTAAGAACAAAATTAGTTGACAAAATCATCAACACACCGAGGACTGGATTCAAAATCATACCAAAAATTGTTACAGGCTGATCCAACTTGCAGTTCGTCACAGAAACAATGTAAGTAAGAAGTGTGTATGACCCCCACGTGCCTACACACCGGTACCTAACAGCAGTAAGGGAACCATTGGCTAGCATGTGGAGGTCTGTGGGACTCTCCAAGGATATTCCTCCCCAGACCATTACTGACCCACCGCCAAACCGGTCATGCTGGATGATGTTGCACGCAGCATGACACTCCCCACGGCATCTCCAGAATCTTTCACGTCTGTCACATGTGCTCAGTGTGAACCTGCTCTCATCCGTGAAGAGAACGGGGCACCAATGGCAGACTTGCCAATTCTAGTGTGTTCTGTGGCAAATGCCAATCGAGCTGTGCGCACAGGTCCCACTAGAGGACTTCGGGCCCTCATGCCACCTTCATGAAGTCTGTTTTTGACAGTTTGGTCAGAAACATGCACACCAGTAGCCTGCTGGAGGTCATTTTGTAGGGCTCTGGCAGTGCTCCTCCTCGCACAAAGGAGCAGATACCGGTCCTGCTGCTGGGCTGTTGCCCTTCTACATCCTTGTCCAGCTCTCCTTGTGTAACGTTCTGTCTCCTGGCATCTCCTCCTTGCTCCTCTGTGCTGAAACCACCTTGCGACAGCACGTATGGTTGTGCCATCCTGGAGGAGCAGGACTACCTGTGCAACCTGATTGGGCTGCAGGTATGCAACAGACAGTGACAAGGACCCTAACAAAACATAAAACTAAAGACAAATCAGTCAGGAAGAATAAGGAGAGAACAATTGTCTATGGCCATCACCTGCAGAATCATTCCCTTTTTGGGGGTTGTCTTGCTGTTGCCTCTCCAGTGCACCTGTTGTCACTTTCAATTGCACCAAAACAGCTGAAACTGATTCACGATCATTTATGCTTCATAAGTGGACAGATTGATATCCCTGAAGTTTAATTGACTTGGTGTTACACTGCAATGAGTAAGTGTTCCCTTAATTTTTTTGAGCAGTATATATGCATCAAAGCACTGTACATGAAAGTATTTAATTCTTATTTGCTGTATTGATAAGATACTTCAGATAAGCCCTTGAAGTTTACGACTCATTCTCTTAAGGTGTTAAATGTTAATCCCATCCCATACAAATAACATGAACATGCCCTTAAACATAAAAAGTTATTTCTGACATGGAGGTCACATATCTAGCCATGCTGATTATCTGCCCTCTGTGAGTCTGAACGACCCTGAATGTCAACATGAGTTCACACACATAGTTCCTGCTCTCCTGAGATATATAATCACATTATCCCCTGACTGTTAAACAGATTTACCGACGCAAGGACCCTGACCAGAGGCTCAAACCAACCACTGGAATATCACGTTTCAAAACAGCATATCCAAAAACCTCACAGGCTGGTGGTTGTAAGAGTAATGAAAGTGCTAAATCTATTTGCTTGGATTCCCCTTTACCAGTTGTTTTGAAGGAGAAATATAGAGAAGAAGGTTTAATTCCTTGTTAGCAGAGATCATCCCATGGGTTACACTCTAGTTTTGTGATAGCCCATTAATAACATAAAATGTCAATGGCGTTTACTGGATTATTGAACCGACATACAGAGATGAGCAGAGCTGGGCGAAGACTTTTTTACTGTTTGCCTAATATCTTATTTACAACCATTATTCTTAAATATACGTCCGGCCGCTTCGTATTAGGTGATACATTTCGTCTAACACATCTAAAGGGATCCCACTCTATAGGCCGAGAGCAATATGATAAACTAAATGTTTTAAGAGGTTCCCTTGCACTCCAATTATTTTTATACTGAATAACATTAAATATGCAAGAGCACAGGATTCTATTTTTTCTGTTTGGTGTTTCTTGAGGGATACAATTATGTAATGGTACAATATGAATTACAAGAAGTCTTTTATAATGCTAACTATCATGCTAAACTGGAATATGGAGTACAACCATTCCCTAAAAAGGATGCAATACGTTTTATTGACTGAGTATTGACACACAGAGCTGTGCCATGTCTCATAAGCATGGTTTTATTTCCTCACTGTTGTTAAAGACCGCCATCTAGAGGTATGAAAGGTACTGAAATCAGGCCTAAAAAGTGCACTGCAAAAAAATGCTTTTCTTACTTAGTATTTTTGTCTTGTTTTCAGTCCAAATATCTAAAAAATCTTACATTAATAAGCATTTACTAGACAAGCAAAAGTTTTTGTCTTGTTTTGGGGGAAAATAACTCAAAATTAAGGAAGTTTTTGCTTAAAATAAGCAAAATAATATGCCAGTGGGGTAAGCAAAATAATCTTGTTTTCTGTTTGAATTAAGATTATTTTGCTTACCCCATTGGCAGATTCTTTTGCTTATTTTAAGCAAAAACTTCCTTAATTTTGAGTTATTTTCCCCCAAAACAAGACAAAAACTTTTGCTTGTCTAGTAAATGCTTCTTAATGTAAGATTTTTTAGATATTTGGACTGAAAACAAGACAAAAATACTAAGTAAGAAAAGCATTTTTTGCAGTGTGGTGTTTGCAAACTACTATCACTTTTGCTCAAACCTAGGGCAAGAGATTTAATGACAGACTTAAATAGTGTCAGATTAATTGATTACAGATTAATGACAGCAGACAGATTTCAACTTGCCCTGGCAACATTTTTCAATGGGCCCAACACCATAATTTAAATTAATTTTATAATTACATACAAGCCTTGTCCCAGACTAAAATGCATGTTTGAGCTGTTTTAACTGAAAGCAACTTGACATTTGCCTTAAAACATGTCAGAGTCCTTCTCTTGTCTCAAGATGCACACCCGTAATTTTTTTCTTAGGCATGTTTATAAAAGCTACTTAAAGGGTAGCTTTAGTTCACCCAAAAATGAAAATTACCCCATGATTTACTCACCCTCAAGCCATCCTAGGTGTATATGACATTCTTCTTTCAGACGAACACAATCAGAGTTATATTAAAAAAGTCCTGGCTCTTCCGAGCTTTATAATGGCAGTGACTTGTTAGGTAATTTTTGAAGTCCAAAAAAGTGCATCTATCCATCATACAACTGCTCCACACGGCTCCGGAGGGTTAATAAAGGCCTTCTGAAGCAACGTGGTGTGTTTGTGTAAGAAAGAAATCCATATTTAAAACTTTATAGACTAAAATATCTAGCTTCCGGCAGTCAGCGGTACGCAAGCCGACTTGCGCTAAAAGAGTAACCGTTTACGCGATGTACAGGAGCATCGCAAGCTTTGACGCCTCTCGCGGATAGGGCTGGGCAACAAACTCAAGCCCCTCTTCTCTTATTTCGAAATCCTCCACCATTTCTCTTTAAAAATTAATGTTTTAGACTTCTAATTCATGACCGGTGTTTTGTTTTGCTCTATTCTCTGCGCTTCTGCGTTCGTCAATACACATGCGTCAAGGGTTACTCTTTTGCTGTAACTCGATTTGCGTACCGTTGACCGCCAGAAGCTAGTTATTTTAGTCCATAAAGTTTTAAATATGGATATTTTTCTTAAACAAACACGTCACTTCGCTTCAGAAGGCCTTTATTAACCCCCCGGAGCCGTAATAAATACAATTTCTGTCATTAATTACTCACCCTCATGTCGTTCCAAACCCGTAAGACTTTTGTTCATCTTTGGAACACAAATGAAGATCTTTTTTATGAAATCTGAGAGCTCTCTGACCCCTCCATAGACAGCCTACGCAATTGCAACTTTGACACTTCAAAAAGTTCATAAAGGGATCGGAAAACTAATCCATATGAATTGAGTGGTTTAGTCCAAATGTTCTGAAGAGACTTGATTGCTTATTATGAAGAACAGATTTAGTTTAGGCGTTTACTCACATATAAACATTGATCAGTGAACATAAACAGAAGCTCAACCGAACTTGCTGCAGTTAGACGCAACACATGAGAATTAACCTCATTGGTTACGCAGCACATTTGAGTTTCAACAAGAGGTTTGTTCTTGCGCATCATTCAAGTTTGGTTGAGCTTCTGTTGTTCTCAGATTTAATCAAAAAGATCTTCATTTGCATTCCGAAGATGAACTAAAGTCCTACGGGTTCATTTTTGGGTGAACTAACACTTTAAATGTCCTAATTAAACTAAGGATTAATCCTGGCTTAATTTAAGCCCTGTCTGTAAAACTGGACCTTATAGTCTTACTTTTTTACTTTTAAATGTAGGGGCATCAAGAACTCCAATAAAGTAGCACATTGCATGTTATTTCATGACTTTTAATACTACTACACATATATCTGGGAAAAAATAAGCTTCAAAAGCATTACGTGTTGTTTTAAATACCATTCAGTTTTAGTCATTATTTCTCAGCAGTCCTTGTAGACAGCGTTCCATTTCATGCAGTTCCTGTAGTTCTTCACAGTGAGGGCCACAGTGGAGTGAGAGGAGCTTATTGGCCCTGGGAATCACAGAGAGAGCCGCACCACAGTCTTTCCTGTCAAAGGAAAGAGGAGAAGAACTGTTTTTGATCATAAACAAAAGTATAAGAAGTCTCATCGGATAGAGTTTCACAAGTTGAGCTCTTACGCGTTAAAATGTAGTTGTGCTAATTTAAAAAGCTGTCGTCCCAGCTCAATGCTGTCCTCTCCGAATTGGGCCTGAACAGCAACAATGCTGCGCTTTAGATGGGATGCAGCCAGACTCCATTCACCTGTCAGTAAAATAATCATAAAATCATACTACACTCTTCACTAGTATGAATTTAGATGTCACTTAATTCATTAGTCAAAAGGCAATGTAGAACTGCTGTACAGTGTTTACATATCTTACAATCTTATTGTTGTACCCCTAAAGATAAAAATTTTGCAATTTTGTGACTATCAGGCTGTTGTTCTCACCTGTGGTGGCGTACGCACGAGCAGTCGCATCCGCTAACTCTCCTTGGAGAGGGTGAGTCTCTGTTAGGATGCTGTTTGCCTGAGAATAAGCTGATTTTAGGATCTGTAGAGCTTTGTCTGCAAGACATGGATACATATTATGGATATTTATGGATATCTAACACATATACTTTACAAAACAGTTTGTAATTCATAATGAGGCAGTACCTAGTCTGTCTCTCTCCATGATGTGCAAGGCTTCATCCAAAAGACACTGTAAACCCTGAAGTATGTTCTGTACATCGGCACTGGTGATTTGATGACCACAGGATAGCATAGAGCACATGTACCTATCCATACGGGACTGAAATGTACAGCATATGCATTTAAAGTCAAAGATTCAGTGTCTGGGTGATAGACACACACACACACAATGTTATACTTTCTCATTGTAAAAACTTAAAATGTGATCATGATTTGCATTTGCCAGCCGGTGCACAAGAGAGTTCCAGCACTTTTTCCCACTTCAAAAACTGAGATGTATACAATGAACCACCTAAATTCTCTGCAAATGTTTACCTGAAGAGGCTTTTCACATTTCACACACTTCAGCCCTGGTGTTGCATTTTCTTTTGCATTCTGGCTTCCCTCTAATAGGTCTGTCTGACAGGCTTGACAGTTACAATGGAAAAAGTACTGCTCCAGCATGTGGCGCTGACGTTCCTTCACCTCCATTCTGCTACAATGTGGGCCTGTGAGGAAATTATTATATTTATTTAAAAAAAAAAAAATTATAATCAAACCAACCAACCAAACTAAAACTGAATTCACAGGTTTTACCATAACAGTGCAAAATCTCCTGCCCTGCAGCAAGATCTTTTGAAGCACGTACAGTGACCGTCACACCACAGTGAGTGCTTCCGGGATGGTCAATGTGACCTTCAGAACAACCAAACTGACTGAGCGGGTCAGTCTGAAAGCCTCCAGTAAAGGAGATGCTTGTGTTTGGACTGCAGGAGTGGTTAAGCAGGCTGAGTACAGGAAAAATTGCTGTGGCAATTCGGATTTCACTACTGGACTGAACAGCCATACCACTTTCTTCTGTAAGAAAAAGGATCAACAATCTTTAAAATTCAAGAATCAAATGTATTAATTGGCAGTTTGTGTTTAAGCAAGAGAGTTCTGTCAAACCTTTGACTCTAACAGCAGTGACTGCTTGAGCGTTACACCTGAGCTGCATCATGTGTCTCAGAGCTGTGGCTCCCAGCATGCTCATCTTAGGCTGCCAGATTTCACTAAATCCTTCAGCCTTGCAAGACGCCCACATGTCTGGTGGGGGTCCACCTTGCAGCCTCCTATAAAACATCGCCATGGTGATCGCCAGTAAGAAGCGTGAGCCGGGTGAGTGTCGTGCCACATGTGGTAAAAGGCTGTAGATGCCCATGTACGAGTTGCCATGATAACAATCTATATGGTCTGAACCTTCTCTACAGTGGCCTCCAAGACTCAACTGGACTGGCAAATCACTTTTATAAGAGCTACATGTCACACGGTCTTCTTGTGACAAGTCTGAAGAGTTTTTCTTCACCCTTTGGACCTCATTTTGTCCAGCTTTCAGGGCCACTCTGAGTGCAAGATGTCCCAAAACTCCAATGGCCAACAGATCTGCTCCAATTGGGCACTCCCATTGGTGCCAGCGCTCCCAAGCATCTTTACGACAGCTCTCTCTGCAGTACCGAGTGTAACTACAGTTTGGACAAGGCACAAAGCTCAATGATTGGCTCAGGCAGTGATGACAGTGTCGGTTTTCAGTATCAAAATTATTTCCTTCGTTTTTGGTATCTGTATTGAGTTTGTTACTTGGTATGAGTACGTAACAGAAAGCCTCATCCTCTAGCACTACCTCGCCAGCTGGTTTATTTTCTGTGGCTAATATGTGGCGACCTTTCTCTGGACTGAAATAAACAGACACACCATGTGAAATACAAGTTGTAGAGATTCTGCTTTTCTGGCACAGTGGTGTTTGATGAATTGTGGTTGGCATGTTGGATTTTTCAGGTTTTCTAAGCTGATTCAAGCATGCGGCCTGTCTAGTTCTCAGTTTGTCTTGCAGGTGGCTTGGGTAACCGGCCTCCAAAGAACGTTGAATATCCTTAAGACATTCCTAAAAAAAAAAAAAAAAAATTAAAAAAAAGAAAGGGAGAAATCAAGTAAACTCATTTATGTCAGTGTTGCACAACAATTTGGCATGTTCTTATTTGAATGCTTCCTAAAAAAAAAAATCAATCATGTTTCGAAAAGCATAAGACAAATCTTACTCTGTAGAGGCCATGGTAAAAGAGGGCTGCAGAACGGTTAGCATAGCACAAGGATAACTCTTCTGTATTCTTGTCAGCATTGCAAACCCCCTGAAACATCAGAGAGAATGGGAATATATCATGATCACAGTACAACCTGCTATTTGAGTGTAACTTCAACACTGAGCTCAAAACATCATGAAAAGTTTCCTGAACCAAAGTGACTAACTTCATTCACAATTTGTCCTAGGACCTCCATCTTAACAGATTCTTAAAGATGGATTGCTCACCATCAGATTGTGTTGCCCCATGTTTCTTATACAAGGGGGTTCTAATATTGATCAGCCTTATACTGGTTAAGATTTTTACATTTAATAATTTATTTAGCAGTCGCTTTTATCCAAAGCGACTTACAAATGCGGAGAGCAATAGAAGCAAGACAAACAACAATAGAGTGGTGCAGGTATGACGTCACTTTGTAGGCCAACCGGCAGTTAGCATTACACTGGTTCCCTCGATAAAAACCTCGATAGGATTATCCCATAGGCTTTTGGATTATTGCAAAAAACAAGCTCTGTGATCAACCGAAGTTTATGATACTTTCACATTTTGTCCATCAAGATAATTTTCACAGATGAACACAACTTTTATGAATTTTGAAGCCTAAATGCAATCACCAGAAGAAAAAGGCTAAAGGTAGGCTATAAACGGACTACACCACGGCCCCGCGATTTCAACCTCACCATCACCAAGCTTCCGACAACTCTTTCAGTTTTTATCTCAAAACATTTTCCCAGAACGTTTGAGTTACAATAGTTTATAAGAGCACTATTATAAGCATAATGAGGCTGTAAAAGCGGACTGAGTTTACCTTTTTGGGTGTGATGACGTTTAATCTCCCCAACAGCCTCTGTAGTACCATTTAGCCACTTGTTAGCAACTGCCTTTTTCAAGACACATAACAGTTTTAAAAAAATTCATGAGTGGGGTCATACTGATGTTTTTCTATGCCGTAGAATAAAACGTGAAAGTGTCTTGAGCTTGTGTTCACCACAGGTCTTATTTCAGCCATGTAACCAAAAACCCATTCAAAAAACCTTGGGACGAGGGTAATGGGACCTTGGGACTCGCTTCCGCGTTTTGGCCTAAAAAGTGATCTCATACCTGCACCACTCTATATGCCCTAAGTTAGTCTAGCACACTGTCAGTACACGTAGCACTTAAAAAAAAAAAAAAGATAAATAGATATATAGAATAGTGTAACAGTAATGATTCAATCAGTCATGTGGCAGGATAGACCAAAGTCTGAACACCTCACAGCCCTCGTGACTTGTCTAATCAAATCATACTTAAACAAAGGGCCTGTGTGTTACGCTGATTAGATCCAAACCACATCATGTAGCCGCAAGAGATTGGAGCGTTGAACTTTTTGGGCGTCTGCCTTCCCCTCTATAAAAACTGGAACCGACCATCAGCTCTTTGCATTTCCGCCACCACAAGGAACGGACCTCTTGGCATTTCGCCTTGAAGGCCTGCAATACTGAACCAGGCTCTTCAATCCTGAGAGAAGGCCTCCCCGCACGGAGAGAGAAATCGGCAGACTGGAACAACTTTCCTAAACTTCAAAGAAGCTCACCTGGGACTCGCAAATCCTTAGTGAACTTCCCCGACGATTCGAACTTAGACACTTACACGAGAAGCCGTAGTAATGCAAGTATTCTATTTCACAATCAAACTGCTTGGAAAAGGTTGTCTGAATTATGAATTTGTATGAATTTCTTGTGGGCTCTTGCGAAAGGACTGTGAAGCTGTCTCGGTCTCTCTGTCTCTCTGTCTCTCTCTCTCTCTCTTGTTAATTCTTCTTCCCTTTTTATTATTTGTTAAGTTTCATGTTTCCTTATTTGTACCATACGGTTTGTTTTCTCCTACATATATATATGCATATTTCCCCGTATGAATCGTAGCTTTGTAAACTGTAGTTGTTTTATTAAAACCCAATGATTGCATTAAATTGAATCCGTATTGTTTTGCTCACAAATTCAAAGTCAATGAGACGTAAGATTTTAGCTACCCATTTAAGCTTGATTTTCCTGTATTACTACTTCAGTAATACAAAATTGTACAAACATAAGAAATATTATTTGTCCTGATCAAACAGATCAATGTTTCTTAAGGTTTGTAAGATTGATAATTTATGAAGAAATCAATTTGGATAAAGGTTACTTTTAAATGATTAAAGGTTCCGTAAACAGTCCCAGTCCGCGTGACCTGTCGTCTGCCTCCTTATTCTACGACCTTTGTAACATGTGGAACCCCTCTAAACTACGTTTTTTACCATCACAGCCGTCGAGATGAACGAATCGTCAAAATGTTGACTATAGCATTATTTTATGTTCTATTCCCATCACATGAAAAGCTGCAGTGATGAGCATTGAGTACACATGCAGTCTGTTGATTGCGTGAATGCAGTGATCTCGTCATTGCAGCGCGTTTTCTCTCACAAAATGCTTTCACCACAACTAACAGCAAACACGACATCGACAGGAATACAGTAAGAGCTTCGTTGTGCAGCATAACAGCGTCATTCATTATAACAGCAGTTTGGACAAGTGTGCATATACACTCGCGACGTGTGATTGACAGATCCGAATATTATAAAGAGTGTTCTTTGATCGCTCTCTAGTTTAATCATTTAGATAACAGATTTGTTTCATGCTACTAACAGAAACGATGTGAAGTTGATCTTTTAGTCACTGGCTTGATTCAATGATGCATAAACAACAGTATTAAACGATTTCGAAAGAAAGTCGGCTTGAACTTGAATGATTATACATCAGAAATCACTGATCACAGATCAGGCATTAAAGAACACTTTTACTCACTGTTTGTGGCTGTGCTGTCGAATCCATATGGTAAAAGTCTGTTTGTAAAGCCTGTGCTGACATCGCGACTGATAAACTGAATCCATTTTCTCCTAATTCTCTGGGCGGGCAAAGCAGAGGAAGGGGAGGTAACCTTTCCTGTTATAACAGGGAAGATTCCAGATTGGCTCATCTGAGCTCTTATTTTCTCAAAGGCAGAGAAAGACAGCCAGAACTCGTTACACCTATCAAAATTTCTAGCCACTTGGGGACCATATACAGGCTAGGAGAACTCATATTAATGTTAAAAAACCTCATAAAATGAAAATTTCTTGCCATGGGACCTTTAAGAATGAATTCAGTGCTGTTCTTTGTTCTTTTTTCAAAGAAAAGTTTAACTCCAAGTCTTCCAGAGTCGCGGCCAAAGCCGATTCGAAAGACCGCTGTTCGCCAGTTTACAAGTTGTTGTTTTTTTATTTATTTATTTATTTTTATTCAAGAACCGTACAAATATGCAAACACCTTCAGGAGAACATTATAATTAAGACATAAAAGACATTTGTATGTAGAGTCAAATATCTAAAGGAAGCATTAAGAATCATTTACATACATATGAAGAGGACATTTAAAAGACAAGGAACAAAAAACAAAGAACAATATATGAGATGGCTGGTTAAACTTGAACATCGATCACATTTTGTATTAGTTAAACTAAAGAATTTAAGCAGCAAGTCTACCTCAATCAAAACATGTGAGAGAGTAGGAAGTGAGCTCATAAATTTCTGTTTATGGATGAAAAATTTGGCAAACAAAATAAAAAAATTGAAAATATATTCTTTAGATTTGTTGAAGTCAATGTAATAACAAATAATAACTTTCAAATTAAAAGATTGTGTATTAATGGGGTTTTTATTTAAATGGGAATAAGTTAGACCAAAACTTTTGAACCAATTCACAAGAATAGAATAAATGTATCAATGTTTCATCTTCATGACCACAAAATGAGCAAGTACTAAGAATATCAACATTTGGATTCAACAACGTTTGGATATTTGTTTACAAGTAGCATGCGGAACCGAGACAACTCTGCCGTCATTATGTTAAGCCTGCCCACCGACTATATACACGATGTGATTGGCCTGACCAGAGTTTGGTTTTTCCAGCTCGCAAGCCAACGGAGAGTTGCTAGACTACCCTGGCTGCAAATTAGATTTGCTGCCGCTAGGGTGCGTCTAGATTTCTAGGCTAGTGGTTTACAGTATTAACAAAAACTGCAATTTAATATCTTTAACTTATAGGCCTATTTATTTATCAGTTTTAGTCATATTCATACAATTAATTTGTTTGTTAAGTAGGCTACAGTGGGACATGACTTGTGTGTGTCATCAATTTGTATGAAATAAATGTGATTTTTTTTTTTTAAACATTATGGTAAATGGTCAAATCAGTAGATAATTTCTGACTAGTCTACAGTGAAGACATTTATTTCATTTGAGTTTACTCAGGTATGCTAACTGCTCTAAAGAAAACGTGAAGTCAATGTATAAAGTTAAATTATTGCTGTTGTTATTATTACGTTAAAAGTGAATCTAGTGTTATTATTGCTGGTGCCCGCCATTAACCATGACTCCAAAGCAAACAGAACCGAACCGAGGCTCCAAAACCGTGACATGAACCGACCCGTGTCATAGGTGTATCATTACAACCCTAAAAATTAGATTTAGATTTAGATTTATTCTTTATTGTCCTCAGTAGAGGAAATTCATTTTCATTCACAATTATACTGTATATCAAATATAATGTTACATAGCAATAATTTATTTTTCCAACTAATCCATTTTATAAAGATATTGGTATTGACCTTGATAGTACTTGGTAACAAAAAGAAAATACATTTTTTGCCAAACCACAACCATCACCAAACTGAATCATAATCAGAATAATCTGTTATCAAACAGGTTTCCCTGAACCCTTTCTGCTCGCTCATTGGTCAGACAAGCACATAACACTGCCTCAAACTCACGCTATTGGTTGAGCCACTGTTGGTGTGTCGGGTAACTTAAAATCGAGCAACGGCCTGAGAGTGCAACAAAATCGATACTTTTCGAGGATTATGTATCTTAAGAATAAATATGAATAAAGGAGGAATATAATAAAGGAGGGTTCAGACTCGCTGTCCCAGTTTAAAACTAGATTAAAGACGCATCTCTTTAGCCAAGCATTCACATTATAATTAACATTTATACTACAGTTAAATCGGATCAAAAGCATTAATATTCTGAACAGCAGCTATGCTAATTATTTCCCATCTGCTTTTCTGTTGTTATCTCGGGACACTAGTCCCGAGGTAAATAGTTTGTCAGCTCCAGTTTGTATCCAGCCTCTCATGGAGACTTCAGATGCCCCAACACCTGTGATGAGACGACTCGACGCCTGTGAAGAGACTACTCAACGCCAGCATTGTTATGGCCTAAATTAATACATGATTGATTAACTTTTTCTAAGATTTTGCTTTAACATTCTCTTTCTAACATTTTTCAATGTACATTTATGAAATGCACTTTCTGTAAAGCTGCTTTGAAACAATGTGTATTGTGAAAAGCGCTATACAAATAAATTTGAATTTAATTGAATTTGAATTGAATATAGTGTTTTAATCATAAACAAAAAAGTCAATTAATAAAAAATAAAAAAAAATCACACGGATCAAATTTATTTAAGTATAATATCGTTATTATACCAAGCAGGTATTTACATCGCGTCTTGTTCTTACCTTGGAGTAATAGAGTGCTGCGGCTGTGTAATCCTTCACTTTGAAGCTGAGGTTACCTTGCTGTCTAAACTCAGATGCCCTCTCAGGAGACTTTTTCACGGAGTACTTCTCAGAGATTCTGGAGAAAGTGTTGAGATCTTCTGGGCTGAAATATGGACAAATGACAAAAGGTATGTAGAATATTTATTTTTATATAGGAACAAAGCCCTACGGTGGCCGAGAGAGCTCAACGCGCTGCAACTGAAGAAAACACATGCAAATAGAAAAAACGCCATCAAATTAAAGCAGCAACTCCTGTGATGATACATCGACTTACAATAGGTTGAATGACACGTCTGCCATAGCCTGACGGGGTCTGTATCGTTTTTAATCGTACTTTTAAACTTCGGGTTTCGGGTAGTAACCTGAGAACAAAAAGAACTACAAAATTCGACTGCTTTACAGCATATACGTCACTTCCACCACCAACACCCCCTTTCCTTAAATTTGGACCTGCGAGCCCAAATATCATTTGTTTGCCAAATGTTATAGTCATGGCCGAAGCAGCACAGAAAAATAAGAAAGCAAAGGTTTTGTAGGAGGAAAGCAAAAAGAGGAAACGAGAAAGTGATCGGATTAAAGGCAGGACGAGGATCAACATTGGGCCAGCGTTTGCTCATTGGCGTGAGCTAAGGAGGAGGGGCTACATTCTTGCAAGTAAATACATAAGACGTACAAAATCATATTTTAGGATACCTAACATGTCTGTGATATTTGTTTATTTGTCTTGCCTCAAACTATAATGCAAATCGATTTTTCAAATTTGCAGATTCATCTATGGTAACTTGATATTATAATATTGACAATATATGGTTATTACCTACCACTCAAACATTGAATTGAAGTATCATATAGATTCTGTAAAACGGGAACCAATAGACTAGGCTACTATAATGAAGCTGGCTTGTAAACGTGAGCATCGCGATCATTTGGCGTTTGAAAAAAAATAAAACCCATGAAATTATATTCATATGACATGCTAAAACATATGCCACTGTAACGTTACCTGGGATGAAGACATTTCACACGCGACGCAAGCAGAACCATCTATGAGCAGAACACCTGCATGTGAACTCCTCCTGCAGTGTTCAGGGCTATCATGGTTGTCATGTCAATAAATGCACGTGCGATGCATCCCCTGATGTAGGATGATGACAGAGTTTACGACAGTAGTAGAAGTCAATACTGTTTCCCAACTGTAGGGGGACCCAGAGAGCAAAACCTACCTAGTGCTGCTTTAAGAAAACATCTTCCATCAGTTTTACAACACGTGCTGCAAAAGTTCACAACAGACGCGAGCTAACTCCTCATTTAAAAAAAACAAAAACCACTTAACACGAAATAGCCTACATATTTTCTATTTTTTCTCTCTCTCTAGGTTATAGTTACGTATGGGCCACAAGAGAAATATAATTATAAATAAATTAAAGCCTATACGTTATCAGGACATATTCAGCGCTCATCGCTCAGTTTTTAGTTTCACTTTCTGCAGTGAATAATTGACTGGGATTTCAGACTTCTTCACCAGCATAACTAGCGCAAAGTTTGCAAAATTGCTTGTGTGATATCAAGCAGCAACCTCCCGCAGTTTCTCTTGAAGCCAATACGGAAGTGACTTAAACTGCAATTCATCGACTGGCCGTTAGGGACAGGCTCCAGAAGGGAGCAGAATCTCATTGAGCCCCATGTTAAAATACCCAACTTTACAGCAGAAAAAAAAACATGTTTACAGCCTGGTACAAATTGTGGTTTTGGTCTATTCGGCTAATTTTGCTCTTCATGACAACTGCGAGGGGGGTGAATGTTTTTATAACTCATTCGTTTACATTATATGAAGCCTTAAAATTCTGCATAATTAAGGGCGTGGCCACTTTGAGTGACGGGTGGGTAGCCATTTATCTGCTGTCTGTTAGTCATCGTGTCACCTCAGCTCCACCCACGTCCCGCCTCTTTGCCCACTTTCAATTATCCAGGAATGACGAGCTGCCAAGATGGCAACGGCCAGCTCGTCCCTACTTTACGCTTCGAAACTGCTCTTCAGAATCCTATGGGTGACGTCATGGAAACTACGCCCATATTTTTTTACAGTCTATGTGTGATGGAAAAATTTTATCAACGAAGGAGATTAATAATTATGCATGTTCATTGATTTACATATATTCACACACCAAAGAATCTTTTTGAGTTAATTTACAGTTCCTCTCTTTTAGCAGACCCAGTGACTAACATGTGATCATAGGAGTCACTGGACACTTAACTTAAGGGTTTTCCTTGACCCTAGGGGTCAGCGGATCTAATTCAGAGGGCCTGGGGGTAACACCAAAAGACAAACAATTTTATTTGTGTGCTAAGCATGTGCGGAGCGTGATACTTTTGTCATGTGTGGAAAGTTACAGTAGGAGAACAGTGGAGACATTGAATTAGAAACCTATAAAGTAAGTAGAAGATGTTGTGACTAGCAGTGCACGCTCTGCTGGCATTGTGAAATGACTGTACGACTGTGTGACTCTTTTCTTGCAAGAAAATAACATCTTTATAAAGACAATTGGTAAAGGTTAGTCTCTTATCCAGTGATATCATTAAGTTGATTTTTGCCACACTATGCGTGATATCCATTGACTTGCCTTCGTGGTTTAAAACGCAAACATTTCTAATTGTGACGTGACGATTGTCTTTATCAACAATTGCTCGCAAAATGATGAACAACGATTCACAGCGCACGTCATATCCCGTGACCTGTGATAATAAAATCAAGTAAATTATTAAATGAATTATTATTTATTAATAATATATAATACATTTTCATGCAAGCCCCCCTGAGAATTGTAAAATGGTTAATTAAATGGCAGGGGCCGCTTATTGTTCAGTGTTTACTCTTCAGTGGTGTGGTCGATGACCTGTGGCCAGTTGCACAAAGCTGGTTTAAGTTGCTACCCAGGCAAGTTCGAAATTAGTTTGAGCAAACTCTGGTTTTTGGGCTCATCAAGGTGGATTGTTTTTTAACAGTGTTCATCACCATAGTAACTTACACTACACGGCTAACCTGCTCTGGAGCAGGTTTTCTTCTGGGTTAGAGATCGCAAACCCAAACTGGACCAATCAGCTGCATGTAAAGATGCAATAAAGCCACACCCCCTGTATCTCTCGTTCCAAATTAAAGCATTTTATAGTGAAAAAACTTTATAGAGACAAAATTGCTCATCTTTTGGTGCCAATTATTTATTATATTTATATTAGGTTATATGAATTATAATTACTTTTTCATACAATATATTCATAAAATTATTATATTAATTGACAAGTAGCCAAAAATGTATATAAATATAATACATGCATTCATAATTCTTTTAAACGTGTATTCATTTGAGCTCTTTGTGAACCTATAATTATTAGGCATATTTCTTTGATTCACATCATGCATTGCTATAGTCAGATATTCTTTCAGCTGCCTTCTCAAACTTTCGCTGCAGCAGCAGTGTTTATTCCTGTTTTGTAAACGAATTTAATTTCATGATAATTTTCAAAACAATCTCTCAATCTTCAGAAGCGAGGTGAATTGTGCCGTCTCTCTTGCGAGAAGTGAATCAAACAGACACTGTGATTGGCTGTTTGCCGCACGTGACACACTTTCAGATGCATGCGCTTCAGAGTTAATCACAAACTCTGGATTAAACCCGAGTTGACAGAGAATGTTTATACCAAGCTTTGAGAGACTGTTGAACTTGATCTAAACCAGGTTAGATTTATCTGGATTTGTCAACTCTAAACTTACTCTGAAACTCTGAAGCTGAAGTTTGTTCAGCTAGCTTCATGCAACAGGCCTCTGGGGTCCGTTTCAATAAGGAGGTTCCACCAACTCTGAGTTCAAACTTGAACTCTGAGTTGACTTACCCTGAGATGAGAAACTCTGAGTTTTGGGTTTCAGAACAGTTGAATTGAGGTAGTTCAATCAACTCTGAGTAGACTCTGACTCTGAGTTAAGTGCATGCACCACGACTATGAAACGCCATGATCAACGGAGCTCCGAAATTACAATTCACCATGGCAACAGCACCCAACAAAAAGACGTTTGCATACTTCCGGGTCAAATGTAAGTTAATTCTTAATCATTGTTATAATATCAGAGGTGAAAACTGGCAGAACGGTAAGTTATTTAACTAATATTAATTTTCATGGTAACCATCATGTAACCCATGGGCAAAAAAAAGAAGAAAAAAAAGAATGTGGTAGCAGCTGAAAATGAAGTATAAAAATATAATTCAATGAGGTAAAGCTTTAAGCATAAAAGGTTCATGGATATAAGTTTCATGACTTTACAAACATTTGTCATTCAGTGTCTTTTTCAATGTGCAGCAGCTTTTTCCACATAGTCTAATGCTCTTTTCACATAATGTTCTCCAACCAACCTGTTACATTTCTGAATTAGGGTAATGAAATTAACATTTGACTTCTACTCAGCCAACAGCAAGAAGGCAGAGGCTCACAAAATGATGGGAGGGCCTGCACCACCACCACTGACAGAAGAAGAGGAGATGGAGGGAGAATATTAAAATCCAAAAGGAAAAAAAAAAGAACTGTTGCTTTTGTATTTAGCTAATAAAGATGACCAAATATTTTTTTTTATTACACCTGTGGTGAATGGCATATATTTCAGACTACCCTTCCATCTGGTATTCTTCCATTCCATATAGTAATCTGTTTCATTTTCGGAAGGTACGATGATGGGAATATGCTTATCAATGCATCCAATCACATTGGAAATCCCAAAGGAAATGCTAATTATTAGGTCACTTCCAGAGGTTGCAACAAGATATGTGTGAACATCATTAACCTGATTTCTTCACCACTGACCTGCAGAAACTCCTCTTTGATGCTCTCATGGGTTTGTGCCCAGGAAACAACACAGACATATTCAGAAAGAGCTCACGTGAGAGTGAGGCAAACTTTCCATACCTCTCTGCATACAGCAGCCTTACTAATATGCTCTGCATCCCTGATATTATATAGAAAACTATCATTAAAACATGGTACTCCTCAAATAAATATGCATGTGGGTATAGCAAGCAAAAAAAAATCCCTCTCCTGACATGAATGTAACTCCCTACAAATTATTGCAGCCTCCTCATCCACAGGATGCTATTTTTGTCATTTTGATTTTGTCCTCTTGATGAAAATATTTGCAGTGAATGAATGTACCTGCACTGCACTGCACTGTAATTTCCAGTCAAAATATCTATTACAAATTACATTAAGAAAAATTATTTAGTCTTGTTTCCTGGGGGACAAAAAAAAAAAAGCTAATTTAAGTGCACTTTTCTTATTTTGCTAATTATCTGCCAATAGAGTAAGAAGAAATACTCAGTATGAAAAGCATTTGTGTAGCATGAATGAATGAATTAAGTATTTAAACGCCGCTGGAGCTTTAAAAAGGGGTAGGAGTCAGAAAATAAAACACTGGGTTTACCGAAGAAAATCTGCTCCTGACCAGGTTAGGTTCACAGAGCAAGTTACCCTGGTAACTGACTCTGAGTATAAGTTACCTCTCTTTCAGAAACCGGGGCTTGACTTACCCTGCTTTCTCGGGTTTAACATACCTCCCATTCTGAAACGGAAAACGTCTCGGTTACGTATGTAACCCTCGTTCCCTGAAGGAGGGAACGGAGACGTACGTCGGAACTGACCGACGAATTGGGATCTGTTTCAGAGACCAATCTACTTCGAGTGTATTAAAAACGAGCCAATGAAGATTGGCATGCGATCACGCATTCCACGCACCGCCCCGCAGCGCGGGTATAAATACGGAAGTGGAAGTGCCGCATACCGTTTTCAACTGAGGAGCCGAGAAGTGTGGCTCGGGCCTTCAGCTGAAGCACAGCACCTGGCGACGGGACGTACGTCTCCGTTCCCTCCTTCAGGGAACGAGGGTTACATACGTAACCGAGACGTTCCCTTTCAGTCGGTCACGTTCGACGTACGTCGGAACTGACCGACGAATTGGGATCCCTACCAAAACGCCAGGGAGCTGGCCCTTCCAGCGCCCTGCCTGAGCTCGCTGAATCACTCCTCTGTTGGAGTGGAAGTCAGGGCTCCGGGCAGGGAAGGACAGTCACTGCTGTTCCTGCAAGACCCACTCAGCGTGACTATTGGATAACGCTGGGAAAGCGTGCCCGTCTCGGGAGATGGTACGCTGCGGAGCCACATCCTTCAATGGAAGGAGAGGTGGAAATACGCATCAGGACTAACCTAACCTAGGGTAGTGCAACTATGGAAATCTCTGGGGTGGACCCAACCTGATCCCAGGGGGGGAAGAACACGCCCAGAGATGACAGAGCGGGCTCTGTCGAGGGAAAGACACGGGGCTAACCGAGTAGGGTAGCAGATACCGTGGAGAATACACATATGGGGTAGCCGTGAGGGGACCGCAACATATGGAACCCAGCCTACACACACGTTCCACAAGCATACGGGTGCAGGCCTGGCGTCAGACGGTCCGCAACGTCTGACACCGCAAGGGTGACGGAGGAACTCGACAGGGTTAGCCGTTTCCGGGGAACACAACTGGAGCAAGAATAGACGCACGTATCCGGCCCGGAGGCGGGAGTGGCGTTGCAAGCCGACACTAGAACGGGTACTTAGCGCTACTGGCCCCGGGGGGCGAGGATGCGGGAAGATACCGGCTCTACACGGAGGCTATAAAATCTAGCGAACGTGTTAGGTGTCGCCCAGCCCGCAGCTCTACAAATGTCTGTCAGCGAGGCACCTTGAGCCAGCGCCCAGGATGAAGCAACACTCCTTGTTGAGTGAGCCCGCACCCCGAACGGGCAAGGTACGTCTTGGGACTGGTAAGCCAAGACAATGGCATCCACTATCCAGTGGGCCAACCTCTGCTTGGAGACAGCCGTTCCCTTCTGCTGACCTCCGTAACAGACGAAGAGCTGCTGTGAGGATCTGAAGCTTTGTGTCCGGTCAACGTAAGCGCGAAGAGCGCGGATGGGACATAAAGCTAGGGCTGGGTCTGCCTCCTCCGAAGGCAGCGCTTGCAGGTTCACTACCTGGTCCCGGAAGGGAGTGGTAGGAACCTTGGGCACATATCCAGGCCGGGGTCTCAGGACAACGTGAGAGTAGGCCGGCCCGAATTCTAGGCACGATTCGTCGACCGAAAGCGCATGCAGGTCCCCCACCCTCTTGATTGAGGCCAATGCGGTCAGGAGGACTGTCTTCATGGACAGGATTTTTAGCTCGACTGACTGCAAAGGCTCAAATGGAGGACCCTGGAGTGCTCTAAGCACCAGGGCTAAGTCCCAAGAGGGTAACGAGGTAGAACGAGGAGAATTTTAGTCTCCTCGCACCTCTGAGGAACCTGACGATTAAGTCGTGCCTACCTACGGATTTACCATCTACTGCATCGTGATACGCCGCTATTGCAGCGACATACACTTTGAGGGTGGAGGGAGACAGCCGCCGCTCCAACCCATCCTGCAGGAAGGAAAGCACGACGTAATCGAACACTTCCGGGGGTCTTCCTGGCGGGAAGAGCACCAACGACGAACAGGTTCCACTTCAGAGCATAGAGGCGCCTCGTAGAGGGGGCTCTAGCTGAAGCGATGATGTCTACCACAGCTTGCGGTAGGCCATCTAGAACCTCCGCGTCCCGTCCAGGGACCAGACATGGAGTTTCCAGAGGTCTGGACGCGGGTGCCATAGAGTGCCCCGTCCCTGAGAAAGAAGGTCCTTCCTCAGGGGAATCGGCCAGGGAGGGGCTGTCGCGAGGAGTGTGAGTTCGGGGAACCAGGTCCGGTTGGGCCAATAGGGCGCAACTAACAAGACCTGCTCCTCGTCCTCCCTGACCTTGCACAGGGTCTGTGCAAGAAGGCTCACTGGGGGAAACGCATATTTGCGTAGGTCCCGGGGCCAGCTGTGCGCCAGTGCATCTATGCCTAAGGTACCTCCGGTCAGGGAGTAGTACCACTGGCAATGGGTCGACTCCAGGGAAGCAAACAGGACTACCTGCGCAACCCCAAAGTGGTCCCATATCAGCTGGACGCTCCGGGGGTGGAGTCGCCATTCGTCCGGAGGTGTCGACTGGCCAGAGAGCTCGTCGGCTGTCTGGTTCAGCGCACCTGGAAAGTGAATAGCACGAAGTGACCTCACAAACTTCTGACTCCACAGGAGGAGATGGCGGGCGAGCCGGAGCATGCAACGGGAGCGTAGACCACCCTGACGGTTGATGTACGCAACGGCCGCAGTGCTGTCCGAACGGACCAGTACGTGTTTGCCCTGGAGCGGTTTCTTGAACCGGGCCAGGGCAAGACGTACCGCCAGAAGCTCTAGGCAATTGATATGCCAACGTAGTTGGGGTCCCGTCCACAGTCCCGAACCTATGTGCCCGTTGTACGTGGCCCCCCAACCCGTGGATGAGGCATCCGTGAAGACCACAGCATGCCTCGACACCTGTTCTAAGGACACAACGGCCCGGAGAAACGAGGGTTCAGACCACGGGTTGAAGGTTTGGCGACAGTAAGGAGTCACTGGGACCCGGTACTGACCGCTGTGCCACGCCCATCTCGGGACTCGGTCGTGTAACCAGCGTTGAAGCGGCCTCATATGAAGCCATCCGAGCGGCGTTACCGCGGCTGCGGATGCCATATGCCCCAGGAGCCTCTGAAAAAGTTTCAGTGGGGCCGCTGTCCTGCCATTGAACGTATTCAAGCAGTTCAACACTGACCGGACGCGCTCCGGAGTGAGGCGCGCCGTCCGGCTGACCGAATCCAGCTCCATACCGAGACAAGAGATCCTCTGCGTGGGACAGAGTTTGCTCTTCTCTCGGTTGACCCGAAGTCCCAACAGGCTGAGGTGACTGAGCACCATGTCCCTGTGTTCGCACAACTGCTCCCGAGACTGGGCGAGAATAAGCCAGTCGTCAAGATAGTTAAGTAAGCAAACGCCGCGTTCTCTGAGCGGAACAATGGCTGCCTCTACGCCTTTCGTGGAGACGCGAGGCGACAGGGACAGCCCGAAGGGCTTCAGGTCGATCGCTGCGAACCAATCTTGGGGACGGATGCACTGAAAATTGCGTTTCTGCATTAACATCTTGAACGGGAGCTTGTGCAGGGCCCGATTCAAAATGCGCAGGTCCAAGATTGGTCTTAACCCACCACCTTTCTTGGGTACAATGAAGTAGGGGCTGTAAAACCCCGACCTCATATCGGCTGGAGGAACCGGCTCGATCGCGCCCTTCGCCAGCAGGACATCGATCTCTGACCGCAAGACATGGGCATCCGAGCTCCACACTGAGGTGAAGAGGATGCCCCTGTACTTGGGAGGCCGGCGTGCGACGAATCGCATAGCCGAGTCTGATGGTACAGATGAGCCAGCATGACGGTCCGGGGAGGCCTTTTAGCCAGGCCCCCAGAGACCGAACAAGCGGGATCATCGGCACCACAGACGTACCCGGGGTGAGGCAGCGAGGTGGAGCACTCAGACCCGACTCGGGAGGCCCGGAGGCGGCCCGGAGTGTTGTCTGAGTACTCCAGGTGGGGCAGAGTGTGGGTGAGAAGGCCCGGGGGCGTCCTCGGTGCCCACACTGCTGCCCCCTGGCGAAGGGGGAGAGGGGAGGAAAGGAGTGGCAAGGCCCGGGGGCGTCGCACACTGCCAACCTGACCCTCTCAGAGCCCAGGGAGGGAGGAAACTGCTCTGAGAATGTGGGTACCGCTGGACTCCGGAGAGCCAGCGGCAGGACCGAACCGAAAAAATATTCTCCCCCCGGTCCTCCTCCGGGGGAGGGAGGGGTGCGGACACCTTCTCCCCGAGCAGCTTGCCATCTCGCTGGGCTGCCCGTTCCAGGGCCGCTCGCCCATGTGCTTGCTAGCGGACTCGCGGTATCCTGGACGGGTTGGGCACATCCCCTGCGCCCGGCCACCTGCTGCCCGGGTGGAGGCTGCTGCTTGGCTTAGCAGGGGCGGAGGCGGACGCAGGGGGGGCACCCTCGGCGACAAGCAGATGGAGGTGCTGCAGCCGACGACTGGGTGGAGGCAGCAGCTAGTCGTCGGGGCAGGATGTTTTTTTTTTTTTTTTTTTTAAACCTCCATCCACTTCTGGGCCACCGAGAACTGCTGGGCGAGTTCTCAACAGCGTCGCCGAAGAGGCTAGCCTGACAGACAGGGGCGTTGAGGAACCGAACTCTGTCAGGCTCACGCATATCTGCCAGGTCTAGCCCCAGCTTCCTGGACCACTAACGTGGACATCGCCTGACCCAGGGAGCGTGCAGTGACTTCTGTCACCCGGAGAGCGAGGTCCATCACTGCACGCAGTTCCTGCATAACCCCTGAGTCAAGACTACCCTCGTGCATGCAGGAAAGAGGGTAGTGAGAGAGCGAAAAAATTCATACAGATTATGGCCCTTTTGGCGTTCCATATTTTGACACCAAAAGCTCCACACTGCTAAATTCTTCCAATGCACATCCAGGCAGCCACCCTGGAAGGCATGGCTGTCAACACTGAATCTGATTCAGCATGAGCACACACTATTATAGTGGGAAACTCAGCGTCATCATCTCCAGCGCATAACAGCCCTCTCTCCGATGCAGCAATTGACATCTGTCCTCTGCCAGAGCCACAAATGAAATGCTGGGTCCCCCTTTTTTTTTTTTTTTTTTTTTTTAAAAGGACCAGCAATCCCATCTGGGCTACCAGCAGGCATGAGAGACAGTGGGCGTGGCCGCCAGACTCGACGGCACACGGCACGCTGAACGCTCAAGCCCCTATTAAAGGGGCAGGACGAACAACGCGCCGACGTGGCCATGTCCCCATGAGAGAACATGAACCACCCACGAACAAAGTCTCAACATGCTCATGATGCGATAGAGGAGTGGGGGCCCGAAGAGATGTACCCGGCGGGGATGCCCCACTGTAATCCTCAGGTCACCAAGGCTTATT
The DNA here is from genome assembly GCF_949357685.1 of Gobio gobio. Classification (NCBI taxonomy): domain Eukaryota; kingdom Metazoa; phylum Chordata; class Actinopteri; order Cypriniformes; family Gobionidae; genus Gobio; species Gobio gobio. The sequence goes on along the minus strand of NC_137118.1, from coordinate 31,794,012 downwards.
AACCAAAATAATCCTTTTCTGGAGCACCAGAAAAGAAACTAGATCAGGGAATAAGCAAAGGGACTCAACCCCGTTTGAGGTTTCATAGTCTGGACCGCGCATCTAGAGAGCGCCGAGTGACGCGCTGGGTTGCCGTGGCAACCCCCGCTGTCAGCCGGCGCTCGACGGCACACGGCGCGCTGAACGCTCAAGCCCTTACGAGAAAGGGGAGACGAACAACGCGCCGACGTGACCATGCTCTCCTGAGAGAGCATGAATCACCCACGAAAGCAATCTCACATGTTTATATGTGAGAGAGATCGTGGCCGTCAAATGAGGACAGGAAACAACCGCATCCAGAAACACACGGTTTGAATGACATCTTGAAAAAGACGCAGGGTCAAACCGTGTTGCTCTTTTAGTGATAGAGAGAAGAGAGAACCGCTCCAACAAGTGCCGAGGCACACAGGGGAATAGCCGCGGCTCACAGTGGTTTAAAGGTGCAAGCCCACTGTAAGCACTCAGAGGAAACGCCCAGCGAACCGACAGATTTCTTCTGCTCGCCGTCACACCGACACTGGAACAGGTAAGCTGATCTTCTCGTAGAGACTCGTTTAGTTTGTGTAAACACACTCTTCGTAGGAACATGTAATGCTCGGCTCCGAAGTTGAAAGCGGTATGCGGCACTTCCACTTCCGTATTTATACCCGCGCTGCGGGGCGGTGCGTGGAATGCGTGATCGCATGCCAATCTTCATTGGCTCGTTTTTAATACACTCGAAGTAGATTGGTCACTGAAACAGATCCCAATTCGTCGGTCAGTTCCGACGTACGTCGAACGTGACCGACTGAAAGGGAACCCAGAGTTTACCTCATTTCAGGGATAACATACTCAGAGTTTTCACTTAACCTCCTTTATGAAACGGGCCCCTGGGAGGTATTCCTATTTCCGTGCTTCTAAAGGAATAGGCCAATATTTTTTTTAATGGATAATATATTAATATAATATTCCATACATTATCAGAGCTTGGCAGACAGAATTATTATTTTTTAGACAGGCTTTTTACAGGGGGTAAAAAACTGAGGATGTTTACGTCTCAAATCGACAGCCTGCTGAAATGTTCCCATCCAAATGTGCATTCTGAATAAATTTCTAACCTGCCACAGTCCAGTGCTCATCTTCTCATTAATAGTGTTTCTCTTACTAATCATATTTCATACCTGTTGTTACATTTTTTTTTTTATTAATTTGACTGATAAACACCCTTACGAAAGTTAACCTTGGTTTTATTATAGTAAGAATGTAGTAACAATGTTTTTTTTTTTTTTCGTGGCTTGACTACCATTTGTATTAGTTTTACTACAAATACCATGATTAAACTACAATAACTATGTTTATTTTATTTGTAATAAAACAATGGTTAATTTTCATGACAGTATTAAATAGATGAATGGATGCGCGGTAACTGCCTTAAAGAAATGTAACGATGTTAAACATTTAATTAATCTTAAACAGTAATACGTTAACAGCGTGACTGAATTTGGGCATACATGTTTGAACTACATATACTGTAGGCTACAGTGAAATGATTGTCAATGAAAAATGACAGAATAATGACTAAAATATTTAATACAAATAAATATGTTCACTCAGATCTTATTTGTCAGGTCTCACACACACTTCATCGTGGTCACTATTTAGACGAGCACTGACACCGTGTGGTGAAATAATCACATATGTTTACGACCCTCGGCTTATGTTGGATTAAAAAAACTACACGTTCAGCAGAGTTTGGAAAATCCTGTACACAGTAATGATCAGTTTATCTCTTCTCCTGTCTCTGAAAATGTCCGGATTTTTAAATCATCCTCCAGATGCTTATTTTAAGTGTTGTTTGTTCAGCTAGGTGTTAACAGCACATTGATAACCGGAAGAATCAGCGCACTGCTTCCATGACTGCTTCGACGCGCACTTCCGGTAACGTATTCAATTCCTCTGTGATAAACTCCTTAAAAAGGGGTGTTACGCCCGTTTCACGCCCGTTTCACACATACTCCGTTTGCAGTGCGTATGCGGTGCGTATTTTTTTCCGTACCCATGTTAACGGATTACAGCTTTCACACTGCGCGCGGATGCTGTCCGTCAGTCCGTTCCAGGTGCGTTGCGTCTGCAGCAGTCCGGCGATCGTTTCCGTACCGAGTCTATTTTTTGCTGTGTTGCACTGCGGAATTAAAGTGACAGCACAATGTTCGCTTTAAAATAAACATGTACTGACACGAAAGTCTAGTAATTTTACCACAGATGTATGTCATTTAAAATATACTCTGTTTCAAAGTCAACACATGGCTTTTTTTTCTCGGGTAAAGCAAGGAAACGACACCTTACCTGGCATTTAGGTTAAAAAAATTGAAATAATGAAGAGCACGTACGTTCCTGGAGGTGGAAAAACAAAAAGGTCTTTATGACCTGCTTTTAAAAGGGTTTAAAAACGAAAGAGAAGACGAGAGTCGGCTGTTTCTATTGTAAGTTTCTAATTTAAAATGTTTATAGGCTATAAGTTATATTTCAATGTTTTGCCACTTGTGTGAGCTAAAGTAGGCTATAGGCTATATAAAGTTATATAGGCTATATAAATATAAAGTAATGAATTGAATAAAACGTTGTTTAAATGTACTACGTTAAAACGTGACATCTATGAAAGTGTAAACAAAGAGAATTGCAATTCTGACAAGCTATGTTCAGTAACAACTTTTGGATTTGAAATGAAAATAATAATGAATAAATGCTTTGTTTGTGGTACAACCGCGGATCAGTTGCGCGCTGCAAACGCAGCATATATGAAAGCACAACAGCGCGTGCTGCTCCTGCACCGCATACGCACCGCAACACGCACCGCAAACGCACTGCAGACGGAGTATGTGTGAAACGGGCGTCACACATACTCCGTTTGCAGTGCGTATGCGGTGCGTATTTTTTTCCGTACCCATGTTAACGGATTACAGCTTTCACACTGCACGCGGATGCTGTCCGTCAGTCCGTTCCAGGTGCGTTGCGTCTGCAGCAGTCCGGCGATCGTTTCCGTACCGAGTCTATTTTTTGCTGTGCTGCACTGCGGAATTAAAGTGACAGAACATTGTTCGCTTTAAAATAAACATGTACTGACGCGAAAATCTAGTAATTTTACCACAGATGCATATAATTTAAAATATAGCTACTCTGTTTCAAAGTAAACACATGGCTTTTTTTTCTCGGGTAAAGCAAGGAAACGACACCTTACCTGGCATTTAGGTTAAAAAAATTGAAATAATGGAGAGCACATACGTTCCTGGAGGGGGAAAAACAAAGGTCTTTATGACCTGCTTTTAAAAGGGTTTAAAAACGAAAGAAAAGACGAAAGTCGGCAGTTTTTGTATAGCCTATTGTACGTTTCTAATTAAAAATGTTTATAGGCTATAAGTTACATTTAAATGTTTTGACACTTGTGTGAGCTAAATCTATAGGCTATAAATATAAATAATTAATTGAATAAAACGTTGTTTAAAAGCAGCCTACAACTACGTTAAAACATCTATGAAAGTGTAAACAAAGAGAATTGCAATTCTGACAAGCCATGTTCAGTAACAACTTTTGGATTTGAAATAAAAAATAAAGAATAAATGCTGTGTTTGTGGTATACAACCGCGGATCAGTTGCGTGCTGCAAACGCAGCATAAATGAAAGCACAACAGCGCGTGCTGCTCCTGCACCGCATACACACCGCAACACGCACCATACGCACTGCAGACGGAGTATGTGTGAAACGGGCGTTAGACAGGGATGTCCAGTATCTCCCTATCTTTTCTTGATTGCGACACAATTTCTAAGTTCATATATCAAAGCAAGTCATCTAAAAGGCATTCATATCGGAAATACTGAGATAATAATTAGTCAGCTAGCAGATGATACTGCTCTGTTCTTAGAAGACTCTCTCCAAATACGTTACCAGCAGCCCTACATATTCTCCAGCGTTTCACTAAAGCTTCAGGCTTACATCTTAATCTTAATAAGTGTGAATTACTCCCAGTGAAAACCAGTATGACTTCTTCAATTAATGGTATTGCAGTTAAAAATTGTATTACATATTTGGGTAAACAGGTAACTAAAGACAATCATAGATGCTCTACAAATTTTAACCCAATTGTTACAAAAACAAAACAAAGGTTCAATTGCTGGCTACAGAGAGACCTCTCTCTGAAAGGCAGAGGTTTGCTTGTTAAAGCAGAGGGTCTATCTCGCCTTGCTTATGCCGCTCAGTCACTGTACATTAATAAACCCACATGTAAAGTAATCGACGGAATCTTGTCAAAATTTTTATGGAAAAACAAGCCCCATTATTTGAAGAAGTCAGTGATTCTAAATTCCCAGAATAAGGGTGGATTAAACTTTATTGATTTTAATTCATTAAATAATACAATTAAAATAAATTGGCTTAACCGATTCCTTAATAATCCCACCTCTATTTGGAATATTTTCCCTCAATTTGTCTTCGCGCAGCTTGGTGGCACAAATTTTGTCTTAATGTGTAATTATGATGTCCAAAAACTCCCTGTAAAGCTCTCTAACTTTCACCAGCAAGTTCTTCTGGCATGGACTCTTATTTACAAACATAATTTTTCTCCCCACCGGTGTTACATATCTCTTCAAGACTTGAAAGCTTCAAGACTCTTACTCGCATCATACACACCTCACCCCCATCCCTGCCCCCATCCAACCGTCTGCCTGCCCTTTCCTCCTTCCTATCTCCCTTACTATTCCCAACAAAAAAATCCCATCACGTGACCACGTGTACTGTGTGTACTATGTAATGTTTGCATGTATGCTTAGCAATCTGCATTTCTTTACTTCTGGAGAGCGTGTGGCGGCGCTTTAAATAGCTGCGGCTCGGAGGCTTGCTCCAAACTTAATTTTGTTGCATTGTACTTGTACATGTGTAATGACAATAAACTTGAATCTCATCTCATCTCATATGGAACAATAGGAATATTTTGTTTAAGAATAAATCTTTGTTCTATAATCATTGGTTCAATAATGGAATATTTAATGTTAGCCAGCTCTTTAACAAGGAAGGTCTGCTCTTTAGGAATACAGAATTTCTTTCAGAATATAGGATACCTGTAACTCCTAAAGAGTTTGCCACTGTTATGGATGCTATTCCATCTGGCATCTGCATGCTTTTCAGGATACTCTTTCTTCAGGAATAACTTCCTTTCCTGAACCTGTCAACACACCTGCAGGTGACATATGTTTCGCCCGAAAAAAAGGGAGAAATTATAAAATAAGAGTTATATTCCTTGAGAACATTGTCTCTGCCCCTCCTGCAGTCTCGTACTGGAACAACCTTTTTGATAATTTAAATGGGAAAAATAAATGGTCCATTCAACATAGATTTTTCCTTACCAACAAAGTTAAAGAAATATCTTTCAAATTACTCAAATAACATTTATCCTGTCAAACACTTTCTTCAAAAAAAAATTAGATCTAATTTTGACTCTAAATGTTCCTTTTATCTAGCCTGGCGTGGCCATACTCAATTCTAGTCAGAATTTGAGTCTGGTACCGCTCTATTGAGCTTTGATTATGGGGCGTGTTTCAACCGAGCCAGGAAAGACCTCAATTGGATAGACCCACAACCAATCAGAGCAACGGAGAGACGCGTAACGTTAGTTGTCAAATGTCAACAGAACTCAACTGCACTGTTACCAAGTCCGTGTTTTTCTCCATGTCCGCGGGTTGAAGCGACCCCAATTATGTGATTATATAAACCCAGGAATGCGAATTTTAGCAGGCAACCTAGCCAAAATAACATATTTTGCCAACCAAACGTTTTGAGTAGCAATTGTGCGCGACATTGCAAAAACACTTGGAACTGCACGCACGCATGATTAAGTAACGCTACAAGAAAAACATGAGTGTAAACGATCTTTGGCAGTAATAAAATAATTTAAGGATACACAGAGTACTTACCAACACGATCATCGTTTCTGAGAGAAATAGTGAAGGTGAACGCATATACGAACAAGTTCTCCGTTTAGGATAAGAGCAAATTCAACCCAAGAGCCTTCGATGACGTGGATGATTACGTTACTGTTGATCATCTGTCCATCATCGTCTAAAGCCCGCCCTGACAATTTCATTGGTCCGAACAGTTTCTGTTCGGGCATACTTCCTTCTCTATGGAGCGAGTCCAGACCGAATTGCCCGAGCAAAACATTTTGTGGGCGGGGCTAAATTCGGCTGGCATCCAGGCTACCTTTTATCAGAATGACACTGAAACTCTTGTTCATTTGTTTTGGTTGTGCAATTATACTTCCCAGCACTGGCCAAAGATGCTAGTTTATTTATCTCAAGTTTTATCTTACAATAGTTTTCAATTAACCTTAAATTTGTTATTTTTGGATTTTTTTGAAGCAGATTCAAAAGCCTGCTTTATAATAAACCTAATTATTTTTCTGTGTAGATTTTACATTCATAAATGTAAATTTGCGAATTGTAAACCTGTTTTTGTAGTATTGTTACAAGAGATAAAACATTATTTACTTACACTGTAAAAAAAAATCAGGTCTCCAATTGAAAATTTTCTAGTGAGTGATCACATCTAACATTTTCAGTGGGCCAAATTGAATTTCTTTAATTTTAATTGAATTAAATGGCATCAATTCACAGAAATTCAATTCGGCCAACTGAAAAATTTAGACGTGATCGCTCACTAGAAAATTTTCAATTGGAGACCTGATTTTTTCTTTACAGTGTACAATTTCAGTCTCACTTAACAAAAAAGCTCTTAGAACATGTACAGTTTGCACAGCCTACAAACTTTTCACTGTACTCAATCTGTAATTGTTATTCATTTGTGTAATGCCCTATTTTTTTTCCTTTTCTTTTTTCTTCTTTTCTGCCAATTTGTTTTATTTTGAGCTATATGGTATTGCTTATTCATGTTTTTTTTCTCTCTCTCCTTTATTGATGTTTTTCGTAATTATTGTTACGTTCTAAATTTGTTCTACCATAGTGCAAACTGAATGTTCAAATAAAGCATAAAAAAAAAAAGAAAATTCCTCTGTGATAAAGGCCTATGGGCTAAAGCAACCCGCTGTAACTTTACCTGCGGGTGTCGCTGTTGTACAGTGTTACTTTATAAAAACGAGTGATTTTTTAATACTTTTTAATGTAATTATATATATATATATATATAATTATATTTACGTTGTTTTATTTTTGTAATATTATACATTGTCTCTTTCAGGTTATTTTGAAGAGACACTGCCCCTCTTGCCTCCTTGACAGCCTACATTTCGAATAATAGCTTTGATTCATGATGAGAAAGGTTTCAAAATCGTGATTGTTTGGATTGTTTTTTCCTGCCGTCAAGCCACAGGCGTTCACTGAATGACCCATATGGCTCGCGAGCCTAGAGGTTCCCGACCGCTGTTGTAAGCAGACAGTTTGGTCACAATTATGAATATGGGATTACAGATACAAACTTATTGTATTTTACTTTTACAATGAGCAGAATAATTACAACAAAAAGAAAAAAATATAGAGGAGGCAGTGTCAGAATGAGCAGTCAAGAAAGACACGCACCATAGCAACACGTCATGGCAACAACATTTCAGACTGACAGATATGTAAAAGATAAACGGGAATTTTACGACATTTGACCGCTTTGTACACGTTGTTATATTAATTAGTGGTGCTTGCGTAGCAAGGCATCACTATTACTATCTTGCCCCAGAACGGTTTTAGTGATGCCTTGCGAAGCAAGGCATCACCATCACTCTCAAACATACTTATTAGTGGGCCTTGCGAAGCAAGGCATCAATATTGTTATTCTCCATACTTATTAATATTCGTGGAGCTTGTTTAGCAAGGCGTATATATACTATGTAACCCAGGAACGGTTTATTAGTGGTGCTTGCGTAGCAAGGCATCACTATTACTATCTAGCCCCAGAACGAGTTTTAGTGATGCCTTGCGCAGCAAGGCATCACCATCACTCTCAAACATACCTATTAGTGTTGCTTGTGAAGCAATGCATCAATATTGTTATTCTCCATACTTATTAATATTAGTGGGGCTTGCGTAGCAAGCCCTAAATATTAATATCTCACCCCATATCGGTTTATTTTTATTATTCTTATTCCGGACAACATTTTGTCCCGCTACTCCTCCCACATTTTTCGTCTCAGACCCATGAATGAGGTGTCAAAACGTGCGGCCTATTCGGGAATGGTGTGCTATATCTTTTCTAAGGGGTCGGGGGTGCGGTGTTCGCCCCAGGGGCGAAAAAGTAGCGAAAAAAATCCCATAGACTTAACATTGGGAAAAATGTAAAAAAAAATTAACAAGTCATAACTCTAAGCGAGGATTTCGTAGAAACTCGTGGGTCACCACATTTGAAGAGGCTGACAGGCCCTGTAAGATGACACATCGCAAAGGGGTGTGAGTTGTACCCCTGGGGTGCAGGAGCTGCCTAAATTTGCCCCATTGACTTACTATGGGGAGGGACGTCCCATAAAACGCATGCGTTTCTCTTACTATGGGAAATTGCATAGGGATTTTGTATTGACCATAGCTCTGGCTCACAGTGTCTCAGAGACAAGGGGGTGGGCTCAATTTACTCAGACAGCCAATCACTATCTCAGGATGATTGTCAACATATGAAGCCACGCCCTAGCAACCATTTAGAGCTCCCTAGCAACTGATCCCATAGACTTCCATTGAAAGAGATCAAAGGGATATCTTTGGATAGAAGTGTCATAGAAACACGAGGGTGGGTTTGTTTGACTCGGGGCATCAACAGCCAATCACAAATCACCTTCAATACTTCCTAGCCGCGCCCTAGCAACCATTATCAAGCAGCCTAGCAACCGTTAATCACGACCTATATCTCTGCCTCAGAACATCATAGAGGCATGGGGGTTGGTTTATATCATTCATACTGACAAGCAGCCTTTGGAGTATTGTCATTGGATGCTGCCAAGCCACTCCATAGCAACCAAACAGAGTACCTTAGCAACCGTTTACCAAGACATATATCTCTGCCTCAGAACATCATACAGACATTGGGGTTGGTTTATATCATTCATACTGACAAGCAGTATCATCATTGGATGCTGCCATGCCACTCCATAGCAACCAAAAAGAGTACCCTAGCAACCGTTTACCAAGACTTATATCTCAGCCTCAGAACATCATACAGACATGGGGGTAGGTTTATATCATTCATACAGACAAGCAGTATCATCATTGGATGCTGCCAAGCCCCCCTAGCAACCAAACAGAGTACCCTAGCAACCGTATACCAAGACCTATATCTCTGCTTCAGAACATCATAGAGGCCTGGGGGTTGGTTTATATCATTCATACAGACAAGCAGTATCATCATTGGATGCTGCCAAGCCCCCCTAGCAACCAAACAGAGTACCCTAGCAACCATATACCAAGACCTATATCTCTGCTTCAGAACATCATAGAGACATGGGGGTTGGTTTATATCATTCATACAGACAAGCAGTATCATCATTCGATGCTGCCAAGCCCCCTTAGCAACCAAACAGAGTACCCTAGCAACCATATACCAAGACCTATATCTCTGCCTCAGAACATCATAGAGACATGGGGGTTGGTTTATATCATTCATACAGACAAGCAGTATCATCATTGGATGCTGCCAAGCCCCCTAGCAACCAAACAGAGTACCCTAGCAACCGTATACCAAGACCTATATCTCTGCTTCGGAACATCGTAGAGACATGGGGGTTTGTTTATATCATTCATACAGACAAGCAGTATCATCATTGGATGCTGCCAAGCCCCCCTAGCAACCAAACAGAGTACCCTAGCAACCGTATACCAAGACCTATATCTCTGCTTCAGAACATCATAGAGGCATGGGGGTTGGTTTATATCATTCATACAGACAAGCAGTATCATCATTGGATGCTGCCAAACCCCTCCATAGCAACCAAACAGAGTACCCTAGCAACCGTTTACCAAGACCTATATCTCTGCCTCAGAACATCCTAGACACATGGGGGTTGGTTTATATCATTCATACAGACAAGCAGTATCATCATTGGATGCTGCCAAGCCCCTCCATAGCAACCAAACAGAGTACCCTAGCAACCGTTTACAAGGACCTATATCTCTGCATCAGAACATCGTAGAGGCATGGGGGTTGGGTCTTTTGACTCAGACTGGCAAATAGTCTTTAAATGTCACCCCATAAATTTTATAGCCACTCCATAGCAACCATATAGAGTACCCTAGCAACCGTACAAACACATGAATAGGACATATCTCAGCTCCACAACATCGTACAGACTTGGGGGTGGCCTCTTTTGTTTCGGGTGAGAATCCAGTACACACAACATAGCATCCGAGAGGATTTTTTTGCCACGGCAAGCACCACTCACATTTTCTTCAGGAAATGTACATTCTAGTTATAATTATTATTATTTTTCCACACAACATTTTGACGCACTACTCCTCCCACAGTTTTTGTCACAGACCCATGAATGAGGTGTCAAAACGTGCGGCTTATTCGGGAATGGTGTGCTATATCTTTTCTAAGGGGTCGGGGGTGCGGTGTTCGCCCCAGGGGCGAAAAAGTAGCGAAAAAAATCCCATAGACTTAACATTGCGAAAAATTTTAACGAGTCATAACTCTGAGCGAGGATTTCGTAGAAACTCGTGTGTCACCACATTTGAAGAGGCTGACAGGCCCTGTAAGATGACACATCGCAATGGGGTATAAGTTGTACCCCTGGGGCGCTAGAGCTCCCCAAATTTCCTCAAATTTCCCCATTGACTTATAATGGGGAGGGACGTCCCATAAAACTCATGCGTTTCTCTTACAATAGGAAATTGCATAGGGATTTTGTATTGACCACAGCTCTGGCTCACAGTGTCTCAGAGACAAGGGGGTGGGCTCAATTTACTCAGACAGCCAATCACTATCTCAGGATGATTGTCAACCTATGAAGCCACGCCCTAGCAACCATTTACAGCTCCCTAGCAACTGATCCCATAGACTTCCATTGAAAGAGATCAAAGGGATATCTTTGGATAGAAGTGTCACAGAAACACGAGGGTGGGTTTGTTTGACTCGGGGCATCAACAGCCAATCACAAATCACCGTCAACACTTCCTAGCCACGCCCTAGCAACCATTATCAAGCAGCCTAGCAACCGTTTACCAAGACCTATATCTCTGCCTCAGAACATCATAGAAACATGGGGGTTGGTTTATATCATTCATACTGACAAGCAGCCTTTGGATTATTGTCATTGGATGATGCCAAGCCACTCCATAGCAACCAAACAAAGCACCCTAGCAACCGTTTACCAAGACCTATATCTCTGCATCAGAACATCGTAAAGACATGGGGGTTGGTTTATATCATTCATACAGACAAGCAGTATCATCATTGGATGCTGCCAAGCCCCCCTAGCAACCAAACAGAGTACCCTAGCAACCGTATACCAAGACCTATATCTCCGCTTCGGAACATCGTAGAGACATGGGGGTTGGTTTATATCATTCATACTGACAAGCAGTATCATCATTGGATGCTGCCAAGCCCCCCTAGCAACCAAACAGAGTACCCTAGCAACCGTATACCAAGACCTGTATCTCTGCTTCAGAACATCATAGAGGCATGGGGGTTGGTTTATATCATTCATACAGACAAGCAGTATCATCATTGGATGCTGCCAAGCCCCCCTAGCAACCAAACAGAGTACCCTAGCAACCGTATACCAAGACCTATATCTCCGCTTCGGAACATCGTAGAGACATGGGGGTTGGTTTATATCATTCATAGAGACAAGCAGTATCATCATTGGATGCTGCCAAGCCCCCCTAGCAACCAAACAGAGTACCCTAGCAACCGTATACCAAGACCTATATCTCTGCTTCAGAACATCATAGAGGCATGGGGGTTGGTTTATATCATTCATACAGACAAGCAGTATCATCATTGGATGCTGCCAAGCCCCCTTAGCAACCAAACAGAGTACCCTAGCAACCATATACCAAGACCTATATCTCTGCTTCAGAACATCATAGAGACATGGGGGTTGGTTTATATCATTCATACAGACAAGCAGTATCATCATTGGATGCTGCCAAGCCCCCTTAGCAACCAAACAGAGTACCCTAGCAACCATATACCAAGACCTATATCTCTGCCTCAGAACATCATAGAGACATGGGGGTTGGTTTATATCATTCATACAGACAAGCAGTATCATCATTGGATGCTGCCAAGCCCCCTAGCAACCAAACAGAGTACCCTAGCAACCGTATACCAAGACCTATATCTCTGCTTCGGAACATCGTAGAGACATGGGGGTTGGTTTATATCATTCATACAGACAAGCAGTATCATCATTGGATGCTGCCAAGCCCCCCTAGCAACCAAACAGAGTACCCTAGCAACCGTATATCAAGACCTATATCTCTGCTTCAGAACATCATAGAGGCATGGGGGTTGGTTTATATCATTCATACAGACAAGCAGTATCATTATTGGATGCTGCCAAACCCCTCCATAGCAACCAAACAGAGTACCCTAGCAACCGTTTACCAAGACCTATATCTCTGCCTCAGAACATCCTAGAGACATGGGGGTTGGTTTATATCATTCATACAGACAAGCAGTATCATCATTGGATGCTGCCAAGCCCCTCCATAGCAACCAAACAGAGTACCCTAGCAACCGTTTACAAGGACCTATATCTCTGCATCAGAACATCGTAGAGGCATGGGGGTTGGGTCTTTTGACTCAGACTGGCAAATAGTCTTTAAATGTCACCCCATAAATTGTATAGCCACTCCATAGCAACCATATAGAGTACCCTAGCAACCGTACAAACACATGAATAGGACATATCTCAGCTCCACAACATCGTATAGACTTGGGGGTGGCCTCTTTTGTTTCGGGTGAGAATCCAGTACACACAACATAGCATCCGAGAGGATTTTTTTGCCACGGCAAGCACCACTCACATTTTCTTCAGGAAATGTACATTCTAGTTAGTGGTGCTTGCGTAGCAAGGCATCACTATTACTATCTAGCCCGAAAACGGTTTTAGTGATGCCTTGCGAAGCAAGGCATCACCATCACTCTCAAACATACATATTAGTGTTGCTTGTGAAGCAATGCATCAATATTGTTATTCTCCATATTTTTATTATTAGTGGGGCTTGCGTAGCAAGCCATAAATATTATTAGAACGGTTTATTATTCTTCTTCTTATTATTCTTTATTCTGGACACTTTTTCGGCGCGCTACTCCTCCCACAAATTTTGTCACAGACCCATGAATGAGGCGTCAAATCGACCGGCCTATACGGGAATGGTGTGCTATATCTTTTCTAAGGGATCGGGGGTGCGATGTTCGCCCCAGGGGCGAAAAAGTAGCCGAAAAGTCAATGGGATTTAACATTGCGGAAACTTTGACGCCTCATAGCTCCGAGCAAGGATTTCAGAGAAACTTGTGTGTCACCACATTTGAAGAGGCTGGCAGGCCCTGTAAGATGACACATCGCAATGGGGTATAAGTTGTACCCCTGGGGCGCTAGAGCTCCCCAAATTTCCTCAAATTTCCCCATTGACTTATAATGGGGAGGGACGTCCCATTAAACTCATGTGTTTCTCTTACTATAGGAAATTGCATAGGGATTTTGTATTGACCACAGCTCTGGCTCACAGTGTCTCAGAGACAAGGGGGTGGGCTCAATTTACTCAGCCAACCAATCACTATCTCAGGATCACTGTGAACCCATCAAGCCACGCCCTAGCAACCATTTAGAGCTCCCTAGCAACTGATCCCATAGACTTCCATTGAAAAACATCAAAGGGATATCTTTTGATAGAAGTGTCATAGAATTACGAGGGTGGGTTTGTTTGACTCGGGGCATCAACAGCCAATCATAAATCACCGTCAACACTTCCTAGCCACGCCCTAGCAACCATTATCAAGCAGCCTAGCAACCGTTTAGCAACACCAATATCTCCGCCTCAGAACATCATAGAAACATGGGGGTTGGTTTATATCATTCATACTGACAAGCAGCCTTTGGATTATTGTCATTGGATGATGCCAAACCACTCCATAGCAACCAAACAAAGCACCCTAGCAACCGTTTACCAACACCTATATCTCTGCATCAGAACATCGTAAAGACATGGGGGTTGGTTTATATCATTCATACTGACAAGCAGTATCATCATTGGATGCTGCAAAGCCACTCCATAGCAACCAAACAGAGTACCCTAGCAACCGTTTACCAAGACCTATATCTCTGCCTCAGAACATCATAGAGACATGGGGGTTGGTTTATATCATTCATACAGACAAGCAGTATCATCATTGGATGCTGCCAAGCCCCCCTAGCAACCAAACAGAGTACCCTAGCAACCGTATACCAAGACCTATATCTCTGCTTCGGAACATCGTAGAGACATGGGGGTTGGTTTATATCATTCATACAGACAAGCAGTATCATCATTGGATGCTGCCAAGCCCCCCTAGCAACCAAACAGAGTACCCTAGCAACCGTATACCAAGACCTATATCTCTGCTTCAGAACATCATAGAGGCATGGGGGTTGGTTTATATCATTCATACAGACAAGCAGTATCATCATTGGATGCTGCCAAGCCCCCTTAGCAACCAAACAGAGTACCCTAGCAACCATATACCAAGACCTATATCTCTGCTTCAGAACATCATAGAGACATGGGGGTTGGTTTATATCATTCATACAGACAAGCAGTGTCATCATTGGATGCTGCCAAGCCCCCTTAGCAACCAAACAGAGTTCCCTAGCAACCGTTTACCAAGACCTATATCTCTGCATCAGAACATCGTAGAGACATGGGGGTTGGTTTATATCATTCATACTGACAAGCAGTATCATCATTGGATGCTGCCAAGCCACTCCATAGCAACCAAACAGAGTACCCTAGCAACCGTTTACCAAGACCTATATCTCTGCCTCAGAACATCATAGAGACATGGGGGTTGGTTTATATCATTCATACAGACAAGCAGTATCATCATTGGATGCTGCCAAGCCCCCCTAGCAACCAAACAGAGTACCCTAGCAACCGTATACTAAGACCTATATCTCTGCTTCAGAACATCATAGAGACATGGAGGTTGGTTTATATCATTCATACAGACAAGCAGTATCATCATTGGGTGCTGCCAAGCCCCCCTAGCAACCAAACAGAGTACCCTAGCAACCGTATACTAAGACCTATATCTCTGAATCAGAACATCGTAGAGACATGGGGGTTGGTTTATATCATCCATACAGACAAGCAGTATCATCATTGGATGCTGCCAAGCCACTCCATAGCAACCAAACAGAGTACCCTAGCAACCGTTTAGCAAGACCTATATCTCTGCCTCAGAACATCATAGAGACATGGGGGTTGGTTTATATCATTCATACAGACAAGCAGTATCATCATTGGATGCTGCCAAACCCCTCCATAGCAACCAAACAGAGTACCCTAGCAACCGTTTACAAGGACCTATATCTCTGCATCAGAACATCGTAGAGGCATGGGGGTTGGGTCTTTTGACTCAGACTGGCAAATAGTCTTTAAATGTCACCCCATAAATTGTATAGCCACTCCATAGCAACCATATAGAGTACCCTAGCAACCGTACAAACACATGAATAGGACATATCTCAGCTCCACAACATCGTACAGACTTGGGGGTGGCCTCTTTTGTTTCGGGTGAGAATCCAGTACACACAACATAGCATCCGAGAGGATTTTTTTGCCACGGCAAGCACCACTCACATTTTCTTCAGGAAATGTACATTCTAGTTAGTGGTGCTTGCGTAGCAAGGCATCACTATTACTATCTAGCCCCAGAACGAGTTTTAGTGATGCCTTGCGCAGCAAGGCATCACCATCACTCTCAAACATACTTATTAGTGTTGCTTGTGAAGCAATGCATCAATATTGTCATTCTCCATAATTAAAATTATTATTGGGGCTTGCGTAGCAAGCCATAAATATTTCATATCTCACCCCAGATCGGTTCTTATTATTATTCTTACTTCTGGACACTTTTTCGGCGCGCTTCTCCTCCCACATTTTTTGTCACAGACCCATGAATGAGGCGTCAAATCGACCGGCCTATACGGGAATGGTGTGCTATATCTTTTCTAAGAGGTCGGGGGTACGATGTTCGCCCCAGGGGCGAAAAAGTAGCCCAAAAATCCCATTGACTTAACATTGCGACGAATTTTGACCCCTCGTAGCTCCGAGCGAGGATTTCGTAGAAACTCGTGACTTACCACATTTGAAGAGGCTGACAGGCCCAGTAAGATGACACATCGCAATGGGGTATAAGTTGTACCCCTGGGGTGCAGGAGCTGCCCAAAATTTTACCCCATTCATTGTCTATGGGGAGGATGTCCCGTTAAGCTTGTGTATCTCTTACTATGGGAAATTGCATAGGGATTTTGTATTGACCATAGCTCTGGCTCACAGTATCTCAGAGACAAGGGGGTGGGCTCAATTTACTCAGCCAACCAATCACTATCTCAGGATGATTGTCAACATATGAAGCCACGCCCTAGCAACCATTTAGAGCTCCCTAGCAACTGATCCCATAGACTTCCATTGAAAGAGATCAAAGGGATATCTTTTCATAGAAGTGTCATAGAAACACGAGGGTGGGTTTGTTTGACTCGGGGCATCAACAGCCAATCACAAATCACCTTCAACACTTCCTAGCCACGCCCTAGCAACCATTATCAAGCAGCCTAGCAACCGTTTACCAAGACCTATATCTCTGCCTCAGAGCATCATAGACGGATGGGGGTTGGTTTATATCATTCATACTGACAAGCAGCCTTTGGAGTATCATCATTGGATGCTGCCAAGCCACTCCATAGCAACCAAACAGAGTACCTTAGCAACCGTTTACCAAGACCTATATCTCTGAATCAGATCATCATAGAAACATGGGGATTGGTTTATATCATTCATACTGACAAGCAGCCTTTGGAGTATCATCATTGGCAGCTGCCAAGCCACTCCATAGCAACCAAACAGAGTACCCTAGCAACCGTTTACCGAGACCTATATCTCTGCATCAGAACATCATAGAGACATGGGGGTTGGGTCTTTTGGCTCATGCTAGCAAACTGGACTTTCAACATGCTACACATGTTAGCAGTGAATAGCTACATGCTAATAATGATTAGCTAACAGCTAAATCAGGCTGAGAACATGCTAACAACTCTATAAAAACTCCATAGTAACCATTTGTGACAATTGACAACTGCCTAACAACAACATAGCGACCACCCACAATACCTTAGCAATGCCTAGCAACCACCCAGAAGACCTTAGCAACCGCCTAGCAACGCCCTAGCAACCACCCAGAATACCTTAGCAACCGCCTAGCAACCGCCCAGAACACCTTAGCAACCGCCTAGCAACACCCTAGCAACCACCCAGAATACCTTAGCAACCGCCTAGCAACACCATAGCAACCACCCAGAATACCTTAGCAACCACCTAGCAACACCCTAGCAACCACCCAGAATACCTTAGCAACCGCCTAGCAACCGCCCAGAACACCTTAGCAACCGCCTAGCAACGCCCTAGCAACCACCCAGAATACCTTAGCAACCGCCTAGCAACGCCCTAACAACCACCCAGAATACCTTAGCAACCGCCTAGCAACGCCCTATCAACCACCCAGAATACCTTAGCAACCGCCTAGCAACGCCCTAGCAACCACCCAGAATACCTTAGCAACCGCCTAGCAACACCATAGCAACCACCCAGAATACCTTAGCAACCACCTAGCAACATCCTAGCAACCACTCCGAATACCTTAGCAACCGCCTAGCAACGCCCTAGCAACCACCCAGAATATCTTAGCAACAGCCTAGCAACCGACCAGAACACCTTAGCAACTGCCTAGCAACGCCCTAGCAACCACCCGGAACACCCTAGCAACCGCCTAGCAACACCCTAGCAACCACCCAGAATACCTTAGCAACCGCCTAGCAACCGACCAGAACACCTTAGCAACTGCCTAGCAACGCCTTAGCAACCACCCGGAATACCCTAGCAACCGCCTAGCAACACCATAGCAACCACCCAGAATACCTTAGCAACCGTTTACCAAGACCTATATCTCTGCCTCAGAACATCATAGAGACATGGTGGTTGGTTTATATCATTCATACTGACAAGCAGTATTCATTGGATGCTGCCAAGCCACTCCATAGCAACCAAACAGAGTACCCTAGCAACCGTTTACCAAGACCTTTATCTCTGCATCAGAACATCATAGAGACATGGGGGTTGGTTTATATCATTCATACTGACAAGCAGTCTCATCAATGGATGCTGCCAAGCCACTCCATAGCAACCAAACAGAGTACCCTAGCAACCGTTTAGCAAGACCTATATCTCTGCCTCAGAACATCATAGAGACATGGGGGTTGGTTTATATCATTCATACTGACAAGCAGTATCATCAATGAATGCTGCCAAGCCACTCCATAGCAACCAAACAGAGTACCCTAGCAACCGTTTACCAAGACCTATATCTCAGCCCCAGAACATCCTACAGACATGTTGCTTGGTTTTTTTGCTTTATCCGGGTGGCGAATTTTGCCACGGCAAGCACCACTCACATTTTCTTCAGGAAATGTACATTCTAGTTAGTGGTGCTTGCGTAGCAAGGCATCACTATTACTATCTAGCCCCAGAACGAGTTTTAGTGATGCCTTGCGCAGCAAGGCATCACCATCATTCTCAAACATACTTATTAGTGATGCTTGCCACGCAAGGCATCAATATTGTTATTATCCATACTTAAAATTATTATTGGGGCTTGCGTAGCAAGCCATAAATATTTAATATCTCACCAGGATCGGTTTATTAGTGGTGCTTGCGTAGCAAGGCATCACTATTACTATCTAGCCCCAGAACGAGTTTTAGTGATGCCTTGCGCAGCAAGGCATCACCATCACTCTCAAACATACCTATTAGTGTTGCTTGTGAAGCAATGCATCAATATTGTTATTCTCCATACTTATTAATATTAGTGGGGCTTGCGTAGCAAGCCCTAAATATTAATATCTCACCCCATATCGGTTTATTTTTATTATTCTTATTCCGGACAACATTTTGTCCCGCTACTCCTCCCACATTTTTCGTCTCAGACCCATGAATGAGGTGTCAAAACGTGCGGCCTATTCGGGAATGGTGTGCTATATCTTTTCTAAGGGGTCGGGGGTGCGGTGTTCGCCCCAGGGGCGAAAAAGTAGCGAAAAAAATCCCATAGACTTAACATTGGGAAAAATGTAAAAAAAAATTAACAAGTCATAACTCTAAGCGAGGATTTCGTAGAAACTCGTGGGTCACCACATTTGAAGAGGCTGACAGGCCCTGTAAGATGACACATCGCAAAGGGGTGTGAGTTGTACCCCTGGGGTGCAGGAGCTGCCTAAATTTGCCCCATTGACTTACTATGGGGAGGGACGTCCCATAAAACGCATGCGTTTCTCTTACTATGGGAAATTGCATAGGGATTTTGTATTGACCATAGCTCTGGCTCACAGTGTCTCAGAGACAAGGGGGTGGGCTCAATTTACTCAGACAGCCAATCACTATCTCAGGATGATTGTCAACATATGAAGCCACGCCCTAGCAACCATTTAGAGCTCCCTAGCAACTGATCCCATAGACTTCCATTGAAAGAGATCAAAGGGATATCTTTGGATAGAAGTGTCATAGAAACACGAGGGTGGGTTTGTTTGACTCGGGGCATCAACAGCCAATCACAAATCACCTTCAATACTTCCTAGCCGCGCCCTAGCAACCATTATCAAGCAGCCTAGCAACCGTTAATCACGACCTATATCTCTGCCTCAGAACATCATAGAGGCATGGGGGTTGGTTTATATCATTCATACTGACAAGCAGCCTTTGGAGTATTGTCATTGGATGCTGCCAAGCCACTCCATAGCAACCAAACAGAGTACCTTAGCAACCGTTTACCAAGACATATATCTCTGCCTCAGAACATCATACAGACATTGGGGTTGGTTTATATCATTCATACTGACAAGCAGTATCATCATTGGATGCTGCCATGCCACTCCATAGCAACCAAAAAGAGTACCCTAGCAACCGTTTACCAAGACTTATATCTCAGCCTCAGAACATCATACAGACATGGGGGTAGGTTTATATCATTCATACAGACAAGCAGTATCATCATTGGATGCTGCCAAGCCCCCCTAGCAACCAAACAGAGTACCCTAGCAACCGTATACCAAGACCTATATCTCTGCTTCAGAACATCATAGAGGCCTGGGGGTTGGTTTATATCATTCATACAGACAAGCAGTATCATCATTGGATGCTGCCAAGCCCCCCTAGCAACCAAACAGAGTACCCTAGCAACCATATACCAAGACCTATATCTCTGCTTCAGAACATCATAGAGACATGGGGGTTGGTTTATATCATTCATACAGACAAGCAGTATCATCATTCGATGCTGCCAAGCCCCCTTAGCAACCAAACAGAGTACCCTAGCAACCATATACCAAGACCTATATCTCTGCCTCAGAACATCATAGAGACATGGGGGTTGGTTTATATCATTCATACAGACAAGCAGTATCATCATTGGATGCTGCCAAGCCCCCTAGCAACCAAACAGAGTACCCTAGCAACCGTATACCAAGACCTATATCTCTGCTTCGGAACATCGTAGAGACATGGGGGTTTGTTTATATCATTCATACAGACAAGCAGTATCATCATTGGATGCTGCCAAGCCCCCCTAGCAACCAAACAGAGTACCCTAGCAACCGTATACCAAGACCTATATCTCTGCTTCAGAACATCATAGAGGCATGGGGGTTGGTTTATATCATTCATACAGACAAGCAGTATCATCATTGGATGCTGCCAAACCCCTCCATAGCAACCAAACAGAGTACCCTAGCAACCGTTTACCAAGACCTATATCTCTGCCTCAGAACATCCTAGACACATGGGGGTTGGTTTATATCATTCATACAGACAAGCAGTATCATCATTGGATGCTGCCAAGCCCCTCCATAGCAACCAAACAGAGTACCCTAGCAACCGTTTACAAGGACCTATATCTCTGCATCAGAACATCGTAGAGGCATGGGGGTTGGGTCTTTTGACTCAGACTGGCAAATAGTCTTTAAATGTCACCCCATAAATTTTATAGCCACTCCATAGCAACCATATAGAGTACCCTAGCAACCGTACAAACACATGAATAGGACATATCTCAGCTCCACAACATCGTACAGACTTGGGGGTGGCCTCTTTTGTTTCGGGTGAGAATCCAGTACACACAACATAGCATCCGAGAGGATTTTTTTGCCACGGCAAGCACCACTCACATTTTCTTCAGGAAATGTACATTCTAGTTAGTGGTGCTTGCGTAGCAAGGCATCACTATTACTATCTAGCCCCAGAACGAGTTTTAGTGATGCCTTGCGCAGCAAGGCATCACCATCACTCTCAAACATACCTATTAGTGTTGCTTGTGAAGCAATGCATCAATATTGTTATTCTCCATACTTATTAATATTAGTGGGGCTTGCGTAGCAAGCCCTAAATATTAATATCTCACCCCATATCGGTTTATTTTTATTATTCTTATTCCGGACAACATTTTGTCCCGCTACTCCTCCCACATTTTTCGTCACAGACCCATGAATGAGGTGTCAAAACGTGCGGCCTATTCGGGAATGGTGTGCTATATCTTTTCTAAGGGGTCGGGGGTGCGGTGTTCGCCCCAGGGGCGAAAAAGTAGCGAAAAAAATCCCATAGACTTAACATTGGGAAAAATGTAAAAAAAAATTAACAAGTCATAACTCTAAGCGAGGATTTCGTAGAAACTCGTGGGTCACCACATTTGAAGAGGCTGACAGGCCCTGTAAGATGACACATCGCAAAGGGGTGTGAGTTGTACCCCTGGGGTGCAGGAGCTGCCTAAATTTGCCCCATTGACTTACTATGGGGAGGGACGTCCCATAAAACGCATGCGTTTCTCTTACTATGGGAAATTGCATGGGGATTTTGTATTGACCATAGCTCTGGCTCACAGTGTCTCAGAGACAAGGGGGTGGGCTCAATTTACTCAGACAGCCAATCACTATCTCAGGATGATTGTCAACATATGAAGCCACGCCCTAGCAACCATTTAGAGCTCCCTAGCAACTGATCCCATAGACTTCCATTGAAAGAGATCAAAGGGATATCTTTGGATAGAAGTGTCATAGAAACACGAGGGTGGGTTTGTTTGACTCGGGGCATCAACAGCCAATCACAAATCACCTTCAATACTTCCTAGCCACGCCCTAGCAACCATTATCAAGCAGCCTAGCAACCGTTAATCACGACCTATATCTCTGCCTCAGAACATCATAGAGGCATGGGGGTTGGTTTATATCATTCATACTGACAAGCAGCCTTTGGAGTATTGTCATTGGATGCTGCCAAGCCACTCCATAGCAACCAAACAGAGTACCTTAGCAACCGTTTACCAAGACATATATCTCTGCCTCAGAACATCATACAGACATTGGGGTTGGTTTATATCATTCATACTGACAAGCAGTATCATCATTGGATGCTGCCATGCCACTCCATAGCAACCAAAAAGAGTACCCTAGCAACCGTTTACCAAGACCTATATCTCTGCCTCAGAACATCGTAGAGACATGGGGGTTGGTTTATATCATTCATACAGACAAGCAGTATCATCATTGGATGCTGCCAAGCCCCCCTAGCAACCAAACAGAGTACCCTAGCAACCGTATACCAAGACCTATATCTCTGCTTCGGAACATCGTAGAGACATGAGGGTTGGTTTATATCATTCATACAGACAAGCAGTATCATCATTGGATGCTGCCAAGCCCCCCTAGCAACCAAACAGAGTACCCTAGCAACCGTATACCAAGACCTATATCTCTGCTTCAGAACATCATAGAGGCATGGGGGTTGGTTTATATCATTCATACAGACAAGCAGTATCATCATTGGATGCTGCCAAGCCCCCCTAGCAACCAAACAGAGTACCCTAGCAACCGTATACCAAGACCTATATCTCTGCTTCAGAACATCATAGAGGCATGGGGGTTGGTTTATATCATTCATAGAGACAAGCAGTATCATCATTGGATGCTGCCAAGCCCCCTTAGCAACCAAACAGAGTACCCTAGCAACCATATACCCAGACCTATATCTCTGCTTCAGAACATCATAGAGACATGGGGGTTGGTTTATATCATTCATACAGACAAGCAGTATCATCATTGGATGCTGCCAAGCCCCCTAGCAACCAAACAGAGTACCCTAGCAACCGTATACCAAGACCTATATCTCTGCTTCGGAACATCGTAGAGACATGGGGGTTGGTTTATATCATTCATACAGACAAGCAGTATCATCATTGGATGCTGCCAAGCCCCCCTAGCAACCAAACAGAGTACCCTAGCAACCGTATACCAAGACCTATATCTCTGCTTCAGAACATCATAGAGGCATGGGGGTTGGTTTATATCATTCATACAGACAAGCAGTATCATCATTGGATGCTGCCAAACCCCTCCATAGCAACCAAACAGAGTACCCTAGCAACCGTTTACCAAGACCTATATCTCTGCCTCAGAACATCGTAGAGACATGGGGGTTGGTTTATATCATTCATACAGACAAGCAGTATCATCATTGGATGCTGCCAAGCCCCTCCATAGCAACCAAACAGAGTACCCTAGCAACCGTATACCAAGACCTATATCTCTGCTTCAGAACATCATAGAGACATGGGGGTTGGTTTATATCATTCATACAGACAAGCAGTATCATCATTGGATGCTGCCAAGCCCCCTTAGCAACCAAACAGAGTACCCTAGCAACCATATACCAAGACCTATATCTCTGCCTCAGAACATCATAGAGACATGGGGGTTGGTTTATATCATTCATACAGACAAGCAGTATCATCATTGGATGCTGCCAAGCCCCCCTAGCAACCAAACAGAGTACCCTAGCAACCGTATACCAAGACCTATATCTCTGCTTCGGAACATCGTAGAGACATGGGGGTTGGTTTATATCATTCATACAGACAAGCAGTATCATCATTGGATGCTGCCAAGCCCCCCTAGCAACCAAACAGAGTACCCTAGCAACCGTATACCAAGACCTATATCTCTGCTTCAGAACATCATAGAGGCATTGGGGTTGGTTTATATCATTCATACAGACAAACAGTATCATCATTGGATGCTGCCAAACCCCTCCATAGCAACCAAACAGAGTACCCTAGCAACCGTTTACCAAGACCTATATCTCTGCCTCAGAACATCCTAGAGACATGGGGGTTGGTTTATATCATTCATACAGACAAGCAGTATCATCATTGGATGCTGCCAAGCCCCCCTAGCAACCAAACAGAGTACCCTAGCAACCGTATACCAAGACCTATATCTCTGCTTCAGAACATCATAGAGGCATGGGGGTTGGTTTATATCATTCATACAGACAAACAGTATCATCATTGGATGCTGCCAAACCCCTCCATAGCAACCAAACAGAGTACCCTAGCAACCGTTTACCAAGACCTATATCTCTGCCTCAGAACATCCTAGAGACATGGGGGTTGGTTTATATCATTCATACAGACAAGCAGTATCATCATTGGATGCTGCCAAGCCCCTCCATAGCAACCAAACAGAGTACCCTAGCAACCGTTTACAAGGACCTATATCTCTGCATCAGAACATCGTAGAGGCATGGGGGTTGGGTCTTTTGACTCAGACTGGCAAATAGTCTTTAAATGTCACCCCATAAATTGTATAGCCACTCCATAGCAACCATATAGAGTACCCTAGCAACCGTACAAACACATGAATAGGACATATCTCAGCTCCACAACATCGTACAGACTTGGGGGTGGCCTCTTTTGTTTCGGGTGAGAATCCAGTACACACAACATAGCATCCGAGAGGATTTTTTTGCCACGGCAAGCACCACTCACATTTTCTTCAGGAAATGTACATTCTAGTTATAATTATTCTTTTTCCACACAACATTTTGTCCCGCTACTCCTCCCACAGTTTTTGTCACAGACCCATGAATGAGGTGTCAAAACGTGCGGCCTAATCGGGAATGGTGTGCTATATCTTTTCTAAGGGGTCGGGGGTGCGGTTTTCGCCCCAGGGGCGAAAAAGTAGCGAAAAAAATCCCATAGACTTAACATTGGGAAAAATGTAAAAAAAAATTAACAAGTCATAACTCTAAGCGAGGATTTCGTAGAAACTCGTGGGTCACCACATTTGAAGAGGCTGACAGGCCCTGTAAGATGACACATCGCAAAGGGGTGTGAGTTGTACCCCTGGGGTGCAGGAGCTGCCTAAATTTGCCCCATTGACTTACTATGGGGAGGGACGTCCCATAAAACGCATGCGTTTCTCCTACTATGGGAAATTGCATAGGGATTTTGTATTGACCATAGCTCTGGCTCACAGTGTCTCAGAGACAAGGGGGTGGGCTCAATTTACTCAGCCAACCAATCACTATCTCAGGATCACTGTTAACCCATCAAGCCACGCCCTAGCAACCATTTAGAGCTCCCTAGCAACTGATCCCATAGACTTCCATTGAAAAACATCAAAGGGATATCTTTGGATAGAAGTGTCATAGAAACATGAGGGTGGGTTTGTTTGACTCGGGGCATCAACAGCCAATCACAAATCACCTTCAACACTTCCTAGCCACGCCCTAGCAACCATTATCAAGCAGCCTAGCAACCATTTACCAAGACCTATATCTCTGCCTCAGAACATTATAGAGGCATGGGGGTTGGTTTATATCATTCAAACTGACAAGCAGCCTTTGGAGTATCATCATTGGATGCTGCCAAGCCACGCCATAGCAACCAAACAGAGTACCCTAGCAACCGTTTACCAAGATCTATATCTCTGCATCAGAACATCATACAGACATGGGGGTTGGTTTATATCATTCATACTGACAAGCTGTATCCATTGGATGCTGCCAAGCCACTCCATAGCAACCATACAGAGTATCCTAGCAACCGTATAACAAGACCTATATCTCTGCATCAGAACATCGTAAAGACATGGGGGTTGGTTCATATCATTCTTACTGACAAGCAGTATCATCATTGAATGTTGCCAAAACACTCCATAGCAACCAAACAGAGTTCCCTAGCAACCGTTTACCAAGACCTATATCTCTGCATCAGAACATCATAGAGACATGGGGGTTGGTTTATATCATTCATACAGACAAGCAGTATCATCATTGGATGCTGCCAAGCCCCCCTAGCAACCAAACAGAGTACCCTAGCAACCGTATACCAAGACCTATATCTCTGCTTCAGAACATCATAGAGGCATGGGGGTTGGTTTATATCATTCATACAGACAAGCAGTATCATCAAGCCCCTCCATAGCAACCAAACAGAGTACCCTAGCAACCGTTTACCAAGACCTATATCTCTGCCTCAGAACATCATAGAGACATGGGGGTTGGTTTATATCATTCATACAGACAGGCAGTATCATCATTGGATGCTGCCAAGCCCCCCTAGCAACCAAACAGAGTACCCTAGCAACCGTATACCAAGACCTATATCTCTGCTTCAGAACATCATAGAGGCATGGGGGTTGGTTTATATCATTCATACAGACAAGCAGTATCATCATTGGATGCTGCCAAGCCCCCTTAGCAACCAAACAGAGTACCCTAGCAACCGTATACCAAGACCTATATCTCTGCTTCAGAACATCATAGAGGCATGGGGGTTGGTTTATATCATTCATACAGACAAGCAGTATCATCATTGGATGCTGCCAAGCCCCCTTAGCAACCAAACAGAGTACCCTAGCAACCATATACCAAGACCTATATATCTCCTTCAGAACATCATAGAGACAAATGCGGGTTGGTTTATATCATTCATACAGACAAGCAGTATCATCATTGGATGCTGCCAAGCCCCCTTAGCAACCAAACAGAGTACCCTAGCAACCATATACCAAGACCTATATCTCTGCCTCAGAACATCATAGAGACATGGGGGTTGGTTTATATCATTCATACAGACAAGCAGTATCATCATTGGATGCTGCCAAGCCCCCCTAGCAACCAAACAGAGTACCCTAGCAACCGTATACCAAGACCTATATCTCTGCTTCGGAACATCGTAGAGACATGGGGGTTGGTTTATATCATTCATACAAACAAGCAGTATCATCATTGGATGCTGCCAAGCCACTCCATAGCAACCAAACAGAGTACCCTAGCAACTGTTTACCAAGACCTATATCTCTGCATCAGAACATCATAGACACATGGGGGTTGGTTTATATCATTCATACAGACAAGCAGTATCATCATTGGATGCTGCCAAGCCCCCCTAGCAACCAAACAGAGTACCCTAGCAACCGTATACCAAGACCTATATCTCTGCTTCAGAACATCGTAGAGGCATGGGGGTTGGTTTATATCATTCATACAGACAAACAGTATCATCATTGGATGCTGCCAAACCCCTCCATAGCAACCAAACAGAGTACCCTAGCAACCGTTTACCAAGACCTATATCTCCGCTTCAGAACATCATAGAGGCATGGGGGTTGGTTTATATCATTCATACAGACAAGCAGTATCATCATTGGATGCTGCCAAACCCCTCCATAGCAACCAAACAGAGTACCCTAGCAACCGTTTACCAAGACCTATATCTCTGCCTCAGAACATCATAGAGACATGGGGGTTGGTTTATATCATTCATACAGACAAGCAGTATCATCATTGGATGCTGCCAAGCCCCCCTAGCAACCAAACAGAGTACCCTAGCAACCGTATACCAAGACCTATATCTCTGCTTCGGAACATCGTAGAGACATGGGGGTTGGTTTATATCATTCATACAGACAAGCAGTATCATCATTGGATGCTGCCAAGCCCCTCCATAGCAACCAAACATAGTACCCTAGCAACCGTTTACAAGGACCTATATCTCTGCATCAGAACATCGTAGAGGCATGGGGGTTGGGTCTTTTCACTCAGACTGGCAAATAGTCTTTAAATGTCACCCCATAAATTGTATAGCCACTCCATAGCAACCATATAGAGTACCCTAGCAACCGTACAAACACATGAATAGGACATATCTCAGCTCCACAACATCGTATAGACTTGGGGGTGGCCTCTTTTGTTTCGGGTGAGAATCCAGTACACACAACATAGCATCCGAGAGGATTTTTTTGCCACGGCAAGCACCACTCACATTTTCTTCAGGAAATGTACATTCTAGTTATTAGTGGTGCTTGCGTAGCAAGGCATCACTATTACTATCTAGCCCCAGAACGAGTTTTAGTGATGCCTTGCGCAGCAAGGCATCACCATCACTCTCAAACATACCTATTAGTGTTGCTTGTGAAGCAATGCATCAATATTGTTATTCTCCATACTTATTAATATTAGTGGGGCTTGCGTAGCAAGCCCTAAATATTAATATCTCACCCCATATCGGTTTATTTTTATTATTCTTATTCCGGACAACATTTTGTCCCGCTACTCCTCCCACATTTTTCGTCACAGACCCATGAATGAGGTGTCAAAACGTGCGGCCTATTCGGGAATGGTGTGCTATATCTTTTCTAAGGGGTCGGGGGTGCGGTGTTCGCCCCAGGGGCGAAAAAGTAGCGAAAAAAATCCCATAGACTTAACATTGGGAAAAATTTAAAAAACATTTAACAAGTCATAACTCTAAGCGAGGATTTCGTAGAAACTTGTGGGTCACCACATTTGAAGAGGCTGACAGGCCCTGTAAGATGACACATCGCAATGGGGTGTGAGTTGTACCCCTGGGGTGCAGGAGCTGCCTAAATTTGCCCCATTGACTTACTATGGGGAGGGACGTCCCATAAAACTCATGTGTTTCTCTTACAATGGGAAATTGCATAGGGATTTTGTATTGACCATAGCTCTGGCTCACAGTGTCTGAGTGACAAGGGGGTGGGCTCAATTTACTCAGACAGCCAATCACTATCTCAGGATGATTGTCAACATATGAAGCCACGCCCTAGCAACAATTTAGAGCTCCCTGGCAACTGATCCCATAGACTTCCATTGAAAGAGATCAAAGGGATATCTTTTGATAGAAGTGTCATAGAAACAAGAGGGTGGGTTTGTTTGACTCGGGGCATCAACAGCCAATCACAAGTCACCTTCAATACTTCCTAGCCACGCCCTAGCAACCATTATCAAGCAGCCTAGCAACCGTTTAACAAGACCTATATCTCTGCATCAGAACAACATAGAGACATGGGGGTTGTTTTATATCATTAATATTGACAAGCAGCCTTTGGAATATGATCATTGGCAGCTGCCACGCCACTCCATAGCAACCAAACAGAGTACCCTAGCAACCGTTTACCAAGACCTATATCTCTGCATCAGATCATCATAGACACATGGGGGTTGGTTTATATCATTCATACTGACAAGCAGTATCCTCATTGGATGCTGCCAAGCCCCTCCATAGCAACCAAACAGAGTACCCTAGCAACCGTTTACCAATACCTATATCTCTGCCTCAGAACATCATAGAGACATGGGGGTTGGTTTATATCATTCAAACAGACAAGCACTATCATCATTGGATGCTGCCAAGCCCCCTTAGCAACCAAACAGAGTACCCTAGCAACCATATACCAAGACCTATATCTCTGCCTCAGAACATCATAGAGACATGGGGGTTGGTTTATATCATTCATACAGACAAGCAGTATCATCATTGGATGCTGCCAAGCCCCCCTAGCAACCAAACAGAGTACCCTAGCAACCGTATACCAAGACCTATATCTCTGCTTCGGAACATCGTAGAGACATGGGGGTTGGTTTATATCATTCATACAGACAAGCAGTATCATCATTGGATGCTGCCAAGCCCCCCTAGCAACCAAACAGAGTACCCTAGCAACCGTATACCAAGACCTATATCTCTGCTTCAGAACATCATAGAGGCATGGGGGTTGGTTTATATCATTCATACAGACAAGCAGTATCATCATTGGATGCTGCCAAACCCCTCCATAGCAACCAAACAGAGTACCCTAGCAACCGTTTACCAAGACCTATATCTCTGCCTCAGAACAACCTAGAGACTTGGGGGTTGGTTTATATCATTCATACAGACAAGCAGTATCATCATTGGATGCTGCCAAGCCCCTCCATAGCAACCAAACAGAGTACCCTAGCAACCGTTTACAAGGACCTATATCTCTGCATCAGAACATCGTAGAGGCATGGGGGTTGGGTCTTTTGACTCAGACTGGCAAATAGTCTTTAAATGTCACCCCATAAATTTTATAGCCACTCCATAGCAACCATATAGAGTACCCTAGCAACCGTACAAACACATGAATAGGACATATCTCAGCTCCACAACATCGTACAGACTTGGGGGTGGCCTCTTTTGTTTCGGGTGAGAATCCAGTACACACAACATAGCATCCGAGAGGATTTTTTTGCCACGGCAAGCACCACTCACATTTTCTTCAGGAAATGTACATTCTAGTTATTATTCCTTATTCTTATTATTCCGGACAACATTTTGTCCCGCTACTCCTCCCACAGTTTTTGTCACAGACCCATGAATGAGGTGTCAAAACGTGCGGCCTAATCGGGAATGGTGTGCTATATCTTTTCTAAGGGGTCGGGGGTGCGGTGTTCGCCCCAGGGGCGAAAAAGTAGCGAAAAAAATCCCATAGACTTAACATTGCGAAAATTTTTAACGAGTCATAACTCTGAGCGAGGATTTCGTAGAAACTC
The DNA here is from genome assembly GCF_949357685.1 of Gobio gobio. Taxonomy (NCBI): domain Eukaryota; kingdom Metazoa; phylum Chordata; class Actinopteri; order Cypriniformes; family Gobionidae; genus Gobio; species Gobio gobio. The sequence continues at coordinate 31,763,061 of NC_137118.1, read as the reverse complement.
GTGTGTCACCACATTTGAAGAGGCTGACAGGCCCTGTAAGATGACACATCGCAATGGGGTATAAGTTGTACCCCTGGGGCGCTAGAGCTCCCCAAATTTCCTCAAATTTCCCCATTGACTTATAATGGGGAGGGACGTCCCATAAAACTCATGTGTTTCTCTTACTATGGGAAATTGCATAGGGATTTTGTATTGACCACAGCTCTGGCTCACAGTGTCTCAGAGACAAGGGGGTGGGCTCAATTTACTCAGACAGCCAATCACTATCTCAGGATCATAATGACACTATCAAGCCACGCCCTAGCAACCATTTAGAGCTCCCTAGCAACGGATCCCATAGACTTCCATTATAAAACATCAAAGGGATATCTTTCTATAGAAGTGTCATAGAAACACGAGGGTGGGTTTGTTTGGGGTTGGCCTCAAATTACAATGGCAACCAATCACTGTCTCATACTAGAACGTAGTAAATCATGGTAAATCTTACTACAAACATGGTAAATCATACTAGAATGTGGTAAATCATGGTAAATCTTACTACAAACATGGTAAATCATACTAGAACGTGGTAAATCATGGTAAATCTTACTATAAACATGGTAAATCATACTAGAACGTGGTAAATCATGGTAAATCTTACTACAAACATGGTAAATCATACTAGAATGTGGTAAATCATGCTAAATCTTACTATAAACACGGTAAATCATACTAGAATGTGGTACATCATGCTAAATCTTACTACAAACATGGTAAATCATACTAGAACGTGGTAAATCATGGTAAATCTTACTATAAACATGGTAAATCATACTAGAACGTGCTAAATCATGGTAAATCTTACTACAAACACAGTAAATCATACTAGAACGTGGTAAATCATGGTAAATCTTACTACAAACATGGTAAATCATACTAGAATGTGGTAAATCATGGTAAATCTTACTACAAACATGGTAAATCATACTAGAATGTGGTAAATCATGGTAAATCTTACTATAAACATGGTAAATCATACTAGAACGTGGTAAATCATGGTAAATCTTACTATAAACACGGTAAATCATACTAGAATGTGGTAAATCATGGTAAATCTTACTACAAACATGGTAAATCATACTAGAATGTGGTAAATCATGGTAAATCTTACTATAAACATGGTAAATCATACTAGAATGTGGTAAATCATGGTAAATCTTACTATAAACACGGCAAATCATACTAGAATGTGGTAAATCATGGTAAATCTTACTACAAACATGGTAAATCATACTAGAATGTGGTAAATCATGGTAAATCTTACTATAAACATGGTAAATCATACTAGAACGTGGTAAATCATGGTAAATCTTACTATAAACACGGTAAATCATACTAGAATGTGGTAAATCATGGTAAATCTTACTACAAACATGGTAAATCATACTAGAATGTGGTAAATCATGGTAAATCTTACTATAAACATGGTAAATCATACTAGAACGTGGTAAATCATGGTAAATCTTACTATAAACACGGTAAATCATACTAGAATGTGGTAAATCATGGTAAATCTTACTACAAACATGGTAAATCATACTAGAATGTGGTAAATCATGGTAAATCTTACTATAAACATGGTAAATCATACTAGAACGTGGTAAATCATGGTAAATCTTACTACAAACATGGTAAATCATACTAGAACGTGGTAAATCATGGTAAATCTTACTATAAACATGGTAAATCATACTAGAACGTGGTAAATCATGGTAAATCTTACTACAAACATGGTAAATCATACTAGAATGTGGTAAATCATGGTAAATCTTACTACAAACATGGTAAATCATACTAGAATGTGGTAAATCATGGTAAATCTTACTATAAACATGGTAAATCATACTAGAACGTGGTAAATCATGGTAAATCTTACTATAAACATGGTAAATCATACTAGAACGTGGTAAATCATGGTAAATCTTACTACAAACACGGTAAATCATACTAGAACGTGGTAAATCATGGTAAATCTTACTATAAACACGGTAAATCATACTAGAACGTGGTAAATCATGGTAAATCTTACTATAAACATGGTAAATCATACTAGAATGTGGTAAATCATGGTAAATCTTACTACAAACATGGTAAATCATACTAGAATGTGGTAAATCATGGTAAATCTTACTATAAACATGGTAAATCATACTAGAACGTGGTAAATCATGGTAAATCTTACTACAAACATGGTAAATCATACTAGAATGTGGTAAATCATGGTAAATCTTACTACAAACATGGTAAATCATACTAGAACGTGGTAAATCATGGTAAATCTTACTATAAACATGGTAAATCATACTAGAACGTGGTAAATCATGGTAAATCTTACTACAAACACGGTAAATCATACTAGAACGTGGTAAATCATGGTAAATCTTACTATAAACACGGTAAATCATACTAGAACGTGGTAAATCATGGTAAATCTTACTATAAACATGGTAAATCATACTAGAACGTGGTAAATCATAGTAAAAACGTGGTAAATCATAGTAAAAACATGGTAAATCATGTTAGCATAATGCTAGCAACATGCTCATCGTGTTAGCATTATGCTAACAACATGCTAATTGTGTTAGCAACATGCTAACAACATGCAAATCGTGTTAGCATTATGCTAGCAACATGCTAATTATGTTAGCAAACATGCTAACAACATGCTAATCATGTTAGCATTGTCATGCTAATCATGTTAACATCATGCTAACATCATGCTAATCGTGTTAGCATCATGCTAACTACATGCAAATTGTGTTAGCATCATGCTAGCTACATGCTAATCGTGTTAGCATCATGCTAGCAACATGCTAATCGTGTTAGCATCATGCTAGCAACATGCTAATCGTGTTAGCATCATGCTATCAAAATGCTAATCATGTTAGCATCATGCTAGCAAAATGCTCATCGTGTTAGCATCATGCTAACATCATGCTAATCATGTTAGCACACATGGTAATTCTGAACTTTGTGTGATCATATCTCCGCATCACAACATCACAGAGACTTGGGGCTGGTCTCATTTGAATCGGCCTATCAAGCAGCTAATAAGTAGTGACATTCAAACTTCATAGCCTCGCCCTAGCAACCAGTTAGAGCACCCTAGCAACTGTACAAATACATTAATAAGCCATATCTCAGCACCAGAGCATTGTAGAAATACAGAGTTTGGATCTTTTGACTCAGACTGGCCAATAGTCTTTAAATATCACCACATTAACTGTATAGCCACACCCTAGCAACCATTTAGAGCACCCTAGCAACCGTATTGCAACATAAAGAAGCCATATCTCAGCCCCAGAACATCGTACAGTCATGAGGGTGGGCTCTTTTGACTCAGACTGGCCAATAGTCTTTCAATATCACCCCATAAACTGTATAGACACATCCTAGCAACCATGTACAGTACCCTAGCAACCGTACAAACACATTAATAAGCCATATCTCAGCCCCAGAACATCCTACAGACATGTTGCTTGGCTTTTTTGCATCCCAGTAGCATCCGGGTGGCGAGTTTTGCCACGGCAAGCACCACTCACATTTTCTTCAGGAAATGTACATTCTAGTTAGTGGTGCTTGCGTAGCAAGGCATCACTATTACTATCTAGCCCGAAAACGGTTTTAGTGATGCCTTGCGAAGCAAGGCATCACCATCACTCTCAAACATACATATTAGTGTTGCTTGTGAAGCAATGCATCAATATTGCTATTCTCCATATTTTTATTATTAATGGTGCTTGCGTAGCAAGCCATAAATATTATTTAGAACGGTTTATTATTATTCATCTTTATCTTATTCTTATTCCGGACAACATTTTGTCCCGCTACTCCTCCCACAGTTTTTGTCACAGACCCATGAATGAGGTGTCAAAACGTGCGGCTTAATCGGGAATGGTGTGCTATATCTTTTCTAAGGGGTCGGGGGTGCGGTGTTCGCCCCAGGGGCGAAAAAGTAGCGAAAAAAATCCCATAGACTTAACATTGCGAAAATTTTTAACGAGTCATAACTCAGAGCGAGGATTTCGTAGAAACTTGTGTGTCACCACATTTGAAGAGGCTGGCAGACCCTTTAAGATGACACATCGCAATGGGGTATAAGTTGTACCCCTGGGGCGCTAGAGCTCCCCAAATTTCCCCATTGACTTATAATGGGGAGGGACGTCCCATTAAACGCATGTGTTTCTCTTACAATGGGAACTTGCATAGGGATTTTGTATTGACCACAGCTCTGGCTCACAGTGTCTCAGAGACAAGGGGGTGGGCTCAATTTACTCAGACAGCCAATCACTATCTCAGGATCATTGTGAACCTATGAAGCCACGCCCTAGCAACCATTTAGAGCTCCCTAGCAACTGATCCCATAGACTTCCATTGAAAGAGATCAAAGGGATATCTTTGGATAGAAGTGTCATAGAAACATGAAGGTGGGTTTGTTTGACTCGGGGCATCAACAGCCAATCACAAATCACCTTCAACTCTTCCTAGCCACGCCCTAGCAACCATTATCAAGCAGCCTAGCAACCGTTAATCACGACCTATATCTCTGCCTCAGAACATCATAGAGGCATGGGGGTTGGTTTATATCATTCATACTGACAAGCAGCCTTTGGAGTATTGTCATTGGATGCTGCCAAGCCACTCCATAGCAACCAAACAGAGTACCTTAGCAACCGTTTACCAAGACCTATATCTCTGCCTCAGAACATCATACAGACATGGGGGTTGGTTTATATCATTCATACTGACAAGCAGTATCATCATTGGATGCTGCCATGCCACTCCATAGCAACCAAACAGAGTACCCTAGCAACCGTATACCAAGACCTATATCTCTGCTTCAGAACATCATAGAGGCATGGGGGTTGGTTTATATCATTCATACAGACAAGCAGTATCATCATTGGATGCTGCCAAGGCCCCTTAGCAACCAAACAGAGTACCCTAGCAACCGTATACCAAGACCTATATCTCTGCTTCAGAACATCATAGAGGCATGGGGGTTGGTTTATATCATTCATACAGACAAACAGTATCATCATTGGATGCTGCCAAACCCCTCCATAGCAACCAAACCGAGTACCCTAGCAACCGTTTACCAAGACATATATCTCTGCCTCAGAACATCCTAGAGACATGGGGGTTGGTTTATATCATTCATACAGATAAGCAGTATCATCATTGGATGCTGCCAAGCCCCTCCATAGCAACCAAACAGAGTACCCTAGCAACCGTTTACAAGGACCTATATCTCTGCTTCAGAACATCGTAGAGGCATGGGGGTTGGGTCTTTTGACTCAGACTGGCAAATAGTCTTTAAATGTCACCCCATAAATTGTATAGCCACTCCATAGCAACCATATAGAGTACCCTAGCAACCGTACAAACACATGAATAGGACATATCTCAGCTCCACAACATCGTACAGACTTGGGGGTGGCCTCTTTTGTTTCGGCTGAGAATCCAGTACACACAACATAGCATCCGAGAGGATTTTTTTGCCACGGCAAGCACCACTCACATTTTCTTCAGGAAATGTACATTCTAGTTAGTGGTGCTTGCGTAGCAAGGCATCACTATTACTATCTAGCCCCAGAACGAGTTTTAGTGATGCCTTGCGCAGCAAGGCATCACCATCACTCTCAAACATACTTATTAGTGGTGCTTGCCAAGCAAGGCATCAATATTGTTATTAAACATACTTAATATTATTATTGGTGCTTGCGTAGCAAGCCATAAATATTTAATATCTCACCCAGGATCGGTTTATTATTATTATTTTTCCGGACAACATTTCGGCGCGCTACTCCTCCCACACCGTTTGTCACAGACCCACGAATGAGGTGTCAAAACGTGCGGCCTAATCGGGAATGGTGTGCTATATCTTTTCTAAGGGGTCGGGGGTGCGGTGTTCGCCCCAGGGGCGAAAAAGTAGCGAAAAAAATCCCATAGACTTAACATTGCACAAATTTTTAACGAGTCATAACTCTGAGCGAGGATTTCGTAGAAACTCGTGTGTCACCTCATTTGAAGAGGCTGACAGGCCCTTTAAGATGACACATCGCAAAGGGGTGTGAGTTGTACCCCTGGGGTGCAGGAGCTGCCTAAATTTGCCCCATTGACTTATAATGGAGAGGGGACGTCCCATAAAACTCATGCGTTTCTCTTACTATGGGAAATTGCATAGGGATTTTGTATTGACCATAGCTCTGGCTCACAGTGTCTCAGAGACAAGGGGGTGGGCTCAATTTACTCAGACAGCCAATCACTATCTCAGGATCATTGTGAACCTATGAAGCCACGCCCTAGCAACCATTTACAGCTCCCTAGCAACTGATCCCATAGACTTCCATTGAAAGAGATCAAAGGATATATTTGGATAGAAGTGTCATAGAAACATGAGGGTGGGTTTGTTTGACTCGGGGCATCAACAGCCAATCACAAATCACCTTCAACTCTTCCAAGCCACGCCCTAGCAACCATTATCAAGCAGCCTAGCAACCATTAATCACAACCTATATCTCTGCCTCAGAACATCATAGAGGCATGGGGGTTGGTTTATATCATTCATACTTACAAGCAGTCATTGGAGTATCATCATTGGCAGCTGCCAAGCCTCTCCATAGCAACCAAACAGAGTACCCTAGCAACCGATTAGCAAAACCTATATCTCTGCCTCAGAACATCATAGACACATGGGGGTTGGTTTATATCATTCATACTGACAAGCAGTATCATCATTGGATGCTGCCAAGCCCCCTTAGCAACCAAACAGAGTACCCTAGCAACCATATACCAAGACCTATATCTCTGCCTCAGAACATCATAGAGACATGGGGGTTGGTTTATATCATTCATACAGACAAGCAGTATCATCATTGGATGCTGCCAAGCCCCCTTAGCAACCAAACAGAGTACCCTAGCAACCATATACCAAGACCTATATCTCTGCCTCAGAACATCATAGAGACATGGGGGTTGGTTTATATCATTCATACAGACAAGCAGTATCATCATTGGATGCTGCCAAGCCCCCCTAGCAACCAAACAGAGTACCCTAGCAACCGTATACCAACACCTATATCTCTGCTTCGGAACATCGTAGAGACATGGGGGTTGGTTTATATCATTCATACAGACAAGCAGTATCATCATTGGATGCTGCCAAGCCCCCCTAGCAACCAAACAGAGTACCCTAGCAACCGTATACCAAGACCTATATCTCTGCTTCAGAACATCATAGAGGCATGGGGGTTGGTTTATATCATTCATACAGACAAGCAGTATCATCATTGGATGCTGCCAAACCCCTCCATAGCAACCAAACAGAGTACCCTAGCAACCGTTTACCAAGACCTATATCTCTGCCTCAGAACATCCTAGAGACATGGGGGTTGGTTTATATCATTGATACAGACAAGCAGTATCATCATTGGATGCTGCCAAGCCCCTCCATAGCAACCAAACAGAGTACCCTAGCAACCGTTTACAAGGACCTATATCTCTGCATCAGAACATCGTAGAGACATGGGGTTTGGTTTATATCATTCATACAGACAAACAGTATCATCATTGGATGCTGCCAAGCCCCCCTAGCAACCAAACAGAGTACCCTAGCAACCATATACCAAGACCTATATCTCTGCTTCAGAACATCATAGAGGCATGGGGGTTGGTTTATATCATTCATACAGACAAACAGTATCATCATTGGATGCTGCCAAACCCCTCCATAGCAACCAAACAGAGTACCCTAGCAACCGTTTACCAAGACCTATATCTCTGCCTCAGAACATCCTAGACACATGGGGGTTGGTTTATATCATTCATACAGACAAGCAGTATCATCATTGGATGCTGCCAAGCCCCTCCATAGCAACCAAACAGAGTACCCTAGCAACCGTTTACAAGGACCTATATCTCTGCATCAGAACATCGTAGAGGCATGGGGGTTGGGTCTTTTGACTCAGACTGGCAAATAGTCTTTAAATGTCACCCCATAAATTGTATAGCCACTCCATAGCAACCATATAGAGTACCCTAGCAACCGTACAAACACATGAATAGGACATATCTCAGCTCCAGAACATCGTACAGACTTGGGGGTGGCCTCTTTTGTTTCGGGTGAGAATCCAGTACACACAACCTAGCATCCGAGAGGATTTTTTTGCCACGGCAAGCACCACTCACATTTTCTTCAGGAAATGTACATTCTAGTTAGTGGTGCTTGCGTAGCAAGGCATCACTATTACTATCTAGCCCCAGAACGAGTTTTAGTGATGCCTTGCGCAGCAAGGCATCACCATCACTCTCAAACATACCTATTAGTGTTGCTTGTGAAGCAATGCATCAATATTGTTATTCTCCATACTTATTAATATTAGTGGGGCTTGCGTAGCAAGCCCTAAATATTAATATCTCACCCCATATCGGTTTTTTTTATTATTCTTATTCCGGACAACATTTTGTCCCGCTACTCCTCCCACATTTTTCGTCTCAGACCCATGAATGAGGTGTCAAAACGTGCGGCCTATTCGGGAATGGTGTGCTATATCTTTTCTAAGGGGTCGGGGGTGCGGTGTTCGCCCCAGGGGCGAAAAAGTAGCGAAAAAAATCCCATAGACTTAACATTGGGAAAAATGTAAAAAAAAATTAACAAGTCATAACTCTAAGCGAGGATTTCGTAGAAACTCGTGGGTCACCACATTTGAAGAGGCTGACAGGCCCTGTAAGATGACACATCGCAAAGGGGTGTGAGTTGTACCCCTGGGGTGCAGGAGCTGCCTAAATTTGCCCCATTGACTTACTATGGGGAGGGACGTCCCATAAAACGCATGCGTTTCTCTTACTATGGGAAATTGCATAGGGATTTTGTATTGACCATAGCTCTGGCTCACAGTGTCTCAGAGACAAGGGGGTGGGCTCAATTTACTCAGACAGCCAATCACTATCTCAGGATGATTGTCAACATATGAAGCCACGCCCTAGCAACCATTTAGAGCTCCCTAGCAACTGATCCCATAGACTTCCATTGAAAGAGATCAAAGGGATATCTTTGGATAGAAGTGTCATAGAAACACGAGGGTGGGTTTGTTTGACTCGGGGCATCAACAGCCAATCACAAATCACCTTCAATACTTCCTAGCCGCGCCCTAGCAACCATTATCAAGCAGCCTAGCAACCGTTAATCACGACCTATATCTCTGCCTCAGAACATCATAGAGGCATGGGGGTTGGTTTATATCATTCATACTGACAAGCAGCCTTTGGAGTATTGTCATTGGATGCTGCCAAGCCACTCCATAGCAACCAAACAGAGTACCTTAGCAACCGTTTACCAAGACATATATCTCTGCCTCAGAACATCATACAGACATTGGGGTTGGTTTATATCATTCATACTGACAAGCAGTATCATCATTGGATGCTGCCATGCCACTCCATAGCAACCAAAAAGAGTACCCTAGCAACCGTTTACCAAGACTTATATCTCAGCCTCAGAACATCATACAGACATGGGGGTAGGTTTATATCATTCATACAGACAAGCAGTATCATCATTGGATGCTGCCAAGCCCCCCTAGCAACCAAACAGAGTACCCTAGCAACCGTATACCAAGACCTATATCTCTGCTTCAGAACATCATAGAGGCCTGGGGGTTGGTTTATATCATTCATACAGACAAGCAGTATCATCATTGGATGCTGCCAAGCCCCCCTAGCAACCAAACAGAGTACCCTAGCAACCATATACCAAGACCTATATCTCTGCTTCAGAACATCATAGAGACATGGGGGTTGGTTTATATCATTCATACAGACAAGCAGTATCATCATTCGATGCTGCCAAGCCCCCTTAGCAACCAAACAGAGTACCCTAGCAACCATATACCAAGACCTATATCTCTGCCTCAGAACATCATAGAGACATGGGGGTTGGTTTATATCATTCATACAGACAAGCAGTATCATCATTGGATGCTGCCAAGCCCCCTAGCAACCAAACAGAGTACCCTAGCAACCGTATACCAAGACCTATATCTCTGCTTCGGAACATCGTAGAGACATGGGGGTTTGTTTATATCATTCATACAGACAAGCAGTATCATCATTGGATGCTGCCAAGCCCCCCTAGCAACCAAACAGAGTACCCTAGCAACCGTATACCAAGACCTATATCTCTGCTTCAGAACATCATAGAGGCATGGGGGTTGGTTTATATCATTCATACAGACAAGCAGTATCATCATTGGATGCTGCCAAACCCCTCCATAGCAACCAAACAGAGTACCCTAGCAACCGTTTACCAAGACCTATATCTCTGCCTCAGAACATCCTAGACACATGGGGGTTGGTTTATATCATTCATACAGACAAGCAGTATCATCATTGGATGCTGCCAAGCCCCTCCATAGCAACCAAACAGAGTACCCTAGCAACCGTTTACAAGGACCTATATCTCTGCATCAGAACATCGTAGAGGCATGGGGGTTGGGTCTTTTGACTCAGACTGGCAAATAGTCTTTAAATGTCACCCCATAAATTTTATAGCCACTCCATAGCAACCATATAGAGTACCCTAGCAACCGTACAAACACATGAATAGGACATATCTCAGCTCCACAACATCGTACAGACTTGGGGGTGGCCTCTTTTGTTTCGGGTGAGAATCCAGTACACACAACATAGCATCCGAGAGGATTTTTTTGCCACGGCAAGCACCACTCACATTTTCTTCAGGAAATGTACATTCTAGTTAGTGGTGCTTGCGTAGCAAGGCATCACTATTACTATCTAGCCCGAAAACGGTTTTAGTGATGCCTTGCGAAGCAAGGCATCACCATCACTCTCAAACATACATATTAGTGTTGCTTGTGAAGCAATGCATCAATATTGTTAATCTCCATATTTTTATTATTAATGGTGCTTGCGTAGCAAGCCATAAATATATTTAGATCGGTTTATTATTATTATTATAATAATTATTCTTACTTCTGGACACTTTTTCGGCGCGCTACTCCTCCCACATTTTTTGTCACAGACCCACGAATGAGGCGTCAAATCGACCGGCCTATACGGGAATGGTGTGCTATATCTTTTCTAAGGGATCGGGGGTACGATGTTCGCCCCAGGGGCGAAAAAGTAGCCGAAAAATCCCATTGACTTAACATTGCGACGAATTTTAACGAGTCATAACTCTGAGAGAGGATTTCGGAGAAATTCGTGTGTCACCACATTTGAAGAGGCTGTCAGGCCCTGTAAGATGACACATCGCAAAGGGGTGTGAGTTGTACCCCTGGGGCGCTAGAGCTCCCCAAATTTTCTCAAATTTCCCCATTGACTTATAATGGGGAGGGACGTCCCATCAAACTCATGTGTTTCTCTTACTATGGGAAATTGCATAGGGATTTTGTATTGACCACAGCTCTGGCTCACAGTGTCTCAGAGAGAAGGGGGTGGGCTCAATTTACTCAGACAGCCAATCACTATCTCAGGATGATTGTAAACCTATGAAGTCACGCCCTAGCAACCATTTAGAGCTCCCTAGCAACTAATCCCTTAGACTTACATTGAATGAGATGAAAGGGATATCTTTTGATAGAAGTGTCATAGAAACATGAGGGTGGGTTTGTTTGACTCGGGGCATCAACAGCCAATCACAAGTCACCTTCAACACTTCCTAGCCACGCCCTAGCAACCATTATCAAGCAGCCTAGCAACCGTTTAGCAAGACCTATATCTCTGCCTCAGAACATCATAGAGACATGGGGGTTGGTTTATATCATTCATACAGACAAGCAGTATCATCATTGGATGCTGCCAAGCCCCTCCATAGCAACCAAACAGAGTACCCTAGCAACCGTTTACCAAGACCTATATCTCTGCCTCAGAACATCATAGAGACATGGGGGTTGGTTTATATCATTCATACAGACAGGCAGTATAATCATTGGATGCTGCCAAGCCCCCCTAGCAACCAAACAGAGTACCCTAGCAACCGTATACCAAGACCTATATCTCTGCTTCGGAACATCGTAGAGACATGGGGGTTGGTTTATATCATTCATACAGACAAGCAGTATCATCATTGGATGCTGCCAAGCCCCCCTAGCAACCAAACAGAGTACCCTAGCAACCGTATACCAAGACCTATATCTCTGCTTCAGAACATCATAGAGGCATGGGGGTTGGTTTATATCATTCATACAGACAAGCAGTATCATCATTGGATGCTGCCAAGCCCCCTTAGCAACCAAACAGAGTACCCTAGCAACCATATACCAAGACCTATATCTCTGCTTCAGAACATCATAGAGACATGGGGGTTGGTTTATATCATTCATACAGACAAGCAGTGTCATCATTGGATGCTGCCAAGCCCCCTTAGCAACCAAACAGAGTTCCCTAGCAACCGTTTACCAAGACCTATATCTCTGCATCAGAACATCGTAGAGACATGGGGGTTGGTTTATATCATTCATACTGACAAGCAGTATCATCATTGGATGCTGCCAAGCCACTCCATAGCAACCAAACAGAGTACCCTAGCAACCGTTTACCAAGACCTATATCTCTGCCTCAGAACATCATAGAGACATGGGGGTTGGTTTATATCATTCATACAGACAAGCAGTATCATCATTGGATGCTGCCAAGCCCCCCTAGCAACCAAACAGAGTACCCTAGCAACCGTATACTAAGACCTATATCTCTGCTTCAGAACATCATAGAGACATGGAGGTTGGTTTATATCATTCATACAGACAAGCAGTATCATCATTGGGTGCTGCCAAGCCCCCCTAGCAACCAAACAGAGTACCCTAGCAACCGTATACTAAGACCTATATCTCTGAATCAGAACATCGTAGAGACATGGGGGTTGGTTTATATCATCCATACAGACAAGCAGTATCATCATTGGATGCTGCCAAGCCACTCCATAGCAACCAAACAGAGTACCCTAGCAACCGTTTAGCAAGACCTATATCTCTGCCTCAGAACATCATAGAGACATGGGGGTTGGTTTATATCATTCATACAGACAAGCAGTATCATCATTGGATGCTGCCAAACCCCTCCATAGCAACCAAACAGAGTACCCTAGCAACCGTTTACAAGGACCTATATCTCTGCATCAGAACATCGTAGAGGCATGGGGGTTGGGTCTTTTGACTCAGACTGGCAAATAGTCTTTAAATGTCACCCCATAAATTGTATAGCCACTCCATAGCAACCATATAGAGTACCCTAGCAACCGTACAAACACATGAATAGGACATATCTCAGCTCCACAACATCGTACAGACTTGGGGGTGGCCTCTTTTGTTTCGGGTGAGAATCCAGTACACACAACATAGCATCCGAGAGGATTTTTTTGCCACGGCAAGCACCACTCACATTTTCTTCAGGAAATGTACATTCTAGTTAGTGGTGCTTGCGTAGCAAGGCATCACTATTACTATCTAGCCCCAGAACGAGTTTTAGTGATGCCTTGCGCAGCAAGGCATCACCATCATTCTCAAACATACTTATTAGTGGTGCTTGCCACGCAAGGCATCAATATTGTTATTCTCCATACTTAAAATTATTATTGGGGCTTGCGTAGCAAGCCATAAATATTTAATATCTCACCCAGGATCGGTTTATTATTATTATTTTTCCGGACAACATTTCGGCGCGCTACTCCTCCCACACCGTTTGTCACAGACCCACGAATGAGGCGTCAAAACGTGCGGCCTAATCGGGAATGGTGTGCTATATCTTTTCTAAGGGGTCGGGGGTGCGGTGTCCGCCCCAGGGGCGAAAAAGTAGCGAAAAAAATCCCATAGACTTAACATTGCACAAATTTTTAACGAGTCATAACTCTGAGCGAGGATTTCGTAGAAACTCGTGTGTCACCTCATTTGAAGAGGCTGACAGGCCCTGTAAGATGACACATCGCAAAGGGGTGTGAGTTGTACCCCTGGGGTGCAGGAGCTGCCTAAATTTGCCCCATTGACTTATAATGGGGAGGGACGTCCCATAAAACTCATGTGTTTCTCTTACAATAGGAAATTGCATAGGGATTTTGTATTGACCATAGCTCTGGCTCACAGTGTCTCAGAGACAAGGGGGTGGGCTCAATTTACTCAGACAGCCAATCACTATCTCAGGATCATTGTGAACCTGTGAAGCCACGCCCTAGCAACCATTTAGAGCTCCCTAGCAACTGAACCCATAGACTTCCATTGAAAGAGATCAAAGGGATATCTTTGGATAGAAGTGTCATAGAAACACGAGGGTGGGTTTGTTTGACTCGGGGCATCAACAGCCAATCACAAATCACCTTCAACACTTCCTAGCCACGCCCTAGCAACCATTATCAAGCAGCCTAGCAACCATTTACCTGACCTATATCTCTGCCTCAGAACATCATAGAAGCATGGGGGTTGGTTTATATCATTCATACTGACAAGCAGCCTTTGGAGAATTGTCATTGGATCCTGCCAAGCCACTCCATAGCAACCAAAAAGAGTACCCTAGCAACCGTGTACCAAGACCTATATCTCTGCATCAGATCATCATAGAGACATGGGGGTTGGTTTATATCATTCATACTGACAAGCACTATCATCATTGGCAGCTGCCAAGCCACTCCATAGCAACCAAACAGAGTACCCTAGCAACCGTTTACCAAGACCCATATCTCTGCATCAGAACATCATAGAGACATGGGGGTTGGGTCTTTTGGCTCATACTAGCAAACTGGACTTTCAACATGCTACAAATGCTAGCAGTGAATAGCTACATGCTAATAATGATTAGCTAACAGCTAAATCAGGCTGAGAACATGCTAACAACTCTATAAAAACTCCATAGTAACCATTTGTGACAATTAACAACTGCCTAACAACAACATAGCAACCACCCACAATACCTTAGCAATGTCTAGCAACTGCCCAGAACACCTTAGCAACCGCCTAGCAACGCCCTAGCAACCACCCAAAATACCTTAGCAACCGCCTAGCAACCGCCCAGAACACCTTAGCAACCGCCTAGCAACGCCCTAGCAACCACCCAGAATACCTTAGCAACCGCCTAGCAACACCCTAGCAACCACCCAGAATAACTTAGCAACCGCCTAGCAACCGCCCAGAACACCTTAGCAACCGCCTAGCAACGCCCTAGCAACCACCCAGAATACCTTAGCAACCGCCTAGCAACACCATAGCAACCACCCAGAATACCATAGCAACCGCCTAGCAACCGCCCAGAACACCTTAGCAACCGCCTAGCAACGCCCTAGCAACCACCCAGAATACCATAGCAACCCCCTAGCAACACCCTAGCAACCACTCCGAGTACCTTAGCAACCGCCTAGCAACGCCCTAGCAACCACCCAGAACACCCTAGCAACCGCCTAGCAACCGCCCAGAACACCTTAGCAACCGCCTAGCAACGTCCTAGCAACCACCCAGAATACCTTAGCAACCGCCTAGCAACACCATAGCAACCACCAAGAATACCTTAGCAACCACCTAGCAACACCCTAGCAACCACCCAGAATACCTTAGCAACCGCCTAGCAACACCATAGCAACCACCCACAATACCTTAGCAACCACCTAGCAACACCCTAGCAACCACTCCGAATACCTTAGCAACCGCCTAGCAACGCCCTAGCAACCACCCAGAATACCTTAGCAACCGCCTAGCAACACCCTAGCAACCACCCAGAATACCTTAGCAACCGCCTAGCAACCGCCCAGAACACCTTAGCAACCGCCTAGCAACGCCCTAGCAACCACCCAGAATACCTTAGCAACCGCCTAGCAACACCATAGCAACCACCCAGAATACCATAGCAACCCCCTAGCAACACCCTAGCAACCACTCAGAATACCTTAGCAACCGCCTAGCAACACCCTAGCAACCACTCCGATTACCTTAGCAACTGCCTATCAGAAAGGATTCAAATATTCTCAGAGGTAACACAGCTTTGACATTTAAGGGTACATAAAACATCTCCTACGCCACACAGCAAGGCTGCCTATCACAGCTGATATAGAGCAGAACTTTGCCAGCTGTTTAGCCTGTCCTTTTGGTAGCCTTGCCAGTCTTAGTCCACTAACAGTCAGTTTGTGGACATGTCCCAGGCTGCCAAATATCAATACCGCAAACTTACATGCATAGCCCAGGTCACTGATCTTAGCAAGGAGGGGTTGGTATTTAGTCATTTTTTCTAAAAAGGCTATGTCCATATACAAATCATATACACAGCCTATTTCAAGGACTAGCACCTCCTTTCTATCTATATCCACCAACACAACATCAGGGCTGTTAGGGATGTTACAGAACACATCTTCAGAGCTGTTGAACCAGTCTGGTGTCACTCGTGAGTGTTTATACATCGGTATGTTTTTTGGAAATATGTCCTGAACAGAACTGGCAATAAGATCAACAATACGGTCATGGCGTGCTCTGAATAATCCCTTGTACATATTACACCCATTCACAATATGAGCAACTGATTCCAGATGTTCAGAGTTAGAATGCATTATACAGTGTGGATGGTGATTCTGAAGGTACCATAATGCTAGATTGTATCTGGTTGGCAGCACCTGTAGTCTGGCCTTAACAGTGAAGCAGAGGATATCCTCCCCTAGTGCAGCATTTCTGTACACAGAGTGAGAGGTAGAGTGGTCAGCAGAGTCAAGACATGCCAACTTTCCCTGCATTCTCAGTCCAGTCCAGTGTTGTTTTGTGTCCATCTGTTTGATGTTCAGTAAGGCTTTTCTTGCTGTTGTGCTCTGTAGTGTGTGTTGTGTGTCTCATTGTGACAGACTGTGGCCTCCACAGTAATAGATGGGTCTGTGACCACTGCGTCAGATACCTCAGGTGCAGTGTGTGAGTTGCTTTGTGTCCACTCTAGTTTAACTGCCAGTCTGTTACACAGATCGTTTAGGTCTGGCCAGTCTGAACGAACTCCGAAACCTGCAGCTTGTGTGTCCAGTTTGCCGTTGCTCTTCCTCCTTCCACACACACACACACACACACACACACACACACACACACACACACACACACACACACACACACACACACACACACACACACACACACACACACACACACACACACACACACACTCACTCTCTCTCTCTCACACACACACACACACACACACACACACACACACACACACACACACACACACACACACACACACTCTCTCTCTCTCTCTCTCTCACACACACACACACACACACACACACACACACACACACACACACACACACACACACACACACACACACACACACACACTCAATGTCCATTATTTTATATAAGAGGAAGCAAATGCAGTGATTGATTATGGCTGATAGAGAAGAAGTGTCAAATCACCATCACTCCCTCAGTAACTTTAATACAAAATCTATCACATTTTACGTGTGTTATTTATTTAATGCCAGTATAAAATAATGCATGTGCAGTATGGTCATAGAAATTAACATTATTGTTATGATTTCTGATTTATATAACATTATATTAAGTATTATGCTTTATCACTTTAATTAATTTGCCTGGTTACAAACGTCTGTGAAAATGATTCAAAGCGAATCTGTGATTTTATTGGTTGTTCAATCAAAGCTGTCCGCTGATTGGCTGGTGAACTCCACTCGCGGCTGCAGAGTTTAACGATCGTCCCACTCTATTCTATCCAGGTAAGCTGAGCAGCTGCTTTCTGATATGCTGCGTTATAAAGCCTTATAATGTCACATATAGCTCTTTATTTTGATAAAAGGTTAGCAATATTATTCATGTTATAATATGGGGTGATGTTTTTATAGTTTTTGATGACATTAGGTGTCTTTATCTCTGTGGAGATGTTAATGTGTGTAAGTGATGTCTACAGCTAGCCAGCCTTACTTCTAGCTTCGTGTGTACAACTTAAATTTAATTCATCATAATTTGTGTGTGTGTGTTTGATGTATATACGTCGTTTGGTGTCTGTCGCACGCGTTTACGTTGAGTTTAGTATGTTAACGCAATCGATGGCTGTTACTTAAGTCACCAGTGAAGAAATCCGGTGAGGCCGCCATTACACACGCGTTCACTGAATGAATTCTCTAATCATTAACAACAAAAGGGCAGATAGTATGATAAGTATGATGTATGTAATTCGTTGTGCTGTGTAGACCGCTGTATTGAACACAACGGGAGTGTTTTGTGAGAGATTATTGCTCGAGACAGTCGTGATTTCGCGCCACGCGGTCACGTGGTCCATACACCAAGAGAGAGAGAGAGAGAGAGAGAGAGCGTGGACGCTTTTGATTTGAATGAGTTTGAGTAACGTTAACAGGTTCAATGTATTTGCAGACATTTTGTTTTTGTACATAGTAACGCATAACGCATTGATTAATACTGTGACAATATTCACAGCAGCATTGTATTTGGGGAGTGATGGAGAGATGACATTAATGTGTTTTTTTGTGCTTTTCTTAAGTGTAACTTATCAATACAATACAAAATCACTATATTTTGGTTCATTAATATTTAGGAGAGATTTGTTTGTACTACATAATATTTGACCAATAATTATTATCCATTCATGACAATCTAATGTTTTTATTCTGTATATTACAGTTACATAACATGTATTTACACATTTAAAGATGCAAGATTTTTAGAAATGGAATAAGGAACAGCAGAGAGACTTTACAGCATAAATGTTTTCAGTTTTTTTCCCCAGTGTTATCAATCTTTGCCGTTAAAGTTGCATGAGTTGTGAGTGTGGTGTTCAGCTCTATGATACTCTTCTTTCTCTGTTTCAGAATATTGTTTCACAAACCTACCCTTTTGAGGTAAGACTTTAATTACTGATATGGCCACTAATACAAAATGCTTCAGATTTGACTTGTTGATAAAAAAACACACACATTATAGTTAAAAAAAATGATCAGGATCACAGAGACTATTAAAATAAAAATTGTTTTTATACCATAAATAATTAAGTCCATATTCACCCATCTGTTCTCCAAACCACTTCTCCTGTATAGAGATGCTGGAGTTTCTCATCATCTTATGTTGTAAACCTGGATAGATGGACAGTCCATCTCAGGTTTTAGGCTGCATATTTGACATACAGCTTCTAAATTATATTCTATATATAGATACAATATATAATTAATATTTAACATGCAAAGAAGTTGTGTATAGTTAACTTTACTTTAGTTTTCATTGTGTTGTCATTGTTATCTTTTCAGACTGACTGATCTGAGCACGACCTGCCTCTTCTGCTGCACTCCTTGGTCAGTATTAATATGGTTTATTGTGCTTTCTTAAAAACTATTTCATCACATCACCATAATTGTAGTTCCTGTGACCTAATTTGTCTGTTTCTGTTTGTGCTTCTTTTTCAGGTTCCTTGTGTTTTGCTGTTTTCCACGGGGAGCAGTTCATTTGTTCTTACTTAAAACATTTAAGGAAAAAAATATTAAGGCTGTTATTGTAGTTTTTTATATATATATATATATATATATATATTCAGCATTCTTTTAAATAGAGCAGTTTATTTTGTATATTTTAATAAACAGTTGTTTTATTTTATTTATTTTTTATTTTATTTATTTTTATTTATAAATCTTAACTAGTTCTTTTTCTGGTTATACATTCTCATACATAGAGCATTTAATTTTACTGTGTGTTCTTTTCTTTAAAAAAAAAAAAAATTCAAAAAAACCTTCCAAAAATACACAGTTTCTCTGTCATTGCTGTTTAACTGTTTCTACCTGAGATTACTGCAGGTTTTCTCTTTCCAGGTTCACAACTGTAACATCGGGAGAACTTTCAAAGTATGTCCTTATTAAAGTGAGAATGTCCTGTTAAAATGAATTTGACTAACTAAGAAGTGTTTCTCAATATGCATTGCTTTTGATGATTAAGACAAAATCAATGGTTACTTTTGATAATATAAGACTTGAAAGTAAAGTCTCTAGTTTGAATAGTTACTTAGTTCACTCAAATAAGTTAATCAGATAAATGTCATTTTGTCTAATTTCTTATCTCTTCATATTTTACAGGATGCCGCGCAAAGGAAAGAGATCTCAGGCTCAACAAAAGCGTCGCCAAGAGGAGGACCTGAAGGATGAACAGACCAGACTCTCCGTTATTAACAAGGTACTATTGATACTCTCACTCCCTCTCACACACACGCGCACACACACACACTTACTCTCACACTCACACACACGCACACACACACACTTACTCTCACGCACACACACACACGCGCACACACACACACTTACTCTCACACACACACACACACACACACACACACACACACACACACACACACACACACACACACACACACACACACACACACACACACACTTACTCTCTCACACTCACTCACTCGCTCTCTCATACTCTCACACTCACTCTCTCCCACACTCACATTCATTCACTCACTGACTCTTACACTCAAGACACTCACTCACACACACATGCGCACACATACTCTCACACACTCACATTCATTCACTCACACGCGCACTCACTCACTCTCTCTTACACTCAAGACACACACGCACACACACATTCATACACACAGGCAC
The DNA here is from genome assembly GCF_949357685.1 of Gobio gobio. Classification (NCBI taxonomy): domain Eukaryota; kingdom Metazoa; phylum Chordata; class Actinopteri; order Cypriniformes; family Gobionidae; genus Gobio; species Gobio gobio. The sequence continues at coordinate 31,742,420 of NC_137118.1, read as the reverse complement.
ACACACACACACGCACACACGCATTCAGACACACACACGCACACACGCATTCAGACACACACACACACTCATTCAGACACACGCACACGCACACACGCATTCAGACACACACACACAAACACACGCATTCAGACACACACACACACACACGCATTCAGACACACACACACACACGCATTCAGACACACACACACACACGCATTCAGACACACACACACACACGCATTCAGACACACACACACACACGCATTCAGACACACACGCACACACACGCATTCAGACACACGCACACACACGCATTCAGACACGCACACACACGCATTCAGACACACACACACACACACACGCATTCAGACACACACACACACACGCATTCAGACACACACACACACACGCATTCAGACACACACACACACACACACACGCATTCAGACACACACACACACACACACGCATTCAGACACACACACACACGCGCACACACACTCATTCAGACACTCTCACACACAACACACACGCACTCTTACACTCAATCAGACACAGACACACACACACACGCATTCAGACACACACACACACGCATTCAGACACACACACACACACACACACACGCACACACACGCATTCAGACACTCTCACACACAACACACACGCACTCTTACACTCAATCACACACAGACACGCACACACACACACGCATTCAGACACACACGCACACACGCATTCAGACACACACACGCGCGCACACACACACACACACGCATTCAGACACACACACACACACACACGCACTCAGACACACACACACGCACTCAGACACACACACACGCATTCAGACACACACGCATTCAGACACACACACACGCATTCAGACACACACACACGCATTCAGACACACACACACGCATTCAGACACACACACGCATTCAGACACACACACGCATTCAGACACACACACACGCATTCAGACACACACACACGCATTCAGACACACACACGCATTCAGACACACACACACGCATTCAGACACACACACACGCATTCAGACACACACACACGCATTCAGACACACACACACACACACACGCATTCAGACACACACACACACACGCATTCAGACACACACACACACGCATTCAGACACACACACGCACACACGCATTCAGACACACACACACGCACCCACACACACGCACACACGCATTCAGACACACACACACACAACACACACGCACTCTTACACTCAATCAGACAAACACACTCGCATTCATTCACTCACTCTTACACTCAATCACAAACACATTTAATCTCACATACACATTCACTCACTCTTACACTCAATCACAAACACATTTAATCTCACATACACATTCACTCACTCTCTCAGACACACACTCTCACACTCAATCACATAAACACATTCTATAACACAAATTTTGACCATCAGCCTAATTCCATGAATGATTTATTCACAGGTTGAACAGGCAAGCACCAGCGCTGCTGTAGCTCAGTTTTCGGGTAGTATGTTTGCGGACGGTAGTGATAGTGCACCGAGGGTTTTGTCTGTGCGGGCGTCGCATTGTCAGAGAGATGTAAGGTATAACAAGTTTTCCAGAAACCATCAGTGCACCTGCGTAGCGTTGACGTTCTTGGCCAACCTTAGTGACGGGATTCAGTTTAAGATGCCTGAGCTTGACAGAGTTATAGAGGAAGGGGATGCGTTGTACGTCGGCATTAAAATGCAGCTTATTGATGAAGGAAGATTTCATCAGAACGAACTAACTATGGAGGAAGTCCCGCTGAGTGTTTCGTCGTTTAGCCGAACACACCAGGTGCAGAAGTCTGAAGTGATGATGGGATACCTAAGAGCCAGAGGGACCCCTGACATGGAAGGGTGGTGGATTCCTCTCACTGAAAGACTCCAGTGCCTCTCAACAACTGTCAGCTATGCGCTGCTCACCGTTGCTCCAGAATGTATTGCCGTGTTCAGAGACAGATGTGGAAGGTACGGATTCTTTGATTCGCACTCAAGAACTGCCGAAGGCTTGCCCCATCGTAAAGGTCGTGGAACTGCGGTCATGTTAACTTTTACCCATCTGAGTGACATGATTGACAGAATTCACAAGCTCTTCCGGGGTCGAGCTGATCAGGCCAGCTATGAGTTCATGCCTGTGTCGTTCGAAGCAGAGCACCAGTCTCACCAACTACCTTCTCCATCAGTTTGTGAACAGGCATCACAAGTGATTTCCGCTCAACCAGAGCCAGAATCAAATGTTGGAGCCAAAGTAAATCGTGTTGGCTCAGGAGTTAAAAACCAGGATATGATAGATAAAAGAAATAAGCACCGGAGAAGAAAAGAAATGCGCAAAACGTTTAAAATTTCAAAACAAGGTGGAGAACCTAAGGACCCATCCGCGTCTTATACCATCAGAAAACATAAAAAGAGGGAATATGAGAGAAAGAGGTATGTCAGCTGCTCGCAATTCCAAACAAAGAAGAAAGAAGCCATTAAAGAAAAGTATAATCAGGATCCATTTTTCCGATACAAAATGAAAGAGTACATAGTGAGGCGATACCGCACAGATAATCTTTTCCAGAATAAAAGTAAAGATTACGTGGTTAGGCGGTATAGGACAGATTCTCTTTACCAGAGTAAAATGAAAGATTACATGGTTAGGCGGTATAGGACAGATACTCTCTTCCAGAGTAAGATGAAAGATTACATGGCGAGGAGATATGCAGGTGACCAAGAATTCCGAGCACATCACATCCTGCGATGTACCCTGCGCAAGATGCAGAAATGTGTTCGTGATGCGTCAAATCCCATTCTTCATCGGTTGCAATGCGCACTCAGGATAAAAAGGAAATACAAACCGTACATCCGCTTCAGCCAGGAAACACCACCCCAGCCTTTGGTTAGCGGAGTGATGGAAAGTGCCATTAATGCATTCCGATGTAAGATTCAGCATGGCCCTACACATGTCTGCACCGTCTGTCACAGAGCCCTGTTTCCTGATCAAGTCAAGGTCTGTAACAGAACGAGTTATGGCAAAAACATCCAAGTTGCCAGGTCTTGCTTAACCGGGAAGTATGTTCATGCCTGTGATCGTGCCTGCTCAAGTCCTTGTATAGTTCCTGAAGAGAGAAGAGAGGAGTGGATTTGCCACACGTGTGACAGCCATCTTAAAAGAGGCCACATGTCTTCAATTGCAGCAGCTAACCGACTTGAATTGCCACCCATTCCTGCGGAACTGCTTGAATTGAATGTCCTTGAACGCCAACTCGTCGCCAAAATTTTACCTTTCGCCAAAATCGTCGCCTTGCCGAAGGGAAGACAGCGATCGGTACATGGAAGTGTTGTGTGTGTGCCCTCTGAGGTGGAGAAGACTGTCAACTCTCTCCCAAGACCTAGTAGTGAGTCCCAGTTACTGCAGGTCAAGTTAAAGAGACACATCAAGTTTAAAGGTTACCAGCACTTTCTTACCGTTAACATGCGTAACGTGCTTGCAGCTTTAGCGACGCTGAAAGCAATTCATTCGGAATACAGGGACATCTCCATAAGAGAAACGGCGATATTCGACCAACATGAGGAAAACGACGACGGAGAAGAGCAACAAGAAGTCGATGTTGCTCAGCAGGATGAGCAACAGGTTAGCGTCGAAGAAAAAGACGAACTCCGACCGGGTCTCACGTTAGACACGTGTATGCAGCCGCCTGACATAGCACAAGAGATCATGTCGTACGGTGAGGGAATATTTAGCGTCGCTCCTGCACAAGGACAAAAGCCTGTTGGGTTTTTCAAGATCCCAAAGCTGGAAGCCATGGCGTTCCCTGTTCAATTCCCAACTGGACAGAACACAATCGACGAGGCGAGACAAGTATCGATATCTCCCAGTATGTATTTCAACGCAAGATTGTTCTGCGTAGATACTCGTTTCGCCAAAGATCAGACTTACCTTTTTTTCGCACAGTTTGTGACCGAAACGCAACTGGCTAGAAACAGCATGTCCATCCAGTTGCGAAAAGGTAAACCGGTTACGAGAGACGGCAGAAGGATTTCCAACAAGCTGCTTCAGGATAACCGCGAGATCGAACGATTGGTTCACAACAGAGACGCCACACGGTTCATGCAACCGCTGAGAGGTTCTCCAGCTTACTGGGAAAAAACTTTGAGAGATCTGCAGGCAATGATTAGACAGTTAGGGACCCCTACGTTTTTTTGCACTTTCAGCGCGGCCGAAATGCGATGGCCTGAAGTGATTACGGCGATCAAGGCCCAGCAAGGTGAACAGATTGACTTTTCTGAGCTTGACTGGACGACAAAATGTGAAATCCTCCGAAGCAACCCCGTCACTGTAATGCGCATGTTTGAAAAACGTGTGGACGCGCTAATGACACATCTGCTCTTGTCGCCTGCCCAACCCATTGGTAAAGTCGAGGATCACTTTTACAGAGTTGAGTTTCAAGCTAGAGGTAGCCCACACATTCATCTTCTCGTTTGGGTAAAGGATGCACCAGAGTTTGAAAACGATGATGATAAAGTAGTCTGCGATTTTATCGACCGCTATATAACCTGCCGGTTGCCCGATTCCGACGCTGATCCTGAGCTTCATCGAATTGTCACCGAAGTTCAGCTTCATAGCAGGAACCACTCCAAGTCGTGTAAAAAAGGTAATTTATTGTGTCGATTTGGGTTCCCTAAGCTACCGGTGACTAAAACCACGATAACTCGTCCGCGACCGCCTCGTCCTGAACAAGAGGATGACACGGAGGCTTCTTCATCGGGAAGCTGCATGTCTAAAACCGGTATCGCTCGTCCCCGACCACAGAACCCTGAAGAGGAGCAAAAACAAAGAGACGAGAGAAAGGCGGCGGCGAGACGGGAGGCTGCGCAAAAAGCCATGAGCGACGCGCGAACAAAACTCAAGCCGGTGTGGGATTTGTTAAATGATCCCCAAGCCTCCTTTAACAGTTTGTCAGATCTACTGACAAAGTGTAAGATGACCGTCGATGATTACACTAACGCCGTCGAAGCATTGTCCTCTTCCAATTTGATTTTGCTTAAGCGCGATCCAAAGGAGTCTTGGGTGAACGGATACAATCCCCATTTGTTGAGGGCGTGGAATGCCAACATGGACATTCAGTATGTTCTTGATGCTTTTAGCTGCATCATGTACATGCTGTCGTACATTTCCAAGCCGGAACACGAAATGGGCGACTTGCTAAAAAACGTAATCAAAAGCGTGCGCGAAAGTAACGTTAACGAGGAGGACGAGATGAAGCACATAATGCAGGCGTACTCCAAACATAGACAAGTAAGCGCTCAGGAGTCTGTGGCACGAACATGCAGCTTACCGTTGAAGAAGTGTTCACGAAGCGTTGTGTTTATACCGACGGACGATGACGCGCTTAAGATGAGTCTCCCCCTTAGCGCCCTACTAAATAAAGATCCCGATTCAGAGGATGTCTGGATGTCAGGGATCATCGATAAGTACAGAGCAAGGCCTCAAACCCGAGAGTTTGAAACGATGTGTCTGGCAGATTTTGCTTCGGAATGTCGCATCGTGTACGGTCAGCAAACTAAAGGAAAGAATGTTCACCGGCTTCTCAACGGTATGGGATTTTTCCAAAAAAGAACCGTCGGTAAGGCTGCGGTTATACGGTACGCGCGCTTTTCGAAAGAAAAACAAGCGGAAAAATTTTACGGTAGGCTACTTAAACTTTATTTGCCCCATCGTTCCAACGAACAGCTAAAACCTCATAGATTTCCAACCTATGAGCAGTTTTACAGTAGTGCATCTGTGGAGCTTCCGACGCACCCGGGTTTCCTGATGCCTGTTCGTGCCATAGTGCAAGCACACCAAGAAAAGTTTGAGAAGCACAGCGACGAAGTGGAGAAGGCATTCGATCAGCTGCAACAGCAAGGACCGCCTGAGAACGCGTGGACCGCTTTTGCACCTGAAATCGAAGTCGATCGCTTGGAGTGCATTGCGGAACGAGAAGACATCGATCCTGATGACGAGAATGTTGTACAAGACGATGTTCCAGAATACCAAATTCTTGAACACGGAGATGGAGTTGTACCACGAGTAGAGGAACCCCAGATGAGTGTTGAATTTGCTAGGAAGTTGTTTCGAAGTCTCAACGAGACGCAGGCAGCCATATTCTACACTGTCTGCCAGTGGTGTCAGAAGCGTGTGTGGGGGCATAATCCAGAACCGTTTTACTACTTCGTAACAGGTGGTGCTGGTTGTGGCAAATCTCACGTCATCAAGTGCATCTACACGGAAGCGACGAAAATTCTACGTCAACTGCCTCGACTCCGAGAGGAAGGGGATCTCTCCGTGCCCACGGTGCTCTTGAGTGCATTTACTGGAACGGCAGCGTTCAATATTTCCGGTAAAACGCTGCATTCCATCTTAAAACTTCCAAGGAACCTGAAGCCGCCGTATCAAGGACTTGGAAATGCTCTAGATGAGCTACGAGCTAGGCTACGCGACGTCGAAATTCTGATCATTGATGAAGTCTCCATGATTTCGAAGCATCTTTTTGCCTACATAAATTGGAGATTTCAGCAAATCAAAGGCAGCAAGAAACCTTTCGGTGGAATCTCTGTACTCGCAGTGGGGGACTTTTACCAACTGCCACCTCTGGGTAAAGCCAAACCCCTGTGTGTGTATGAAGAGGATGTTTTGGACTTCTGGAAAGACCATTTCCAAATGATTTCCCTCTCAGAGATTATGCGTCAGAAAGAGGACCTTGCTTTTGCCCAACTTCTAAACCGGCTACGCGTTAAGCAGAAATCCGACGATCTTCGAGATGACGATAGAGCGCTGTTACTTCAGGCCGTGAAGAACCCCGAAGACTGCCCGTGTAATGCACTGCACATATTTGCCACCAACAAGGAAGTACACAGACACAACACCCAAACCATCCACGCTCTTCACACTGACATCGTGACCGTCGATGCCGAAGACTACCGGAAAGACCCAAGGACGGGAGTGATGAAGAAACAGAACAAGCCTGTCGTCGGAAAAAAGGACGACTTGCTCGACACCATTAAAATTGCGTTGGGAGTGCGCATAATGGTGACCAGGAACCTGGACGTTGAAGACGGAATCGTGAACGGATGTTTTGGGAAGATTTCCAATATTGTCCATAAGACAAAAGATGGAATCGACTCCGTTCAGATGCTTGGACTTACACTGGACAATGCCCAAGCAGGCAAGAATCACCGCAGAAGAGTGCAAGGTGAAGAAGACGACTTGGTCTACATCGAGAGATCAGAAGAAAGTCTGAGGAAAGGAGCAGTTCGTCGACAGTTCCCCATCAAGTTGGCCTACGCCTGCACGGCTCACAAAGTTCAGGGCATGACCATGCAGGATGCCGTAGTGTCACTGAAGACGATTTTTGAGCCAGGAATGGCCTACGTCGCCCTCAGCAGGACGACCTCGCTCCGTGGACTACACATCACGGACTTCAACGAAAAGAAGATTTATGCAGATTCTGCAATCACAGCCTCGTTGCGGAATATGACGAGAGCGTCGTTTGTAGGAATCATGCCGCTTCTGCAGAAGACGAGGGAAACCGACGTGGATCAGCGCTTCACAATCATCCACCACAACACCGAAGGACTGTCGTCGCACATTGAGGACATCAGAAGCCATCACGAGCTGCTTTTGTCGGATATTCTTTGCCTGACGGAAACTCACCTGACCGGATCGTCCATTTCACCCCATCTCCAATTGCAAGGATACAACGCATTTATGCGCAATAGGCACGCGTCGTATTCAACTCGCCAAGACATTGCAAACAAAGATGGAGGTGGCGTTGTCATATTTTGTAAAGAGCATATTTCAGCTCAGCCTCGGCAATTCATTCAAAATGTGACCGATCTGGAGTTTGTCGTCATCAAAGTGGATAGTCCCATCCAAATGACAATCGCTGCCGTGTACAGGCCACCGCACTACGGTTTGGAAGACTTCCTGAAGAATGTGAAGAGTCTGTTGGATTATTTGGAGATAGCGGACGAACATCCCGTCATTGTCTGTGGCGACTTTAACGAGGACCTCCTAGGCACGAGGAACAAAGCTGTTCTGGATTTATTTCAGTCGAAAGGATACACGCAACTGATCACCACCGCAACAACTAAAAAGCACACACTACTGGATCACATCTACATCTCTCATCCGGATTTGTGCCTTCAGGCGGGCGTGTTACATAGTTATCATAGTTATCATAATCCGTTGTACTGTGTTTTGCGTAGATGAGTTTTTGTGGTAGATGGGTATTGCGTTTAGGTAGTATGCCATACGGAACCAATCCATTGGGCCGCTGAATCTGCATTAACGACAACAGTTGGGGCTACAACAGCCTTAGTCCTGATGGGTTGGCGGCGCGTATGGTCGTGTTGAGATGAGCCATACGGAACCATAACAGTAAGGCATCGTCTGCCTATGCTATGGGTTGGCGCGTATGGTTGTGTTGCGGTTAGATTGTATCGCGTACGGGTTATGGTTAAGGTTTTAGCAAGAAAGCAGGATAGTAGCCTCAGCAGCAGGAAGGTGTGGCAGCTCCAGGGAGGACACTAGACGGTGAAGGCAGCAGCAGATGCAGTAAGGAGTAGTGTGGCAGCTCCAGGGAGGACACAGACAGTGAGAGCAACACTGACAGTAAGACGAGGTAAAGGTAAAGCGAGACATAGTAAGAAACTGTTGTAATGTATAGGAGTTTGAACTTATTAATATAAGTCTTAGGTTGAATTTGTGTTCAATCTGTATGATTTGTCACAGTCTGTACTGGATGTATTTTATGCAATCCTCCTTTATCCTATCATTGATTTGTGCAGGAAGAATTTGGGAACGAAAGCAGTGCTGTCTGCGACCGGATACGACTGTGCACTATACCACCTAAAGCTAAGTGTTTAAAGATCTTGCTTCAGTCACTGTACTACTGCAAACCATAACCACCAAAGGAAAATGTTAAATGTTAATCTAATTTTGATTTTGATGTTTTTCAGCAGCCGACCAGTTGAAGTCAGAATGTCTGAGAAGATGATGACAAGCTGGACACCAGTGTGTGTGCACATTTCTTTCTGTAAGTTGTGAATTTACTTGTATTTTAGTTTATTACTACTTGTGTTTTCATTATATTCAATATTCATTTATCCATTTCATGCCCAGAGGACGTGACCAAATGTGTATGGTGTTGAGGACAATGCTAAAGACGGAAGAAGCAGAGGTAGAAGCACAGGGGTAAAGTATGTCAATACTACTGGTAAGTGTTTCAGTGCATTTTATTTAGTTTGATTTTAAGGAATAACAATGTTAATATAAATGAAAAAAATAAATAATGTGCAATACTAAACAGTTTTTTTCTCCTTGTGTGCATGTGAGTGTGTATGTGTTTGTTATAGAGTGTGTGCGCGTGTGTGTGTGTGCATGTGTGTGAGTGTGTTAGATAAAGAATGAATGGAGAGTGAATGTTCCTTTCCAAGGATTGCCACCTTGTCGTTTGGTGGAAAGGCTTGCGTATTCCAGTGATCCCTAACGGCCGTTTCACACTGCAAGCGTGAGCAGTGCATGAGCTTCACGTCAGCGTAACTGCACCGTCACTGCAGCGGCAGACGCGCGAGAGTATTCACACTGGAAGCGTTTGTACAGCGTCACAGCAGCGGCTCCAACGCTACATATAAATTATCACTTATATCATATGAGTATTTATTTCCAAACACGCACTCGATCGGGTTTGCTATTGGTAGTGCTAGAGGCTACCTTTCTGTGTTACATAATAAACTAAAACAAAGTATATATATATATATATATATATATATATATATATATATATATATATATATATATATATATATATATATATATATATATATATATATATATATATATATATATATATATATATATATATATATATATATAGACATGCTTATTATGTGCAGTTTGAGAACTTTTTGTGTGAAATCATATTTATTTTGTCCATCAAAAGTGTGATTTCTCTTTGGGGTTAGAAATAAAATAGATGCGACGCTCCTGCTTTATGCTCACGTGCCTCTCCCAGTGTGAATGCACTCATTGCTTAACATGCACACCGGAAAAAATACGCACTGCTCATGCGCCGCTCACGCTTGCGGTGTGAAACGACCATAAGAGTAAGCCACTCTGTAGCTTTTTACTCAGTTTTGGCTTACTTAAGGGTATTGGATCCAGACTAAGTGCAATCCAAATGGCCATTAATTAAATAAAAATACATTTTAAACATAATTACTTGGTTTTGTCTTTCTTCATCATTTTATATTCAAATATTGTGTGGCTGTTACATGCAAAATGATCAATTTCTGCCAGGCATACTTGTAGATTTCATCAGCGTCTGTGACGTGGAATGTTTGTGATAAATTGGCAAAGTAATGAAATTGAAATGAAGTTACCAAAGTCATGTTTAATGTTTATCATCCTTGCATCAGTCCTCCGACTCTTCATGTAAGTGAATAAATACATATATCCACTATGTAAATGTATGCTCCCAAATGGGATGGTGGTAGAAATTATGTTCAGGGGTTCTTGGTTTGAATCTGCCGCTGTATCGTATTTCTCCTCATCAAAACTAATTTCCCGACCTCAATGGCACATTAAGAATACATTGTGAACTTCTGAGATCCAGGTATATTGACAGATGTTACTTTAAATGGCTTTATATGTACTTGTCTACAACATGTCATTATATATATATATATATATATAATACACACAGAACACAACATGTCTGTGCATCATTATTTTTCAAACTAATTTAAAAACACATACCCAAGATGTTAACTGCACAATAAAACATCATGTGATTGGCTGCTGTAATGTTGTTGAAATGTGTATTGTTAAAAAATATATAAATTTACATTTACAAACATTCCTTTTGCCATTAATTGTAATGATCCATTGAGATGAGCAGTATAAATTGTGTCGTTCAGGTTGATGCATCTAATGTGCAGTTGTTTTTTTAATACCTATTGGTGCCTCTAGTAACTGTAACCTCCTCAATGGTGTAGTCAGGAGCACATTATACTCTGGTGAGCGTTGTTTTAATGCTACCGACCCTGTTCGAATCCACCTTTTGCAGATATAGTTTGTCACCCTTTTGCATCACACATCGGAAAGGTATTTATTTTCAATAAAAATTATGACCATTAACACAAATAACAATTTTTTTGGAAATAAAGTGCCTATAAGGAAACGTTTATGGACTCAGGAAGATCATTCACTGTTCACATGTAAATCATAGTCACTGTCTCTTGGTGACTTGAGTCTGTACAAACACTCACCAGAGAAACTTTCTGGCTGCTGTAATGTTGCTGAAATGTGTGTCATTAGAAAATACCAGTTTACATTTCCAAACATTCCTTTTGTCACAAATTGCAATAATCAACTGAGATAACTCGTGTCATGCAGTGAAGCTAATGTGCAGGTGTTTTTTTTAAATACCTTTTAGCGCCAGTATCACATATATGTTGTCGGTGGCGTACTCTGGAGCACATTGGACTTTAGAGAACTTTATTTTGACATGATTGATCTGGTTCGAATCCACCTATTACAGAGATCGCTTTTCTCTATTTTCCCATCATTATTTCATTGGAAAAGTATTTACTTTCAATAAAAATGATGCCAATGACAATTAACACATATTACAATTTTCTAAAAGTGGACTTAAAGTGCCTAAAATGAAAAGTTTATGGACTCCATAAACTTCCATTGAAAATTCTACAATATTGTAGAAACAAAGATTTCGTTTATTTTTTGACTCAGACTGGCCAATAGTCTTCAAATATCAAACCATAAACTGTATAGACACATCCTAGCAACCATGTACAGTACCCTAGCAACCGTACAAACACATTAATAAGCCATATCTCAGCCCCAGAACATCCTACAGACATGTTTCTTAGCTTTTTTGCATCCCAGTAGCATCCGAGAGGATTTTTTTGCCACGGCAAGCACCACTCACATTTTCTTCAGGAAATGTACATTCTAGTTAGTGGTGCTTGCGTAGCAAGGCATCACTATTACTATCTAGCCCCAGAACGAGTTTTAGTGATGCCTTGCGCAGCAAGGCATCACCATCACTCTCAAACATACCTATTAGTGTTGCTTGTGAAGCAATGCATCAATATTGTTATTCTCCATACTTATTAATATTAGTGGGGCTTGCGTAGCAAGCCCTAAATATTAATATCTCACCCCATATCGGTTTATTTTTATTATTCTTATTCCGGACAACATTTTGTCCCGCTACTCCTCCCACATTTTTCGTCTCAGACCCATGAATGAGGTGTCAAAACGTGCGGCCTATTCGGGAATGGTGTGCTATATCTTTTCTAAGGGGTCGGGGGTGCGGTGTTCGCCCCAGGGGCGAAAAAGTAGCGAAAAAAATCCCATAGACTTAACATTGGGAAAAATGTAAAAAAAAATTAACAAGTCATAACTCTAAGCGAGGATTTCGTAGAAACTCGTGGGTCACCACATTTGAAGAGGCTGACAGGCCCTGTAAGATGACACATCGCAAAGGGGTGTGAGTTGTACCCCTGGGGTGCAGGAGCTGCCTAAATTTGCCCCATTGACTTACTATGGGGAGGGACGTCCCATAAAACGCATGCGTTTCTCTTACTATGGGAAATTGCATAGGGATTTTGTATTGACCATAGCTCTGGCTCACAGTGTCTCAGAGACAAGGGGGTGGGCTCAATTTACTCAGACAGCCAATCACTATCTCAGGATGATTGTCAACATATGAAGCCACGCCCTAGCAACCATTTAGAGCTCCCTAGCAACTGATCCCATAGACTTCCATTGAAAGAGATCAAAGGGATATCTTTGGATAGAAGTGTCATAGAAACACGAGGGTGGGTTTGTTTGACTCGGGGCATCAACAGCCAATCACAAATCACCTTCAATACTTCCTAGCCGCGCCCTAGCAACCATTATCAAGCAGCCTAGCAACCGTTAATCACGACCTATATCTCTGCCTCAGAACATCATAGAGGCATGGGGGTTGGTTTATATCATTCATACTGACAAGCAGCCTTTGGAGTATTGTCATTGGATGCTGCCAAGCCACTCCATAGCAACCAAACAGAGTACCTTAGCAACCGTTTACCAAGACATATATCTCTGCCTCAGAACATCATACAGACATTGGGGTTGGTTTATATCATTCATACTGACAAGCAGTATCATCATTGGATGCTGCCATGCCACTCCATAGCAACCAAAAAGAGTACCCTAGCAACCGTTTACCAAGACTTATATCTCAGCCTCAGAACATCATACAGACATGGGGGTAGGTTTATATCATTCATACAGACAAGCAGTATCATCATTGGATGCTGCCAAGCCCCCCTAGCAACCAAACAGAGTACCCTAGCAACCGTATACCAAGACCTATATCTCTGCTTCAGAACATCATAGAGGCCTGGGGGTTGGTTTATATCATTCATACAGACAAGCAGTATCATCATTGGATGCTGCCAAGCCCCCCTAGCAACCAAACAGAGTACCCTAGCAACCATATACCAAGACCTATATCTCTGCTTCAGAACATCATAGAGACATGGGGGTTGGTTTATATCATTCATACAGACAAGCAGTATCATCATTCGATGCTGCCAAGCCCCCTTAGCAACCAAACAGAGTACCCTAGCAACCATATACCAAGACCTATATCTCTGCCTCAGAACATCATAGAGACATGGGGGTTGGTTTATATCATTCATACAGACAAGCAGTATCATCATTGGATGCTGCCAAGCCCCCTAGCAACCAAACAGAGTACCCTAGCAACCGTATACCAAGACCTATATCTCTGCTTCGGAACATCGTAGAGACATGGGGGTTTGTTTATATCATTCATACAGACAAGCAGTATCATCATTGGATGCTGCCAAGCCCCCCTAGCAACCAAACAGAGTACCCTAGCAACCGTATACCAAGACCTATATCTCTGCTTCAGAACATCATAGAGGCATGGGGGTTGGTTTATATCATTCATACAGACAAGCAGTATCATCATTGGATGCTGCCAAACCCCTCCATAGCAACCAAACAGAGTACCCTAGCAACCGTTTACCAAGACCTATATCTCTGCCTCAGAACATCCTAGACACATGGGGGTTGGTTTATATCATTCATACAGACAAGCAGTATCATCATTGGATGCTGCCAAGCCCCTCCATAGCAACCAAACAGAGTACCCTAGCAACCGTTTACAAGGACCTATATCTCTGCATCAGAACATCGTAGAGGCATGGGGGTTGGGTCTTTTGACTCAGACTGGCAAATAGTCTTTAAATGTCACCCCATAAATTTTATAGCCACTCCATAGCAACCATATAGAGTACCCTAGCAACCGTACAAACACATGAATAGGACATATCTCAGCTCCACAACATCGTACAGACTTGGGGGTGGCCTCTTTTGTTTCGGGTGAGAATCCAGTACACACAACATAGCATCCGAGAGGATTTTTTTGCCACGGCAAGCACCACTCACATTTTCTTCAGGAAATGTACATTCTAGTTATAATTATTATTATTTTTCCACACAACATTTTGACGCACTACTCCTCCCACAGTTTTTGTCACAGACCCATGAATGAGGTGTCAAAACGTGCGGCTTATTCGGGAATGGTGTGCTATATCTTTTCTAAGGGGTCGGGGGTGCGGTGTTCGCCCCAGGGGCGAAAAAGTAGCGAAAAAAATCCCATAGACTTAACATTGCGAAAAATTTTAACGAGTCATAACTCTGAGCGAGGATTTCGTAGAAACTCGTGTGTCACCACATTTGAAGAGGCTGACAGGCCCTGTAAGATGACACATCGCAATGGGGTATAAGTTGTACCCCTGGGGCGCTAGAGCTCCCCAAATTTCCTCAAATTTCCCCATTGACTTATAATGGGGAGGGACGTCCCATAAAACTCATGCGTTTCTCTTACAATAGGAAATTGCATAGGGATTTTGTATTGACCACAGCTCTGGCTCACAGTGTCTCAGAGACAAGGGGGTGGGCTCAATTTACTCAGACAGCCAATCACTATCTCAGGATGATTGTCAACCTATGAAGCCACGCCCTAGCAACCATTTACAGCTCCCTAGCAACTGATCCCATAGACTTCCATTGAAAGAGATCAAAGGGATATCTTTGGATAGAAGTGTCACAGAAACACGAGGGTGGGTTTGTTTGACTCGGGGCATCAACAGCCAATCACAAATCACCGTCAACACTTCCTAGCCACGCCCTAGCAACCATTATCAAGCAGCCTAGCAACCGTTTACCAAGACCTATATCTCTGCCTCAGAACATCATAGAAACATGGGGGTTGGTTTATATCATTCATACTGACAAGCAGCCTTTGGATTATTGTCATTGGATGATGCCAAGCCACTCCATAGCAACCAAACAAAGCACCCTAGCAACCGTTTACCAAGACCTATATCTCTGCATCAGAACATCGTAAAGACATGGGGGTTGGTTTATATCATTCATACAGACAAGCAGTATCATCATTGGATGCTGCCAAGCCCCCCTAGCAACCAAACAGAGTACCCTAGCAACCGTATACCAAGACCTATATCTCCGCTTCGGAACATCGTAGAGACATGGGGGTTGGTTTATATCATTCATACTGACAAGCAGTATCATCATTGGATGCTGCCAAGCCCCCCTAGCAACCAAACAGAGTACCCTAGCAACCGTATACCAAGACCTGTATCTCTGCTTCAGAACATCATAGAGGCATGGGGGTTGGTTTATATCATTCATACAGACAAGCAGTATCATCATTGGATGCTGCCAAGCCCCCCTAGCAACCAAACAGAGTACCCTAGCAACCGTATACCAAGACCTATATCTCCGCTTCGGAACATCGTAGAGACATGGGGGTTGGTTTATATCATTCATAGAGACAAGCAGTATCATCATTGGATGCTGCCAAGCCCCCCTAGCAACCAAACAGAGTACCCTAGCAACCGTATACCAAGACCTATATCTCTGCTTCAGAACATCATAGAGGCATGGGGGTTGGTTTATATCATTCATACAGACAAGCAGTATCATCATTGGATGCTGCCAAGCCCCCTTAGCAACCAAACAGAGTACCCTAGCAACCATATACCAAGACCTATATCTCTGCTTCAGAACATCATAGAGACATGGGGGTTGGTTTATATCATTCATACAGACAAGCAGTATCATCATTGGATGCTGCCAAGCCCCCTTAGCAACCAAACAGAGTACCCTAGCAACCATATACCAAGACCTATATCTCTGCCTCAGAACATCATAGAGACATGGGGGTTGGTTTATATCATTCATACAGACAAGCAGTATCATCATTGGATGCTGCCAAGCCCCCTAGCAACCAAACAGAGTACCCTAGCAACCGTATACCAAGACCTATATCTCTGCTTCGGAACATCGTAGAGACATGGGGGTTGGTTTATATCATTCATACAGACAAGCAGTATCATCATTGGATGCTGCCAAGCCCCCCTAGCAACCAAACAGAGTACCCTAGCAACCGTATATCAAGACCTATATCTCTGCTTCAGAACATCATAGAGGCATGGGGGTTGGTTTATATCATTCATACAGACAAGCAGTATCATTATTGGATGCTGCCAAACCCCTCCATAGCAACCAAACAGAGTACCCTAGCAACCGTTTACCAAGACCTATATCTCTGCCTCAGAACATCCTAGAGACATGGGGGTTGGTTTATATCATTCATACAGACAAGCAGTATCATCATTGGATGCTGCCAAGCCCCTCCATAGCAACCAAACAGAGTACCCTAGCAACCGTTTACAAGGACCTATATCTCTGCATCAGAACATCGTAGAGGCATGGGGGTTGGGTCTTTTGACTCAGACTGGCAAATAGTCTTTAAATGTCACCCCATAAATTGTATAGCCACTCCATAGCAACCATATAGAGTACCCTAGCAACCGTACAAACACATGAATAGGACATATCTCAGCTCCACAACATCGTATAGACTTGGGGGTGGCCTCTTTTGTTTCGGGTGAGAATCCAGTACACACAACATAGCATCCGAGAGGATTTTTTTGCCACGGCAAGCACCACTCACATTTTCTTCAGGAAATGTACATTCTAGTGTTGTGATTACTATTCACCTTGACGAAACTTTGGCGTGCTACTCCTCCGGCACTGTTTGTCGTAGACCCATGAATGAGGTGTCAAATCGTGCGACTTATTGAGGAGAGGTGTGCTATATCTCTTCTAAGCGATCGGGTGTATGATGTTAGTTTTCGGCGGGAAAAAAATCGTCCCAATCAAGTCCCCATTGACTTAACATGGAGAAGAGGTTTATGTGATCATATCTCCGCATCAGAACATCACAGAGACTTGGGGCTGGTCTCATATGAATCGGCCTATCAAGCAGCTAATAACTAGTGACATTCAAACTTCATAGCCACGCACCTAGCAACCAGCTACAGCACCCTAGCAACCATATATCAACATTAACAAAACATATCTCAGCCCCAGAACATCGTACAGACATGAGGGTGGTCTCTTTTGACTCAGACTGGCCAATATTCTTTAAATATCAAACCATAAACTGTATAGCCACACCCTAGTAACAATTTACAGTACCCTAGTAACCGTACAAACACATGAATAAGCCATATCTCAGCCCCAGAACATCCTACAGACATGTTGCTTGGCTTTTTTGCATTATCCGGGTGGCGAATTTTGCCACGGCAAGCACCACTCACATTTTCTTCAGGAAATGTACATTCTAGTTAGTGGTGCTTGCGTAGCAAGGCATCACTATTACTATCTTGCCCCAGAACGGTTTTAGTGATGCCTTGCGAAGCAAGGCATCACCATCACTCTCAAACATACTTATTAGTGGGCCTTGCGAAGCAAGGCATCAATATTGTTATTCTCCATACTCATTAATATTCGTGGAGCTTATTTAGCAAGGCGTATATATACTATACACCCAGGAACGGTTTATTATTATTCTTTATTCTTATTATTCCGGACAACATTTTGGCGCGCTACTCCTCCCGCACCGTTTGTCACAGACCCATGAATGAGGTGTCAAAACGTGCGGCTTATTCGGGAATGGTGTGCTATATCTTTTCTAAGGGGTCGGGGGTGCGGTGTTCGCCCCAGGGGCGAAAAAGTAGCGAAAAAATTCCCATAGACTTAACATTGCTAAAATTTTTAACGAGTCATAACTCTGAGCGAGGATTTCGTAGAAACTCGTGTGTCACCACATTTGAAGAGGCTGACAGGCCCTGTAAGATGACACATCGCAATGGGGTGTAAGTTGTACCCCTGGGGCGCTAGAGCTCCCCAAATTTCCTCAAATTTCCCCATTGACTTATAATGGGGAGGGACGTCCCATAAAACTCATGTGTTTCTCTTACTATGGGAAATTGCATAGGGATTTTGTATTGACCATAGCTCTGGCTCACAGTGTCTCAGAGAAAAGGGGGTGGGCTCAATTTACTCAGACAGCCAATCACTATCTCAGGATGATTGTCAACCTATGAAGCCACGCCCTAGCAACCATTTAGAACTCCCTAGCAACTGATCCCATAGACTTCAATTGAAAGAGATCAAAGGGATATCTTTTGATAGAAGTGTCATAGAAACACGAGGGGGGTTTGTTTGACTCGGGGCATCAACAGCCAATCACAAGTCACCTTCAACACTTCCTAGCCACGCCCTAGCAACCATTATCAAGCAGCCTAGCAACCGTTAACCAAGACCGATATCTCTGCCTCAGAACATCATAGAGGCATGGGGGTTGGTTTATATAATTCATACTGACAAGCAGCCTTTGACATATTGTCATTGGATGCTGCCAAGCCCCTCCATAGCAACCAAACAGAGTACCCTAGCAACCGTTTACCAAGACCTATATCTCTGCCTCAGAACATCATAGAGACATGGGGGTTGGTTTATATCATTCATACAGACAAGCAGTATCATCATTGGATGCTGCCAAGCCCCCCTAGCAACCAAACAGAGTACCCTAGCAACCGTATACCAAGACCTATATCTCTGCTTCGGAACATCGTAGAGACATGGGGGTTGGTTTATATCATTCATACAGACAAGCAGTATCATCATTGGATGCTGCCAAGCCCCCCTAGCAACCAAACAGAGTACCCTAGCAACCGTATACCAACACCTATATCTCTGCTTCGGAACATCGTACAGACATGGGGGTTGGTTTATATCATTCATACAGACAAGCAGTATCATCATTGGATGCTGCCAAGCCCCCCTAGCAACCAAACAGAGTACCCTAGCAACCGTATACCAAGACCTATATCTCTGCTTCAGAACATCATAGAGGCCTGGGGGTTGGTTTATATCATTCATACAGACAAGCAGTATCATCATTGGATGCTGCCAAGCCCCCTTAGCAACCAAACAGAGTACCCTAGCAACCATATACCAAGACCTATATCTCTGCTTCAGAACATCATAGAGACATGGGGGTTGGTTTATATCATTCATACAGACAAGTAGTATCATCATTGGATGCTGCCAAGCCCCCTTAGCAACCAAACAGAGTACCCTAGCAACCATATACCAAGACCTATATCTCTGTCTCAGAACATCATAGAGACATGGGGGTTGGTTTATATCATTCATACAGACAAGCAGTATCATCATTGGATGCTGCCAAGCCCCTCCATAGCAACCAAACAGAGTACCCTAGCAACCGTTTACAAGGACCTATATCTCTGCATCAGAACATCGTAGAGGCATGGGGGTTGGGTCTTTTGACTCAGACTGGCAAATACTCTTTAAATGTCACCCCATAAATTGTATAGCCACTCCATAGCAACCATATAGAGTACCCTAGCAACCGTACAAACACATGAATAGGACATATCTCAGCTCCACAACATCGTACAGACGTGGGGGTGGCCTCTTTTGTTTCGGGTGAGAATCCAGTACAAACAACATAGCATCCGAGAGGATTTTTTTGCCACGGCAAGCACCACTCACATTTTCTTCAGGAAATGTACATTCTAGTTAGTGGTGCTTGCGTAGCAAGGCATCACTATTACTATCTTGCCCCAGAACGCTTTTTAGTGATGCCTTGCGCAGCAAGGCATCACCATCACTCTCAAACATACTTATTAGTGGGCCTTGCGAAGCAAGGCATCAATATTGTCATTCTCCATACTTATTAATATTCGTGGAGCTTGTTTAGCAAGGCGTATATATACTATGTAACCCAGGAACGGTTTATTATTATAATACTTATTATTCTTCTGGACGCTTTTTCGGCGCGCTTCTCCTCCCACAAATTTTGTCACAGACCCATGAATGAGGCGTCAAATCGACCGCCTTATACGGGAATGGTGTGCTATATCTTTTCTAAGGGATCGGGGGTGCGATGTTCGCCCCAGGGGCGAAAAAGTAGCCGAAAAGTCAATGGGATTTAACATTGCGGAAACTTTGACCCCTCATAGCTCCGAGCGAGGATTTCGGAGAAACTCGTGTGTCACCACATCTGAAGAGGCTGGCAGGCCCTGTAAGATGACACATCACAATGGGGTATAAGTTGTACCCCTGGGGCGCTAGAGCTCCCCAAATTTCCTCAAATTTCCCCATTGACTTATAATGGGGAGGGACGTCCCATTAAACTCATGCGTTTCTCTTACTATAGGAAATTGCATAGGGATTTTGTATTGACCACAGCTCTGGCTCACAGTGTCTCAGAGACAAGGGGGTGGGCTCAATTTACTCAGACAGCCAATCACTATCTCACGATGATTGTCAACCTATGAAGCCACGCCCTAGCAACAATTTAGAGCTCCCTAGCAACTGATCCCATAGACTTCCATTGAAAGAGATCAAAGGGATATCTTTGGATAGAAGTGTCATAGAAACACGAGGGTGGGTTTGTTTGACTCAGGGCATCAACAGCCAATCACAAATCACCTTCAACACTTCCTAGCCACGCCCTAGCAACCATTATCAAGCAGCCTAGCAACCGTTTACCAAGACCTATATCTCTGCCTCAGAACATTATAGAGGCATGGGGGTTAGTTTATATCGTTCATACTGACAAGCAGCCTTTAGAGTAATGTCATTGGATGCTGCCAAGCCCCTCCATAGCAACCAAACAGAGTAACCTAGCAACCGTTTAACAAAACCTATATCTCTGCCTCAGAACATCATAGAGACATGGGGGTTGGTTTATATCATTCATACTGACAAGCAGTATCATCATTGGCTGCTGCCAAGCCACTCCATAGCAACCAAACAGAGTACCCTAGCAACCGTTTACCAAGACCTATATCTCTGCATCAGAACATCATAGAGACATGGGGGTTGGGTCTTTTGGCTCATGCTAGCAAACTGGACTTTCAACATGCTACACATGCTAGCAGTGAATAGCTACATGCTAATAATGATTAGCTAACAGCTAAATCAGGCTGAGAACATGCTAACAACTCTATAAAAACTCCATAGTAACCATTTGTGACAATTGCCTACTGCCTAACAACAACATAGCAACCACCCACAATACCTTAGCAATGCCTAGCAACCGCCCAGAACACCTTAGCAACCGCCTAGCAACGCCCTAGCAACCAGCCAAAATACCTTAGCAACCACCTAGCAACCGCCCAGAACACCTTAGCAACCGCCTAGCAACGCCCTAGCAACCACCCAGAATACCTTAGCAACCGCCTAGCAACACCATAGCAACCACCCAGAATACCATAGCAACCACCTAGCAACACCCTAGCAACCACTCCGAGTAGCTTAGCAACCGCCTAGCAATGCCCTAGCAACCACCCAGAACACCCTAGCAACCGCCTAGCAACCACCCAAAATACCTTAGCAACCGCCTAGCAACGCCCTAGCAACCACCCAGAATACCTTAGCAACCGCCTAGCAACACCATAGCAACCACCCAGAATACCATAGCAACCACCTTGCAACACCCTAGCAACCACTCCGAGTACCTTAGCAACCGCCTAGCAACGCCCTAGCAACCACCCAGAACACCCTAGCAACCACCCAGAACACCCTAGCAACCGCCTAGCAACCACCCAAAATACCTTAGCAACCGCCTAGCAACACCCTAGCAACCACCCAGAATACCTTAGCAACCGCCCAGAACACCTTAGCAACCGCCTAGCAACACCATAGCAACCACCCAGAATACCATAGCAACCACCTAGCAACACCCTAGCAACCACTCCGAATACCTTAGCAACCGCCTAGCAACGCCCTAGCAACCACCCAGAACACCCTAGCAACCGCCTAGCAACCACCCAAAATACCTTAGCAACCGCCTAGCAACGCCCTAGCAACCACCCACAATACCGTAGCAACCACCTAGCAACACCCTAGCAACCACTCCGAATACCTTAGCAACTGCCTAGCAACACCCTAACAACCACCCAGAACACCTTAGCAACCGCCTAGCAACGCCCTAGCAACCAACAAGAATACCTTAGCAACAACCTAGCAATCACCCAGAACACAATAGCAACCGCCTAGCAATGCCCTAGCAACCACCCAGAACACCCTAGCAACCGCCTAGCAACACCCTAGCAACCACCCAGAAAACCTTAGCAACCGTTTACCAAGACCTATATCTCTGCCTCAGAACATCATAGAGACATGGGGGTTGGTTTATATCATTCATACTGACAAGCAGTATAATCATTGGATGCTGCCATGCCACTCCATAGCAACCAAACAGAGTACCCTAGCAACCGTATACCAACACCTATATCTCTGCATCAGAACATCATAGAGACATGGGGGTTGGTTTATATCATTCATACTGACAAGCAGTATCATCATTGGATGCTGCCAAGCCCCCCTAGCAACCAAACAGAGTACCCTAGCAACCGTATACCAAGACCTATATCTCTGCTTCAGAACATCATAGAGGCCTGGGGGTTGGTTTATATCATTCATACAGACAAGCAGTATCATCATTGGATGCTGCCAAGCCCCCTTAGCAACCAAACAGAGTACCCTAGCAACCATATACCAAGACCTATATCTCTGCTTCAGAACATCATAGAGACATGGGGGTTGGTTTATATCATTCATACAGACAAGCAGTATCATCATTCGATGCTGCCAAGCCCCCTTAGCAACCAAACAGAGTACCCTAGCAACCATATACCAAGACCTATATCTCTGCCTCAGAACATCATAGAGACATGGGGGTTGGTTTATATCATTCATACAGACAAGCAGTATCATCATTGGATGCTGCCAAGCCCCCTAGCAACCAAACAGAGTACCCTAGCAACCGTATACCAAGACCTATATCTCTGCTTCGGAACATCGTAGAGACATGGGGGTTTGTTTATATCATTCATACAGACAAGCAGTATCATCATTGGATGCTGCCAAGCCCCCCTAGCAACCAAACAGAGTACCCTAGCAACCGTATACCAAGACCTATATCTCTGCTTCAGAACATCATAGAGGCATGGGGGTTGGTTTATATCATTCATACAGACAAGCAGTATCATCATTGGATGCTGCCAAACCCCTCCATAGCAACCAAACAGAGTACCCTAGCAACCGTTTACCAAGACCTATATCTCTGCCTCAGAACATCCTAGACACATGGGGGTTGGTTTATATCATTCATACAGACAAGCAGTATCATCATTGGATGCTGCCAAGCCCCTCCATAGCAACCAAACAGAGTACCCTAGCAACCGTTTACAAGGACCTATATCTCTGCATCAGAACATCGTAGAGGCATGGGGGTTGGGTCTTTTGACTCAGACTGGCAAATAGTCTTTAAATGTCACCCCATAAATTTTATAGCCACTCCATAGCAACCATATAGAGTACCCTAGCAACCGTACAAACACATGAATAGGACATATCTCAGCTCCACAACATCGTACAGACTTGGGGGTGGCCTCTTTTGTTTCGGGTGAGAATCCAGTACACACAACATAGCATCCGAGAGGATTTTTTTGCCACGGCAAGCACCACTCACATTTTCTTCAGGAAATGTACATTCTAGTTAGTGGTGCTTGCGTAGCAAGGCATCACTATTACTATCTAGCCCGAAAACGGTTTTAGTGATGCCTTGCGAAGCAAGGCATCACCATCACTCTCAAACATACATATTAGTGTTGCTTGTGAAGCAATGCATCAATATTGTTAATCTCCATATTTTTATTATTAATGGTGCTTGCGTAGCAAGCCATAAATATATTTAGATCGGTTTATTATTATTATTATAATAATTATTCTTACTTCTGGACACTTTTTCGGCGCGCTACTCCTCCCACATTTTTTGTCACAGACCCACGAATGAGGCGTCAAATCGACCGGCCTATACGGGAATGGTGTGCTATATCTTTTCTAAGGGATCGGGGGTACGATGTTCGCCCCAGGGGCGAAAAAGTAGCCGAAAAATCCCATTGACTTAACATTGCGACGAATTTTAACGAGTCATAACTCTGAGAGAGGATTTCGGAGAAATTCGTGTGTCACCACATTTGAAGAGGCTGTCAGGCCCTGTAAGATGACACATCGCAAAGGGGTGTGAGTTGTACCCCTGGGGCGCTAGAGCTCCCCAAATTTTCTCAAATTTCCCCATTGACTTATAATGGGGAGGGACGTCCCATCAAACTCATGTGTTTCTCTTACTATGGGAAATTGCATAGGGATTTTGTATTGACCACAGCTCTGGCTCACAGTGTCTCAGAGAGAAGGGGGTGGGCTCAATTTACTCAGACAGCCAATCACTATCTCAGGATGATTGTAAACCTATGAAGTCACGCCCTAGCAACCATTTAGAGCTCCCTAGCAACTAATCCCTTAGACTTACATTGAATGAGATGAAAGGGATATCTTTTGATAGAAGTGTCATAGAAACATGAGGGTGGGTTTGTTTGACTCGGGGCATCAACAGCCAATCACAAGTCACCTTCAACACTTCCTAGCCACGCCCTAGCAACCATTATCAAGCAGCCTAGCAACCGTTTAGCAAGACCTATATCTCTGCCTCAGAACATCATAGAGACATGGGGGTTGGTTTATATCATTCATACAGACAAGCAGTATCATCATTGGATGCTGCCAAGCCCCTCCATAGCAACCAAACAGAGTACCCTAGCAACCGTTTACCAAGACCTATATCTCTGCCTCAGAACATCATAGAGACATGGGGGTTGGTTTATATCATTCATACAGACAGGCAGTATAATCATTGGATGCTGCCAAGCCCCCCTAGCAACCAAACAGAGTACCCTAGCAACCGTATACCAAGACCTATATCTCTGCTTCGGAACATCGTAGAGACATGGGGGTTGGTTTATATCATTCATACAGACAAGCAGTATCATCATTGGATGCTGCCAAGCCCCCCTAGCAACCAAACAGAGTACCCTAGCAACCGTATACCAAGACCTATATCTCTGCTTCAGAACATCATAGAGGCATGGGGGTTGGTTTATATCATTCATACAGACAAGCAGTATCATCATTGGATGCTGCCAAGCCCCCTTAGCAACCAAACAGAGTACCCTAGCAACCATATACCAAGACCTATATCTCTGCTTCAGAACATCATAGAGACATGGGGGTTGGTTTATATCATTCATACAGACAAGCAGTGTCATCATTGGATGCTGCCAAGCCCCCTTAGCAACCAAACAGAGTTCCCTAGCAACCGTTTACCAAGACCTATATCTCTGCATCAGAACATCGTAGAGACATGGGGGTTGGTTTATATCATTCATACTGACAAGCAGTATCATCATTGGATGCTGCCAAGCCACTCCATAGCAACCAAACAGAGTACCCTAGCAACCGTTTACCAAGACCTATATCTCTGCCTCAGAACATCATAGAGACATGGGGGTTGGTTTATATCATTCATACAGACAAGCAGTATCATCATTGGATGCTGCCAAGCCCCCCTAGCAACCAAACAGAGTACCCTAGCAACCGTATACTAAGACCTATATCTCTGCTTCAGAACATCATAGAGACATGGAGGTTGGTTTATATCATTCATACAGACAAGCAGTATCATCATTGGGTGCTGCCAAGCCCCCCTAGCAACCAAACAGAGTACCCTAGCAACCGTATACTAAGACCTATATCTCTGAATCAGAACATCGTAGAGACATGGGGGTTGGTTTATATCATCCATACAGACAAGCAGTATCATCATTGGATGCTGCCAAGCCACTCCATAGCAACCAAACAGAGTACCCTAGCAACCGTTTAGCAAGACCTATATCTCTGCCTCAGAACATCATAGAGACATGGGGGTTGGTTTATATCATTCATACAGACAAGCAGTATCATCATTGGATGCTGCCAAACCCCTCCATAGCAACCAAACAGAGTACCCTAGCAACCGTTTACAAGGACCTATATCTCTGCATCAGAACATCGTAGAGGCATGGGGGTTGGGTCTTTTGACTCAGACTGGCAAATAGTCTTTAAATGTCACCCCATAAATTGTATAGCCACTCCATAGCAACCATATAGAGTACCCTAGCAACCGTACAAACACATGAATAGGACATATCTCAGCTCCACAACATCGTACAGACTTGGGGGTGGCCTCTTTTGTTTCGGGTGAGAATCCAGTACACACAACATAGCATCCGAGAGGATTTTTTTGCCACGGCAAGCACCACTCACATTTTCTTCAGGAAATGTACATTCTAGTGTTGTGATTACTATTCACCTTTTCAAAACTTTGGCACTCTACTCCTCCGCCACCGTTTGTCGTAGACCCATGAATGAGGTGTCAAATCGTGCGACTTATTGAGGAGAGGTGTGCTATATCTCTTCTAAGCGATCGGGTGTATGATGTTAGTTTTCGGCGGGACAAAAATCGTCCCAATCAAGTCCCCATTGACTTAACATGGAGAAGAGGTTTATGTGATCATATCTCCGCCTCAGAACATCACAGAGACTTGGGGCTGGTCTCATTTCAATCGGCCTATCAAGCAGCTAATAACTAGTGACATTCAAACTTCATAGCCACGCCCTAGCAACCAGCTACAGCACCCTAGCAACTGTACAAATACATTAATAAGCCATATCTCAGCACCAGAGCATTGTAGAAATACAGAGTTGGGCTCTTTTGACTCAGACTGGCCAATAGTCGTTAAATATCACCCCATTAACTGTATAGCCACACCGTAGCAACCATTTAGAGCACCCTAGCAACCTTACAAACACATTAATAAGCCATATCTCAGCCCCAGAACATCCTACAGACATGTTTCTTAGTTTTTTTGCATCCCAGTAGCATCCGAGAGGATTTTTTTGCCACTGCAAGCACCACTCACATTTTCTTCAGGAAATGTACATTCTAGTTAGTGGTGCTTGCGTAGCAAGGCATCACTATTACTATCTTGCCCCAGAACGGTTTTAGTGATGCCTTGCGCAGCAAGGCATCACCATCACTCTCAAACATACTTATTAGTGGGCCTTGCGAAGCAAGGCATCAATATTGTTATTCTCCATACTTATTAATATTCGTGGAGCTTGTTTAGCAAGGCGTATATATTATGTAACCCAGGAACGGTTCTTATTAGTGGTGCTTGCGTAGCAAGGCATCACTATTACTATCTTGCCCCAGAACGGTTTTAGTGATGCCTTGCGCAGCAAGGCATCACCATCACTCTCAAACATACTTATTAGTGGGCCTTGCGAAGCAAGGCATCAATATTGTTATTCTCCATACTTATTAATATTCGTGGAGCTTGTTTAGCAAGGCGTATATATTATGTAACCCAGGAACGGTTCTTATTATTATTCTTATTATTTCACACAACATTTCGGCGCGCTACTCCTCCCGCACCGTTTGTCACAGACCCATGAATGAGGTGTCAAAACGTGCGGCTTAATCGGGAATGGTGTGCTATATCTTTTCTAAGGGGTCGGGGGTGCGGTTTTCGCCCCAGGGGCGAAAAAGTAGCGAAAAAAATCCCATAGACTTAACATTGCGAAAATTTTTAACGAGTTATAACTCTGAGCGAGGATTTCGTAGAAACTCGTGTGTCACCACATTTGAAGAGGCTGACAGGCCCTGTAAGATGACACATCGCAATGGGGTATAAGTTGTACCCCTGGGGCGCTAGAGCTCCCCAAATTTCCTCAAATTTCCCCATTGACTTATAATGGGGAGGGACGTCCCATAAAACTCATGTGTTTCTCTTACAATGGGAAATTGCATAGGGATTTTGTATTGACCACAGCTCTGGCTCACAGTGTCTCAGAGACAAGGGGGTGGGCTCAATTTACTCAGACAGCCAATCACTATCTCAGGATGATTGTCAACATATGAAGCCACGCCCTAGCAACCATTTAGAGCTCCCTAGCAACTGATCCCATAGACTTCCATTGAAAGAGATCAAAGGGATATCTTTGGATAGAAGTGTCATAGAAACACGAGGGTGGGTTTGTTTGACTCGGGGCATCAACAGCCAATCATAAATCACCGTCAACACTTCCTAGCCACGCCCTAGCAACCATTATCAAGCAGCCTAGCAACCGTTTAGCAATACCAATATCTCTGCCTCAGAACATCATAGAGGCATGGGGGTTGGTTTATATCATTCATACTGACAAGCAGCCTTTGGAGTATTGTCATTGGATGCTGCCAAGCCACTCCATAGCAACCAAACAGAGTACCTTAGCAACCGTTTACCAAGACCTATATCTCTGCCTCAGAACATCATACAGACATGGGGGTTGGTTTATATCATTCATACTGACAAGCAGTATCATCATTGGATGTTGCCATGCCACTCCATAGCAACCAAAAAGAGTACCCTAGCAACCGTTTACCAAAACTTATATCTCAGCCTCAGAACAACATAGAGACATGGGGGTTGGTTTATATCATTCATACAGACAAGCAGTATCATCATTGGATGCTGCCAAGCCCCCCTAGCAACCAAACAGAGTACCCTAGCAACCATATACCAAGACCTATGTCTCTGCTTCAGAACATCATAGAGGCATGGGGGTTGGTTTATATCATTCATACTGACAAGCAGCATTTGGAGTATTGTCATTGGATGCTGCCAAGCCACTCCATAGCAACCAAACAGAGTACCCTAGCAACCGTTTACCAAGACCTATATCTCTGCCTCAGAACATCATACAGACATGGGGGTTGGTTTATATCATTCATACTGACAAGCAGTATCATCATTGGATGCTGCCATGCCACTCCATAGCAACCAAAAAGAGTACCCTAGCAACCGTTTACCAAGACCTATATCTCTGCCTCAGAACATCATAGAGACATGGGGTTTGGTTTATATCATTCATACAGACAAGCAGTATCATCATTGGATGCTGCCAAGCCCCCCTAGCAACCAAACAGAGTACCCTAGCAACCGTATACCAAGACCTATATCTCTGCTTCGGAACATCGTAGAGACATGGGGGTTGGTTTATATCATTCATACAGACAAGCAGTATCATCATTGGATGCTGCCAAGCCCCCCTAGCAACCAAACAGAGTACCCTAGCAACCGTATACCAAGACCTATATCTCTGCTTCAGAACATCATAGAGGCATGGGGGTTGGTTTATATCATTCATACAGACAAGCAGTATCATCATTGGATGCTGCCAAGCCCCCTTAGCAACCAAACAGAGTACCCTAGCAACCATATACCAAAACCTATATCTCTGCTTCAGAACATCATAGAGACATGGGGGTTGGTTTATATCATTCATACAGACAAGCAGTATCATCATTGGATGCTGCCAAGCCCCCTTAGCAACCAAACAGAGTACCCTAGCAACCATATACCAAGACCTATATCTCTGCCTCAGAACATCATAGAGACATGGGGGTTGGTTTATATCATTCATACAGACAAGCAGTATCATCATTGGATGCTGCCAAGCCCCCCTAGCAACCAAACAGAGTACCCTAGCAACCGTATACCAAGACCTATATCTCTGCTTCGGAACATCGTAGAGACATGGGGGTTGGTTTATATCATTCATACAGACAAGCAGTATCATCATTGGATGCTGCCAAGCCCCCCTAGCAACCAAACAGAGTACCCTAGCAACCGTATACCAAGACCTATATCTCTGCTTCAGAACATCATAGAGGCATGGGGGTTGGTTTATATCATTCATACAGACAAACAGTATCATCATTGGATGCTGCCAAACCCCTCCATAGCAACCAAACAGAGTACCCTAGCAACCGTTTACCAAGACCTATATCTCTGCCTCAGAACATCCTAGAGACATGGGGGTTGGTTTATATCATTCATACAGACAAGCAGTATCATCATTGGATGCTGCCAAGCCCCTCCATAGCAACCAAACAGAGTACCCTAGCAACCGTTTACAAGGACCTATATCTCTGCATCAGAACATCGTAGAGGCATGGGGGTTGGGTCTTTTGACTCAGACTGGCAAATAGTCTTTAAATGTCACCCCATAAATTGTATAGCCACTCCATAGCAACCATATAGAGTACCCTAGCAACCGTACAAACACATGAATAGGACATATCTCAACTCCACAACATCGTACAGACTTGGGGGTGGCCTCTTTTGTTTCGGGTGAGAATCCAGTACACACAACATAGCATCCGAGAGGATTTTTTTGCCACGGCAAGCACCACTCACATTTTCTTCAGGAAATGTACATTCTAGTTATAATTAAAATTCTGTTTTATTGGCCACAATATTATTGATGATGTAGAGAGGGGCGCTTTTGATTACTTTTTAAAAAGGGCAGGGGCTCGACTTGAGCCCTCCCCTCTGCACTTGCCTGGGACACGTTCAAAGTATAAACCGGTACGCAACGTTTTGCTACGGTTTCCGGTTGAACGTCATGTTTCCTGGAAACGGTGTGCGACGGTGTGCAACAGGTTTGAGATGCGTTTTATCTCGTTTGGTGGGTGTGTCAAAAATGTCAGCCCAATCAGCAGCAACATGTATATAAAACACGCGGTATTAAAGAGACAGCTCACACAATGGGTCCAAGTAAAGTTGTTTACAAATGTGTCTGCTGCAGCTCAGTATGAATCCGCAACAATTGAAGATATTAGAAGACATGATTGTCATAAAAAAAAATATACAGTATATATATCAACTCAACATGATTATTTATTTATTTATATTTTTAGCTTCATTGCAAGGCAAATTTTATATGGTAATTAAGTGCTTTACATAAAAATGAGAAAGAAAATACAAGCTATTAAAAAAGTAAGAACTAGAAATAAAATAAAATAAAATTAGAATTGATTACCAGGAGATAAAAAAAGTGAATTAAATGGGATTGGGATGTTGGCTTTTATTCTGGACGGCAAGGGCAGTGATTGCATGTATTTTGCAGTATTAAACACGCATTTATATCGATTTCATCAGGCTCCGAAAATTCCTCAAAAAGAACACAACGAATGGCCTTCTCAGCTGCCATAGTTGCAACTCTTGCGTCATCAGAACAGGGTGTTCAACGCAGCACCGTTTCCGTTTAAAAAACGTTTTGCATAGTGATGGGAAGTTCGGTTCTTTTCCGCGAACCGGTTCTTTCGGACAGTTCGTTTCAATGAACCGGATCAAAAAAACGGTTCACCAGTTCTTTTGCGCTCAAACGTAATGACATCATTACGCAATGACATAATTACGTCAAGTCTATTGCGGGCTGGATAAACACTTTACACATTAAAATATATAACATATCATAACATCAGTCAGATAAAATATCATCATAATCTGATAAGTTTATTACAATTAAGTTTTACATCTAAAGCATCCAAACACATGCAGTGATGCAAACAATCTTTACAGTTATAAAATCAATAAATCAGTCTTCATGAGTGCAGAAACCATGATCCACTTAGTGTTTTTTTGTAATTAAATAAATACGGTTCGCCAGATTTTCCCCTCATTCATGTCCTCTGAGTCGTTTCACAGACACGCGCTCATATCAGCTGTACGTTCAGTTCAGAGAGACGCGCCGTGCAGTCAGTCAGTCGCTCAATGCATGCTCAGTATCATCAGCTCATTGGTTCTCGATCGGACATGTCTGAAATAAACAGTTCTCGGTTCAGTGTACTGCTGATCCAAAAACCGCTGCAACCGATTCTTGACTCGAGAACGAGAACGAAATTGAGATTCGAGAACCGCCAGAGCGATTCAAAAGGAGTCGCTTGCTTCGCCTTCCCTGTAGTTTGATTAGGCTACGTCATTTTTTATCTTTATATCACCTTGGTTTACAAATTAAACAAAGTTAGGCAGATTGTTTTTCTGAATTCAAACCTACCCTTATAAGAGACGGTCAAGCTGCATATGGTAACAATCAGGGTATCTTGCGTCCATTCCCAATCCGTTTTCAATTAAAAAACAGAAAACGAAAAAAACAAATTGTTTTTCTTTTTTTCATTATTTTCAGAAAAATGAAAAACAAGATTTCTGCTTGATGTTTCGTTTTTCATTCAGAGGTAGAAAAATGTATAAACAGTTTGAATATTCGATTTCTACACGTGGGCGGGAATTATACGCCCCTTTCTGCTGATTGGTCAGCCGAAGATCAAACTATTCCGTCATCGGTTCTTCCTCAGTTCCGCACAGCAGAATAAGAGTCCTGCGCTGCCACAGCTGTGCGGATTCTTAATGCTTTTATTGCAACTACATTTCATATATTTTTCTCATCAAACAACCAGACTAACGAATGGCTCGACACAACCCGTACCGGGGCAGAGCCTAGGCAGGTTTTTTTTGTGTAGATATAAATTCACCTCTTTGCATCAGCTGGCAGGATATATGACGGCTGTCATAGCCTACCTTGGTTAAATAAATAATTAAAAATAAATATTTTAAACACTAATACAAAAAGGAAAGAATAATGCGTTGCAACGAGACAACCGGAGAAAAACAGATATTAAAAGACATACTCTTTTATTTTATGATTTATGCCTGTTTTATTAAAATTGATTATAATTGATACCTCAAAAGGGTGCTTGTGTAGGCTACTGCTGCACACAAGATTTTCATTAAAGCCTGTAATATCTTGCCATTTCAGTTTGTTTCTCAAACCCAGTATACCTTCAGAGCGCTTGGAATATATAGTCTATGGCACGAGTTGCATATATGGATTATGTTACGAGATATTTGCATCCGCTTTTTAAAAAAAGGGGCAAATGCGAGCAGGACATTTTTTTGTGTCTGTGTGTGTGTGTTCCGAAAAAGAGAAAGTAATAAGCATAACATCATTTTGTAGGTACCCTATTTCACACAGTTCCAATAAATTGCGATGGGTTAAATAAACGTAATAAACTGCAGATAAACGCACCAGTCAGGCGGGGACATGTTCAGGAAATACGCAGCAGTTAGACTTTGAGTTTATTTCATATTGAGTAAATAAATGTCCAATGACCCCCATATAATTAGGCAGTGACAAAGTTAATGTGGGTGAGGATAATTAACACAATGTATAGCCTATAATGCATGCATTTTGTAATAATACAGCATATTTTATAATTGACCGTAGCCTATTTGCCAGAAAAGTTGCACCGAGTGTGGCCTAATTCACACGCCGGGTCATGTTGAAAGAGAAACACGCGAACGTTGCATTGTAGTAAAATCTGCATTTTATTATTAGCCTACATTCAGAAGTAGCCTAGTTTAAAATACCGGTAAATAAAATACAACATTAACATAGGCCTAATAAACACTATTAACACGGCTATGCGTATTTTACTTCCCCTCGCTGTATGACAAATCCTTAAATTAATGTTATTAAGAAAACAACAAGAATGAAAAATATAAGTAGCCATATAATAAAAAAAATATACATAGAAGCCTATATAAAAATAGTCTAGCCTATATATTGTGCCATTTATTACAAACAATATTTAGTTTAAATACCAAGCCTAAATGAAATTATTTGAATAGAAACTGTATCGACATTGGACTGTATCGGACATCTTTCATTCGGTCCAAAGTTTCCATATTTGCAATGAAATATTTGTTTATTATACTAGGCCTATTTATGTAAAGAAGGCTTCGTCCAGTCTCATACGCACATAGGCTAAATCGGTATCTTTACATGCAGAGATAGGTATGAGTTTGGAATAAAAGCAAGTACTGACTGGCACAATTTAATTTGTCTGTTGTACAATATTAAGGCTAAGCAAAATAACTTTTTATATGTTTGGTTTTATTTTGATAATGAACAAGCTGCGATGTCAAGTCAGCAATGCCAGAACTGTTATGTGAGCGTGCGAGTCTCCGGCGCCATCACTTCATTTTTTCCTCATTGGAAGCAGTAAAATATTTATTTTATTTGTGTACATTTAAAATTACTACAAAATGTCATGCCTTTGTAAAATAAAGAAAACAGGATGCGCTGCTTTAGCGCATCTCGGTCTCATATGAACATCTCTCTGACGCACACCAGAAACATGAACTAAAATACAGCGAATAGACGCGCCTACTTTAAAAAGTCAACATTTCTATTATTTGACGTTCAATACATTATATAAGTCACTTTGGAATAAATCAGAGCATGTTTCGTGATAAAAAAACTTAACTTTACAGTCAGGAAAATACGGTAGAATAGCCTAGCAAATTATTTCGCAGACCCCCTGACACTTTGCTGGTCTAAAGCCGCTGGTCTACACAGAAGAAAACCCTGCCTAGGCTCTGCTCCGGTACGGGTTGTGTCGAGCCATTCGTTAGTCTGGTTGTTTGATGAGAAAAATATATGAAATGTAGTTGCAATAAAAGCATTAAAGGTCCCCTTCTTCGTGATCCCATTGTTCAAACTTTAGTTAGTGTGTAATGTTGCTGTTAGAGCATAAATAATACCTGTACAATTATAAAGCTCAAAGTTCAATGCCAAGCGAGATATTTTATTTAACAGAAATTCCCTTTCAAAGCCTACAGCGAACGGCCGGCTTGGACTACATCCTGGTACTTCCTTCTTTAATTACGTCAGTAGAACAGTAGAACAGACTAACCTCCGCCCACAAGACTACGCGCAAAAAGGGGGCGTGGTCTTGTTGCTGTCCCACGTGGAGAAGAGGACGTGTCGCGTGGAGAAAAGAAAGTGTTGCGTTTGACTGTGTTTGTCGCCATGTCGTCGAGACGCTGTTATTTTCATCCCGGAGTCAAATCACCTTTGTTTGGCTTTCCCAGGGACGCTGTAGAGATCATTAAGCGCGCATATATCTCCCGTTAAGAGGCGTGACCTTTCCACGTGCGCTAAGCTGCTGTCGAATCACAACACAGGACCGTGCCACGTTCGCTAAGCTGCTGTCAAATCACAACACGGGAAGCGCTGGCACAATCAGAACTCGTTACGTATTTCTGAAGGAGGGACTTCATAGAATAAAGGAAGTCATCAGCCGTTTTTAGGACAGTGAAAACAGCGGTATACAGATAAGTAAATTGTGTTAAAAATACTGTTTTTTTTTTACACACGAAACATGAACACATGTTATATTGCACACTGTAAACACAATCAAAGCTTCAAAAAGACACGAAGAACGGGACCTTTAAGAATCCACACAGCTGTGGCAGCGCAGGACTCTTATTCTGCTGTGCGGAACTGAGGAAGAACCGATGACGGAATAGTTTGATCTTCGGCTGACCAATCAGTAGAAAGGGGCGTATAATTCCCGCCCACATGTAGAAATCGAATATTCAAACTGTTTATACATTTTTCTACCTCTGAATGAAAAACGAAAAATCAAGCCGAAATCTCGTTTTTCTGAAAGAAAATAATGAAAAAAAGAAAAACGATTTGTTTTTTCGTTTTCTGTTTTTTAATTGAAAACGGATTTGGAATGGACACAAGATACCCTGCTTGGTGGTCAGGGGATCTCTGGATAATCCGTAATTCGTTTGGAGTTATAAAACGAAAATACCGTTTTTCTGTTTTTTGTTTCAAAACGAAAAACCAAATAACCGTTTTTGGTGTCAGAATCAAAAAACGAAAAACCAATTAAAAACGGTCCGTTTTTCGTTTTGAACTTCAGTCAGTTCGTTTTTCGTTTATAAACCAAAAACGGAAGTCACGTGGTCTATTCCTTTTTTGGAAGCGAAAGTTACCGGTAACACTTTCAAAATAGAAGTAACTATGGTTAACGAGGTGATTGTAGACTAACTATAACGTTTTTTAGTGCCACTAAAGTAGCACTGTGGGTGTGAGAAAAAAAAAAAACACTTAAGTTAACTGAAATAAAAATTAAAACTAATAAAATAATAACTCTGGCTGTTAGGGAGAATTAAACATTTGTAAGAACATTGGTGACCTGTAACTTCAGATTAAGACAAGTGAACTAATTTTATATGTAGCTTAGGATAGCAGGAAGCCTATTTATTTATAAGTTTCTATTATTTAATTCACATTTTAGTTTTGTAACATATGTCTTGCTATGTGGAAGCTCAACCAGCAGAGGTCACTCTACCCCCTTCTGCGCACCGACTCTTTCTGTGGGACAACAGGCAACAAGGGTTTGACCTTTTGACTTGTGTTTATATCAAAGAGAAGGCAAGCACTGCTACCAACAGAAGCTAATCACTGAGTTTGAAGGGTGTGCAGAACTTCACGTGCCTTCCAGCTCCTCCTTCTATGGCACTATAGCTGTTAAAAACTCTCAGCTTCCACCATCTACTGTTACCCCTTCTGTGTCAAAACAAAACTCTTCCAAAACAAATCTATAAAGTTGTATACCTTTTATTTTCATTCGCATTTTTCTCCAGTGTAATATACTTATTATGTTAGTAAAGTAGATGAAATATTTTTTATGCAGCTTGTATAGTTCTCATTAGTTATGTAGACCTACTTGTGTGTGAAACCTAGCCTTACTCAGTCAAAAATTAACTCTAGCCCTGGGACTTTCAGATCTTTTAGTGCTTTTTTGGGTTTAATTCTGTTTGATGAACCACCAGGGAAAGGCAGTGCTCTGTACTCTTGGTACTTGTGTAAAGTAAAATAAAAGTGAAGTTAAATTATTCAGTTTTGGTACTCTGGTACTACCCTAGTACTCGTGTCAGGGCCTCCCAGAGTTTCCCCAATACCTAGAGGATGTGAGCCTGTGCACTGTGTGCTGGGTTTAAGGACTGATGATAGTAGCAAGACTGGCCCCAGTCACCTACCATCACTCTCTCTTCAAATAAATGCTGGACTGGCAGGACACCACTCCTTCCTCCGGCACCATAAAAGGGCCTTTGTTGTCACTTTCAGATATTTACATCATGGTTTATGGTAAGCCACATCTTTGAATTGTGGCACTAATTTTGTGGAATTGGATGATGTCAACTTATGTCTTTAAATACAAATGTACATCATAATGTACAAAGGTACAGTGAAGCAGGGCTCTGCATTGCAACTCTTTCACTTGCATATATGCCCTTAAATGATTTACAAGCATATTGGGTCAGTGAAGACTAAAACCTAGGCAAGGCAAGGCAAGGCAAGTTTATTTATATAGCACATTTCATACACAGTGGCAATTCAAAGTGCTTTACATAGAAGAAATTAAAAAATAGTAAAAAGAAATAAGAATAATTAAAACAGTTAAGAAAAAAATAAAATAAAATACAGTACAGTACAGTCGGACGAACATTGGCACAGTGCTCATTCATTAAATGCATAGCTAAACAGATGTGTTTTGAGTCTGGATTTGAAAGTG
This sequence comes from Gobio gobio, assembly GCF_949357685.1. Classification (NCBI taxonomy): domain Eukaryota; kingdom Metazoa; phylum Chordata; class Actinopteri; order Cypriniformes; family Gobionidae; genus Gobio; species Gobio gobio. The sequence continues at coordinate 31,704,707 of NC_137118.1, read as the reverse complement.
ACTATTATTGTAAAACGAGTAAAAACCATGTGAAAATCACCCATTAAATGAAGCCTCTTCTAAAGATGTGTTTTTCATTTATAGGCCTATGCAATGTGAACATGGTTGTACAGTGGTGGTCCAGACACAAAAAAATCTCTGTAAAGCTGCTTTGAAACAATCTACATTGTTAAAAGCGCTATATAAATGAAGATGACTTGACTATAACATTTACAGTAGGTTTTAGTCTTCACTGACCCAATATGCTTGTAAATCATTTAAGGGCATATATGCAAGTGAAAGAGTTGCAATGCAGAGCCCTGCTTCACTGTACCTTTGTACATTGTGATGTACATTTGTATTTAAAGACATAAGTTGACATCATCCAATTCCACAAAAGTAGTGCCACAATTCAAAGATGTGGCTTACCATAAACCATGATGTAAATATCTGAAAGTGACAACAAAGGCCCTTTTATGGTGCCGGAGGAAGGAGTGGTGTCCTGCCAGTCCAGCATTTATTTGAAGAGAGAGTGATGGTAGGTGACTGGGGCCAGTCTTGCTACTATCATCAGTCCTTAAACCCAGCACACAGTGCACAGGCTCACATCCTCTAGGTATTGGGGAAACTCTGGGAGGCCCTGACACGAGTACTAGGGTAGTACCAGAGTACCAAAACTGAATAATTTAACTTCACTTTTATTTTACTTTACACAAGTACCAAGAGTACAGAGCACTGCCTTTCCCTGGTGGTTCATCAAACAGAATTAAACCCAAAAAAGCACTAAAAGATCTGAAAGTCCCAGGGCTAGATATAATTTTTGACTGAGTAAGGCTAGGTTTCACACACAAGTAGGTCTACATAACTAATGAGAACTACAAGCTGCATAAAAAATATTTCATCTACTTTACTAACATAATAAGTATATTACACTGGAGAAAAATGCGAATGAAAATAAAAGGTATACAACTTTATAGATTTGTTTTGGAAGAGTTTTGTTTTGACACAGAAGGGGTAACAGTAGATGGTGGAAGCTGAGAGTTTTTAACAGCTATAGTGCCATAGAAGGAGGAGCTGGAAGGCACGTGAAGTTCTGCACACCCTTCAAACTCAGTGATTAGCTTCTGTTGGTAGCAGTGCTTGCCTTCTCTTTGATATAAACACAAGTCAAAAGGTCAAACCCTTGTTGCCTGTTGTCCCACAGAAAGAGTCGGTGCGCAGAAGGGGGTAGAGTGACCTCTGCTGGTTGAGCTTCCACATAGCAAGACATATGTTACAAAACTAAAATGTGAATTAAATAATAGAAACTTATAAATAAATAGGCTTCCTGCTATCCTAAGCTACATATAAAATTAGTTCACTTGTCTTAATCTGAAGTTACAGGTCACCAATGTTCTTACAAATTTTTAATTCTCCCTAACAGCCAGAGTTATTATTTTATTAGTTTTAATTTTTATTTCAGTTAACTTAAGTGTTTTTTTTTTTTCTCACACCCACAGTGCTACTTTAGTGGCACTAAAAAACGTTATAGTTAGTCTACAATCACCTCGTTAACCATAGTTACTTCTATTTTGAAAGTGTTACCGGTAACTTTCGCTTCCAAAAAAGGAATAGACCACGTGACTTCCGTTTTTGGTTTATAAACGAAAAACGAACTGACTGAAGTTCAAAACGAAAAACGGACCGTTTTTAATTGGTTTTTCGTTTTTTGATTCTGACACCAAAAACGGTTATTTGGTTTTTCGTTTTGAAACAAAAAACAGAAAAACGGTATTTTCGTTTTATAACTCCAAACGAATTACGGATTATCCAGAGATCCCCTGACCCTTGGTAACTTAACCTGTTTAAAATTGCCTTTGCACTTTGTTTTTGCTATTATTATTATAACTTTTTTTTAATTTACAAACAACAGGCAATACCTGTTAAATATAGTGTGTAAAACAATTACAGTGTGTAAGTGCACTTTTCCAGCAATTGTTCTTTTTTAAAATGTGTGTTTTATTTGAACATTTTTATTCATTTTTATTAAAACATTGTTTATTTAATACTAACCCAATTTGTGAATGTGTCATCATTAACTATAATTACACATTAACATTCATCTTTTAAATAAATAAATACTTCAATCACAAATAGTCAATCACATGCTCATACAGTGATAAGACAGTAATTAACTTGAAAATGATGAAAACATATTTCCACTATGTTTTAAAACACGTCTCGATGTTCAACAAAACTTGCTTTTCGTTCTCTTGAAAAATTACACGCATGCTCAGTCAGTATCAGCTCATCGATTCTCAAATCGGACATGTCCGAAATAAACAGTTCTCGGTTCAGTGTACTGGTCCGAAAACCGCTGCAACCAATTCTTAACTAACTGCGACAGACCGGTCCCCGTACGTTCTCGATTCAGTGTACTGGTGATCCGAGAACCGCTGCAACCGATTCTTGACTCGAGAACGAGAACTGTAACAGGCCGTGTCGGCTACGCTCGTTCGTGTACGCTGCACGCATGCTCAGTATCATCAGCTTCTGCTCGCTGACGTGCTCGTCATCATCAGTTCTCTCAGTAGGTTAAGTGAAGTGTATTGTTGGAGTAACTGAATAACTCCAGGATGTTGGTTTATTTCGAGTCAGATGGACAGTCAGAGACGTCAAAAAGTGATAAACTTTATACATTTGTGGATTAGTGCTTACTAGAGATGCGAACTGTTTAGAACGATTCAGTCCGATTTGGTGAACTGGTTCGACCGGTTCACTAAAAAGAACCGGCTCAAAAGAACGATTCGTTCACGAACCGGCGGACATCACTAGTTTTGCAATGTTTTGTTGAGGCTGAACGCAGCCCTGGTTTGCATATGTCCTGTCACAAAATGCGGCGAAAACACCTAACGTTACACGACGTTAATAATTAGATAAGATTAAGGTGTGTACATGTCTGTAATGCTCTCTGATAATGCGACTAAAATAGGCATACTCCACGTCTTAATTTGCGTTTACTTCGAGTAGGAATTTGACGTAAGGCAATTAGAAATCACTGTTTACATGGTAGCTTCTTAATCAGAGTATAGTCTTAATCAGGTTAAATATCGGAGTATTGTTGTCCATGTAAACACACTGTCACTGTATGATGATAATTGAAATGAGCTAGATGACATCACCATTTTCTCCAGAGCGGCTGTACAGCCGAATCAAATTCTGTTGCATTATTTTCCTGTTTAACACTATGAAGCTGCTTTGAAACAATCTACATTGTAAAAAGCGCTATATAAATAAAGTTGACTTGACATAACCTGCTTTCTGGAATACCCCTCTGAAAGGTGGGGGTTTTTTGTGTTCATTTTAACATCGTAATCTTACGTGTACTGTTGCGTTGTGAGTAGGCTATTTGCAGCGCGTTTCTGTATTTGGGTGCGTTGTCATACTGACCCTATTAATGACAGCCCGTGGTTGAATATCACATCTATATCTGTCAGAAGGCAGAAGAGCTCAGTTCCTTCAGATCTCATTTCCGTCCATTTCTGCTCGACATGCCGAACCCACTCTGGACAAGGCAGGTCCATTTAAAAATACGCTCAAAAAAGATACCTATGATATGCTATTAACCGACAAATGACGGCACGAAATTGTTTGAACACTTTGAGTTTGACGGCAATAAAGGAACTTCCTGTTAAAACTTTTATTCATCTTCAAAATACAGGCCCTGTCAAGCTGCTTGTTTTCAAACTTCTTTTTAATAAACAAAAACTTGAATCTAACTGTAGCTGTAATACAAACAATAGTTATTAAAGGGGGGAAATAAATAAGTTTACGTGTTGATTTGATCTACTTTAGCATTCTAATTTAGATTGCAGATTATTTTAATATATTCATAATAGCCTAATTTATTAATTTAAATATTTGTATGTCGTCTGCTGCCTCCTTGAAAGTTTGTTGATAAATTGTTGAATTTGTTTTGCTTTATTAATCAACACAGATTAATTAAATGATGTCTCTTTAAAAGCAGAAATGCAATAAGAATCACTGGGAAGGGAGGTGCATTTAATTTCCCAGTAGGTGGCAACATTGTTCCACGTTGGTCAAGCTCTCTTGGACTTCATTAGCTATTGTATCTCCAGTGCGGATAAAGTACTGTTTAGACTTTAGAGAGTCAGTTCTGTCACTAAACGCCTATATTTACTGCCCAATGTTTTTATATTAGTTATAATGCAGATACTCCATTGAAAAATAGATTTTGTCCAGGACATTAATATAAATAGTGTTTAATAAGTGTCGAAAGAATTTGAATCTCCTTCATAAAGATGTATTGGATTTGCAAGGCTAATTTGACTGTTGTTTGTTTTGTTGAGAGAAATTGTCCTCCAAAGAAAGAGCATTGTATTTTTGATTAAATTAATCAGTGTCTGTAAAAGGAGAACTGCTATACAATATTTGTGAGAATGTAACAATTTCCATAATTTACATGGAAATTTTTGCCCACTAGACAAAAACACACTACAGCTTCATTCACCTGAGGTCACTTCTTATTTCTTGTATGAAAATTATGAAATTACCATTTAGTTAATTATTGCATATATACATAAATGTTGCAATTGAAATCTCCTTGACCTGCAAGACATTTTGTTGAAACATTTTATGAAAACAATTTAACAAAAGCAACAGTAAACTATCATAGAAAGTTTATTAATACACATTTGAGTGATTCTGACATCGTAAAGTTGCTGAGGAATGAAAAAAAAAAAAAAATCTAATTGGCTCTAAACATTCGTGTTCAAAATTATTCAACCCCCAAAAGTCACATTTTGTGCAGAATCTTTTATTATTTATAACCTCCAAAAAACACTGCCTGTAAGTGCTTAGAAGCTTCTGTCACCTCTCCATTGCAATCTTGGCCCACTCCTTGCTTGAAAAATAATTCCACCAAGATTTAAATCTGAAGACTGTACACAGCACTCAAGAACATTCCATGACTTATCCCTGAACCAAGTTTAGATTTGGATGTATACTTTGGGATGGCTGTCCTTCAGGAAAGTTTGTTGATCATCAAGCTTCAGTCTCTGCACCAAAGGCATGAACATCTTTGCCAAAATGGCTTGATATTTCAAAGAATTCATGATGTCCTTCATACAGTCAAGATTTTCACTTCCTGCAACAGCAAAGCAGCCCCATAACAAGACTGGACGCCTTCATGTTTGACCATGGAGATGGTGTTCTTCTGCTCATAAGCTTTGCCTTTTTTGCACCAGCCATAACGCTGATCCATGGGTCCAAAATGTTCCAGTGTCATATCGCTCCATAAAACATTCTTCCAGAGCTCCACAGGTCTACCTAAATGAATTTTAGCATATTCAATGTTTTTTCTTGGTCAAGAGTGGCATTCGGCAAGATTTCCCAACATGAAGGCCATGCTTGTCTAGTGTTCTTCTTATACTCTCCATTGAAATGTTTTTTCCTCCTTTCATCAGGTCATCTTGCAAGTCTTTGGTAGTAAACACACTGCCTCTGCCAGCTTTCCTTCTTACCATAGTGCATCCTGGTGCCATGTGTTCCCAGGTAAGCGATGCACACGGCCATCCACGTGATGTAAAAGAAAGTGTGATTCATTAGACCAGGCCACCTTCTTCCACTGTTCCGTGCTCCAGTTCTGATGCTCATGTGCCCACTGTTGGTACTTTCGGCGGTGGACAGGGGTCAGCATGGGCACCCTGACTGGTCTGCCACCATGCAGCCCCATACGCAACAAACTGCGATGCACTGTGTATTCTGACACCTTTCTTTCAGAACCAGCATTAACTTCTTGATCAATTTGAGCTACAGTAGCTCGTCTGTTTGATCGGACCACACGGGCCACGTGCATCAATGAGCTTTGGCCATGACCCTGTCGCCGGTTCACCACTGTACCTTCCTTTGACCACTTTTGATAGATACTGAACACTGCAGACCGGGAACACCCCACAAGAGCTGCAGTTTTGGACATGCTCTGACCCAGTCGTCTAGCCATCACAATTTGGCCCTTGTCAAAGTCGCTCAAATCTTTACACTTCCCCTTTTTTCCTGCTTCTAACACATCAACTTTGAGGACAAAGTGTTCACTTGCTGCCTAATATATCCCACCCACTAACAGTTTCTGTGATGAATAGATAATCATCCCAATATATATGTATATCCATGGGCATCTGAACCATTGTATGTGGGTGGGACAAGACCCACCCACTTTTTAAGACCAATGATATTGGACCCACTCACTTTTACGTCTATAATTCTGTTCACCTACCCCTAACCAATAAACACTCTATTATTAAACGCACATTAGATGCTTTATTTCCACTTTTCGAATGTTTTCTTCATTTTTATTGAAAATAAATGCCTTTCCAATCTGATGTGATAGGAAAAGTGAGTGAGTTCGGCAAAAGACGGATTCGAACCTCTGGTCGATTTGCGTCAAAACTTTATGCCATGTGTCTTATCCTTACACTATTGTCACAGTAAATGATTTGATGACCTTTGTAATTTTGTCTGTCCTAACCAGACGTTTAGTAAACGATGGGGACTTGCATCGAGCCTACTCCAGTAAAAATTTTGTGGGGACCCACCCACTTTTTTTTATTCCGACCCCCATGTATATATCATATAGCATATATTTTCTTATACAGCTTATAAATACTTTACAGTGGTTGATTAGGCCACTTATTTATTAATCTCAACATGCAATACAGCTCTGACTCAATGGTTTCTTTGGCACAATTATCAGAAGACACACTCAAATTAATCAAAATTTTAAATAAAAATGATTTAATTTAGTTTATAACTTGGTTTCACTTCATGAAGTGTCTCCAAGTTTGCATATGAATATTAATGTTATGTTGTATCTGTAAAGCAGCTGCTTCTGTGAGGTCCTGGGGGATGGTGCTTGTCACACTTGTGGTTATTGCTCTATAAGAGCTTTACGTTCTACTGCTTTGTTTCATGTTTGTGTCTCAACAGCTGCTATTAATGCACCCTGTGATCTAGGGCACTTCTCGAATCTTGTATTTTCATGACTGTCTTTATTGTTGCCTATGGCTGTGGGTGGAATGTTTTCCAAGAACGTAATGTGCTTTCTGATATTTTACCTTCTTTCTGAAGAGTTGTCTTTATTTTACCACTCTTAAGTTTAATATATGATGCAATTTATACTGCCTCTTGAATTCAATAGAATGAAATTTGCCATCAGCTCTTGCTGTAATTAAATTAGGCTATATCCAGTGAACCTTATTACTTGGTACTTCACAAAAATATTAATTAAAAAAAATAAACAACAAGACTTATACAATTAAATCACTATCTATTTAACAGATGAGTTTGTGAGTTTTGTTTTAATAGTTATTAAACAGCTGTATGTTTTTGCTTCACTAAAAAGAACCAGTTCACAAGAGTCATTTGTTCATCAATCAGACTACGGTACACTGTTTGCACTGTTTGTATACTAAAAAGAACCAGTTCATAAGAGTAATTGGTAACGCTTTAGATTATGGCCCAGAAAGTACTGCTTAAGCAAAAAAAAAAAAAAAAAAAAAGAATTTACATCGTAACTTTCAGTAATTATAGTGTAACTATAAAGTATGTATGTGTAGGTCTTGGGGGATGGTGATCATTACCTAGATCAAAAACTAGATCATTACCTAGTATCATGTATACTTAATTTAGTATTTACAGGGAGTGCAGAATTATTAGGCACGTTGATTTTCTGATCATATTTTTTTTCCAGGCACATTTGACCAATTCCAAACCACAGTAATCCTAATAACTACTATTGATTTAGTATTTAATAATGTATAAGTGATATATAATTGTTCATGAAGGCTGGAAATGAAAAACACCTTATATTCAGGTGTGCAGAATTATTAGGCATGTATTCTTTTACAGATAAATTGAGCCAAAAAAGAGATTTAACTCAGACTGAAAAGTCAAAAAGTATTAAATGCCCATGAGAAGGATGCAATACTAATGCAATACTAGACATTGCAGTTAAGGCGTGACCATTGGACAGTGAAATGCTCGTTGGGTCAGCAGGGTCAGACAAAAACATGTGGCGGAGAAAAGACACCTATTAACCGCAAAAGAATTAAGAATTAAGGTGAAGAATTAAGGGTGAAACCATCAGGAACCCTTTAGTCTCCAGCGCCACCATTTTCCAGAGCTGCAACCTTCCTGGAGTCTCCAGAAGTGCAAGGTGTCAGGATCTCAGAGACTTCAGTTAGGTAAAGAATCCTAAAAAATGACCCCCACTAGATAAGAATAAGCTGAAGTGTTGTAAAATACAACTGTGCAACTCGATGTTGCAATAGAAACTATTGAGTCTTTCTTTTCTAGCACTTTAGACACAGTTGCTCCCCTGCGCTTAAAGAAGATTAAAGAAAATAGTCCAACGCCGTGGTACAACGAGCACACTCGGGCCCTTAAAACAGCTGCCAGAAAAATGGAGCGCAGCTGGAAGAAAACAAAATGTCTCGGTTACGTATGGTAACCCTCGTTCCCTGAAGGAGGGAACGGAGACGTACGTCGGTATTACCGACGAATTGGGATCACTTTAGAGAGCCCCTATCAGCTTCGAGATTTAGAGAACAGGCCAATGGGCCATTGGCGTGCGAGATTTGCATCTCGCGCTCCGCCCCGCGCCGCGGGTATAAACAGGAAGCGAGAGCATCGCACTGACGTTTTTCACTTCGGAGCCGAACTAGTGACTCGGCCATGCAGTGATGGTAAGGAACTGTGGCGACGGGACGTACGTCTCCATTCCCTCCTTCAGGGAACGAGGGTTACCATACGTAACCGAGACGTTCCCTTTCAGTCGGTCACTAAGACGTACGTCGGTATTACCGACGAATTGGGATCCCTATGGAAAATGCCACAGTTACTACCACTTCCAGCGCCCAGCGAGAGCCCCTCAGACCCCGTTCTGATGCGGGCGGGGAAATTCACGCAGGGAGAGTCATACTGCTGTTCCGCAAGGCCCATTCAGCAGACTTATTGGATAACGCTGGGAAAGCGTGCCCGAAGGACGCTGCGGGAGCCACATCATGCCCGGAGGGAGTTACCATGTGGAGAGAACACGAATGGGCTGGCCGTGGGCAGCACAACATACGGAAGTCACAGAGGTGGCCCCGTCCTATACAGGCGGGGGACGACACCGAACTGAGACGGCAGAGGAACTCTGCCAAGGGAAAGACACGAGCTCACCGTAGGGAGCTGTACCGTGGAGAATACACGTATGGGACCGCCGTAGGGGTCACGACATACGGACCCCAGTCCGACACAAGTTCCACCAATGCATACAAGTGCCAGACCTGGCGTCAGACGCTCCGCCACATCCGACTGCCGAGGGGTGCGGAGGACTCAACAGGGTTCGCCAATCCTGGGGAACTCGACTGGAGAAAATAAGCGCACGTATCCGTTCCATGGGGAAGGGAATGGCGCAGCAAGCCGACACTTAGAACGGGCACTTCAGCTGCTGACTATGGGAAGCGAGCACACGAGAAGCCACCGGTTCTACACGTAGGCTATAAAACCTAGTGAACGTGTTAGGTGTCGCCCAGCCCGCAGCTCTACAAATATCTGTCAGCGAGGCGCCACGAGCCAGTGCCCAGGAAGAAGCAACACCCCTAGTGGAGTGGGCTCTTAACCCGAGCGGGCAGGGCACGTCTTGGGCTTCATAAGCCAAGACGATGGCGTCCACTATCCAGTGGGCCATCCTCAGCTTGGAGACAGCCTTTCCCTTCTGCTGTCCTCCGTAACAGATGAAGAGCTGCTCTGAGGTCCTAAGCTTTGCGTTCTGTCAACATAGACGCGCAGGGCGCGATCTGGACAGAGAAAAGCCAGGGCTGGGTCTGCCTCCTCCGAAGGCAGCGCTTGCAGGCTCACCACTTGGTCCCGGAAGGGAGTAGTGGGAACCTTGGCACATATCCAGGCCGGGGTCTCAGGGTTACCTGAGAGTCACCTGGCCCGAATCCCAGGCACGATTCGTCGACCGAAAATGCCTGCAGGTCCCCTACCCTCTTAACTGAGGCCAATGCAATCAGGAGTATTGTCTTTAGAGACAAGATCTTAAGCTCCGCTGACTGTAAAGGCTCAAAGGGCACCCTCTGAAGTGCGTCAGCACCAGAGTCAAGTCCCAAGAGGGTATAAAGGGAGGACGAGGCGGATTTAATCTCCTTGCCCCCCCAGGAACCTGACGATCAGATCGTGCTTGCCTAATGAATTAACCATTAACCAGGTCATGATTGCGCTATAGCGGCAACATACACCTTGAGGGTGGAGGGAGACAGCTTTCGCTCCAACCCGTCTTGAAGAAAAGAGAGCACAGATCTGACCGAACACTTTCGGGGGTCTTCTCGGTGAGAAGAGCACCAGTCGACGAACAGGTTCCACTTCAGCGCATATAGCCGTCTCGTAGAGGGGGCTCTGGCGGAAGTGATGGTGTCAACTACCGCTTGTGATAGGTCACCTAGAACCTCCGCATCCCGTCCAGGGACCAGACATGGAGTTTCCAGAGGTCCGGACGCGGGTGCCACAGGGTGCCGCGTCTCTGAGTCAGGAGGTCCTTCCTCAGAGGAATGGGCCAAGGAGGTGCTGTCACGAGGAGCACTAGTTCCGAGAACCAAGTCCTGTTGGGCCAGTACGGAGCTACCAAGAGGAGCTGCTCCTCGTCCTCCCTGACCTTGCACCGTGTCTGTGCAAGAAGGCTCACTGGGGGGGAACGCATATTTGCGTAGGCCCCGGGGCCAGCTGTGTGCCAGGGCAACTTGCCGAGGGTTCCCCCGGGCAGGGAATAGTACCACTGGCAGTGGGTCGTGTCGGGGCGGCAAACAGATCGATCTGTGCGGCCCCAAGCAACTCCAAATCAGCTGGACCACCTGGGGGTGGAGTCTCCACTCCCCGGGCAGCACGAGCAACCGTGACAGCTCGTCGGCCGCACGATTGAGCGGGCCCGGAATGTGGATGGCACGAAGGGACCTCAGATGCTTCGGACTCCACAGAAGGAGATGGCGGGCGAGTTGGGACATGCGGCGGGAGCGTAGACCACCCTGTTTGATGATGTACGCAACGGTCGCAGTGCTGTCCGTCCGGATCAGAACGTGCTTGTCTTTGAGCGACCCTTTGAGGTGGCTGAAAGCAAGACGAACCGCCAGCAACTCCAGGCAATTGATATGCCATTGCAGTTGGGGCCCCGTCCACAGACCCGATACTGCAAGCCCGTTGTACGTGGCACCCCAGCCCGTGGAGGAGGCATCCGTGGAGACAACAGAATGCCTGGACACTTGTTCTAGAGGCACTCCTGCCCGTAGAAAGGAAGGGTCCGACCACGGGCTGAAGGTTTGGCGGCATCTCGGCGTCACTTGGACACGGAGGGACCCGCTGTGCCACGCCCATCTCGGGACTCGGTCGTGTAGCCAGTGTTGAAGCGGTCTCATATGGAGCAGCCCTAGCGGCGTTACTGCGGCTGCTGCTGCCATATGCCCCAGGAGCCTCTGAAATTATTTCAGTGGAACCGCTGTACTGCGTTTGAACGTATTCAAGCAGCTCAACACCGACTGGACGCGCTCCTCGGTGAGGCGCGCTGTCATGGCGACCGAGTCGATCTCCATCCCGAGAAAAGAGATCCTCTGTACGGGACAGAGTTTGCTCTTCTCCCAGTTGACCCGAAGACCCAACCGGCTGAGGTGCCGAAGCACCATGTCCCTGTGTTCGCACAACTGTTCCCGCGACTGGGCTAGAATCAGCCAGTCGTCGAGATAGTTGAGAAGACGAACACCACGCTCTCTCATGGGAGCAATGGTCGCCTCCGCGACTTTCGTGAAGTCACGGGGCGACAGGGACAGCCCGAAGGGCAGGACTTTGTACTGACATGCCCGTCCGTCGAAAGCAAAGCGTAGAAACGGTCTGTGTCGAGGGAGAATCGAGACATGAAAGTACGCGTCCTTCAGGTCGATCGCTGCAAACCAATCCTGGGGACGGACGCACCTGAAGATGCGTTTCTGCGTTAACATTCTGAACAGCATCCTGTGGAGGGAACAGTTCGGCAGGTCCAAGATTGGCCGTAACCCGCCGCCTTTCTTGGGTACAATGAAGTACGGGCTGTAGAACCCGGACTTCATATCGGCTGGAGGGACCGGCTTTATCGCGTCCTTCGCTAGTAGGACTGCGATCTCCGCCTGAAGCACGGGGGCATCCACCCACGCAATAGACGTGAAGTGAACGCCCCCAGACTTGGGCGGACGCCGGGCAAACTGAATCGCAAGCCGAGTCTGATGGTACAGATGACCCAGCGAGACGGGCTGGGGAACGCTAGCCAGGCCCCCAGAGACCGAACAAGCGGGGTCATCGGTACCACAGACGTACCCGCAGCAGGGCAGCAAGGCGGAATGCAGGGACCCCAGGACGACATGGGAGTGGTCCGTGTAGGGGTCTGGGTCTGACACACGACCTGCATCCGCTGAGGGGGTGCGCGAGTGTGGGAAGGCCGCTTGAGTGCGTTCCCACAGCCGGCACCCCCTGCTGGCGATTTGGAGAGGCACCAGAGGCTGACAAGGCATGGGAGCGTTGTACACCGCCCAGCGCGCTCTCCAAATGAAGGAGGGGCTGAGCGTGGCAAGGCTTTGTGGCGTTGCACACGGTCTGCCTCACCTCCTTCCTCAGCGGGGAACAAGAGCGACGAGGCATAGCGTCGCGCACTGTCGTCCACACACCGCTGAGAAGAGGGGAATGAGAGTGGCGAGGCTTGTAGCTTCACACACTGCCATTCTCGCCCTCTTGTGGGGAGGGGAATGAGGGCGGCGAGGCTTGTAGCGTAACACGCTGCCATTCCTGAACTCCCGAGACCCAGAGATATTGGAACTGTTCTTCTCTTTTTTTTTCTTTTTTTTTAATATATATATATATATATATTTGGGTACCACTGGCTGTTTTAAACCCCAGTGGCGGAACAGAATTACTAATGGTTTTTACCCGGCCCTCCTCCGGGGGAAGAACAGTCCCGAACCAAATCCGGGTCAATGGTGTTTCTGGACATCGTCTAGCCAAGGGCCAGCGCTGTGCGCAGCTCAACCTCGGCTCAGAACTACCCTCGTGCACTAAGCAGGGCGGAGGTGGCCTGCCAGTGGCACTGCCACCCCACCGATGAGGGTAGTGAGAGAGAGGAAAACTTTATACAGATTATGGCCCTATTGGTGTTCCATATTTTGGCACCAATAGTTCCATAATGCAAAAGCCTTCCAACGCACATCCGGGAAAGGCAAGGGGCAGGCAAGGCGATTTATGCGTTGCACTATGCCTCAGCCACCCGGGAAAGCATGGCTGTCGAGCATGAATCGGATTCAGCACGAGCGCCTACTATTATAGTGGGAATCTCAGCATCATCTTCATTTTCAACACATAACAGCCCTCTCTCCGATGCAGCGATTGACATCTGTCCTCTGCTAGAGCCCCAAACGAAACGCTAGGTCCTTTTTTTTTTGTTATTTTATTTATTTATTTATTTTTTAGGACCAGCAATCCCATCTGTAAGCTACCAGCAGACATGTGAGACAGTGGGCATGGCCGTGAGATGGCACACGGCGCGCTGAACACTCAAGCCCTTATGAAAAAGGCAAGACGAACAGCGCGCCGACATGGCTATGCTCTCATTAGAGAGCATAGACCACCCACAAACACAGTCTCAACATGCGTAGCCGGCGAGTGACGCGCGCTGAGCTGCCGTGGCAACCCGCGCTGTCACTCGGCAGCTAGACGGCACATGGCGCGCTGAACACTCAAACACTCAAACCCTCACGCGGAAGGCGAGATGACCAGCGCGTCGACGTGATCCCGTTCCCCTGAGAGAACATGGATCACCCACGAACACAGTCTCAACATGTTTATGCGAGAGGGATCGTGGCCGTCAGGACAGGAAACAACCGCATCCAGAAACGCACGAGTGGAATGACGTCTTGAAAAAGACGCAGTGTCACACCCGTGTTGCTCTTTTGTGAGGAAACGCTCTTTAAACAGTGCTGAAGCACCCAGGGGAAGACCGCGGCAACACACAGGTGGTAAGTGCAGTCCTGTGGTGCACTCACTGAAACAAACGCCCTCACCAGACCGACAGTTGCTGTGAGAACAGCAGTTTGTTATGCTGATGCAGCGGTGAACATGCTGTCGCACTGATTGTGCCTTTTCGCCAACACAGAGCGTCCTTCTCGTTCTCTGGAGCATCTCTCTTGCAGATAGGCTTTCTTTTAGAAAAGCAGGCTTGCTTCATCAACGCCGTTCGGCTCCGAAGTGAATGACGTCAGTGCGATGCTCTCGCTTCCTGTTTATACCCGCGGCGCGGGGCGGAGCGCGAGATGCAAATCTCGCACGCCAATGGCCCATTGGCCTGTTCTCTAAATCTCGAAGCTGATAGGGGCTCTCTAAAGTGATCCCAATTCATCGGTAATACCGACGTACGTCGTAGTGACCGACTGAAAGGGAACTAGAGTTTTTCTCGTAATTCGTGGAAAGAGCATGATCAGATACAGAAAGGCCTTAAAAACTACTAGATCTGCATATTTATAGACTCTTTTAGAAGAAAACAAACACAACCCTAGGTACTTATTCGATACAGTAGCTAAATTAACCAAAGATAAAGCTTCAACTTCTGATGTTTGTAAACAGCAAAGCAGTAATGACTTTATGAACTTCTTTACATGTAAGATTGATAATATTAGGAAGAAAATTATAACCATGCAGCTGTCTACTACAGTATCACATCAGACAGAGCATTGTAGTGTCACTGAGGAAAAATTACACTCATGCACTGCTATAGGAGAAGAAGAATTGACTAAACTCGTTAAATCATCAAAATCAACAACATGTATGCTCAACCTTATACCGACTAGGCTATTAAAAGAGATGCTACCAGAGGTCAGAGATCCTCTTCTTAATATCATTAATTCATCTTTGTCATTAGGATATGTACTGAAAACTTTTAAGTTGACTATTCTGCCGTCCAAAGGCAAAGCGCAGTAACTACACATTTGGTCAAAATTGAGTTAAGACTTGAAATGGGCTTTGTGACATCTGTTCTGTCTTGTGACAAAGTTTGCTCGTTAAATTTTGTCCAGTTTTAGAGAAACGAGAGTGTCAAAATTGCAGTAACTACAAAATCCAAGCCAATACAAAGGCAAACCGCAGTAAGTGATGTTACTGCGTTCTAGCTTTGTTCCCCCCCCCCCCGTTTTTGACACCGCAAATACTGCGGTTTCAGCCTTGTTACGATCAGGATTGTATGCGGTTTGCCCCGATCGTAACATACAGCCTACCATGGCACAATCCAGCGGCCAAATGATGGTTTAACTTGCGTTAAAACGCAAATATCCAAAGACTGGTAAGGACGATAGCAAAATAATAACTCATAGTAAGGCAACTGACAGCTTTATAATCAGTTAACATTGACTAGCCAGCCAGCAAATTTTGACTTACCTGTGCTGCTCTATTAAAGGCAATATCCTCTGACAACGTAATGATACCGATTTAATCACGTTGGTGTTTGTTGATTCGGACATCTCTCCGTTTCAGGCAGCTAATCCAATTGTATTGACAGGGGTTACTCCTTCAAAAGTTAGCTGGGTCTGGTAAAGTTATCTTGTTAGACAAAGTTAATCTAGAAGTTAGCGGCGCCAGTCAACAGGTGACAACCGGACGAGCGCAGCCGGGCCGACAGCAAGCACACTAGGAGAAAAGTACACTTGCATAATGCACTGAAAGTACTCTATTTTCAAACACTAATTTTGTAGGCTACTTAATATACAAAAAAAAAAAAAAAACTTTAGTACTTCGTTAAGCTAATCTTAAGAATATATAAGTGTACTCTGTGCTATTTTAAGACACCATGAAAATTAACTAAAATGTGCTAGGTACAGTACATTTGAACCCATCGTGTACTACAAGTGGTAACTATTTTTTTTTTTTTAAATACAGAGATATTATGTTAAAAGCAAATCTTATTTCATATTCATGATGTCTCAAAATAGTATTCAAAATAGATATTCTTAAGATTAGCTTAAAAAGTAGGCTAATACTTAAGAAGAATTTTTAGTATATTAAGTACAAACTTAGTGTGTGAAAATAGAGCACTGTAAGTACATTATGGGAGTGTAGCCTACTTTTTTTTAACATGGGTAGTTTTGAAATAGCTGTCAGCTTTTTAATTTATGTCCTGTCATATTAGGTCAATAATAATGATCTGCTTTTCAGTTGTTTTGCCAATCAGTTTTTTGATGTTGTTTTTTGAGAATGTAGTAACAATGTTTTTTTTTTTTTTCGTGGCTTGACTACCATTTGTATTAGTTTTACTACAAATACCATGATTAAACTACAATAACTATGTTTATTTTATTTGTAATAAAACAATGGTTAATTTTCATGACAGTATTAAATAGATGAATGGATGCGCGGTAACTGCCTTAAAGAAATGTAACGATGTTAAACATTTAATTAATCTTAAACAGTAATACGTTAACAGCGTGACTGAATTTGGGCATACATGTTTGAACTACATATACTGTAGGCTACAGTGAAATGATTGTCAATGAAAAATGACAGAATAATGACTAAAATATTTAATACAAATAAATATGTTCACTCAGATCTTATTTGTCAGGTCTCACACACACTTCATCGTGGTCACTATTTAGACGAGCACTGACACCGTGTGGTGAAATAATCACATATGTTTACGACCCTCGGCTTATGTTGGATTAAAAAAACTACACGTTCAGCAGAGTTTGGAAAATCCTGTACACAGTAATGATCAGTTTATCTCTTCTCCTGTCTCTGAAAATGTCCGGATTTTTAAATCATCCTCCAGATGCTTATTTTAAGTGTTGTTTGTTCAGCTAGGTGTTAACAGCACATTGATAACCGGAAGAATCAGCGCACTGCTTCCATGACTGCTTCGACGCGCACTTCCGGTAACGTATTCAATTCCTCTGTGATAAACTCCTTAAAAAGGGGTGTTACGCCCGTTTCACGCCCGTTTCACACATACTCCGTTTGCAGTGCGTATGCGGTGCGTATTTTTTTCCGTACCCATGTTAACGGATTACAGCTTTCACACTGCGCGCGGATGCTGTCCGTCAGTCCGTTCCAGGTGCGTTGCGTCTGCAGCAGTCCGGCGATCGTTTCCGTACCGAGTCTATTTTTTGCTGTGTTGCACTGCGGAATTAAAGTGACAGCACAATGTTCGCTTTAAAATAAACATGTACTGACACGAAAGTCTAGTAATTTTACCACAGATGTATGTCATTTAAAATATACTCTGTTTCAAAGTCAACACATGGCTTTTTTTTCTCGGGTAAAGCAAGGAAACGACACCTTACCTGGCATTTAGGTTAAAAAAATTGAAATAATGAAGAGCACGTACGTTCCTGGAGGTGGAAAAACAAAAAGGTCTTTATGACCTGCTTTTAAAAGGGTTTAAAAACGAAAGAGAAGACGAGAGTCGGCTGTTTCTATTGTAAGTTTCTAATTTAAAATGTTTATAGGCTATAAGTTATATTTCAATGTTTTGCCACTTGTGTGAGCTAAAGTAGGCTATAGGCTATATAAAGTTATATAGGCTATATAAATATAAAGTAATGAATTGAATAAAACGTTGTTTAAATGTACTACGTTAAAACGTGACATCTATGAAAGTGTAAACAAAGAGAATTGCAATTCTGACAAGCTATGTTCAGTAACAACTTTTGGATTTGAAATGAAAATAATAATGAATAAATGCTTTGTTTGTGGTACAACCGCGGATCAGTTGCGCGCTGCAAACGCAGCATATATGAAAGCACAACAGCGCGTGCTGCTCCTGCACCGCATACGCACCGCAACACGCACCGCAAACGCACTGCAGACGGAGTATGTGTGAAACGGGCGTCACACATACTCCGTTTGCAGTGCGTATGCGGTGCGTATTTTTTTCCGTACCCATGTTAACGGATTACAGCTTTCACACTGCACGCGGATGCTGTCCGTCAGTCCGTTCCAGGTGCGTTGCGTCTGCAGCAGTCCGGCGATCGTTTCCGTACCGAGTCTATTTTTTGCTGTGCTGCACTGCGGAATTAAAGTGACAGAACATTGTTCGCTTTAAAATAAACATGTACTGACGCGAAAATCTAGTAATTTTACCACAGATGCATATAATTTAAAATATAGCTACTCTGTTTCAAAGTAAACACATGGCTTTTTTTTCTCGGGTAAAGCAAGGAAACGACACCTTACCTGGCATTTAGGTTAAAAAAATTGAAATAATGGAGAGCACATACGTTCCTGGAGGGGGAAAAACAAAGGTCTTTATGACCTGCTTTTAAAAGGGTTTAAAAACGAAAGAAAAGACGAAAGTCGGCAGTTTTTGTATAGCCTATTGTACGTTTCTAATTAAAAATGTTTATAGGCTATAAGTTACATTTAAATGTTTTGACACTTGTGTGAGCTAAATCTATAGGCTATAAATATAAATAATTAATTGAATAAAACGTTGTTTAAAAGCAGCCTACAACTACGTTAAAACATCTATGAAAGTGTAAACAAAGAGAATTGCAATTCTGACAAGCCATGTTCAGTAACAACTTTTGGATTTGAAATAAAAAATAAAGAATAAATGCTGTGTTTGTGGTATACAACCGCGGATCAGTTGCGTGCTGCAAACGCAGCATAAATGAAAGCACAACAGCGCGTGCTGCTCCTGCACCGCATACACACCGCAACACGCACCATACGCACTGCAGACGGAGTATGTGTGAAACGGGCGTTAGACAGGGATGTCCAGTATCTCCCTATCTTTTCTTGATTGCGACACAATTTCTAAGTTCATATATCAAAGCAAGTCATCTAAAAGGCATTCATATCGGAAATACTGAGATAATAATTAGTCAGCTAGCAGATGATACTGCTCTGTTCTTAGAAGACTCTCTCCAAATACGTTACCAGCAGCCCTACATATTCTCCAGCGTTTCACTAAAGCTTCAGGCTTACATCTTAATCTTAATAAGTGTGAATTACTCCCAGTGAAAACCAGTATGACTTCTTCAATTAATGGTATTGCAGTTAAAAATTGTATTACATATTTGGGTAAACAGGTAACTAAAGACAATCATAGATGCTCTACAAATTTTAACCCAATTGTTACAAAAACAAAACAAAGGTTCAATTGCTGGCTACAGAGAGACCTCTCTCTGAAAGGCAGAGGTTTGCTTGTTAAAGCAGAGGGTCTATCTCGCCTTGCTTATGCCGCTCAGTCACTGTACATTAATAAACCCACATGTAAAGTAATCGACGGAATCTTGTCAAAATTTTTATGGAAAAACAAGCCCCATTATTTGAAGAAGTCAGTGATTCTAAATTCCCAGAATAAGGGTGGATTAAACTTTATTGATTTTAATTCATTAAATAATACAATTAAAATAAATTGGCTTAACCGATTCCTTAATAATCCCACCTCTATTTGGAATATTTTCCCTCAATTTGTCTTCGCGCAGCTTGGTGGCACAAAGTTTGTCTTAATGTGTAATTATGATGTCCAAAAACTCCCTGTAAAGCTCTCTAACTTTCACCAGCAAGTTCTTCTGGCATGGACTCTTATTTACAAACATAATTTTTCTCCCCACCGGTGTTACATATCTCTTCAAGACTTGAAAGCTTCAAGACTCTTACTCGCATCATACACACCTCACCCCCATCCCTGCCCCCATCCAACCGTCTGCCTGCCCTTTCCTCCTTCCTATCTCCCTTACTATTCCCAACAAAAAAATCCCATCACGTGACCACGTGTACTGTGTGTACTATGTAATGTTTGCATGTATGCTTAGCAATCTGCATTTCTTTACTTCTGGAGAGCGTGTGGCGGCGCTTTAAATAGCTGCGGCTCGGAGGCTTGCTCCAAACTTAATTTTGTTGCATTGTACTTGTACATGTGTAATGACAATAAACTTGAATCTCATCTCATCTCATATGGAACAATAGGAATATTTTGTTTAAGAATAAATCTTTGTTCTATAATCATTGGTTCAATAATGGAATATTTAATGTTAGCCAGCTCTTTAACAAGGAAGGTCTGCTCTTTAGGAATACAGAATTTCTTTCAGAATATAGGATACCTGTAACTCCTAAAGAGTTTGCCACTGTTATGGATGCTATTCCATCTGGCATCTGCATGCTTTTCAGGATACTCTTTCTTCAGGAATAACTTCCTTTCCTGAACCTGTCAACACACCTGCAGGTGACATATGTTT
Organism: Gobio gobio; assembly: GCF_949357685.1. Taxonomy (NCBI): domain Eukaryota; kingdom Metazoa; phylum Chordata; class Actinopteri; order Cypriniformes; family Gobionidae; genus Gobio; species Gobio gobio. The sequence continues at coordinate 31,684,452 of NC_137118.1, read as the reverse complement.
CGCCCGAAAAAAAGGGAGAAATTATAAAATAAGAGTTATATTCCTTGAGAACATTGTCTCTGCCCCTCCTGCAGTCTCGTACTGGAACAACCTTTTTGATAATTTAAATGGGAAAAATAAATGGTCCATTCAACATAGATTTTTCCTTACCAACAAAGTTAAAGAAATATCTTTCAAATTACTCAAATAACATTTATCCTGTCAAACACTTTCTTCAAAAAAAAATTAGATCTAATTTTGACTCTAAATGTTCCTTTTATCTAGCCTGGCGTGGCCATACTCAATTCTAGTCAGAATTTGAGTCTGGTACCGCTCTATTGAGCTTTGATTATGGGGCGTGTTTCAACCGAGCCAGGAAAGACCTCAATTGGATAGACCCACAACCAATCAGAGCAACGGAGAGACGCGTAACGTTAGTTGTCAAATGTCAACAGAACTCAACTGCACTGTTACCAAGTCCGTGTTTTTCTCCATGTCCGCGGGTTGAAGCGACCCCAATTATGTGATTATATAAACCCAGGAATGCGAATTTTAGCAGGCAACCTAGCCAAAATAACATATTTTGCCAACCAAACGTTTTGAGTAGCAATTGTGCGCGACATTGCAAAAACACTTTGAACTGCACGCACGCATGATTAAGTAACGCTACAAGAAAAACATGAGTGTAAACGATCTTTGGCAGTAATAAAATAATTTAAGGATACACAGAGTACTTACCAACACGATCATCGTTTCTGAGAGAAATAGTGAAGGTGAACGCATATACGAACAAGTTCTCCGTTTAGGATAAGAGCAAATTCAACCCAAGAGCCTTCGATGACGTGGATGATTACGTTACTGTTGATCATCTGTCCATCATCGTCTAAAGCCCGCCCTGACAATTTCATTGGTCCGAACAGTTTCTGTTCGGGCATACTTCCTTCTCTATGGAGCGAGTCCAGACCGAATTGCCCGAGCAAAACATTTTGTGGGCGGGGCTAAATTCGGCTGGCATCCAGGCTACCTTTTATCAGAATGACACTGAAACTCTTGTTCATTTGTTTTGGTTGTGCAATTATACTTCCCAGCACTGGCCAAAGATGCTAGTTTATTTATCTCAAGTTTTATCTTACAATAGTTTTCAATTAACCTTAAATTTGTTATTTTTGGATTTTTTTGAAGCAGATTCAAAAGCCTGCTTTATAATAAACCTAATTATTTTTCTGTGTAGATTTTACATTCATAAATGTAAATTTGCGAATTGTAAACCTGTTTTTGTAGTATTGTTACAAGAGATAAAACATTATTTACTTACACTGTAAAAAAAAATCAGGTCTCCAATTGAAAATTTTCTAGTGAGTGATCACATCTAACATTTTCAGTGGGCCAAATTGAATTTCTTTAATTTTAATTGAATTAAATGGCATCAATTCACAGAAATTCAATTCGGCCAACTGAAAAATTTAGACGTGATCGCTCACTAGAAAATTTTCAATTGGAGACCTGATTTTTTCTTTACAGTGTACAATTTCAGTCTCACTTAACAAAAAAGCTCTTAGAACATGTACAGTTTGCACAGCCTACAAACTTTTCACTGTACTCAATCTGTAATTGTTATTCATTTGTGTAATGCCCTATTTTTTTTCCTTTTCTTTTTTCTTCTTTTCTGCCAATTTGTTTTATTTTGAGCTATATGGTATTGCTTATTCATGTTTTTTTTTTCTCTCTCCTTTATTGATGTTTTTCGTAATTATTGTTACGTTCTAAATTTGTTCTACCATAGTGCAAACTGAATGTTCAAATAAAGCATAAAAAAAAAAAGAAAATTCCTCTGTGATAAAGGCCTATGGGCTAAAGCAACCCGCTGTAACTTTACCTGCGGGTGTCGCTGTTGTACAGTGTTACTTTATAAAAACGAGTGATTTTTTAATACTTTTTAATGTAATTATATATATATATATATATAATTATATTTACGTTGTTTTATTTTTGTAATATTATACATTGTCTCTTTCAGGTTATTTTGAAGAGACACTGCCCCTCTTGCCTCCTTGACAGCCTACATTTCGAATAATAGCTTTGATTCATGATGAGAAAGGTTTCAAAATCGTGATTGTTTGGATTGTTTTTTCCTGCCGTCAAGCCACAGGCGTTCACTGAATGACCCATATGGCTCGCGAGCCTAGAGGTTCCCGACCGCTGTTGTAAGCAGACAGTTTGGTCACAATTATGAATATGGGATTACAGATACAAACTTATTGTATTTTACTTTTACAATGAGCAGAATAATTACAACAAAAAGAAAAAAATATAGAGGAGGCAGTGTCAGAATGAGCAGTCAAGAAAGACACGCACCATAGCAACACGTCATGGCAACAACATTTCAGACTGACAGATATGTAAAAGATAAACGGGAATTTTACGACATTTGACCGCTTTGTACACGTTGTTATATTAATTATAATTAAAATTCTGTTTTATTGGCCACAATATTATTGATGATGTAGAGAGGGGCGCTTTTGATTACTTTTTAAAAAGGGCAGGGGCTCGACTTGAGCCCTCCCCTCTGCACTTGCCTGGGACACGTTCAAAGTATAAACCGGTACGCAACGTTTTGCTACGGTTTCCGGTTGAACGTCATGTTTCCTGGAAACGGTGTGCGACGGTGTGCAACAGGTTTGAGATGCGTTTTATCTCGTTTGGTGGGTGTGTCAAAAATGTCAGCCCAATCAGCAGCAACATGTATATAAAACACGCGGTATTAAAGAGACAGCTCACACAATGGGTCCAAGTAAAGTTGTTTACAAATGTGTCTGCTGCAGCTCAGTATGAATCCGCAACAATTGAAGATATTAGAAGACATGATTGTCATAAAAAAAAATATACAGTATATATATCAACTCAACATGATTATTTATTTATTTATATTTTTAGCTTCATTGCAAGGCAAATTTTATATGGTAATTAAGTGCTTTACATAAAAATGAGAAAGAAAATACAAGCTATTAAAAAAGTAAGAACTAGAAATAAAATAAAATAAAATTAGAATTGATTACCAGGAGATAAAAAAAGTGAATTAAATGGGATTGGGATGTTGGCTTTTATTCTGGACGGCAAGGGCAGTGATTGCATGTATTTTGCAGTATTAAACACGCATTTATATCGATTTCATCAGGCTCCGAAAATTCCTCAAAAAGAACACAACGAATGGCCTTCTCAGCTGCCATAGTTGCAACTCTTGCGTCATCAGAACAGGGTGTTCAACGCAGCACCGTTTCCGTTTAAAAAACGTTTTGCATAGTGATGGGAAGTTCGGTTCTTTTCCGCGAACCGGTTCTTTCGGACAGTTCGTTTCAATGAACCGGATCAAAAAAACGGTTCACCAGTTCTTTTGCGCTCAAACGTAATGACATCATTACGCAATGACATAATTACGTCAAGTCTATTGCGGGCTGGATAAACACTTTACACATTAAAATATATAACATATCATAACATCAGTCAGATAAAATATCATCATAATCTGATAAGTTTATTACAATTAAGTTTTACATCTAAAGCATCCAAACACATGCAGTGATGCAAACAATCTTTACAGTTATAAAATCAATAAATCAGTCTTCATGAGTGCAGAAACCATGATCCACTTAGTGTTTTTTTGTAATTAAATAAATACGGTTCGCCAGATTTTCCCCTCATTCATGTCCTCTGAGTCGTTTCACAGACACGCGCTCATATCAGCTGTACGTTCAGTTCAGAGAGACGCGCCGTGCAGTCAGTCAGTCGCTCAATGCATGCTCAGTATCATCAGCTCATTGGTTCTCGATCGGACATGTCTGAAATAAACAGTTCTCGGTTCAGTGTACTGCTGATCCAAAAACCGCTGCAACCGATTCTTGACTCGAGAACGAGAACGAAATTGAGATTCGAGAACCGCCAGAGCGATTCAAAAGGAGTCGCTTGCTTCGCCTTCCCTGTAGTTTGATTAGGCTACGTCATTTTTTATCTTTATATCACCTTGGTTTACAAATTAAACAAAGTTAGGCAGATTGTTTTTCTGAATTCAAACCTACCCTTATAAGAGACGGTCAAGCTGCATATGGTAACAATCAGGGTATCTTGCGTCCATTCCCAATCCGTTTTCAATTAAAAAACAGAAAACGAAAAAAACAAATTGTTTTTCTTTTTTTCATTATTTTCAGAAAAATGAAAAACAAGATTTCTGCTTGATGTTTCGTTTTTCATTCAGAGGTAGAAAAATGTATAAACAGTTTGAATATTCGATTTCTACACGTGGGCGGGAATTATACGCCCCTTTCTGCTGATTGGTCAGCCGAAGATCAAACTATTCCGTCATCGGTTCTTCCTCAGTTCCGCACAGCAGAATAAGAGTCCTGCGCTGCCACAGCTGTGCGGATTCTTAATGCTTTTATTGCAACTACATTTCATATATTTTTCTCATCAAACAACCAGACTAACGAATGGCTCGACACAACCCGTACCGGGGCAGAGCCTAGGCAGGTTTTTTTTGTGTAGATATAAATTCACCTCTTTGCATCAGCTGGCAGGATATATGACGGCTGTCATAGCCTACCTTGGTTAAATAAATAATTAAAAATAAATATTTTAAACACTAATACAAAAAGGAAAGAATAATGCGTTGCAACGAGACAACCGGAGAAAAACAGATATTAAAAGACATACTCTTTTATTTTATGATTTATGCCTGTTTTATTAAAATTGATTATAATTGATACCTCAAAAGGGTGCTTGTGTAGGCTACTGCTGCACACAAGATTTTCATTAAAGCCTGTAATATCTTGCCATTTCAGTTTGTTTCTCAAACCCAGTATACCTTCAGAGCGCTTGGAATATATAGTCTATGGCACGAGTTGCATATATGGATTATGTTACGAGATATTTGCATCCGCTTTTTAAAAAAAGGGGCAAATGCGAGCAGGACATTTTTTTGTGTCTGTGTGTGTGTGTTCCGAAAAAGAGAAAGTAATAAGCATAACATCATTTTGTAGGTACCCTATTTCACACAGTTCCAATAAATTGCGATGGGTTAAATAAACGTAATAAACTGCAGATAAACGCACCAGTCAGGCGGGGACATGTTCAGGAAATACGCAGCAGTTAGACTTTGAGTTTATTTCATATTGAGTAAATAAATGTCCAATGACCCCCATATAATTAGGCAGTGACAAAGTTAATGTGGGTGAGGATAATTAACACAATGTATAGCCTATAATGCATGCATTTTGTAATAATACAGCATATTTTATAATTGACCGTAGCCTATTTGCCAGAAAAGTTGCACCGAGTGTGGCCTAATTCACACGCCGGGTCATGTTGAAAGAGAAACACGCGAACGTTGCATTGTAGTAAAATCTGCATTTTATTATTAGCCTACATTCAGAAGTAGCCTAGTTTAAAATACCGGTAAATAAAATACAACATTAACATAGGCCTAATAAACACTATTAACACGGCTATGCGTATTTTACTTCCCCTCGCTGTATGACAAATCCTTAAATTAATGTTATTAAGAAAACAACAAGAATGAAAAATATAAGTAGCCATATAATAAAAAAAATATACATAGAAGCCTATATAAAAATAGTCTAGCCTATATATTGTGCCATTTATTACAAACAATATTTAGTTTAAATACCAAGCCTAAATGAAATTATTTGAATAGAAACTGTATCGACATTGGACTGTATCGGACATCTTTCATTCGGTCCAAAGTTTCCATATTTGCAATGAAATATTTGTTTATTATACTAGGCCTATTTATGTAAAGAAGGCTTCGTCCAGTCTCATACGCACATAGGCTAAATCGGTATCTTTACATGCAGAGATAGGTATGAGTTTGGAATAAAAGCAAGTACTGACTGGCACAATTTAATTTGTCTGTTGTACAATATTAAGGCTAAGCAAAATAACTTTTTATATGTTTGGTTTTATTTTGATAATGAACAAGCTGCGATGTCAAGTCAGCAATGCCAGAACTGTTATGTGAGCGTGCGAGTCTCCGGCGCCATCACTTCATTTTTTCCTCATTGGAAGCAGTAAAATATTTATTTTATTTGTGTACATTTAAAATTACTACAAAATGTCATGCCTTTGTAAAATAAAGAAAACAGGATGCGCTGCTTTAGCGCATCTCGGTCTCATATGAACATCTCTCTGACGCACACCAGAAACATGAACTAAAATACAGCGAATAGACGCGCCTACTTTAAAAAGTCAACATTTCTATTATTTGACGTTCAATACATTATATAAGTCACTTTGGAATAAATCAGAGCATGTTTCGTGATAAAAAAACTTAACTTTACAGTCAGGAAAATACGGTAGAATAGCCTAGCAAATTATTTCGCAGACCCCCTGACACTTTGCTGGTCTAAAGCCGCTGGTCTACACAGAAGAAAACCCTGCCTAGGCTCTGCTCCGGTACGGGTTGTGTCGAGCCATTCGTTAGTCTGGTTGTTTGATGAGAAAAATATATGAAATGTAGTTGCAATAAAAGCATTAAAGGTCCCCTTCTTCGTGATCCCATTGTTCAAACTTTAGTTAGTGTGTAATGTTGCTGTTAGAGCATAAATAATACCTGTACAATTATAAAGCTCAAAGTTCAATGCCAAGCGAGATATTTTATTTAACAGAAATTCCCTTTCAAAGCCTACAGCGAACGGCCGGCTTGGACTACATCCTGGTACTTCCTTCTTTAATTACGTCAGTAGAACAGTAGAACAGACTAACCTCCGCCCACAAGACTACGCGCAAAAAGGGGGCGTGGTCTTGTTGCTGTCCCACGTGGAGAAGAGGACGTGTCGCGTGGAGAAAAGAAAGTGTTGCGTTTGACTGTGTTTGTCGCCATGTCGTCGAGACGCTGTTATTTTCATCCCGGAGTCAAATCACCTTTGTTTGGCTTTCCCAGGGACGCTGTAGAGATCATTAAGCGCGCATATATCTCCCGTTAAGAGGCGTGACCTTTCCACGTGCGCTAAGCTGCTGTCGAATCACAACACAGGACCGTGCCACGTTCGCTAAGCTGCTGTCAAATCACAACACGGGAAGCGCTGGCACAATCAGAACTCGTTACGTATTTCTGAAGGAGGGACTTCATAGAATAAAGGAAGTCATCAGCCGTTTTTAGGACAGTGAAAACAGCGGTATACAGATAAGTAAATTGTGTTAAAAATACTGTTTTTTTTTTACACACGAAACATGAACACATGTTATATTGCACACTGTAAACACAATCAAAGCTTCAAAAAGACACGAAGAACGGGACCTTTAAGAATCCACACAGCTGTGGCAGCGCAGGACTCTTATTCTGCTGTGCGGAACTGAGGAAGAACCGATGACGGAATAGTTTGATCTTCGGCTGACCAATCAGTAGAAAGGGGCGTATAATTCCCGCCCACATGTAGAAATCGAATATTCAAACTGTTTATACATTTTTCTACCTCTGAATGAAAAACGAAAAATCAAGCCGAAATCTCGTTTTTCTGAAAGAAAATAATGAAAAAAAGAAAAACGATTTGTTTTTTCGTTTTCTGTTTTTTAATTGAAAACGGATTTGGAATGGACACAAGATACCCTGCTTGGTGGTCAGGGGATCTCTGGATAATCCGTAATTCGTTTGGAGTTATAAAACGAAAATACCGTTTTTCTGTTTTTTGTTTCAAAACGAAAAACCAAATAACCGTTTTTGGTGTCAGAATCAAAAAACGAAAAACCAATTAAAAACGGTCCGTTTTTCGTTTTGAACTTCAGTCAGTTCGTTTTTCGTTTATAAACCAAAAACGGAAGTCACGTGGTCTATTCCTTTTTTGGAAGCGAAAGTTACCGGTAACACTTTCAAAATAGAAGTAACTATGGTTAACGAGGTGATTGTAGACTAACTATAACGTTTTTTAGTGCCACTAAAGTAGCACTGTGGGTGTGAGAAAAAAAAAAAACACTTAAGTTAACTGAAATAAAAATTAAAACTAATAAAATAATAACTCTGGCTGTTAGGGAGAATTAAACATTTGTAAGAACATTGGTGACCTGTAACTTCAGATTAAGACAAGTGAACTAATTTTATATGTAGCTTAGGATAGCAGGAAGCCTATTTATTTATAAGTTTCTATTATTTAATTCACATTTTAGTTTTGTAACATATGTCTTGCTATGTGGAAGCTCAACCAGCAGAGGTCACTCTACCCCCTTCTGCGCACCGACTCTTTCTGTGGGACAACAGGCAACAAGGGTTTGACCTTTTGACTTGTGTTTATATCAAAGAGAAGGCAAGCACTGCTACCAACAGAAGCTAATCACTGAGTTTGAAGGGTGTGCAGAACTTCACGTGCCTTCCAGCTCCTCCTTCTATGGCACTATAGCTGTTAAAAACTCTCAGCTTCCACCATCTACTGTTACCCCTTCTGTGTCAAAACAAAACTCTTCCAAAACAAATCTATAAAGTTGTATACCTTTTATTTTCATTCGCATTTTTCTCCAGTGTAATATACTTATTATGTTAGTAAAGTAGATGAAATATTTTTTATGCAGCTTGTATAGTTCTCATTAGTTATGTAGACCTACTTGTGTGTGAAACCTAGCCTTACTCAGTCAAAAATTAACTCTAGCCCTGGGACTTTCAGATCTTTTAGTGCTTTTTTGGGTTTAATTCTGTTTGATGAACCACCAGGGAAAGGCAGTGCTCTGTACTCTTGGTACTTGTGTAAAGTAAAATAAAAGTGAAGTTAAATTATTCAGTTTTGGTACTCTGGTACTACCCTAGTACTCGTGTCAGGGCCTCCCAGAGTTTCCCCAATACCTAGAGGATGTGAGCCTGTGCACTGTGTGCTGGGTTTAAGGACTGATGATAGTAGCAAGACTGGCCCCAGTCACCTACCATCACTCTCTCTTCAAATAAATGCTGGACTGGCAGGACACCACTCCTTCCTCCGGCACCATAAAAGGGCCTTTGTTGTCACTTTCAGATATTTACATCATGGTTTATGGTAAGCCACATCTTTGAATTGTGGCACTAATTTTGTGGAATTGGATGATGTCAACTTATGTCTTTAAATACAAATGTACATCATAATGTACAAAGGTACAGTGAAGCAGGGCTCTGCATTGCAACTCTTTCACTTGCATATATGCCCTTAAATGATTTACAAGCATATTGGGTCAGTGAAGACTAAAACCTAGGCAAGGCAAGGCAAGGCAAGTTTATTTATATAGCACATTTCATACACAGTGGCAATTCAAAGTGCTTTACATAGAAGAAATTAAAAAATAATAAAAAGAAATAAGAATAATTAAAACAGTTAAGAAAAAAATAAAATAAAATACAGTACAGTACAGTCGGACGAACATTGGCACAGTGCTCATTCATTAAATGCATAGCTAAACAGATGTGTTTTGAGTCTGGATTTGAAAGTGACTATTATTGTAAAACGAGTAAAAACCATGTGAAAATCACCCATTAAATGAAGCCTCTTCTAAAGATGTGTTTTTCATTTATAGGCCTATGCAATGTGAACATGGTTGTACAGTGGTGGTCCAGACACAAAAAAATCTCTGTAAAGCTGCTTTGAAACAATCTACATTGTTAAAAGCGCTATATAAATGAAGATGACTTGACTATAACATTTACAGTAGGTTTTAGTCTTCACTGACCCAATATGCTTGTAAATCATTTAAGGGCATATATGCAAGTGAAAGAGTTGCAATGCAGAGCCCTGCTTCACTGTACCTTTGTACATTGTGATGTACATTTGTATTTAAAGACATAAGTTGACATCATCCAATTCCACAAAAGTAGTGCCACAATTCAAAGATGTGGCTTACCATAAACCATGATGTAAATATCTGAAAGTGACAACAAAGGCCCTTTTATGGTGCCGGAGGAAGGAGTGGTGTCCTGCCAGTCCAGCATTTATTTGAAGAGAGAGTGATGGTAGGTGACTGGGGCCAGTCTTGCTACTATCATCAGTCCTTAAACCCAGCACACAGTGCACAGGCTCACATCCTCTAGGTATTGGGGAAACTCTGGGAGGCCCTGACACGAGTACTAGGGTAGTACCAGAGTACCAAAACTGAATAATTTAACTTCACTTTTATTTTACTTTACACAAGTACCAAGAGTACAGAGCACTGCCTTTCCCTGGTGGTTCATCAAACAGAATTAAACCCAAAAAAGCACTAAAAGATCTGAAAGTCCCAGGGCTAGATATAATTTTTGACTGAGTAAGGCTAGGTTTCACACACAAGTAGGTCTACATAACTAATGAGAACTACAAGCTGCATAAAAAATATTTCATCTACTTTACTAACATAATAAGTATATTACACTGGAGAAAAATGCGAATGAAAATAAAAGGTATACAACTTTATAGATTTGTTTTGGAAGAGTTTTGTTTTGACACAGAAGGGGTAACAGTAGATGGTGGAAGCTGAGAGTTTTTAACAGCTATAGTGCCATAGAAGGAGGAGCTGGAAGGCACGTGAAGTTCTGCACACCCTTCAAACTCAGTGATTAGCTTCTGTTGGTAGCAGTGCTTGCCTTCTCTTTGATATAAACACAAGTCAAAAGGTCAAACCCTTGTTGCCTGTTGTCCCACAGAAAGAGTCGGTGCGCAGAAGGGGGTAGAGTGACCTCTGCTGGTTGAGCTTCCACATAGCAAGACATATGTTACAAAACTAAAATGTGAATTAAATAATAGAAACTTATAAATAAATAGGCTTCCTGCTATCCTAAGCTACATATAAAATTAGTTCACTTGTCTTAATCTGAAGTTACAGGTCACCAATGTTCTTACAAATTTTTAATTCTCCCTAACAGCCAGAGTTATTATTTTATTAGTTTTAATTTTTATTTCAGTTAACTTAAGTGTTTTTTTTTTTTCTCACACCCACAGTGCTACTTTAGTGGCACTAAAAAACGTTATAGTTAGTCTACAATCACCTCGTTAACCATAGTTACTTCTATTTTGAAAGTGTTACCGGTAACTTTCGCTTCCAAAAAAGGAATAGACCACGTGACTTCCGTTTTTGGTTTATAAACGAAAAACGAACTGACTGAAGTTCAAAACGAAAAACGGACCGTTTTTAATTGGTTTTTCGTTTTTTGATTCTGACACCAAAAACGGTTATTTGGTTTTTCGTTTTGAAACAAAAAACAGAAAAACGGTATTTTCGTTTTATAACTCCAAACGAATTACGGATTATCCAGAGATCCCCTGACCCTTGGTAACTTAACCTGTTTAAAATTGCCTTTGCACTTTGTTTTTGCTATTATTATTATAACTTTTTTTTAATTTACAAACAACAGGCAATACCTGTTAAATATAGTGTGTAAAACAATTACAGTGTGTAAGTGCACTTTTCCAGCAATTGTTCTTTTTTAAAATGTGTGTTTTATTTGAACATTTTTATTCATTTTTATTAAAACATTGTTTATTTAATACTAACCCAATTTGTGAATGTGTCATCATTAACTATAATTACACATTAACATTCATCTTTTAAATAAATAAATACTTCAATCACAAATAGTCAATCACATGCTCATACAGTGATAAGACAGTAATTAACTTGAAAATGATGAAAACATATTTCCACTATGTTTTAAAACACGTCTCGATGTTCAACAAAACTTGCTTTTCGTTCTCTTGAAAAATTACACGCATGCTCAGTCAGTATCAGCTCATCGATTCTCAAATCGGACATGTCCGAAATAAACAGTTCTCGGTTCAGTGTACTGGTCCGAAAACCGCTGCAACCAATTCTTAACTAACTGCGACAGACCGGTCCCCGTACGTTCTCGATTCAGTGTACTGGTGATCCGAGAACCGCTGCAACCGATTCTTGACTCGAGAACGAGAACTGTAACAGGCCGTGTCGGCTACGCTCGTTCGTGTACGCTGCACGCATGCTCAGTATCATCAGCTTCTGCTCGCTGACGTGCTCGTCATCATCAGTTCTCTCTTACAGTAGGTTAAGTGAAGTGTATTGTTGGAGTAACTGAATAACTCCAGGATGTTGGTTTATTTCGAGTCAGATGGACAGTCAGAGACGTCAAAAAGTGATAAACTTTATACATTTGTGGATTAGTGCTTACTAGAGATGCGAACTGTTTAGAACGATTCAGTCCGATTTGGTGAACTGGTTCGACCGGTTCACTAAAAAGAACCGGCTCAAAAGAACGATTCGTTCACGAACCGGCGGACATCACTAGTTTTGCAATGTTTTGTTGAGGCTGAACGCAGCCCTGGTTTGCATATGTCCTGTCACAAAATGCGGCGAAAACACCTAACGTTACACGACGTTAATAATTAGATAAGATTAAGGTGTGTACATGTCTGTAATGCTCTCTGATAATGCGACTAAAATAGGCATACTCCACGTCTTAATTTGCGTTTACTTCGAGTAGGAATTTGACGTAAGGCAATTAGAAATCACTGTTTACATGGTAGCTTCTTAATCAGAGTATAGTCTTAATCAGGTTAAATATCGGAGTATTGTTGTCCATGTAAACACACTGTCACTGTATGATGATAATTGAAATGAGCTAGATGACATCACCATTTTCTCCAGAGCGGCTGTACAGCCGAATCAAATTCTGTTGCATTATTTTCCTGTTTAACACTATGAAGCTGCTTTGAAACAATCTACATTGTAAAAAGCGCTATATAAATAAAGTTGACTTGACATAACCTGCTTTCTGGAATACCCCTCTGAAAGGTGGGGGTTTTTTGTGTTCATTTTAACATCGTAATCTTACGTGTACTGTTGCGTTGTGAGTAGGCTATTTGCAGCGCGTTTCTGTATTTGGGTGCGTTGTCATACTGACCCTATTAATGACAGCCCGTGGTTGAATATCACATCTATATCTGTCAGAAGGCAGAAGAGCTCAGTTCCTTCAGATCTCATTTCCGTCCATTTCTGCTCGACATGCCGAACCCACTCTGGACAAGGCAGGTCCATTTAAAAATACGCTCAAAAAAGATACCTATGATATGCTATTAACCGACAAATGACGGCACGAAATTGTTTGAACACTTTGAGTTTGACGGCAATAAAGGAACTTCCTGTTAAAACTTTTATTCATCTTCAAAATACAGGCCCTGTCAAGCTGCTTGTTTTCAAACTTCTTTTTAATAAACAAAAACTTGAATCTAACTGTAGCTGTAATACAAACAATAGTTATTAAAGGGGGGAAATAAATAAGTTTACGTGTTGATTTGATCTACTTTAGCATTCTAATTTAGATTGCAGATTATTTTAATATATTCATAATAGCCTAATTTATTAATTTAAATATTTGTATGTCGTCTGCTGCCTCCTTGAAAGTTTGTTGATAAATTGTTGAATTTGTTTTGCTTTATTAATCAACACAGATTAATTAAATGATGTCTCTTTAAAAGCAGAAATGCAATAAGAATCACTGGGAAGGGAGGTGCATTTAATTTCCCAGTAGGTGGCAACATTGTTCCACGTTGGTCAAGCTCTCTTGGACTTCATTAGCTATTGTATCTCCAGTGCGGATAAAGTACTGTTTAGACTTTAGAGAGTCAGTTCTGTCACTAAACGCCTATATTTACTGCCCAATGTTTTTATATTAGTTATAATGCAGATACTCCATTGAAAAATAGATTTTGTCCAGGACATTAATATAAATAGTGTTTAATAAGTGTCGAAAGAATTTGAATCTCCTTCATAAAGATGTATTGGATTTGCAAGGCTAATTTGACTGTTGTTTGTTTTGTTGAGAGAAATTGTCCTCCAAAGAAAGAGCATTGTATTTTTGATTAAATTAATCAGTGTCTGTAAAAGGAGAACTGCTATACAATATTTGTGAGAATGTAACAATTTCCATAATTTACATGGAAATTTTTGCCCACTAGACAAAAACACACTACAGCTTCATTCACCTGAGGTCACTTCTTATTTCTTGTATGAAAATTATGAAATTACCATTTAGTTAATTATTGCATATATACATAAATGTTGCAATTGAAATCTCCTTGACCTGCAAGACATTTTGTTGAAACATTTTATGAAAACAATTTAACAAAAGCAACAGTAAACTATCATAGAAAGTTTATTAATACACATTTGAGTGATTCTGACATCGTAAAGTTGCTGAGGAATGAAAAAAAAAAAAAAAATCTAATTGGCTCTAAACATTCGTGTTCAAAATTATTCAACCCCCAAAAGTCACATTTTGTGCAGAATCTTTTATTATTTATAACCTCCAAAAAACACTGCCTGTAAGTGCTTAGAAGCTTCTGTCACCTCTCCATTGCAATCTTGGCCCACTCCTTGCTTGAAAAATAATTCCACCAAGATTTAAATCTGAAGACTGTACACAGCACTCAAGAACATTCCATGACTTATCCCTGAACCAAGTTTAGATTTGGATGTATACTTTGGGATGGCTGTCCTTCAGGAAAGTTTGTTGATCATCAAGCTTCAGTCTCTGCACCAAAGGCATGAACATCTTTGCCAAAATGGCTTGATATTTCAAAGAATTCATGATGTCCTTCATACAGTCAAGATTTTCACTTCCTGCAACAGCAAAGCAGCCCCATAACAAGACTGGACGCCTTCATGTTTGACCATGGAGATGGTGTTCTTCTGCTCATAAGCTTTGCCTTTTTTGCACCAGCCATAACGCTGATCCATGGGTCCAAAATGTTCCAGTGTCATATCGCTCCATAAAACATTCTTCCAGAGCTCCACAGGTCTACCTAAATGAATTTTAGCATATTCAATGTTTTTTCTTGGTCAAGAGTGGCATTCGGCAAGATTTCCCAACATGAAGGCCATGCTTGTCTAGTGTTCTTCTTATACTCTCCATTGAAATGTTTTTTCCTCCTTTCATCAGGTCATCTTGCAAGTCTTTGGTAGTAAACACACTGCCTCTGCCAGCTTTCCTTCTTACCATAGTGCATCCTGGTGCCATGTGTTCCCAGGTAAGCGATGCACACGGCCATCCACGTGATGTAAAAGAAAGTGTGATTCATTAGACCAGGCCACCTTCTTCCACTGTTCCGTGCTCCAGTTCTGATGCTCATGTGCCCACTGTTGGTACTTTCGGCGGTGGACAGGGGTCAGCATGGGCACCCTGACTGGTCTGCCACCATGCAGCCCCATACGCAACAAACTGCGATGCACTGTGTATTCTGACACCTTTCTTTCAGAACCAGCATTAACTTCTTGATCAATTTGAGCTACAGTAGCTCGTCTGTTTGATCGGACCACACGGGCCACGTGCATCAATGAGCTTTGGCCATGACCCTGTCGCCGGTTCACCACTGTACCTTCCTTTGACCACTTTTGATAGATACTGAACACTGCAGACCGGGAACACCCCACAAGAGCTGCAGTTTTGGACATGCTCTGACCCAGTCGTCTAGCCATCACAATTTGGCCCTTGTCAAAGTCGCTCAAATCTTTACACTTCCCCTTTTTTCCTGCTTCTAACACATCAACTTTGAGGACAAAGTGTTCACTTGCTGCCTAATATATCCCACCCACTAACAGTTTCTGTGATGAATAGATAATCATCCCAATATATATGTATATCCATGGGCATCTGAACCATTGTATGTGGGTGGGACAAGACCCACCCACTTTTTAAGACCAATGATATTGGACCCACTCACTTTTACGTCTATAATTCTGTTCACCTACCCCTAACCAATAAACACTATTATTAAACGCACATTAGATGCTTTATTTCCACTTTTCGAATGTTTTCTTCATTTTTATTGAAAATAAATGCCTTTCCAATCTGATGTGATAGGAAAAGTGAGTGAGTTCGGCAAAAGACGGATTCGAACCTCTGGTCGATTTGCGTCAAAACTTTATGCCATGTGTCTTATCCTTACACTATTGTCACAGTAAATGATTTGATGACCTTTGTAATTTTGTCTGTCCTAACCAGACGTTTAGTAAACGATGGGGACTTGCATCGAGCCTACTCCAGTAAAAATTTTGTGGGGACCCACCCACTTTTTTTTATTCCGACGCCCATGTATATATCATATAGCATATATTTTCTTATACAGCTTATAAATACTTTACAGTGGTTGATTAGGCCACTTATTTATTAATCTCAACATGCAATACAGCTCTGACTCAATGGTTTCTTTGGCACAATTATCAGAAGACACACTCAAATTAATAAAAATTTTAAATAAAAATGATTTAATTTAGTTTATAACTTGGTTTCACTTCATGAAGTGTCTCCAAGTTTGCATATGAATATTAATGTTATGTTGTATCTGTAAAGCAGCTGCTTCTGTGAGGTCCTGGGGGATGGTGCTTGTCACACTTGTGGTTATTGCTCTATAAGAGCTTTACGTTCTACTGCTTTGTTTCATGTTTGTGTCTCAACAGCTGCTATTAATGCACCCTGTGATCTAGGGCACTTCTCGAATCTTGTATTTTCATGACTGTCTTTATTGTTGCCTATGGCTGTGGGTGGAATGTTTTCCAAGAACGTAATGTGCTTTCTGATATTTTACCTTCTTTCTGAAGAGTTGTCTTTATTTTACCACTCTTAAGTTTAATATATGATGCAATTTATACTGCCTCTTGAATTCAATAGAATGAAATTTGCCATCAGCTCTTGCTGTAATTAAATTAGGCTATATCCAGTGAACCTTATTACTTGGTACTTCACAAAAATATTAATTAAAAAAAATAAACAACAAGACTTATACAATTAAATCACTATCTATTTAACAGATGAGTTTGTGAGTTTTGTTTTAATAGTTATTAAACAGCTGTATGTTTTTGCTTCACTAAAAAGAACCAGTTCACAAGAGTCATTTGTTCATCAATCAGACTACGGTACACTGTTTGCACTGTTTGTATACTAAAAAGAACCAGTTCATAAGAGTAATTGGTAACGCTTTAGATTATGGCCCAGAAAGTACTGCTTAAGCAAAAAAAAAAAAAAAAAAAAAGAATTTACATCGTAACTTTCAGTAATTATAGTGTAACTATAAAGTATGTATGTGTAGGTCTTGGGGGATGGTGATCATTACCTAGATCAAAAACTAGATCATTACCTAGTATCATGTATACTTAATTTAGTATTTACAGGGAGTGCAGAATTATTAGGCACGTTGATTTTCTGATCATATTTTTTTTCCAGGCACATTTGACCAATTCCAAACCACAGTAATCCTAATAACTACTATTGATTTAGTATTTAATAATGTATAAGTGATATATAATTGTTCATGAAGGCTGGAAATGAAAAACACCTTATATTCAGGTGTGCAGAATTATTAGGCATGTATTCTTTTACAGATAAATTGAGCCAAAAAAGAGATTTAACTCAGACTGAAAAGTCAAAAAGTATTAAATGCCCATGAGAAGGATGCAATACTAATGCAATACTAGACATTGCAGTTAAGGCGTGACCATTGGACAGTGAAATGCTCGTTGGGTCAGCAGGGTCAGACAAAAACATGTGGCGGAGAAAAGACACCTATTAACCGCAAAAGAATTAAGAATTAAGGTGAAGAATTAAGGGTGAAACCATCAGGAACCCTTTAGTCTCCAGCGCCACCATTTTCCAGAGCTGCAACCTTCCTGGAGTCTCCAGAAGTGCAAGGTGTCAGGATCTCAGAGACTTCAGTTAGGTAAAGAATCCTAAAAAATGACCCCCACTAGATAAGAATAAGCTGAAGTGTTGTAAAATACAACTGTGCAACTCGATGTTGCAATAGAAACTATTGAGTCTTTCTTTTCTAGCACTTTAGACACAGTTGCTCCCCTGCGCTTAAAGAAGATTAAAGAAAATAGTCCAACGCCGTGGTACAACGAGCACACTCGGGCCCTTAAAACAGCTGCCAGAAAAATGGAGCGCAGCTGGAAGAAAACAAAATGTCTCGGTTACGTATGGTAACCCTCGTTCCCTGAAGGAGGGAACGGAGACGTACGTCGGTATTACCGACGAATTGGGATCACTTTAGAGAGCCCCTATCAGCTTCGAGATTTAGAGAACAGGCCAATGGGCCATTGGCGTGCGAGATTTGCATCTCGCGCTCCGCCCCGCGCCGCGGGTATAAACAGGAAGCGAGAGCATCGCACTGACGTTTTTCACTTCGGAGCCGAACTAGTGACTCGGCCATGCAGTGATGGTAAGGAACTGTGGCGACGGGACGTACGTCTCCATTCCCTCCTTCAGGGAACGAGGGTTACCATACGTAACCGAGACGTTCCCTTTCAGTCGGTCACTAAGACGTACGTCGGTATTACCGACGAATTGGGATCCCTATGGAAAATGCCACAGTTACTACCACTTCCAGCGCCCAGCGAGAGCCCCTCAGACCCCGTTCTGATGCGGGCGGGGAAATTCACGCAGGGAGAGTCATACTGCTGTTCCGCAAGGCCCATTCAGCAGACTTATTGGATAACGCTGGGAAAGCGTGCCCGAAGGACGCTGCGGGAGCCACATCATGCCCGGAGGGAGTTACCATGTGGAGAGAACACGAATGGGCTGGCCGTGGGCAGCACAACATACGGAAGTCCCAGAGGTGGCCCCGTCCTATACAGGCGGGGGACGACACCGAACTGAGACGGCAGAGGAACTCTGCCAAGGGAAAGACACGAGCTCACCGTAGGGAGCTGTACCGTGGAGAATACACGTATGGGACCGCCGTAGGGGTCACGACATACGGACCCCAGTCCGACACAAGTTCCACCAATGCATACAAGTGCCAGACCTGGCGTCAGACGCTCCGCCACATCCGACTGCCGAGGGGTGCGGAGG
This sequence comes from Gobio gobio, assembly GCF_949357685.1. NCBI lineage: Eukaryota > Metazoa > Chordata > Actinopteri > Cypriniformes > Gobionidae > Gobio > Gobio gobio. The sequence continues at coordinate 31,665,668 of NC_137118.1, read as the reverse complement.
ACTCAACAGGGTTCGCCAATCCTGGGGAACTCGACTGGAGAAAATAAGCGCACGTATCCGTTCCATGGGGAAGGGAATGGCGCAGCAAGCCGACACTTAGAACGGGCACTTCAGCTGCTGACTATGGGAAGCGAGCACACGAGAAGCCACCGGTTCTACACGTAGGCTATAAAACCTAGTGAACGTGTTAGGTGTCGCCCAGCCCGCAGCTCTACAAATATCTGTCAGCGAGGCGCCACGAGCCAGTGCCCAGGAAGAAGCAACACCCCTAGTGGAGTGGGCTCTTAACCCGAGCGGGCAGGGCACGTCTTGGGCTTCATAAGCCAAGACGATGGCGTCCACTATCCAGTGGGCCATCCTCAGCTTGGAGACAGCCTTTCCCTTCTGCTGTCCTCCGTAACAGATGAAGAGCTGCTCTGAGGTCCTAAGCTTTGCGTTCTGTCAACATAGACGCGCAGGGCGCGATCTGGACAGAGAAAAGCCAGGGCTGGGTCTGCCTCCTCCGAAGGCAGCGCTTGCAGGCTCACCACTTGGTCCCGGAAGGGAGTAGTGGGAACCTTGGCACATATCCAGGCCGGGGTCTCAGGGTTACCTGAGAGTCACCTGGCCCGAATCCCAGGCACGATTCGTCGACCGAAAATGCCTGCAGGTCCCCTACCCTCTTAACTGAGGCCAATGCAATCAGGAGTATTGTCTTTAGAGACAAGATCTTAAGCTCCGCTGACTGTAAAGGCTCAAAGGGCACCCTCTGAAGTGCGTCAGCACCAGAGTCAAGTCCCAAGAGGGTATAAAGGGAGGACGAGGCGGATTTAATCTCCTTGCCCCCCCAGGAACCTGACGATCAGATCGTGCTTGCCTAATGAATTAACCATTAACCAGGTCATGATTGCGCTATAGCGGCAACATACACCTTGAGGGTGGAGGGAGACAGCTTTCGCTCCAACCCGTCTTGAAGAAAAGAGAGCACAGATCTGACCGAACACTTTCGGGGGTCTTCTCGGTGAGAAGAGCACCAGTCGACGAACAGGTTCCACTTCAGCGCATATAGCCGTCTCGTAGAGGGGGCTCTGGCGGAAGTGATGGTGTCAACTACCGCTTGTGATAGGTCACCTAGAACCTCCGCATCCCGTCCAGGGACCAGACATGGAGTTTCCAGAGGTCCGGACGCGGGTGCCACAGGGTGCCGCGTCTCTGAGTCAGGAGGTCCTTCCTCAGAGGAATGGGCCAAGGAGGTGCTGTCACGAGGAGCACTAGTTCCGAGAACCAAGTCCTGTTGGGCCAGTACGGAGCTACCAAGAGGAGCTGCTCCTCGTCCTCCCTGACCTTGCACCGTGTCTGTGCAAGAAGGCTCACTGGGGGGGAACGCATATTTGCGTAGGCCCCGGGGCCAGCTGTGTGCCAGGGCAACTTGCCGAGGGTTCCCCCGGGCAGGGAATAGTACCACTGGCAGTGGGTCGTGTCGGGGCGGCAAACAGATCGATCTGTGCGGCCCCAAGCAACTCCAAATCAGCTGGACCACCTGGGGGTGGAGTCTCCACTCCCCGGGCAGCACGAGCAACCGTGACAGCTCGTCGGCCGCACGATTGAGCGGGCCCGGAATGTGGATGGCACGAAGGGACCTCAGATGCTTCGGACTCCACAGAAGGAGATGGCGGGCGAGTTGGGACATGCGGCGGGAGCGTAGACCACCCTGTTTGATGATGTACGCAACGGTCGCAGTGCTGTCCGTCCGGATCAGAACGTGCTTGTCTTTGAGCGACCCTTTGAGGTGGCTGAAAGCAAGACGAACCGCCAGCAACTCCAGGCAATTGATATGCCATTGCAGTTGGGGCCCCGTCCACAGACCCGATACTGCAAGCCCGTTGTACGTGGCACCCCAGCCCGTGGAGGAGGCATCCGTGGAGACAACAGAATGCCTGGACACTTGTTCTAGAGGCACTCCTGCCCGTAGAAAGGAAGGGTCCGACCACGGGCTGAAGGTTTGGCGGCATCTCGGCGTCACTTGGACACGGAGGGACCCGCTGTGCCACGCCCATCTCGGGACTCGGTCGTGTAGCCAGTGTTGAAGCGGTCTCATATGGAGCAGCCCTAGCGGCGTTACTGCGGCTGCTGCTGCCATATGCCCCAGGAGCCTCTGAAATTATTTCAGTGGAACCGCTGTACTGCGTTTGAACGTATTCAAGCAGCTCAACACCGACTGGACGCGCTCCTCGGTGAGGCGCGCTGTCATGGCGACCAAGTCGATCTCCATCCCGAGAAAAGAGATCCTCTGTACGGGACAGAGTTTGCTCTTCTCCCAGTTGACCCGAAGACCCAACCGGCTGAGGTGCCGAAGCACCATGTCCCTGTGTTCGCACAACTGTTCCCGCGACTGGGCTAGAATCAGCCAGTCGTCGAGATAGTTGAGAAGACGAACACCACGCTCTCTCATGGGAGCAATGGTCGCCTCCGCGACTTTCGTGAAGTCACGGGGCGACAGGGACAGCCCGAAGGGCAGGACTTTGTACTGACATGCCCGTCCGTCGAAAGCAAAGCGTAGAAACGGTCTGTGTCGAGGGAGAATCGAGACATGAAAGTACGCGTCCTTCAGGTCGATCGCTGCAAACCAATCCTGGGGACGGACGCACCTGAAGATGCGTTTCTGCGTTAACATTCTGAACAGCATCCTGTGGAGGGAACAGTTCGGCAGGTCCAAGATTGGCCGTAACCCGCCGCCTTTCTTGGGTACAATGAAGTACGGGCTGTAGAACCCGGACTTCATATCGGCTGGAGGGACCGGCTTTATCGCGTCCTTCGCTAGTAGGACTGCGATCTCCGCCTGAAGCACGGGGGCATCCACCCACGCAATAGACGTGAAGTGAACGCCCCCAGACTTGGGCGGACGCCGGGCAAACTGAATCGCAAGCCGAGTCTGATGGTACAGATGACCCAGCGAGACGGGCTGGGGAACGCTAGCCAGGCCCCCAGAGACCGAACAAGCGGGGTCATCGGTACCACAGACGTACCCGCAGCAGGGCAGCAAGGCGGAATGCAGGGACCCCAGGACGACATGGGAGTGGTCCGTGTAGGGGTCTGGGTCTGACACACGACCTGCATCCGCTGAGGGGGTGCGCGAGTGTGGGAAGGCCGCTTGAGTGCGTTCCCACAGCCGGCACCCCCTGCTGGCGATTTGGAGAGGCACCAGAGGCTGACAAGGCATGGGAGCGTTGTACACCGCCCAGCGCGCTCTCCAAATGAAGGAGGGGCTGAGCGTGGCAAGGCTTTGTGGCGTTGCACACGGTCTGCCTCACCTCCTTCCTCAGCGGGGAACAAGAGCGACGAGGCATAGCGTCGCGCACTGTCGTCCACACACCGCTGAGAAGAGGGGAATGAGAGTGGCGAGGCTTGTAGCTTCACACACTGCCATTCTCGCCCTCTTGTGGGGAGGGGAATGAGGGCGGCGAGGCTTGTAGCGTAACACGCTGCCATTCCTGAACTCCCGAGACCCAGAGATATTGGAACTGTTCTTCTCTTTTTTTTTCTTTTTTTTTAATATATATATATATATATATTTGGGTACCACTGGCTGTTTTAAACCCCAGTGGCGGAACAGAATTACTAATGGTTTTTACCCGGCCCTCCTCCGGGGGAAGAACAGTCCCGAACCAAATCCGGGTCAATGGTGTTTCTGGACATCGTCTAGCCAAGGGCCAGCGCTGTGCGCAGCTCAACCTCGGCTCAGAACTACCCTCGTGCACTAAGCAGGGCGGAGGTGGCCTGCCAGTGGCACTGCCACCCCACCGATGAGGGTAGTGAGAGAGAGGAAAACTTTATACAGATTATGGCCCTATTGGTGTTCCATATTTTGGCACCAATAGTTCCATAATGCAAAAGCCTTCCAACGCACATCCGGGAAAGGCAAGGGGCAGGCAAGGCGATTTATGCGTTGCACTATGCCTCAGCCACCCGGGAAAGCATGGCTGTCGAGCATGAATCGGATTCAGCACGAGCGCCTACTATTATAGTGGGAATCTCAGCATCATCTTCATTTTCAACACATAACAGCCCTCTCTCCGATGCAGCGATTGACATCTGTCCTCTGCTAGAGCCCCAAACGAAACGCTAGGTCCTTTTTTTTTTGTTATTTTATTTATTTATTTATTTTTTAGGACCAGCAATCCCATCTGTAAGCTACCAGCAGACATGTGAGACAGTGGGCATGGCCGTGAGATGGCACACGGCGCGCTGAACACTCAAGCCCTTATGAAAAAGGCAAGACGAACAGCGCGCCGACATGGCTATGCTCTCATTAGAGAGCATAGACCACCCACAAACACAGTCTCAACATGCGTAGCCGGCGAGTGACGCGCGCTGAGCTGCCGTGGCAACCCGCGCTGTCACTCGGCAGCTAGACGGCACATGGCGCGCTGAACACTCAAACACTCAAACCCTCACGCGGAAGGCGAGATGACCAGCGCGTCGACGTGATCCCGTTCCCCTGAGAGAACATGGATCACCCACGAACACAGTCTCAACATGTTTATGCGAGAGGGATCGTGGCCGTCAGGACAGGAAACAACCGCATCCAGAAACGCACGAGTGGAATGACGTCTTGAAAAAGACGCAGTGTCACACCCGTGTTGCTCTTTTGTGAGGAAACGCTCTTTAAACAGTGCTGAAGCACCCAGGGGAAGACCGCGGCAACACACAGGTGGTAAGTGCAGTCCTGTGGTGCACTCACTGAAACAAACGCCCTCACCAGACCGACAGTTGCTGTGAGAACAGCAGTTTGTTATGCTGATGCAGCGGTGAACATGCTGTCGCACTGATTGTGCCTTTTCGCCAACACAGAGCGTCCTTCTCGTTCTCTGGAGCATCTCTCTTGCAGATAGGCTTTCTTTTAGAAAAGCAGGCTTGCTTCATCAACGCCGTTCGGCTCCGAAGTGAATGACGTCAGTGCGATGCTCTCGCTTCCTGTTTATACCCGCGGCGCGGGGCGGAGCGCGAGATGCAAATCTCGCACGCCAATGGCCCATTGGCCTGTTCTCTAAATCTCGAAGCTGATAGGGGCTCTCTAAAGTGATCCCAATTCATCGGTAATACCGACGTACGTCGTAGTGACCGACTGAAAGGGAACTAGAGTTTTTCTCGTAATTCGTGGAAAGAGCATGATCAGATACAGAAAGGCCTTAAAAACTACTAGATCTGCATATTTATAGACTCTTTTAGAAGAAAACAAACACAACCCTAGGTACTTATTCGATACAGTAGCTAAATTAACCAAAGATAAAGCTTCAACTTCTGATGTTTGTAAACAGCAAAGCAGTAATGACTTTATGAACTTCTTTACATGTAAGATTGATAATATTAGGAAGAAAATTATAACCATGCAGCTGTCTACTACAGTATCACATCAGACAGAGCATTGTAGTGTCACTGAGGAAAAATTACACTCATGCACTGCTATAGGAGAAGAAGAATTGACTAAACTCGTTAAATCATCAAAATCAACAACATGTATGCTCAACCTTATACCGACTAGGCTATTAAAAGAGATGCTACCAGAGGTCAGAGATCCTCTTCTTAATATCATTAATTCATCTTTGTCATTAGGATATGTACTGAAAACTTTTAAGTTGACTATTCTGCCGTCCAAAGGCAAAGCGCAGTAACTACACATTTGGTCAAAATTGAGTTAAGACTTGAAATGGGCTTTGTGACATCTGTTCTGTCTTGTGACAAAGTTTGCTCGTTAAATTTTGTCCAGTTTTAGAGAAACGAGAGTGTCAAAATTGCAGTAACTACAAAATCCAAGCCAATACAAAGGCAAACCGCAGTAAGTGATGTTACTGCGTTCTAGCTTTGTTCCCCCCCCCCCCGTTTTTGACACCGCAAATACTGCGGTTTCAGCCTTGTTACGATCAGGATTGTATGCGGTTTGCCCCGATCGTAACATACAGCCTACCATGGCACAATCCAGCGGCCAAATGATGGTTTAACTTGCGTTAAAACGCAAATATCCAAAGACTGGTAAGGACGATAGCAAAATAATAACTCATAGTAAGGCAACTGACAGCTTTATAATCAGTTAACATTGACTAGCCAGCCAGCAAATTTTGACTTACCTGTGCTGCTCTATTAAAGGCAATATCCTCTGACAACGTAATGATACCGATTTAATCACGTTGGTGTTTGTTGATTCGGACATCTCTCCGTTTCAGGCAGCTAATCCAATTGTATTGACAGGGGTTACTCCTTCAAAAGTTAGCTGGGTCTGGTAAAGTTATCTTGTTAGACAAAGTTAATCTAGAAGTTAGCGGCGCCAGTCAACAGGTGACAACCGGACGAGCGCAGCCGGGCCGACAGCAAGCACACTAGGAGAAAAGTACACTTGCATAATGCACTGAAAGTACTCTATTTTCAAACACTAATTTTGTAGGCTACTTAATATACAAAAAAAAAAAAAAAACTTTAGTACTTCGTTAAGCTAATCTTAAGAATATATAAGTGTACTCTGTGCTATTTTAAGACACCATGAAAATTAACTAAAATGTGCTAGGTACAGTACATTTGAACCCATCGTGTACTACAAGTGGTAACTATTTTTTTTTTTTTAAATACAGAGATATTATGTTAAAAGCAAATCTTATTTCATATTCATGATGTCTCAAAATAGTATTCAAAATAGATATTCTTAAGATTAGCTTAAAAAGTAGGCTAATACTTAAGAAGAATTTTTAGTATATTAAGTACAAACTTAGTGTGTGAAAATAGAGCACTGTAAGTACATTATGGGAGTGTAGCCTACTTTTTTTTAACATGGGTAGTTTTGAAATAGCTGTCAGCTTTTTAATTTATGTCCTGTCATATTAGGTCAATAATAATGATCTGCTTTTCAGTTGTTTTGCCAATCAGTTTTTTGGATTTCACAGATAGGCTAGCTAAGAATACATAAGAATTATATTTTAATTATAGCTTTAAGGGTGTAGATAGCATAAACAGGAAATTTACATGTTTGAGAATAGCTTAGAAGTAAGGCTAAAGGGAGAAGAAGCATACGTAAGTTAATTTACTCTCTAACCTCTAATTCTAGGAAATTATGTATGGCCATATTAAAGGGATAGTTCAACCAAAAATGAAAATTCTGTATTATATACAGTTTATTATTACTATAAACATGTATTAAGAAGCATGAAAAATGTTGGATGAACATATTTAGTTTGTAGATACTGCACTTTGCCTTTGCAATAGTGTTTTAGTTGTTTAAGGTCATCCAAAGGCAGAGTGCAGTATCTGCATTTTGGGGGTCAAAGATCACATCGGTGGTCATGGTTTTTATCTATAAAAATGTCTTCCTAAGAAGGCAATACATGAATGCATTACCACTAATCTACCCACAACATGTTTGACTGGCTGGTGTAAAAACTTTAAAGCCATTTTTCTCAGTTTCAGTGTTTGCGTAGTTACTGCACTTAGCCTTTGTAGGGCAGTATTATTAAACCACTTATTAAAAAAACGCAACTTGATCCTACAGAATTAGTCAATTACAATCTCAAATCTACCCTTTCTGTCAAAAATACTTGAAAAGGCAGTGTCTTCACAATTATGCTCTTTTTTAAAAAGAAATGGTATCTGTGAGGATTTCCAGTCAGGATTTAGACCGTATCATAGTACTGAGACTGCTCTCATCAGAGTTACAAATGATTTACGCTTATCATCCGATCGTAGTTGTATCTCTCTATTAGTGTTACTCGATCTTAGCGCTGCACTTGATACTATCAATCACAACATTCTTTTGAATAGACTCGAAAATTATGTTGGCATTAGTGGAATTGCATTGGCATGGTTTAAATCATACTTATCTGAACGTTATCAGTTTGTAGCAGTAAATGAAGAGATGTCACACCGATCACAAGTTCAGTATGGAGTACCGCAAGGCTCAGTGCTAGGACCGTTGCTCTTCACCCTGTACATGCTACCACTGGGAGATATTATTAGGAAGAATAGCGTTAGTTTTCTTTGTTATGTTGACGATACTCAGCTCTCTATTTCTTCACGCCCTGACAAAGATTACCAATTCACAAGATTAACGGAATGCATAGCTGATTTAAAAAATTGGATGACTAGTAATTCCCTGCAACTTAACTTAAAAAAAAAAACTGAATTTTTAATTTTTGGACAAAAGAGCTCCACAAGTAGTAACCTAGAATACTGTCTAACACTTGATGGCTGCTCTGCCAAGTCGTCTTCGTCAGAGAGGAACCTGGGTGTGCTCTTTGATACCAATCTCTCATTTGAAAGCCACGTTTCTAGCATCTGTAAAACTGCATTCTACCATCTTAAAAATATATCTAAATTACGGCACATGCTCTCAATGCAAAATGCTGAACAGTTAGTTAATGCGTTCATGACCTCAATGCTAAATTATTGTAATGCTCTACTGGGTGGTTGCCCTGTTCGCTTAAAAAACAAACTCCAGCTTGTCCAAAACGCAGCAGCTCGAGTTCTTACTAGAACCAGGAAGTATGACCATATTAGCCCGGTTCTGTCAACACTGCACTGGCTCCCTATTAAACATCGCCTACATTTTAAAATCTTGCTTATTACTTACAAAGCACTAAATGGTTTAGCTCCCCAGTACTTTAGCGAGCTCTTAACATATTATTCTCCAACACGTCTACTGCAGTCTCAAAATTCTAGCCAGGTAATAATACCTAGAATATCAAAATCAACTGCAGGCGGTCAATCCTTTTCCTATTTAGCACCTAAACTCTGGAACAGTCTTCCTAGCATTGTTGTCAGTTTAAATCTAGACTAAAAACACATCTCTTTACTATGGCATACACATAAAACACTTTTTCAATTAAATGATTGTAAGGCTGCATTAACTAGGTCAGCCGGAACCGGGAACAATTCCCATAACACCTGATGTACCTGTTACATCATAAAAAGAATGTGATCTACGCTAGTGTTAGTCTCTCTGTTTTATCCTGAGGTTTACTGCAGTCAACCGGATCCGGGCCGTATCCAGATCAGACGGTGGACCTGCGCCCAGACATGACCAACGCATGACCCTGAAATATCTGCAGAGACCGTGTCAATTAGACTCCCCCTGAAATTGCCTCACAGACACGGCATCCTCAATCAACCCGTCTCCGGCGTGATGACTCCGATCTTTCGAATATTGCAATTTAATAATTGTGTAATCGACATGTCATCCTCAATAAACCCGTCTCCGGCGTGTCGACTCTGTTCTTTCGAATATTGCAATTTAATAATTGTTTAATCGATACGTCATCCTCAATAAACCCGTCTCCGGCGTGACGACTCCGAGCTTTCGAATATTGCAATTTAATAATTGTTTAATCGACACGTCATCCTCAATAAACCCGTCTCCGGCGTGATGACTCCGATCTTTCGAATATTGCAATTTAATAATTGTGTAATCGACACGTCATCCTCAATAAACCCGTCTCCGGCGTGTCGACTCTGTTCTTTCGAATATTGCAATTTAATAATTGTTTAATCGATACGTCATCCTCAATAAACCCGTCTCCGGCGTGACGACTCCGAGCTTTCGAATATTGCAATTTAATAATTGTTTAATCGACACGTCATCCTCAATAAACCCGTCTCCGGCATGATGACTCCGATCTTTCGAATACTCCGATCTAATATGACCCCTGACCTGTAAAGTTGCCAGAATAATAATCATACGTTGTTTGCTAATTGGCCAGAGGAGAACAGGCACCCCGACTGAGCCTGGTTTCTCCCATGGTTTATTTTTCTCCATTATGCCACCTGATGGAGTTTTGGTTCCTTGCCACTGTCGCCTTTGGCTTGGCTTGCTCAGTAGGGGACACAACAATGAAATATCCAAATTAATCTAATTAGTAAACTAAATTAACTTTATAAACTAAATTACTGATCTGCCCACATTGTCACTGTATGATAATTGAAATGAGCTGATGACTACACCGTTTTCTCTGGAGCGGCTGTACAGCCGAATACAATTTCTGTTGCATTATTTTCCTGTTTAACACTGTGAAGCTGCTTTGAAACAATCTGCATTGTAAAAAGCGCTGTATAAATAAAGTTGACTTGACGTGACTATATGACATTCTTCTTTCACAATTGGAGTTATATAAAAAAATGTCCTGGCTCTTCCAAGCACTATAATGGAAGTAAATGGCAGCCCAAAATTTGAAGCCCAAAAAAGTGTATCCATCCATTATAAAAGTAATCCACATGGCTCCGGGGGGTTAATAAAGGCCTTCTGAAGCGAATCGGTGGGTTTTGTAAGAAAAATATCCATATTTAACGCGTTATAAAGTAAAATATCTAGCTACCAGCGGACTGCCTTCTGTATTCAACTTACAAAAAAAGCGTAACTGGCGAGACGATGACATCGGACGTTGTGTATGCATTTTGAATTACGAGAGGTGTGACACTTTCTTCTTAAGTTGAATACGGAAGGCAGTCCGCCGGAAGCTAGATATTTTATTTTATTATACACTTTTTTGGGCTTCAAATTTTGGGCTGCAATTCACTGCCATTATAATGCTTGTATTAGCTAGAATATGTTTTAATATAACTCCAATTGTATGATTGCAGTTGAATATAACTTTAAAAAAAGTCCAGTACAAACGCTCGTCAACGGCAGCTGTCACAGTTGCTATGCGACAAGAACAGTCCTCCGTCGGCTAGAACGTCCCATTTACCAAAACTCGGTCTGACCTCGTGGCCTTTGAAGATTTGAGTCCTTCAAAGGATGCAGCCTTTGAATTGGGACACAGCCTTTATGTTTTTGATTCTCTAAAAAATAACTGGTTCATAAGATTCTTTTTTTTTGTGAATCGGGCTGCTACTGGTTGTGCTGTGTGTATTTTGAATCACTAAAAAGTTGATTCACTAAAAACAAGCGGTTCACAAGAGTAATTTGCTTGTGAATCAGACTTAGTAAATTGGTTGCCCTGGATGTTTTTGATTATCTGCTAGGCGACAAGAACAGTCCTCTGTAGGCTAGACCGTCTGATTTACCAAAACATGGTCTAACCTCGTGGCCTTAGAACATTTGAGTCCTTTGAAGGATGCAGCCTTTGAATTGGGACACAGTCTTTATGTTTTTGATACTCTAAAAACAACTGGTTCATAAGATAATTTTTTTTGTGAAAATGGCTGTTACTTGTTGTGCTGCATCTTTTTTATTCCCTATAAAGAACCGGTTTACAAGAGTCATTTGCTTGTGAAACAGACTAGTTAACTGGTTTGCCTGTATGTTTTTGATTATCTAAAAAAAGAAAACAAATGGTTCATAAAAGTCTTTTGTTCGTGAATCAGACTCTACTTCACTGTATGTTTTAATTCATTTAAAAAAACAGTTCATAACAATCACTACTTTGTGAATTGCACTACTCTCTTCAAAATGTTATTTCATGCAGACAGCTCAATAGCTCCTTATTTTGCAATGCATGCCCTTTTTATTTTACCGTATTCAATTCGTACGGCAGACTCTGGTAAAATATGCCTTTTGCGATGACTTCCGGTGGCAAGATGAGGTGGTAGTCGCTTTTCGTTTGCGCTCTCACATAATCTCATTTTATTTGCACTTAGATAAGTTTAAGACTACTTTGGGGATAACTTTGTTTCTAAAAACAACCTGCATCTGTGGCCAACCGAGTTATTCCAGAATGACAAGCAAAAACGTGAAAATATCGACGACAAGACAGACACGGCTCGACAGTCCCAACTTAAAGCAAGCCAACATGGAGGCCGCCGCTAACAACACAAGTAACATTAAAAGCTACGCGGAGCAATCTTTGACACCAGAGGACAATACACTTCTTCAGTTGGTTAAAACTGAACTGAGATCCTCCCGCAGTCAGATGGCAGAGACCATTAAAACAGAGATGGCGAGCTTTCGTTCAGAGATTGGATTGATTGTCGAATCCTTTCGATCGGAGGTCAAAACCAAAATGGATGCTCCACAACTGGAGGTAGCGGGTCAAGTTCATTCCATTCAAACTAAGCAAACCACTATATCTGATTCCATAGAGAATATAGAAACGACGCTCAACTCCCACCACGACTCACTAGAAACAATGGAAACCACAGTTTCAAATCTAAAAGATCAAATACAGAAGTTACAAGAGCAACAGCAAGATCTCGAGAACAGGAGTCGTCGCCAGAACCTGCGGATAATTGGCATACCTGAATATGTAGAAAAGGGCTGGCCTACTAATTTCATGTCTGGCTTCTTCTCGGAGGTGCTGGGTGAGGATCTGTCTGGTCTTCAGTCAGTGATATTAGATCGAGCTCATCGTGCCCTCGCTCCGAATCCCAGCTCCGGCGGCAGACCCAGAGCAATGATAGTGCGTTTGCACTATTTCTCCGACAAGGCCAAGATTCTCCAAGCTTCCAGGAAGCGCGGCAAGCTTACATTTCGCGGCGCGCGTATCCATATCTTCCCAGATATGAGTGCCGAACTGAGCCGTAAAAGAGCTGCCTTTAACTCTGAAACTCAGGCTGAAGCAGGCAGGGATTTCCTACGGCATTCACCATCCGGCAGATTGACGGTTCACTTTTGAAAACACTAGACTCTCTTTCAAATTACCATCCGAGGCAGAGGCTTACTTTGAGCAACACATCAAACAAAAAAGGGACGCACACGTTTCTGAATAGTTTTTTCAGGCCCTATCCGCTGATGTCTGCCCTCAGCGTGTGTTTACTCGGGAAGTAAATTTTTGCAGTGCTCGTCCACTTTGTTTTTTGTTTTCTTTGGGACATGATATTCACTATTATTGCGCACTAATCATTTTTTATTTACTTTTTTGGTAAATTATATTCACTATTATTGTGCACTAATCCTTTTATTTATTTATTTATTTGTGACCAGTGGGGACACATACTGGTCAAGGACTAGTATGTCTTATGAATCTCTTTTCAACAAGACAAAAAAATATTGTTTTAAAGGATATTTTGGATGTTGAGCGTTTATAAGAAGTCCAATGCGTTTGGGAACGTTGAAGGGTAATTACATGTGGGATGTTTTCTTGCTTCTCCGTTGGGAAGCTGGTGGGTGGGTGGGTTTGGGTCAAGGTGTTTGTTCAGGGCCGTGCACAGACCTTTTGAGGGTTATGTGCTGAAACTGAAAAAGGGCACCCCCTCTGTTCACCCGCCCCTAAAGGCCTTTGCACACTGAGTCCGAAATTTTCGCATGCGTTTTTTCGTATTCGTGATCCGAAAAATTCGTCACGCACAGAGACCTTGCACACGGAGTCCGATGCGTATTAATGAATGCGTTACGGAAAAAAACGCAAAACAACACAAAATGCCGTCTTCCACCTGCTTATCAAGGAGCAGCGGATTATCCAGACCGATTCAAAGTTGAATGCCAGTGGCTCCGTTTGATGCTTTCCTAGCGATACTGGAGCCACATATTAAAAAGAAGACCACCAATTACCAATCCTGAACAGAGACTGGCAGTATGTCTAGGATCCGCGCGCGCACACACACACACACACACACGCGCGGTTTACAGGGAGTTGGTGTGCTATAATTATAGCTGTGATATTGTAGTATTTTTGATACAATAATATTTGTATATTTAATTGTAGGTATCTGAGGAGCACTGGCGATTCATTCACCAGCATTGCCAGCAGTTTTAGGTTGGGCATCAGCACTGTAGATGGGAAAACGGATGCGAAAAACGCAGAAAATCGAACCTGTTCCGATTTTTTTTTTGACGGACGAAAGTTTCGGGGGCAGTGTGCAAGCGTGATTGACATAACGTGAGGTCGAATTTATTTTTTGACATGCTAAAATTTCGCATGCGAATTTCGGACTCAGTGTGCAAAGGCCTTAACACTTTATTATCAAACACACATGACATGCTTTATTTACATTTTTTTAAGATTTTCACTATTTTTATTGGGGAGGAAAAGTGCCTTTTTGAATTTCTGTGTGATGGGAAAATTAAGTAGAGCAAGTTCGGCAAACCGCGGATTCGAACCGTGATCAATTTGCGTCAAAACTTCAAGCCATGCGCTTTACCCCTGCACTATCACGGATATCACATGGTGTCTTCTGCAATTCTGACTGACCCAACCAGACCTTCTGTGAAAAAGACGGCCTATTTGCACTTAATGTAATGACAACATTACCGTAACCATCTTTTACTACACATGTGAAAACGAGAGAGTATAGAGATTCAAAAATATCAACAACGTAAATGAATTAAACATGCGACCATGATATTATTAATTGTATTAGCAATCATAAATCCAAGAACAAATTTCTACGAAATATATTTGACCTAGATGACAAGGATCACTCAGTCACTTTGTGTAAGTTCCAGTAGGAAACAGCGCGGGCGCTCTTGGCGGTCTATGGGCGCACCTTTGCTTATTTATGATTTTTCGGTGGTAAAAACAAATTAAATGTGGTTGTATTACTTATCAATATATTATTAACATTTTACAAAAGTCAAACTCAAATGCACTTACCAAAACTATTGATTTATTGAAGCAGGAACAAAAAACACTACCACCAAAAAAAGGGCACTTCGGAGTGTAAGGGCAAAAAGGGCATGTGCTCTGCACAGGTTGAGCCCTACCTGTGCACGTGCCTGTGTTTGTTCGTCATTCAAATTTGTCCATGTATACATGTGTTATCGTGTTCAGTTGATGGGTACATTTCAAAGAGAGATCGACAGACCAGTTTTTTGCCTATTAAACAATGCTGTAAAACCTGGGACATAGCAGATCACTTACAGTGAACTTTGTGAGTTGGAATGTGAAAGGGCTTAACCATATCATAAAGCGCAATAAGATCCTAACTCATTTAAAGAGGCTGAAAGCAAATATAGCATTTCTCCAAGAGACTCATTTACTGTCAGCTGATCATCATAAGCTACAAAAATCCTGGGTGGGGCAAATTTACCACGATTGTCATTAATAATAACACCCCATTCTGTGTGAGTAATGTTCAAACTGACAAAGGGGGAAGATTTGTAATAATTACTGGTTCTTTATATAATGTTCCCCTGATTCTAGCGAATATTTATGCCCCCAATTGGGACGATGTATCGTTTATAAAAACTATGTTAACTAATCTTTCCAATTTGACCACACATAAATTAATACTAGGAGGAGACTTTAACTGTGTGCTCCATCCCACTATGGATCGGTCTTCAAAAACACCTTATAACTTAACCAAATCTGCCATGTTTATTAAAGCTTTTTTGGAGACATATAAAATCTCAGATCCCTGGTGTTTTTAATATCCAAATGTTAAACAATTCTCTTTTTTTTCCCCAGTGCATTGTTCATATTCACAAATCGACTGTTTTGATAGATGATAAACTTTTAACCTCTCTAATTGACTGTAAATATGAATCTATTGTCATTTCAGATCACAGTCCAGTGGTTTTAAAATTAGCTTTTCCCAAATCACCAATCCGGATGGCATGGCGATTTAATAATTTAATTATTTCCGATTCATCGTTTGTTGATTTTATTAATAATAAAATAGATTTTTTCTTATCTATCAATAATACCCCAGATATCAGCAAAGCCACACTTTGGGAATCTTTAAAAGCTTACATTAGGGGAGAAATAATCTCTTTTTCATCGTGGCAAAGGAAAAATAGAAACCAGCAACTAAATGATATTATCAATCAGATTAACCTCTTAACAAGCGCCCCATTTTTTAGGAATTCTTTGAAAACGATATACCCAAATGAAAATGTCTGCAGCTCTTAAACCCTATGGTCTATATTCATAAACCTGGTCTTATTTTAAACTAGACACTTGAAATATTGCTACCCAAGAGTCATAATAACTCAAAGTAATATGGGAACAGAGTAATATACATGTAAATATACATGTAAGTGACTCACGTTTTTTGTTTTTTGTTTTCACTTAGGGAAAAAAATATTATAATTTAATGTTAAGAGCCTGAAAATAACTTAAATATAAAACTGAATGTCTAATCATGTCATGATTCAAATATGAGGATTATTCTCTCAGTAATGTAGCTTCTGTGAGCTTTTATGTCAAGAAAAGTCTAGGCGTCATTTCAAAAAGGCCATTTATTTCAGAACATTTGCTATTGTAAAGAGTAGTTTTTCATTCAAATAAATCTGCAATAAACTGCAATATACTACTAATTATAATGGATAAACAGTTACTGAAAAACTAAAGCAACTATTTACAGAGATTACAAAGTGTAAAAAACTCATTTAGCTGATGGGAAGCGTCAGTGAGAGACTGCGCGCTCCACTGCAGTTGCGCCATGGAGAACGCGCAGCCAGCGCACAAACAGTATTCACCAAAGCCTACTTACGCAAACTGCGCAAGATAATGCCTTTTGATTGGTTACTAAGTCCATCAATCAAACCTTTGTTGGAAAGGCATTGGCTGGGCACCGAGTGCCTTTATCCAACGAAAACCATGGGCGCAATGATTGACAGCTCACCAAGCCTGTAAGGCACTTCCTCTATATGATGCATCCCAGAAGAGTCTCTGATTGAAGGAGAGAGACGAGGGTTGAACCATTGCACGTGGGAGAAGCTATTCTAGCAGGGGGAGTTTGCCAGACACGGAATAGAATCGATATTTCATTGAAAATGGACATGATTGAACTCAAAACTCTCTTGCAAACAACGGAGGATTTTTAGTTTTTTCCCTATTTTTTCGTTGTTTTGGATTAAAAAGTGGGATGCATTTTGAAGAATGGACTCTTACACAGAGATGTATGCGGGTGTTTATTGGATTCGTCCGATCTGATCTGAACGACAGGAGATGAAAGATGAGTAACGCTGATATTATGCTAATGTTTACATGGACGGTCCTTTAGCATTTCATTTAACCCTTTCCTCTCTGGTGTATTTATTGCAAAAACAAGTTCAGAACATGAATCTTGAGTGTTTTAGCTTTCAAATGATGCATAGTTTGTGATAGTTGATTGAATATTTTGTATAAAACAAAAGTAAATAAAAGTACACACCCCCCCACTTCCGTCAACCCCCCCGCCCACGAACCGGTGCGGGTTAAGAAGTTTGTAGCTCTCTCAAACATGCAAAACTCATAAGCTCCAGGGCCAGATGGTTTCACGGTAGAATTTTTAAAAATGTTTAAAGGGAAACTAATGCCTCTGCTACTTGCTATATTTGAGGAATCATTCTCTATAGGCCGTCTCCCGCACACGTTTTATCAAGCAACAATTTCGGTTTTACATAAGAAAGGAAAATACCCTCTGAACTGTAGCTCATTTCGGCCTATATCTTTGCTCAATGTGGACTGTAAAATATTAGCAAAGATTCTATCCTTAAGACTGGAGAACATTCTCCCTACTATCTTAGCTCCAGATCAGACTGGCTTCATTAAAAAACGTTTTCTTTTTTTAATATACGCAGAGTTTTCGATATTATTTATTCCCCTGACTCTTAAAGCATATACCTGAAATTTTAATATCTTTAGATGCTGATTATAAGCTTTTGATAGAGTGGAGTGGAGCTATCTTTTCAGTTGTCTAGAGAGGTTTGGTGCAGGTCCAAATTTTTTGTCCTGGATACAACTTTTACATGCTTCTCCCTTTTCTTCCGTTATTACAAACAACACTAGCTCACAATATTTTCCATTGTATAGGGGAACTAGACAGGGCTGCCCTCTATCCCCCCTATTATTTGCAGTGGCTATTGAACCTCTTGCCATATTGTTACGGTCAACTTCAGTTATCCAGGGTATATCTAGGGGGGGCAGTGAGCACAAACTATCACTCTACGCAGACGATCAGCTACTATTTATCGCAGACCCACTTAATTCTCTCATGTTATAATGGCACTTGAGCGTTTCAGTCGTATTTCAGGATATAATCTCAACCTCTCTAAGAGTGAATTATTTCCTATAAATTGTGCAGCAAAAAAATCTTCATTTTCTGCTTATCCATTTACAGTAGCACCTGATAAATTTACATATTTAGGTGTGGTTGTTTCGAGAAATTATTTCTGAGCTGTTTAAACTCAACTTTACTCCCCTCTTGGATCAAACTACGATATCTCTCGAGAAATGGTCTAAGCTTTCCATCTCTTTGATTGGTAGGATCAATGCAATCAAAATGAATACACTCCCTATATTTTTATATTTGTTCCAAACTATTTCTATTTATATTAAGAAATCTTTTTTCATTCATTTAAATAAGATCATCTCATCTTATCTTTGGAACAAGAAACCCCCCAGAATACGTCTGGATTTTCTACAAAACCCTAAAGAACAGGGGGGGATGGCTCTCCCAAATTTCCAATTTTACTATTGGGCTTGTAACTTAAGAGCTATGACTTACTGGCAAGGTTCACATCACATCAATCACTTACCAGACTGGGTCCAGATAGAATCCTCAGCCTGCCTTCCTTTCTCACTTCCAGCCCTCCTTTTCTCACCCTTACCACTTGTTGCACCCTATGGTATGGAACTCCGTCCAGATTTGGGCCCAAATTCGCAAATTCTTTGGATGGCAGAGAGGTTCGATTTGTGCCCCAGTTGCCAGAAATCATCGATTTACTCAGCCTCTAAATGACCAGGCATTCTTGCTATGGCAAGAAAAAGGAATCTTAACGTTTAAAGATCTCTTCGCTGATGGTTCCTTCTTATCTTTTGTGCAATTAGAATCTCAATTTAATTTACCTAAAACCCACTTTTCAGATATCTACAGGCACGTGATTTCACACGCAAGAATTGTATCTCTTTTCCTTTCCTTGCCGATCCAAACCCTATTGACCAACTCTTTCCTGATGACCCAGAGCAAAGAGGCACTATTTCTAGTTTATATATAAAACTTATATCATTATTATCCTCTTCTGTTAATGCACAAAGAGATTCCTGGCAACTGGACCTCAATATTTGTCTGACGGAAGAGGAATGGAATGAGGCTAAATACAGAATCCACAGCTCTTCTATCAGCGCTAGACACAGCCTTATTCAATTCAAAGTGGTACATAGACTTCATCTATCCAAGGCTAAGTTGGCAAAGATGTATTCCTCCGTTGACCCTACCTGTACAAGATGTAAGCAGTCCCCTGCTACCTTAGCTCATATGTTCTGGTTATGTCCCAGGCTGTCTGTGTTTTGGTCGCAGATTTTTATATCTTATTCTAGAATATTCAGTAAAGATGTTTGTGCAAATCCTTTAACTGCCATCTTTGGTATTGTATGTGAAAAAAACACTTTGTCAAAAAGTGAATTGGACTGTATAGCCTTTACTTCTCTGCTGGCAAGGTGCTTAATTTTGATTAATTGGAAACAGTCCTTCCCCCCTTCTTTTAAACAGTGGGCCAGAGATGTGTAACAATTTCTGATTTTGGAAAAAAAATAAGGCTTAATTTAAGGGGCTCCGGGCCTAAGTTCAATGTCATGTGGCGTCCTTTCATAAATTATCTCCAAAAACAATTATAACTGTAACTGGACGAACTGGTGCTGTCGTCAGGTTTTGCTTATGATATGCTGATGTTGTTTTTTCTCTCTTTTTTCCCCCCTTTTATATACACACAATGTAAAAACCCAATGTATGTCGGTATATATGTCGTACTGTTGGTTTGTGTGTATATGTGAATGTATGTTGTTGATTGTTCAAATAAAAGCTTAAAAAAAAAATTATAATATAATTTATATATATATATATATATATATATATATATATATATATATATATATATATATATATATATATATATATATATATATATATATATAAATACAGTTTTGCTGTCATGTTTCTACAGTAGCCCTAAACTGACAATCTACTCTACAGAGCGCTAGCTACTCTCTGCTCTCTCTGGCGACAAAATTGTTGTCCTGTGTCGGCCACCGTAGCTTCTCTATGTGTTTCAAAATGGAGGGGTGAGTGGTGTGTTATTGTAATTCACAACCTCACTGCTAGATGCCGCTAAAATTTGCACACTGCACCTTTAAGTAATCTCAAAATCATGGAATTAAGTCATTTTTAAGTATCCAAATTAAGTTGTCTATTCATTATTTTAGTATGGTTCACTAACGATTAATTTCAAAATTTTTACTCTCCTTGTTAAGTCCCAAGCAAAGCATGCTGGGAATAAAAGTTTCAGCAAAAATAATTTTTGAGTACCTGATTGGTTCACATTCCTAAATAATCACAGCCCTAAATAATTTAATCTAGTGGATAGAATTAAATGAGAATTAGAATATTAAATGAATCGAAAGCAAAGAAATCAAGTTTAGAAGAGAAACACAATTTTGTTGTGTAAATCGCAAATATGATTGAGTAAATTGGGCAATATGCGTTTTCCCATTTTTTTCATTGTAACTGCCATGTGCTGATTAAGATATTGTAAAGATGGATTTTGTTTAAATTGTCACAGATTTACAGTTTAAAACTTCAAATGGTACCTTAATTCAGAGACTGTGATATTTCATACAAATATATTTCTAATAACTTTACAAAACTTTGAAGCTTATTATAGCTATTTTTGATTATGAAAACAATTATAATTTTGAATTTACAGTAAACTGCCAAGTGTCTGCTTTCAAATGACGTCATACTTATGATTTTAGTGCAAAGGAATCATTAACTGTAACGGTTTTAGTCTGATTATGCCATTTCTTAGGATTTTTTCAAAAGCGGGGGTGCAGGCTAACAGGTTAAGCTTCACGGCCCACTGAGGTCAGAGGAACGTTTACATTTGTCTTTCATTTCAGTAGGTACACACGTCTTTTGTGTCATTGTATTTAGTATGAACCAACCCTTTAAACCGTTTTGGCCCTTTATAAAATAGTAATCTTTTATGATACAAACAGGTAATTGTGAGATCATTAATACATGATTTACAATTTTGAGATAAAGGCAGATTATGAGACATAATGTTGCAATTGTGAGGTATAAAATCAAATTGTGAGATATAAACTATTCAAAAGTCAGTAATATTGTGAAATAGTATTGCGATTTGAAATAACTGTTGTATTTGAATATATTTTAAAAAGTGATTCAAAGCTGGCCTTTCAGCGTCATTACTCCAGTCTTCAGTGTCACATGATCCTTCAGAAATCATTCTAATATGCTGATTTGATGTTCAAGAAACATTTTTTATTATTATTATCAATGTTGCCAACAGTTGTGCTGTGTAATAATTTTGTTTTTTCTGTATTCCTTGATGAATAGAATTTTAAAAGAACAGTATTTATTTGGAATATACATATTATGTTAATGTCATTGTTTATTATTATTATGAGCGATTACGTACTGTGCAAAATGTAACTGGGCCCACTCATCGATTTAATCATACACTAGATTTAATTATATCACATGGAATCAATCCTACTGATATAGATATCATACAGCAAAGTGATGATGTCACTGATCACTACCTTGTAACGTGCACACTGTGTACTGCTGATATTTTACATACTGGTCCGTGTTATAGACCAGGTAGAACAATTCTCCCAAACACTATTGATAAATTCACAAATTACCTACCAGATTTATCTCAGCTGCTCAGTGTACCCAAACACACAAATGAACTAGAGGAAATGACTAGCAGTATGAGCACCATTTTCCAGAGATGGGACCAAGTCACACATGTGCAAGTCTCAAGTCTGAACCTTCAAGTCTCAAGCAAGTCCCAAGTATTTTTTTCTTGGGCAAGTCAAGTCAAGTCAAGTCACAGACTATGTCAAGTCAAGTCAAGTCAAGTCCTGTAGTAGGTCAAGTCAAGTCCAAGTCAAGTCAGCTTATTATTGTAATTTTACCTGAAGAATCTGATCTTAATAAAGTGAAAAGACAAGATATAAGTAACTGTCAGTAAATTACAATAATTTGGATTTGCATTGTAAATACTCATGTTCAGTAAAATACATCATGGAATCAAACTAAATTGTAACTTCATAAAAATATTTATTTTTCACTTCTGCCAACAGTGTTTTAAATTTAAATGTAAAATGTTTTAAATTTTCAACATTAAGTCCATAAAACAAATAACAGCAAGGGTCTCCAACCTTTTTTCATTTGAGAGCTACTTTTTAAAAATGAAAGTCACAGAGAGCTACTCATGTTATATAATACTTAAAACACCTGAAAGAGTGTAGTAGTAGTTCCAGTAGTCGGTACCAATACCATAAAAAGTTGACGGTACTCTGTACCAATTTTGGTACCACAGCAAATTATTTTATTTAACAATTTTTTAAAAATCAATGTTTATTATTTATGATGATAATCATAAGTAAATAATACATAAACATGTAAAGGCTGTATGCTGTTTAAAAGTAAACATTGTTTATAAATGAAAGATCAAGTGGAAAAAAAGCAACCATTAATAATTATATAATTAGTATTATTTATTTCATAATTATTATTATTAGTAGAGATGTATTATTATTACATAGAGACGTAGCTAAATTTACTGTAGGCTACAATCTGTAGTCAATTTCTTCACGTTAAACCGAACTTTTATTTTGACGGGTTGCCGTGAATTGAATACCTTTGAGTGTCTGTGTTCATGATATGACAGTGGGTGCACATCTCAATCAGCTCCCTAGTTCAGTCCCATTGACTTGTCCAGATCAGTGTCCTGACTACTGAACCAGGAGCTGAATGAGACGCACCCAGTTTTCTCAAATGAAACGGTAAATTCTCATGAAGTGACGGTTTATGCGTTCGTATCGGCAGAGACTACAAGAGGGCATGAGGGCATGACTGATGATAGTGTCGTGATCCAGTCATGACAACGCTATTCTCAGCCTGCGCTCCAGCTGGGGCAACTTTATTTTAAAAAATAATTTATATATTTTATATTCAAACTGAAAACATGATGTTATTAACACTCAAGTCATTCAAGTCATCGTGTCTCAAGTCAAGTCAAGTCCCGAGTCTTTAACTTCCAAGTCCGAGTCAAGTCTCAAGTATTTCATTTTTTGTCAAGTCAAGTCACAAGTCATAAAAATAGCGACTCGAGTCCAAGTCACCAAGTCACAAGTCCCCATGTTTGCCATTTTCTCTAGTACAGTTGCACCGATTAGATTAAAAAAGGTGAGAGAGAAAAGTACTGTGTGACAGGTTAAAGGGAATACTTACTGTACTGTTATGGGTTAAGAGGTTTTATTAAATGAATAGGATGGGAGTATCTTAAAATATTTAAGATTAAAAAGCTCATGCATTCAGTACTAGTAATGAGGATTTCATATAATTTCATACAATTCATATAATTGTGTTAAAAAGTTAAAATCTGACATGTGTACAAAGGTTAACAATCATAAGAGGAATATGTAAATGTTATATTGATTACTTCATTTTGTAGTGCCTAGTCTAATCTAATTTACGGGTAAAAGGTGTTAATCTGTGATCGCCAAAGTGATCTTAATCTATGCGCCCGTGATTGATTGCTTTTGTCTTCCAATCCTTTCTCCGGGGAAATCGCGGTCTTTTCCTCATTACACTAAAGTTTTCAATGAGGAAACACCCATATCACTCTTGTGATTATTTCTCCCCTTTTTCAGGTACGTTGTAGATATTAAACTGAGTTGAGTAAATGTACTAATGAGTTTACATGTTAAGGGTGTTGAAGGTGTGTTTTAGTAACATTTTGAGTAAGTGAGAGTTAAGTTTGCATAGGTTAAAATGTGCGTGTGTGAGCGCGGAGCCCCCGCTCGGTTACAGAGGAAAATAGCTTCGTAACGAGAGCAGCCGCCATTTTATGTCAATTGTGAATTAACAGATACACAGTTAATAATCAATTTTGCTGTGTTATTTGTATAATGTCTTTCAAGCACTTTACTGATATGTTTGGTAAATGTAGTTATTGTTTATTGAGCTAAAGCTACTTTGTGCTTGATTGACAGCTGAAGTTATTGACAAAATGAGTATGTTCCAGTGAATTATAGAGTATGCTGTTGTGACTTGAATAAGCCATATACCCTACAAAACTACTATTTGCTGTAGATCTGTCAAATGTATTATTGTAAATTGTACATCTGTTGATTTGTAAAATGTATTATTGTTGAGAAGATTACACTAAAGTTTTCAATGAGGAAACACCCATATCACTCTTGTGATTATTTCTCCCCTTTTTCAGGGGTGTAACATTTTGGAGGCACCGCTGGGATAGCTGTTCAGATGTCCAGTGACCACATACTGGTTGCTAAATTCCGAGCCAGCTAAATTCCCCCCATAACAACCCAGGCAGGGAGGAAAGTGTTGCTGTTCGAAGGGACCTGGATCCTGGTGGTTAAGTACTTGTCGACTGAGGCCATTAAGAGATCATCAGAGACAGTAAAGACCATCTGGTTCAAGTCCTGCACGGTAAAAGTTTCTCCTGTCCTGTCAACATGACAACCACCTTGGAAGAGCTACAAGGAGAGTTAGTAGGGAAATTGCACACCCTGACTAAAGACGAGTTACTAGAGATATGTGATTTTCTTGACATATCAGGTGAACAGAGAAGAAATGTCCAAGATAAATCTCGCATATCATTGATGATTCTCATCATGATGTTCATTGAAAGAGAGGAATTGGCAGAGTTAGAAGATGACGGCATGTCGGAATTGTTACTACTTCAAGACAAAATGGCGGCGATGATCATTGGCATGGATAACAAAACGGAGCAAACTGAACATGATATGGAAACAACAGGAACACATCGCAGGACAGAGGAACCGAGAGCTGTAACCTCACAACAAGGAGTGAAAACTGAGAAGGTTACTGCAGTCAATGCAATGATCAGTGATTCTCTGCGCCAGCCCCAAACCCCTGTCCATCCTCAGGTGAGCATGCAGCCCTCACCCAGTCAATACTGGCGCAAAGAGTTTAAAATTTCTGGGCAGATAGGTGAACCGGGCCAGAAAGAGAAACTGATTTTTTCCAGCCTTGCCCATCAGATTGAGAATGGACTTAACAGAGGTTATCCTGAGGTAGAGATTGTAGATGCAGTAATCAGGGCTATTTCTCCAGGCTCACAGCTCCGCAGCTACTTGGAAGGGAAACCCCAGCTAACTCTTCCCACACTTAGATGCATCCTGCGTTCCCACTTTCAAGAGAAGAGCGCAACAGAGCTTTACAAACAGCTAACGTCAGAATCACAGCATTGCAAGGAGACCCCTCAAAGCTTCCTGATGCGCGTCTTTGATTTGAGACAGAAAGTACTGTTTGCGTCCCAGGAGTCAGAATCAGGACTTAAGTATGACCCGGCGTTGGTCCAGCGTATGTGTTTACACACAGTCCTTACGGGTCTCCAGAGTGACAGTATCAGGATAGACATGCAGCCTCTCCTGCTAGATAGTGAAACATCAGATGAGGTTTTGCTAGAAAAGCTTAACATTGCTTGTGCTAATGAACTAGAAAGACGAAACAAAAAGCGGTTTAATGCCACACAGCCTGCTACAACTGTCAGTGTAGTCCAGTCGGAAGATACGCCATCTGCAAAGTGTTCTGTGAAGGAAGTCAAAGCGAAGATACCCGCAGAACTATTAACAGAGTTAGCTGAACTTAAGACGGGTGTAGCTTCTCTAAAAGGTCTCAGTGCAGAGATAGCTCAGATTAAGGAGACATTACAGCAGCCTATGTTTCAGTCACAGCCTTATGCTTATGCCCCACCTCCAGTCAGGAGGCCAGATAGGGAACCCCAGCCACCTCTTCCCCAGCAGCAGTATTACAGCAACTACAGTCAGCCCCAAGCACCACCTGACCCTGCACAGCATCAATATGCACCTAACTGGTATACAAACCGCTCTGCTCAAGCTACAAGGAGGTGTTTTGTCTGCCAGCAGGCCAGAACCGATGAACGCTGCACACACTGCTTCCGATGTGGGAGTGGAGAACATTTTCAAGCTGGATGTAAAATCCGGGGAGTCAGACCATCAAGAGAGGCCCCTTTAAACGGGAAAGGGTTACCGCTGAGGGACGAGTGTTAACCATAGCTATCGAAAAGTCCCAGAAATGTGCAAATTGTGCCAGAGAAGATTTAATTGAGAACCTGAAACAATGTTCATCATGTGAAGAGACACTGTATTGTTCCAAAACATGTCAAAACCAGCATTGGACCAAACATAAGGAAAAATGCACTCACCTGAAAATTGACTCTACCAGTGAAAAGCTTTTCTGCACAGAGAAAAATGCCCACTCTTTGCCATCTCTAGCACAGGTTTGCCACCCCCGTAAGGTCACCTCGTTAGTAGGGAGACAGTGTCTTGTTGAGTGTCACCTGAATCACCAACACCTCCAAGCTCTATGGGACACAGGCTCCCAGGTTTCAGTCATTGATGAACGATGGAAAGAGGAATTCCTCCCAAACGCAAGGCTGAGGGATGTTTCAGAAATCCTGGACTCACCTGATGATCTAAGATTGACTGCAGCAAATGGGACTGAAATGCCGTACCTGGGATGGATTGAGACAACTTTTCGGCTAGCCTCTGAAACTGACCAAACAAAAGAACTGATCATCCCAGTGCTGGTAATGAAAGGCTGTCACCTATCTCATCCCATCATAGGTTTCAATGTTATCGAGCACATCCTGGCAATGACCGAAGAGACTAAACGGTACAGTACAGTGAGAAAAGCTTTTCCAAGCCTCAAAAGAAACAAGGTGAGCGCTTTTATACGGGCTGTTAGCGCAGAACAGACTTATGAATATGGGGTGAAAATAAAGGAAAAGAAGACTGCTGTACCAAAACACAGTAATATTCAGATTGAGTGCCGTGTAGCTTCCCTGCCTTTCAAAGAGGACACGACAATGCTTTTTCAGCCGGACCTGAACCCTCAATGGCCAGATGGACTTGAGTTCTTTGATACATTAGTCAGAGTCAGGAAAGGTGTTTGTCCAGTCATTATGCTTGATGTCTCTAACCCCACCGGCCACGACATTGCCCTGTTAGGACGCACAATAATCGGTACAGTACAAACCATTATGACTGTGTTACCTGCCCAAGTCGTTGAAAAAGCTGTCACCTCAGCCACAGTGAATCATACCAGCGTTCGAACCCCATGTAATTTTAGTGAACTGTGGGATCCACCAGTAGAATTAAGTCACCTAACCGAAGGGCAGAGAGAGGTAGTTAGGCAAATGCTTAGAGAAGAGTGTCACTCCTTCTCCAGATCAGACAATGACATTGGCTGCATTGAACGGTTGGAAATGACAATCTCTCTAAAGGACTCAGAACCGGTCAATCGCACATACATGTCAGTGCCCAGGCCACTGTATCAGGAGATGAAAGGTTACCTCCATGACCTCATAGCTCAGGGCTGGGTTAGAAAATCAAACTCTTCATACTCTTCACCTGTTGTGTGCGTACGGAAAAAGGACGGGACCCTCCGGTTGTGTATAGATTACAGAGAGCTGAACCGAAAGACGCATCCCGACCGCCAGCCAATCCCTCGGGTCCAAGACATCCTGGACAGCTTAGGTGGTAATTCCTGGTTCTCCCTCTTAGATCAGGGAAAAGCATATCACCAGGGGTTTATCTCTGAAGAAAGCAGATCACTGACAGCATTTGTGACCCCGTGGGGACTCTATGAGTGGATACGCATGCCATTCGGTCTCATGAACGCTCCTGCTGCTTTTCAGCGTTGTATGGAGGAATGTCTAGAAGGGCTCCGGGATAACATCTGCATTCCTTATCTTGATGACACACTAGTTTTCAGTAAAACTTTCGACAGCCATGTGAATGATGTGCGTAAAGTGTTGCAGCGCCTCAGAGAGTATGGCATCAAACTCAAGCCAAGTAAGTGTGACCTCTGTAAACCCCAGGTCCGTTATTTGGGAAGAATTGTGTCTGAAGAGGGCAGCAAAGTTGACCCAGCCGATTTTGAAGCAGTAAGAGCATTGAAAGAAATCAGACCAGAGACGGTGGGCCAGCTCAGGAAAATGCTTGGTTTACTCACTTACTACAGACAGTACATCAAAGACTTTTCTAGGAAGGCCAGCTGTCTGTATGACCTCCTGAAAGCAGAGAAAGTACCTGACCACCCACGGAAAACTAAAACAAAGAAAATCAGTCATGTGGTGCCCTCAAACCAGCCAATACTGTGGAGTGACCAGCACCAACAGTCACTTGAACAGCTGATTGAATGTTTGCTTCACCCACCAGTCTTAGGTTTCCCTAATTTCACTCAGCCATTTGTTGTACACACTGATGCGTCACACCAAGGCTTGGGAGCAGTTCTCTATCAAAAGGGCTCTAAATTGGGCAATCACTGATAAGTTCCGTGATTATTTATACTATGCTCCGACATTTACTGTGTACAGCGATAACAATCCGCTCAGCTACATACTGTCTACTGCA
Organism: Gobio gobio; assembly: GCF_949357685.1. NCBI lineage: Eukaryota > Metazoa > Chordata > Actinopteri > Cypriniformes > Gobionidae > Gobio > Gobio gobio. Next base: position 31,637,394 of record NC_137118.1, on the reverse strand, counting down.
AAGCTGAACGCAACCACTTCCAGGTGGGTTGCAGAATTAGCTGATTTCCACTTTACAATCAAGTACAGGCCGGGCAGAGAGAACAGTGATGCAGATGCTTTGTCAAGGATGCCACTGGATGTAGAGTCATTGATGAGAGAATGTTCTGAAGAGCTTCCACCAGACACTATTACTGCCACGATACAAGCAGTTGAGGTACAGGAAGAGTATGTCGCAACTTGGTCACTCTCAGCTGCATCTATGTCAGTATCAGTTGAAGGTGAGACAACCGCTGCATCCATCAGCTCGATTCCAAAAGATGAGATAAGAGAAGCACAAAAATCTGATCCGGTCATCCGTCCTGTGCTCGATTTCAAACTATCTGGTTCCAAACCACCAGTTAAGGAGCAAAAAGAATTCAGTCCAAAGATAAAATGCTTATTCCGAGAATGGGACAAATTGAAAATAGACAGTGATGGCATTCTGCACAGAATCACTACAGCCCGCAAGCAGTTAGTTCTACCAGAGCAGTACAAAGGTAAAGTGATGAAAGAGTTACACAACAACATGGGACACCAAGGTACTGACCGCACTGTATCACTAATCCGTGACCGCTTCTTCTGGCCATATATGCAATCTGATATTGAGCACTATGTGACTAAAACTTGTAGCTGTGTCAAACAGAAAAAGCCAAGCCATGAAATAAGAGCTCCTCTGACAAACATTGTGACAACACAGCCATTTGAACTGGTATGCATAGACTTCCTCCATCTTGACAGATGCAAAGGCGGATACGAGTACATCCTCGTTATTGTTGATCATTTTACACGTTTCACGCAAGCCTATGCCACCACGTCAAAGTCAGGAAAAACTGCTGCAAATCTCATCTTCAATGACTTTACCCTGAAGTTTGGGTTCCCTGTCCGCATCCACCATGACCAAGGGGGAGAATTTGAAAATCAGTTGTTCCATCAGTTAAAGAAACTCAGTGGCATGGCGGGGTCCAGAACAACACCCTATCACCCAATGGGTAACGGTCAAGTGGAACGTATGAACAGAACCTTGTTGCAAATGTTAAAGACACTAACTGAGACACAAAAGTCCAATTGGAAAGAGTCTCTGCACAAACTAGTTTATGCATATAACTGCACCCGTTGCGAAGTGACTGGCTATTCACCCTTTTATCTTCTGTTTGGGAGATCACCCAGGCTTCCAGTTGATATGCTCTTTGGATTGTGCACAGGGGCAGGTCCCAGTAACCAACGAGAGTACGTGGAGAAATGGAAACAAGGGATGGAGGAAGCATACGCCATTGCAAATGAAAATGCTCAGAAAAATGCTGAAAGAAGTAAGAAGTACTATGACACCAAAGTTAGGAGTGCAGTGCTACAGCCTGGCGAGCGAGTTCTGATTAAAAACCTTACACCAAGAGGAGGACCCGGTAAACTCCGTAACTATTGGGAAGATACAATTCACACAGTAGTGAGACAAATGGGTTCAGACCTACCGATTTATGAAGTGAGACCAGAAAAGGGTAGGGGACGCTCCAGAGTTCTGCACAGAAATCTGCTCATGTCCTGTGACCACTTACCTTTTGAGACACAACCAGAAATGACTAACGAGGACAAAAGTAAGAAAAAAAGGAGACATCAGCCTGCATCACAATCTCTTGACTCTGATGAAGACAGCGGGGATGAATATGACCTTCATCATGAGCCGCTACAAGTCCCCACATACATTGAATCAGCGAGAGAGTGGGAACACAGGCCTTTACCTGCTGAAGAGATGAACTTACCTGCTGAAGAGATGAACCTACCTGCTGAAGAGATGAACTTACCTGCTGAAGAGATGAACTTACCTGCTGAAGAGATGAACTTACCTGCTGAAGAGATGAACTTGCCTGATGAAAATCTGCCTGATGATCATCCACCAAGGGCCTTTCCTTCATTAACTACTGTTGCTGAACCTGAGGACCCAGCCTACCAGCGGCCACAAAGAGAAAGACACCCTCCAAGACGTATCACCTATGATCAGCTTGGTAGCCCTTCCTTGTACAGTATCCAGCCACAACCGCAGTTGTTCTCTGTCTACCCTGCACCAGGACTGGTTCCGTGGTTGCCATCACCACACCAATATTACTTTTAGCCACCCTGCATTTATGGACTTCAGCAAGTATAACGCTATAGAGATGACAGGTTTGACTGATTTTACAGACTGTTGCAAGAGACAATTTGCAGACTATGCATACAGATCATTGAGCCTGATGGACTGTTGATCAATAGAGAAATGAGTCCTCAATGAAAAAGGACTGCTCATGGACTGTTTATACGAGTTGACTTTATTTGAACTGTTGGTCAACAAATATGGACTGTGGATAATGCGTTGACTTTATTTGAGCTGTGACCTTTGACCTCTGCTCAAGCACTGGCTCACAGAAGATGATTTCCTAGGTCCAGCGCATAAGAGACTGTTTAAGATGAATGTTGGTAATGTCGGGACGACATTTATTTTGTCGGGGAGAATGTGACAGGTTAAAGGGAATACTTACTGTACTGTTATGGGTTAAGAGGTTTTATTAAATGAATAGGATGGGAGTATCTTAAAATATTTAAGATTAAAAAGCTCATGCATTCAGTACTAGTAATGAGGATTTCATATAATTTCATACAATTCATATAATTGTGTTAAAAAGTTAAAATCTGACATGTGTACAAAGGTTAACAATCATAAGAGGAATATGTAAATGTTATATTGATTACTTCATTTTGTAGTGCCTAGTCTAATCTAATTTACGGGTAAAAGGTGTTAATCTGTGATTGCCAAAGTGATCTTAATCTATGCGCCCGTGATTGATTGCTTTTGTCTTCCAATCCTTTCTCCGGGGAAATCGCGGTCTTTTCCTCATTACACTAAAGTTTTCAATGAGGAAACACCCATATCACTCTTGTGATTATTTCTCCCCTTTTTCAGGTACGTTGTAGATATTAAACTGAGTTGAGTAAATGTACTAATGAGTTTACATGTTAAGGGTGTTGAAGGTGTGTTTTAGTAACATTTTGAGTAAGTGAGAGTTAAGTTTGCATAGGTTAAAATGTGCGTGTGTGAGCGCGGAGCCCCCGCTCGGTTACAGAGGAAAATAGCTTCGTAACGAGAGCAGCCGCCATTTTATGTCAATTGTGAATTAACAGATACACAGTTAATAATCAATTTTGCTGTGTTATTTGTATAATGTCTTTCAAGCACTTTATTGATATGTTTGGTAAATGTAGTTATTGTTTATTGAGCTAAAGCTACTTTGTGCTTGATTGACAGCTGAAGTTATTGACAAAATGAGTATGTTCCAGTGAATTATAGAGTATGCTGTTGTGACTTGAATAAGCCATATACCCTACAAAACTACTATTTGCTGTAGATCTGTCAAATGTATTATTGTAAATTGTACATCTGTTGATTTGTAAAATGTATTATTGTTGAGAAGATTACACTAAAGTTTTCAATGAGGAAACACCCATATCACTCTTGTGATTATTTCTCCCCTTTTTCAGGGGTGTAACAACTGCACCGTGGTACAACAATATTTCTCACGCTTTTGTAGTCTCCCTGGAAAGGGTAACATAGATATTTTTAAAGAACAGACACAGAACACTTGTGTTTCCCTCGATCTCTGTATTATGAGTCAAAAGAACCCTTAAATGCATATCAATATGCATAACATTAACTTTCTTTCATACCCAATGCGACCCGTATTGTATCTGCTGACAAGACAAATAAAGAGATGAGCATCAATTGGCATAAAACACTATATCCATCTTGGTACACACACTAAACAAGATAACTTGCATCTGTATGTGTGACAAAATAACTCATATACAGTAAAGAATCCAAAATAAATCACATGACCTATACATCAGGATTAATGTAATACTATACATTATACTCAAAGTGAATATCAGTCTCATAACGTCAGTTATCACATTATAACACTTCACACGTTATCAATTTAATGAGGTGATAACACACTGGAGTTCACTTGGAGATTGACGAGGCAGCACGTGACCCATTAACACTCACTCATACACGATACGAACTCAAAGAAGAGTAAAACTATAAGTGTAAGAGTTCAAAGATAACAATATTACAGCAAACTCATGTTAACAACATAACACTGTATTTTCGTCATACGAATTATCAGATAATCATCAACTTCATATATTAACGAAACAGCACATGAGATGTGCTAATGGTAGCATAGTTTTCAGTAATTCACGTTCGTCATATTCGATTCAAACTCATCCCTTTTTTCACAATATGGGTATATGGCACATATATGAACATTGTATACACTCAAACTTATATGAACATCACTATTTGGGTATTGAGGGGCTTACCTGGAAAGGGTAACATAGATATTGTAAAGAACAGACACAAAACACTTGTTGCGTTTCCCTCGATCTCTGTATTATGAGTGGGGGAAGGGAACCTGTGTGGCTGTAATTACTCTCTATGTTCACCCCACCCCCTGCTGGAATCTTATGGTACTGCTCCACAACAAACCACTCAAGGAACCCAAAACACATCAGTTATGAAACAACGATAACAGTAACATTTGATCTATTAGCCATACCCGCCTCCTCCATGAACTGCCACCTTAACGTGGTGGAGGGGTTTGAGTACCCGAATGACCCTAGGAGCTACGTTGTCCGGGGCTATATGCCCCTGGTAGGGTCTCCCAAGGCAAACAGGTCCTAGGTGACGGGTCAGACTAAGAGCAGTTCAAAAACCCTTATGATGACCAATAAAAGGAGGACCATGACGTCGCCCGGTATGGCGCAGCCGGGGCCCCACCCTGGAGCCAGGCTGGGGTTGGGGCTCGTATGCGAGCGCCTGGTGGCTGGGCCTTCCCCCACGGGGTCCGGCCGGGCTCAGCCCAAAGGAGCGACGTGGGGACACCTTCCCGTGGGCCCACCACTCACGGGAGGGACCGTAAGGGGCCGGTGCAAAGCGAATCGGGCGGCAGTCGAAGGCGGGGGCCTAGACGACCCGATCCCTGGACACGGAAACTGGCTCTTGGGACATGGAATGTCACCTCGCTGGCGGGGAAAGAGCCTGAGATTGTGCGTGAGGTTGAGAGGTTCCGACTAGAGATAGTCGGAATCACCTCCACGCACAGCTTGGGCTCTGGAACCACACTCCTCGAGAGGGGATGGACTCTTCACCACTCTGGAGTTGCCCATGGGGAGAGGCGGCGGGCTGGTGTGGGTTTGCTTATAGCCCCCCAGCTCTGCCGCCATGTGTTGGAGTTTACCCCGGTGAACGAGAGGGTCGTTTCCCTGCGGCTTCGGCTCGGGGATAGGTCTCTCACTGTTGTGTGTGCCTACGGGCCAAACAGCAGTGCAGAGTACCCGACCTTCTTGGTGTCCCTGGGAGGGGTGCTGGAGAGTGCTCCGACTGGGGACTCTGTCGTTCTACTGGGGGACTTCAACGCCCACGTGGGCAATGACAGTGAAACCTGGAGGGGCGTGATTGGGAGGAACGGCCCCCCGGATCTGAACCCGAGTGGTGTTCAGTTATTGGACTTCTGTGCTAGTTACAGTTTGTCCATAACGAACACCATGTTCAAGCATAAGGGTGTCCATCAGTGCACATGGCACCAGGACACCCTAGGTCGTAGGTCAATGATCGACTTTGTGGTCGTTTCATCTGACCTGCGGCCGTATGTCTTGGACACTCGGGTGAAGAGAGGGGCGGAGCTGTCAACTGATCACCACCTGGGGAGGAAGCTGGATAGACTCGGTAGACCCAAACGTACTGTGAGGGTCTGCTGGGAACGTTTGGCCGAGTCTCCTGTCAGAGAGATCTTCAACTCCTGCCTCCGGCAGAGCTTCGACCAGATCCCGAGGGAGGCTGGAGATATTGAGTCTGAGTGGACCATGTTCTCCACCTCCATTGTCAAAGCGGCTGCTCGGAGCTGTGGACGCAAGGTCTCCAGTGCCTGTCGAGGCGGCAATCCCCGAACCCGGTGGTGGACACCGGAAGTAAGGGATGCCGTCAAGCTGAAGAAGGAGTCCTATCGGGCCTGGCTGGCTTGTGGGACTCCCGAGGCAGCTGACGGGTACCGGCAGGCTAAACGGACTGCAGCCCGGGTGGTTGTGGAGGCAAAAACTCGGGCCTGGGAGGAGTTCGGTGAGGCCATGGAAAAGGACTATCGGCTGGCCTCGAAGAGATTCTGGCAAACCGTCCGGCGCCTCAGGAGGGGGAAGCAGTGCCCTACCAACGTTGTTTACAGTGGCGATGGGCGGCTGTTGACCTCGACTGGGGATGTTGTTGGACGGTGGAAGGAATACTTCGAGGATCTCCTCAATCCCGCCGTCACGTCTTCCATCGAGGAAGCAGAGGCTGGGGGCTCAGAGGAGGACTCGTCCATCACCCAAGCTGAAGTCACTGAGGTGGTCAAGAAACTCCTCGGTGGCAAGGCACCGGGGGTGGATGAGATCCGCCCTGAGTACCTCAAGTCTCTGGATGTTGTGGGGCTGTCTTGGCTGACACGCCTCTGCAGCATCGCGTGGCGGTCGGGGACAGTGCCTCTGGGATGGCAGACCGGGGTGGTGGTCCCTCTTTTTAAGAAGGGGGACCGGAGGGTGTGTTCCAACTATAGGGGGATCACACTTCTCAGCCTCCCCGGGAAAGTCTATGCCAGGGTACTGGAGAGGAGAATTCGGCCGATAGTGGAACCTCGGATTCAGGAGGAACAGTGTGGTTTTCGTCCTGGTCGTGGAACACTGGACCAGCTCTATACCCTCTACAGGGTGCTGGAGGGTTCATGGGAGTTTGCCCAACCAGTCCACATTTGTTTTGTGGATTTGGAGAAGGCATTCGACTGTGTCCCTCGCGGCGTCCTGTGGAGGGTGCTGGGGGAATATGGGGTCCGGGGTCCTTTGCTGAGGGCTGTCCGGTCCCTGTATGACCGAAGCAGGAGTTTGGTCCGCATTGCCGGCAGTAAGTCAGACTTGTTCCCGGTGCATGTTGGACTCCGGCAGGGCTGCCCTTTGTCGCCGGTTCTGTTCATAATTTTTATGGACAGAATTTCTAGGCGCAGCCAAGGGCCGGAGGGTGTCAGGTTTGGGGACCACACGGTTTCGTCTCTGCTCTTTGCGGATGACGTTGTCGTGTTGGCCCCTTCTAACCAGGACCTTCAGCATGCACTGGGACGGTTTGCAGCCGAGTGTGAAGCGGCTGGGATGGGGATCAGCACCTCCAAATCCGAGGCCATGGTCCTCAGTCGGAAAAGGGTGGCTTGCCCACTTCAGGTTGGTGGAGAGTTCCTGCCCCAAGTGGAGGAGTTCAAGTATCTAGGGGTCTTGTTCACGAGTGAGGGGAGGATGGAACGGGAGATTGACAGACGGATCGGTGCAGCTTCTACAGTAATGCGGTCGATGTACCGGTCTGTCGTGGTGAAGAAAGAGCTAAGCCGTAAGGACCGTAAGGATTTACCGGTCAATCTACGTTCCTACTCTCACCTATGGTCATGAGCTTTGGGTCATGACCGAAAGGACAAGATCCCGGATACAGGCGGCCGAAATGAGCTTTCTCCGTAGGGTGGCTGGGCGCTCCCTTAGAGATAGGGTGAGAAGCTCAGTCACTCGGGAGGAACTCGGAGTAGAGCCGCTGCTCCTCCACATCGAGAGGGGACAGCTGAGGTGGCTCTGGCATCTGTTCCGGATGCCTCCTGAACGCCTTCCCGGGAAGGTGTTTCGGGCATGTCCAACCGGGAGGAGGCCCCGGGGAAGACCAAGGACACGCTGGAGGGACTATGTCTCCCGGCTGGCCTTGGAACGCCTCGGTGTCCCCCCGGAAGAGCTAGAGGAAGTGTCTAGGGAGAGGGAAGTCTGGGCATCTCTGCTTAGACTGCTGCCCCCGCGACCCGGCCCCGGATAAGCGGAAGAAGATGGATGGATGGATGGAGCCATACCCGCTACACTATCAAGAGAGAAACTCGTAATCTAGAGCGCAAATGGGAACAAACACATATAGAAGTATTTAGAATCGCGTGGAAAGACAGCACTTCCCATTATAAAAAGGCTCTAAAGGCAGCCAGGGCTGAGCATTACCATAAACTGATAGAAAATAACTAAAACAACCCCAGGTTTTTATTTAGTACAGTGGCCAGGTTAACAAATAAACGCACATCACCTGAACAAAATATTCCAGTACAGTTTAGTAGTAATGACTTTATGAATTTCTTCAGTAAAAAAATCGAAAACATCTGAAAAACAATTATAAATGTACAACCCTTGACAGGGTTTTACAATTCAGCCTCAATTATCGCCCCTGAAGAACAACTGCAGTGCTTTACAACTATAGGACAGGAAAAGCTAAATAAACTTATCATTGCTTCAAAACCAACAACATGTTTATTAGATCCAATACCAACTAAACTACTGAAAGTGTTGTTACCTGTAGCAGAAGAGCCTCTTCTCAATATTATTAATTCATCTTTAACTCTAGGTCATGTCCCAAGACCATTCAAGATGGCAGTTATTAAACCTCTCATTAAGACACCACAACTAGATCCAAAAGAATTAGCTTATTACAGACCTATTTCAAATCTTCCATTTCTGTCTAAAATACTAGAAAATAATTGTGCCTGCTCATTTATGCTCTTACTTACAAGAAAATTATATCTATGAAAAATTTCAGTCTGGATTCAGAGCCCATCATAGCACAGAAACTGTGCTGGTTAAAATGACAAAGCTGTATCTCAATACTAGTTTTACTTGATCTTAGTGCAGCATTCGACACCATAGATCATAAAATACTCTTTGATTGACTACAAAATTACACTGGTATTCAGGGACGGGCATTAAAGTGGTTTAGATCGTATCTATCAGAGCATTAACAATTTGTCTATTTAAACAGGGAACAATCTAAGATCAACGTCTAACGTCTGTAAATTATGAAGTGCCGCAAGGATCTGTGTTAGGCCCTCTGCTATTCTCAATATATATGCTGCCACTTGGTAATATTATAAGAAAACATGGAATTAGTTTCCACTGTTATGCCGATGATACTCAGTTATATATTTCAGCACGACCAGATGAAATCTCTAAATTATCCAAGCTGACAGAGTGTGTTAAAGATATAAAATATTGGATGACCTTTAATTTTCTCCTATTAAATTCAGATAAGACTGAGGTATTACTTATTGGACCAAAAACTGGTACACAGAATCTTTTACATTATAACTTGCATTTAGAAGGATGTATTGTTACTTCATCTGCTACAGTTAAAGACCTGGGTGTTATATTAGACAGCAACTTGTCTTTTGAAAATCATATTTCAAATACTACAAAAACAGCCTTCTTCCACCTCAGAAACATTGCTAAGCTACGAAACATGCTATCTGTCTCTGATGCGGAAAAGTTAGTTCATGCATTCATGACCTCTAGACTAGATTACTGTAATGCACTACAAGCTGGCTGTCCTGCCTCCTCAATAAACAAGCTACAATTAGTCCAAAATGCGGCTGCTAGAGTTCTTACTAGATCAAGAAAATATGATCACATAACACCAATTCTAACATCTCTACACTGGTTACCTGTTAAGTTTCGTATCAATTATAAAGTATTGCTACTGACCTATAAGGCCCTAAATGGTTTAGCTCCTGTGTATTTAACTGATCTTCTATCGCCTTTCATTCATTCATGCATTCATTCATTTCATTTATTATACAGGAGAGGTTAAAAAGTAACATTAAGGTACAATTTAAACGGGCCTGACTCAGTTTTTAAAACTGTTTTCCAGCAGGTTCCTGTTCTGCACAACATAAAACATAAAACAATTTAAAACACAAGGGAAAAAAACACGTACAAAACATTAGCACAGGCGAAACAAATACAAACAACTAGAAACGATAATACAAACGGTGCAAACTAAATTTAGGACAATAAAGAAACAATCAGTACAAGTGTAACTGCTTAGAAGAAACAGTTTGTATGCCTTTTTGAAACATGTGATTGATGGTATTTTTCTTATGTGATGTGGAATATCATTCCAAATTTTGGTGTATGTATAAAAAAAAGATTTCTGACCATAGTTGTTTTTGTATGAAGGGACTGGTATAAGGGCCTGTGAAACTGACCTAGTGAGGCGTACTGGTTTCATATTGGATGATGGATGAAGTGTAGCAAGTGTGGGCGAAGTGCCATTTTGAATTTGAAAATAAAATGTAATAGCATGACTATTCATATAGTGCTGGAAAGTCAGAGCGTTTGAGCGTGTAAGTGCAATGCAATGATGGGACCATTTTTGAAGATTACTGTGATCTTGAGAGCTCGATTGTATAATCGTGCTAATGGTTCAGTAACTTCCTTAGTGGTAAGAGACCAGATTGGAAGACAATAAGACATTATAACCCATCACGATCTTTAAGATCACTAAACTCTGGGCTTCTGGTAATAACAAGGATATCTAAGTCCACTAAAGGAGGTAGAACGTTTTCATATTTGGCACCTAAACTATGGAATAACCTTCTTAATAATGTTCGGGGCTCAGACTCACTCCTCCGGTTTAAATCTAGATTAAAGGTGGGGTAGGTAAGTCTGATCTAAAACAATTTTGTCCAAATTTGTTTAAACTGTCTTTATATGTCAATACATAATTAAAATTTAAGTACTCTGAAAAAGAGAGTATAAAAATCGAGTGACTCTAGACTTTTTAATCTGCAATAAACACCGCTCATTATTTTCGTTCGGGCCGAATCAAGTGATTGGCTTGGGCGACTGTCACTCTCTCTCGCTACCATGGCTACCGCCGCTTTTGCTACAGGATCTGCCCACATGCGCGCGCTCCAGTGTTGCCAAGTCGGGCTACTTCAAAAACTGTTGCCGCGGGCTGTTTTTCATATCCGCGGGTTGAAGCGACCCCAATTATGGGATTTGCGAATTTTAGCAGGCAGCCCTACCAAAAAGACACATATTTTACCCCCCAAATGCGATTTTTACCGGAGAAACACGATCGGGCTTGTTTTGGGCTAGTTTTGAGTAGCAATTGGGCGGATTTTGTTGTGAAAACCTGGCAACCCTGGCGCACCTGTTTGAGTTCAAGAGGCTGTATTTCTGCTGGACAGGTAATCTTTCATTTTGATTATACATTTTTTTGGTTTATGTTTTCATGAAGCATGTCTCACTAGCACACGTAGCTGCCTAATATAGCTAACATAACATTACTTAGCATAAAGTTACATTGTTATACACTTAGCGAGCCATTAGTAGAGATGATAAATACTCAATATGCTTAGCTCAAGTTGATCACTGTCGTGTTGAATTTCGCAAAATGTAACTTTAGATAACAAAATGCATGTGTAAAAGCTGGTACACCGCATCCAGGAACTTTTTTTTAGAACTAAGTTAGCTTTAGCTACTACCCTCTGTCTAAACTCTTCTACCATGTTCACCGGGAACTTTGCCTGCACGCTTATTTCGGCCCTTGGTTTGTTTTTATATACTCTACCAATGTTTACATCTTGTATCTGTGTGTGTCATAGACACTGTGTTGTGTGTGTATTTTAAACTTTACCAGTATCGTTATTCTAGCTTGAGAGTGAGTACTAAAAGACATCTTATTTGTTTATATTCATAATGATAAAGTTAGATTTTTTTATTACATGTGATTCTGACATGATGTCACTACATGCACTCCGCTCCTTCTTCTCCGCTCTCCGCTCGTCTCAAGTAAATAATGCGTCTTCCTCCAGCTGAGATGAGCGGTCGGCGTGGCGCGTTCATGTGTTTTGGGGGCGTACTCCAGTTATATCAGTGCACATGATCGTCTTTGCTTAATGCTTTGAACAGCAGCTACGCAAATTATTTTTCTGTTCTGTTTTTTCTTGGGACGCCCATCCCAAGGTAACTAGAGAGTCCGTCAGCTCCAGTCTGGATCGAGCTTCTCGTAAAGACTTCAGATGACCAACACCCGTGAAGAGACGACTCAAATCCTGCAAGGACTTCAGATGACGCAGCTCTGCATCAACACGCTCCCATGCTCATCTCTACCCTATTCATTAACAACATGTATTCTTCAACTTCAACTTTATTTATTTATAAAGCACTTTGAACACCACAAGTGGAACCAAAGTGCTGTACAGGAGGTATAAAAGAAAAAGTAAAAAACACAAAGACACAAAAACAATACAAACATATAACACACAATTTAAGAAGCATTATCAAATGCTAAGGAAAACAAATAAGTTTTAAGCGCACTCTGAAAAACACCCAAAGAAGGACAGGTTTTTACAGACAGAGGAAGGTTTTTCCAAAGCCTAGGAGCTGCAACAGAGAAAGCCCGGTCACCTTTACATTTTAAACGTGTTCGTGGAACCGCAAGAAGCAACTGATCATTTGAGCGCATAGACCTGCTGGATTGACAGCGGCTGATTAAATCAGTAACATACTCAGGGGCTAGACCATGCAGAGACTTAAAAACATACAACAGCGCTTTGTACTGAATTCTATATCGTATGGGTAACCAATGCAGTTTTTTCCCAGGAAACAACCCCAGGCACACACCCCTTATTTCCAAATATAATAATCTCAGTCTTATCCTCATTTAATTGGAGAAAGTTTTTCGCAAGCCAGGACTTAACTTCTGCCAAACATGCATGAAGAGACTGAATGGCACATTCATGCCCATGTTTCAGTGGTAGATAAATTTGAGAATCATCCGCATAAAGATGATATTGAATCCCAAATTTCTCAAAGATAGAACCTAGAGGGAGCATATAAAGGGAAAATAGAATTGGTCCCAGTATTGAGCCCTGTGGAACCCCACACACAAGGGGGGCAACGGAAGAAAAATAATCCCCTACGCAAACTGAAAAAGTCCTATCTTTCAAATAGGAAGAGAACCAATTCAGGGCTAAGCCCTGAATTCCAATCTGATCCCTAAAACGATCAATGAGAATGCTATGATCAACTGTATCAAATGCAGCTACAAGATCTAACATCAGTAAGACAACACGGTTCCCAGAGTCAACAGCTCGAAGGATATCATTAGACACTCTCAAAAGAGCCGATTCTGTACTATGACCAACTCTAAAACCTGATTGAAATCTATCGTAAATATTATTCCTAATTAAAAAGTCATTAAGCTGTACGTTCACAATTTTTTCTAGTATCTTAGAAATAAATGGCAATTTTGAGATCGGATGAAAACTACTCATGTCAAATGGGTCTAAGGTGCGTTTTTTTAAAAGGGGCTGAATAACCGCGTGCTTAAAACTAGCTGGAACAACACCAGATGACAAACTAATATTCATAATAGACAGAATACTTGGGCCAATTGAATCAAGTACCTGCTTAAACAGAGAAGAAGGGAGCACATCACCAGGAGACCTAGTGTGCTTCATGTGAGCAGTTATGTCCTTAAGCTGCTGCAAAGAAACGTGCATGAAACTTGTCAATTGGTTCTGAGGGGCAACAGAAACAATAAAATCATTGCCAACAGATGAAATTTGGGATCTAATTCCATCAACCTTACCAATAAAATTTTTTAAAAACTCTTCACACATGTCAGCAGAAGGACTGAGTGCAGGTGTAGCAGTAGGATGAAGAACAGCATTTACGGTAGAAAAAAGTACTCTAGAATTATTACAGTTTCTGGAGATGATGTCAGAGAAATAATTTGATCTAGCCAATTTAACAGCTCTTTGATACTCGTTCAAACGGGTCTTCAAGATGTCATAAGATACTTGTAATTTATCTTTAACCCATTTGCGTTCAGCCTTCCTACACTCCTGCCTAAGAGCACGGGTAGAACTGTTCAACCAGGGCTGCGATTTTTCTTTTCTCCCCCTGACTTTGACAGGAGCCACAGCATCTGAAATCTCTAAACAAGAAGAGTTAAACTGATCGACCAACTCTTCTAAACCCATACAAGGAGAGTATGACTCGGTCAATGAAAATAGAGGAGAAACATTAAAAACAGCTGAAAAACTACTAGCTGTGCATGGATTGAGTATTGAGGCTGAAACAGTATTACCCAATGCAACACAAGGAAAGTTAGTATTTAAAATAACAGTCTTATGGTCAGAGAAAACAGTATCAACAATCTTCACGCTATCAATAGAGAATCCCAAAGATAATACAAGGTCAAGTGTATGACCACGTTCATGAGTTGGACCCGAAACGCATTGCAAAAAATCAAACGACTCTAATAAATTAAGGAATTATTTAACCAGGGGCTTTAAAGGGCAGCACACATGTATATTAAAATCCCCCAAAATTAAAATATTGTCAAAAGAAGAGACAATACCAGATAAAAATTCAGAAAACTCCTGTATAAAATCCCCATGAGAGTTTGGGGGTCTATAAATCAAAACACATAGCACAGATTTAAAAGAATTCAGCGTAATTAACTGAGATTCAAAAGTGCTAAAAGGCGCAGAAGGTGAAAGTCTACACTTAAACTTGTCCTTAAAAACAACTGCAAGACCCCCGCCACGGCCAACAGACCTAGGGGTACTAAAAAAACTGCAGCCAGGAGGAGAAAGTTCCGAAAGAGAGGTCATTTCACCAGCATTTAGCCAAGTCTCAGTAACAAATAAAAAATCTATTTCATGAGACAGAAAAAGATCGTTCAAGATAAAGGTATTATTTGCCAGAGATCTCGCGTTTATCAACGCCCATTGTCACTGGAGTGAGAGTAGTATTTGAAGAGGAGGATCGCAGAGAGGAATCATAAAAAGTTACCGGACTCCCTTCACGTAAATAGCGAAGATTCCGATGATTAACTCCTCGATCTGCAGACCGTCGCCTCACGTACACCCTCCGCGAAGACTGAAACATCAGCGCCGAAGACGGACAGACAGGCGCAATGTATGAACGTCTCGAGTTCACAACCACGGCCTCCGCCATCGAAGAAGCTGGTCCGATGACTGGAAACTTCCCGGTCCTCTTCGATCTCACAAGGACTCCAGCACGCTTCCCATGTTTCCTTCGCCGTTTCCTCCACAAGCACAGACATCCCGGCAGGTAACACATTTTCCTCAATGCGACTGGCACAAAATGCGGGTGCAGATGCCAATCATCTCTGGGATCGCTAAATAAACAATCGGGCATAGCTGATCGAATATTTAGTAGCGTCATGCGATCATATACCAGAGGGGAGCAAACAGAGCGCGTGATAAAACAAACAAGAAACATTACAAATAAAAGAGACAAGGACAGGCTGTGGCAAGCCGGCAAACATCCTGGCGCCATCATTTCCCACTACATCCCACTTATTTCACTTATTTCTGTGCCATAGTTATTATATTTATTAATAATAGATTGTTAGCTAATCTGTGTGGTTTGTGTATGTGCATTTCTGAAATGCATAACATGTACAAATCAATTTAAATTGTAATGTAGACGCATGCATTTTTTGTGAAGCTGCTTTGAAATGATATGTATCGTGAAAGGCGCTATACAAATAAATTTTAATTGAATTGAATTGAACAGCGGATTCAGGTGACGTTAAAGAATAATCCTGGATTTATTCTGCTCATGAAAAGCTGTTCATTTCTAAGAGCAAAGGATTCCGCCGCTGATTGTAAGGTCAGTTTATGTTAGCATCTGTGAATATTAAATGCAAAAAGACTGTTTAAATATGAATCCTGTTGCAACATTAAATGTCATACACGCAAGACTGTTTAGACAGTATTTATTTAGCTTGTTTTGGACAGATTATAACGTGTTTATTGTAAAAAAGCTTTTATTCGCAAATGTCTGCTCAGATGCTATAAATATAGTACCAGTCAAACGTATTTTGCTTCATATTGATGTTTAAATATTATAGCCTAATGGTATTTTTTTAATTTAATATCAAAGTTTGTCGGAAATGATTCTGGAGTTTTGTTTTGTAGAAAGTGATTTTTTTGTTTTGTAGAAAGAGAATTGCTTTCTTTAAAGCGAATTTCGTTTTGTATAAATTGTATCCTAATTTTAATTATTTATTATTTAATTTTTTTAACATGAGACTACTTTTAAAAACATAAAAAAATTGTAGAAATGTCTTAGTAATTTTTGTCTTGTTTCTAGTCTAAATATTGAAACATTCTTAAATCATAGTCAAATCTTTTGATCATTTAAAATATAATGGGCCTTTGTTGACTACATTGTAAATAAATGATCCTGAAGTTTTGTTTTGTAGAAAGTGACTTTTTTTTGTTTTGTAGAAAGTGAATTGCTTTCAAAAAAAGTGAAATTTTTAAAGTGAATTTCGTATTGTATAAATTGTATCTTAAAGGGGTGGTTAACCACGATTTCCCTTCTCTAACTTTAGCTAGTGTGTAATGTTGCTGTTTGAGCATAAACAACATCTGCAAAGTTACAATGTATTCGTCTGTATTTGCAATACACGAGCCGCAGTTCAGCTGCGCGAGACAAACACTGCCAGTAGGAATCATGCACAACGGGCGCGCACGGCTCCTGCTGCACATTTCACGGAGGAAAGCTTCCACAATCTTCACAAGTTCAGTGCAGGATTCGCACAACGGCTTGTCCTGAAAGATGGATTTAAAAACAGAAGCTGTTTACGGGCCACAACCTGTAAGTATGATTTATTTTTCGTCAATGTGTTTTCCTGTAATAGTTCGTATTGTTAATTGTACGTTGTAGCAAGGAAGTACACAGATGACAACGGTGTTTGTTAAATGCTCATTCACACTTAACGTTATCCGACAAACACCTAACGTTACAAACTTTTTTAAAATCTCAACAGCGAACTTGGCATTAGTGTAAATTATTCTTTGATTAGAGCTTTTAATGTATTGTTAATCTACGGGCATGCTAAACATGGTTCTGTGTTTGATTTGGATACTATAGTAAAGCCAATGTTTAGTGTTCGTTTTGGGTTAATAGTTCTTGCGACAGATATTTGGCTATAATCGTTCTAAAAATACAAAAGTAACAGTGCCATTCAGTAGCGATCATTATAGATCCGCAGTCTTTACTCTTGAGGACTGAACAGATTCTGCTCGATCATCTTCACTAATATTGTCTGGGTCTGATTCAGGCTCAAATTGGTATGGTTTTATTGACGCCATTGTTTCTAATACTACCAAAGCACAGTCTACCGGTAAAGGTAAGGGGCGTGACGTTTCCAACAAACGTGCACTAGGCGGTTAGCGAATCACAACACACTGGGCCAGCTAACCAATCTGAGCCCATTGCATATTTTTGAGGGACTGGCTTTATAGAACCCGGAAACCATCAGACCGTTTTTACAAGGAGGGACAGAGCAGTGTAGAATAAAGGTAAAATATATGAAAAATAATTAAAAAAAATTAAAAACGAAGCATGAACACATATTACAGTGCACCCCACAAACACAATCAAGCCTTCGAAAGAATATGTTTTACCACCCCTTTAATTTTAATTATTTATTTATGTTAGCATGAGACTACTTTCCAAAACATAAAAAATAGTAAAAAAAAATTTTTAAATGCTCTTCTTAGTAATGTTTGTCTTGTTTCTAGTCTAAATATTTAAACATTCTTAAATCAAGATGCATTTACTAGATACGTACAATTTCAACTAAATAAGAAGAGCATTTTTTTGCTCTCTCAGTCAGGTATGAAGCTCATTCATTATACAGCTCGTTATGCAGCTCATTATGCAGGCTATTATGTTCTTTTGGTCTCTCAGGTGATATCCATCTTTGTTCATTAGATATCACGCCTCCTCGCATACGTGTTACAGTACATATACATGGAGAACAGGAGATGGAGTTATTGACAGTTTATTAGAGTGACCAGAGTGCAGAGTAGTTTGGGTGAGCAGTCGGAGAGATGAATGGCAGGATATAGCAGATAACTGGATGAATATACTCAATGTCTTTTCGTAGGAGAACCAGGAGGACGGAACACTGGAGCCAGAGAGACGATGGAGACAGGAAACGAGGACGAGGGAACACACTGGAGACGAGGAAGCAGGTAAGTAGCACGGGAGAGTCCTTAAGGTAAGCAAACAGGTAGTGTTGCGCAAACGAGACCGGCAGTGATTTTGGACAGCTGCGCCGTCCTCCACGATGAGTGGAAGGGGGGTTCTGGAGTTACGCCAGGCTCTGGGGAAACAGAAACAGAAGGGTGGTTAAGTTTGAGTAGGGAGACGTGGAAGGTGGGATGAATATGATAGTGAGGTGGTAATTGGAGCTTGTAGGTGACCGGGTTGATCTGCTGGATGATGGGAAACGGGCCAATGAACCTGGGACTCAGCTTCTTGCAGGGCAGACGTAGGCAGATGTCCCAAGTGAACAGCCAGACCTGCTGCCCGACTTGAAAGGTGGTAGCTTCTGAGCGGCGGAGGTCGGCTGTCATCCTACGTCTGCGAATCTTCCTCTCCGTCTGCCCATTCGACTAGGGGTGGTATCCCGATGAGAGGCTTACGGTCACACCTAGGAGCTGATGGAAAGCCTTCCAGACTCTAGAGATGAACTGTGGACCTCGATCTGAGACGATGTCTTCAGGGATGCCGAAGTAACGGAATACGTGGTTAAACATGAGCTCTGCGGTTTCCATGACGGTGGGCAACCCTCTCAAGGGGATCAGACGGCAGGACTTAGAGAATCGATCAACCACTACCAGGATGCATGTATGGTTCTCGGAGACAGGAAGATCTGTGATGAAGTCCACTCCTAGGTGTGACCAGGGTCGGTTAGGAACGGGCAGAGGATGGAGTTTGCCGGAGGGAAGATGGCGGGGGCTCTTGGACACGGCGCATTCCTTGCATCCCTGCACGTACCTTCTGACGTCGGATGCCATGCGTGGACACCAGAAGCGCTGTTTTAGCAGCGAGAGGGTTTCATTGACCCCAGGGTGTCCAGTGCCCAGAGATGAGTGAGAGGAGTGGATGAGGGAAGTGCGGCGAGTGCGGGTGACGTACTGCAAGCCCGGTGGGCAGCACGGCAGGGTGTTGATGGAGGCATTGGAGGAGGGCAGGGTTTCCTCGTACCAGACGATGGGGCTGACGAATAACAGATCCGGGAGGATGGGCTCTGAGTCCTCTACCTTCTCTTCCGGACTGTAGATGCGGGACAGAGCATCCGCCTTGACATACTTGGACCCAGGACGATACGAGATGGTGAACTGAAACCGGGTGAAGAACAGCGCCCAACGAGCCTGGCGCGGGTTCAATCGCCTTGCCTCATGGAGATAACCCAGGTTCTTATGATTCGTGAGAACAAGAAAGGGTTGTTGAGCACCCTCCAGCCAATGCCTCCACTCCTCAAGGGCAAGCTTGATGGCGAGAAGTTCCCTGTTCCCGATGTTGTAGTTTACCTCCACCGGGCTGAGCATGCGGGAGAAGAAGGCGCATGGATGGAGCCTACTTGGGTTCCCCTGCTGCTGAGAAAGAACTGCTCCCACTCTGGTGGTGGAGGCGTCCACCTCCAGCTCCACGACGAAAGGGAGCTCTGGGTTGGGATGGACAAGGAGGGAAGCGGTGGTGAAGACAGTCTTCAGGATCTTGAAGGCTTCTGTGGCTGTTGGGGACCAGGACAGAGACTTGGGCTGGTTACGGAGAAGGTGGGTGAGTGGACTGGCGATGGAGCTGTAATTCTAGATGAAGCGTCTATAGAAGTTGGCGAAACCTAGGAACCGTTGGAGTTGGTTGATGTTAGTGGGAGTGGGCCAGGACCGGATGGCTTCCACCTTCCTCTCGTCCATCCGGATGCTACTGTGATCAATGATGTATCCTAGGAACTGCACTGAGGGCTGATGGAACGAGTATTTTTCAGCTTTCAGGACGAGATGGAAGCTCCTCAGGCGTTGGAGGACCTCCGCAACGTGACGGCGATGGTCGGCCAGGCTCCGGGAGTAAATCAAGATGTCATCAATATAGACCAGGACGAACTTGTGGAGGAACTCCCGGAGCACCTCATGGATGAAGTCCTGGAATACGGAGATGGTGAACTGAAACCGGGTGAAGTTCACCAACCCGTATGGCATTACGAGATATTCATAGTGGCCAGTAGGTGTCACGAAGGCGGTCTTCCATTCGTCCCCCTCACATATCCGAATGAGGTTGTACGTGCCTTGCGGAGGTCGTGAACACAGTGGCACCACGGAAATGTTCCAGCGCAGCAGGGACGAGAGGAAGTGGATAGCGGAACAAAGAAAAAGCTGGAAGTTCAAAAATGATGCATAAACATTTTTCTCTCAAAAATACAAGCATGTACATAGATGTTACTCACATATTATGGTAGCCCAGTTTGTGCTGAATACAGTGTAATTACACTTTTGCCATTAATTTGTTTATAAGCAACTGAAAAAAGCACAACATGATAAAAGTAACCTTAAAGTTAATATATGTCTCTAGTTTTAATCATTTAAACGGGCCTTTGAAGTTTGGGCAAAAACTTCTGGCAGTGATGTGTTTTCTTTTTTTTTTTTTTTTTTTCATAGCGCTGGATGTCATATGGTGATTGTGAAACACACGGAACACTTCAATACATGATTTCATGGTGAAATTTGTTATTTTTCATGTAAATCAGGTCAATTTTGATCAAGAACAATCTACTGTGGCTTTAATTCAGCGTGAGCAGCGCAGCAAAAATAGAGTCGGCGGCGAAACGATCGCAGCTCTGCGACTATAGCATCTGTGTGTCCTTTATATAACTTGTTTTGGTCATTTTTCATTGGTTCCTATTTAAATAAATCTAAACAAGTCTTTAGTGATTTTAATCATGCAAGCATTTCATTCCTTAGTGTTAGTAATGATTCATTTTCAGTTCTCGTTTTTCACTGTTTTTGTGTATGTGTGTGTTTACAACATGTGGCATGTTAATTCTGCGTTTGCTAGATTAGGTGTCAAGACTGTGTGAAGAGAGCTGGGATCAGGTCGGTGTTATTGATGATGTGTCATCTCTGATGTAATTACCTCAGCACTCTGGGCTCATTAGCTCTGTCCGCCTCACACTCCCTTTTTGTGTTTCTCATTTACAGTAATGAGATGGATATGAAGTGTCTCCCTCTCCACAAACCCTTTTACTCTGTTTTCTGCCCTTCTTGCTCTCTCTCTCTCTCTCTCTCTCTCTCTCTCTCTCTCTCTCTCTCTCTCTCTCTCTCTCTCTTTCTCTGTCCTTTTGTCTTGTGGCTTTGCCATTGCTTTATTGTCACATCTGTGGTGTTTTGATAAGGCAGGTTTGCATTGTGCCGGAACGAGGGTTTCAGGAGCTCCGTCCACGTGACTGTCAGACTTGTGCCCCATCAAATATTCTCCTCGCTTGTAAATTCTCACTAACGTGTCTGTTTGTTAATTAAACCTGTCATCTCCTTGCTGCATGTCCCCTGCACCTTGTGTGTGTGTGTGTGTGTGTGTGTGTGTGTGTGTGTGTGTGTGTGTGTGTGTGTGTGTGTGTGTGTGTGTGTGTGTGTGTGTGTGTTTAAGTGTGTGTGTGTGTGTGTTTAAGTGTGTTTAAGTGTGTTTAAGTGTGTTAGTCACAGTAAATACTCTCAGAAGTAAAAGCTGTGATAAAATTCAGATGCTTAGTATCACAAAGCACAGACATGCTTTTGACTTTATCTGTAATGCCATTTGTATTGATCTTTTATTTTCTTTTTCTTTTTCTTTATTGTCCCACTCCCACAGTTACACACACAGCAGGAATCAAGTACACAAAAGACACACAATACTATTATCAGTGTGTCTCTGTTTTATATAAAGGAATATTATGGGTTAAATACAATTTAAGCTTCATTGGCGCAATCTGTAACATGCTATTATCACAAACAATAATTTTATAGGAAAAACAAACCAAAATACATTTACAGAAATTCACTCATAGTAGAATGAGCTTATTTGTAAATAGAATTGTAGTATTATTACTAAATTTAACTTTAGTATCATATTTAGATTATTATTTGATCTATAAAGTTTTCTAAATCAGACTTTTTGATGCTAAGGACCCCAAAATAAAATTATTAGATTTGATATTGTCATAGTACTAAAGCAAATTATTTATATATTCTATTAAATAATAATAACAGTTGCAATTTAATATAACAAATGTAATTGTAATTTGTTATGTAAGTAATAAGTATATATAAAAAATGTAATTCATATATATACAGTATACCGTATGTATATATATATATATATATATATATATATATATATACTGTATATATATATATATATATATATATATATATATATATATATACTGTATATATATATATATATATATATATATATATATATATATATATATATATATATATATATACTGTATATATATATATATATATATATATATATATATATATATATATATATATATATATATATATATACACACCATTCAGGCATAACATTATGACCACCTTCCTGATATTGTGTTGGTCCCCCTTTTGCTGCCAAAACAGCCCTGAACCGTCGAGGCATAGACTCCACTAGACCCCTGAAGGTGTGCTGTGGTATCTGGCAGATGTTAGCAGCAGATCCTTTAAGTCCTGTAAGTTGCGAGGTGGGGCCTCCATGGTCGGACTTGTTTGTTCAGCACATCCCACAGATGCTCGATTGGATTGAGATCTGGGGAATTTGGAGGCCAAGTCAACACCTCAAACACATATTTGTGCTCCTCAAACCATTCCTGAACCATTTTTGCTTCGTGGCATGGCGCATTCTCCTTCTGAAAGAGGCCACAGCCATCAGGGAATACCAATTCCATGAAAGGGAGTACATGGTCTGCAACAATGCTTAGGTGGGTACGTGTCAAAGTAACATCCACATGGATGGCAGGACCCAAGGTTTCCCAGCAGAACATTGCCCAAAGCATCACACTGCCTCCGGCGGCTTGCCTTCTTCCCATAGTGCATCCTGGTGCCATATGTTCCTCAGGTAAGCGACGCACACGTACCCGGCCATCCGCGTGATGTAAAAGAAAACATGGTTCATCAGACCAGGCCACCGTCTTCCACTGCTCCGTGGTCCCGTTCTGATGCTCACGTGCCCACGTGGTACTTTCGGTGGTGGACAGGGTTCAGCATGGGCACCCTGACTGTTCTGTGGCTATGCAGCCCTTATACGCCAAAAACTGTGATGCACTGTGTATTATGACACCTTTCTATCAGAACCAGCATTAACTTCTTATTTATTTTTTTAGCAATTTGAGCTACAGTAGCTCGTCTGTTTGATCGGACCACACTTGCCAGCCTTTTTCCCCACGTGCATCAATGAGCCTCGGTCGCCCATGTGTTATGGGATTAAAGAATTATAATGAATATTGAGATGAATGCATACTTGATGTACATTTTAATATTATATTGTTGGTTCATTGTTCAAGTGTTCTGTATTGCCATGCTCGTTGTCTTGTAACACATCTGTTGACAGACTAATCAGTAATCCAGCGTGATAGGCTGGTTAGGGAAAAGGTGGAGACTGTTTCCCTTTAAGACCGTGCTTGAGAGACAGAGAGGAGTGTCGTGGTGGCTGCGTCAGTCACGTGGAGTTTGACGTCCTGTAGAGCGGTGGTGGTGCGCAGGCGCTGGCGTCTGAGAAGGAACACCGAGTGGTTGCAGTAAATTGGCAGCTGTCCAGAGACGAGTGAAGTAGCGTGTGGTGAGCACGACGTCAACGCAGAGTAATCACGGGTACAGCTGTCCAGAAACGAGTGAAGCAGCCCGGATCAGCACGACGACAATGCAGAGTAATCCCGGGTACAGCTGTCCAGAGACGAGTGAAGCAGCGTGGGTGAGCACGACGACAACACGACGAACAGAGTAATCCCAACACTGGAAATTGACTAGACTTGCTACCCGGTCATATTGTGAGTACAACTCAGTAACTGACATTGAAGATTATTGAAGGATATTGTTGTGACCATTTTACATTCTGATTCATCACTAGAAGTGACTATAGGAACTAATTGCCAGTACACTAGCCATAGCTGTGGTTTCCTTTGAAGTGTTGTGATTTATTTGGGTTGCAGTGTATATTGGTTGGTGTGGGTATTTTTGTGCATGAGTGAGAGTGGTAGTAGGCTAGTTTGTGCTTGCATCAGACAGGAGATACTGGCAGTTGTTTCTTATTTTCCCCCAGTAACTACAGACCGGATCTGTGGAGCTCTACGTGCAGTGGAACCAACCCAGGACATTCCTTGCTGACCATACAAGACTGTGTTAAGGACTACACTTTTTGAGAACTTGTCTGTTTTTAATACCTAGTTATCTTGGGTTTTATGAGAATAAAATATTTGTTGTAATTCACTCTACTGTCTGAGTGTCAATAGTGTCCATGCCTTCGTAAGGATAATTAAAGTGGGTTAAATTGAGTCCTGGGTCTCAGTAATCAACCTAGGTGGCGTAGTCGGCTACTTTAGTATTTTAGGTAAATCGCAACATTATTAGTATTTTAATTATTCTGTTGCCACCCCTTACCATTCGCCACACATGACCCTGTTGCCGGTTCATCAATGTCCCTTCCTTGGACCACTTTTGATAGATACTGACCACTGCCGACCGGGAACACCCCACAAGAGCTGCAGTTTTGGACTTGCTCTTACCCAGTCTAGCCATCACAATTTGGCCCTTGTCAAACTCGCTCAAATCCTTACGCTTGCCCATTTTTCCTGCTTCTAACTCATCAACTTTGAGGACTAAATGTTCACTTGCTGCCTAATATATCCCACCCACTAACAGGTGCCGTGATGAAGAGATAATCAGTGCTATTCACTTCACCTGTCAGTGGTCATGTTATCCCTGATCTGTGTGTGTGTGTGTGTGTGTGTGTGTGTGTATATATATATATATATATATATATATATATATATATATATATATATATATATATATATATATATATATATATATATATATATATATATATATATATATAATGTGTGTAATTAAATACATATATTTAATTGTGTCTCTGTTTTATATAAAGTACAAAAAATAAATTTTATACATACTTTAAACATATTATACTTTTTTCTTCACAAACCTATATGGAAATTAGTTTTTTCCACCTACTGTTAAAAACTAGTGTTTTCAGTAGAATGAAAACGCTACTAATGTAGTGATTTCTTGAAAAACGATAAGTCTGTGAATGTTAACCCCTAGGAGTCTGAGCTGTTTTGGGGCCCTTTAGATGTTTTGACATGCTCTGACATTTGTGCATTTTTCAGTTGCTTATAAACATATTAATGGCAAAAGTGTAATTACACTGTATTCAGCACACACTGGGCTACCATAATATGTTAGCAACATGTATGTACATGCTTGTATTTTTGAGAGAATAATGTTTATGCATAATTTTTGAAAAAAACTAAAAAAAAATGTTTTTAAATTAAGGCTTCAAAACACACAATAGATATGTGTTCACAAGCCCTTTGATTATTGGGTGTTTTTGTTTAGAGTTTTTGCTTTAAACTGATGTGAGAATCATTGAGCCTACTCATTCACATAAAACAATATATTCATTTACATTTTGTAAAACACTTTTTCTTTACTCAGGACTTATGCGAGTAGGCGTGATCCATGAATAATAATGTGATCACTCCTGAGAAACAAATACCTGCATAATAATGAGCTGCATAATAAATGAGCTTTAGGTAGGCCTACTAGATTTTAGGTTTACTAGATAAGTACAGTAACAGTAAAAAAAAAAATTGTTTTCTGGGGGGAAAATCTAAATGTTTTTTACTCAAAGATTTTACTTAAAGCAAGCTAAATTATCTGCCAAAAAAGAAACAAGATTTCAATCAGAAATGTTTTTGAAAGAAGAGCTAAAATAAAAACAGTAATATTGTTACAATTGGTAATGACGAATGTTATAATGCTGCGTTCACACCAAACGCGAATAGAGCGCCAAAATCGTGTCTACCGCGTCTAGTTTGACGCAGGAACATTTTGAATCCATTTGCGCGTCCATGGCGAATTGGACGCGCATAGAAATCGAGTGTTTGAAGCGAAATAGACGTACGTTCAAGGCGCTCCAGGAGAAATGTGTCATAAAACACCACTCGGCCTCTTTTCATTTTCATTAAAAAAATATATTAAGCATTAATAGCCACACAAATGTGGTCCAGGCAACTCCTACAGTATCTTCACTGCATGTACATTTTAATACCCTTTAAATAATAAAGTTATGAAACTTCTCTTTGCCCTCAGTCAAAACGATTTGGCAGACAACTAATTATAGATTCATGACACCAAATATCGCCTGGTAGATCTACACAAGATGCACCACTACAGGACGTCAAGTCAACTTTATTTATATAGCACTTTTAACAATGCAGATTGTTTCAAAGCTAACTTTTCAAAAAAGTTATGTCATCAGTTCATTTCAATTATCATATAGTGACAGTGTGGGCTTTAGATCGGTAATTAGATCAGTAATTTAGTTTATATGGTTAATTTAGTTTAATAATTAGATTTATTTGGATATTTAGTTGAAAAATTTAGCGTCCCCAACTGAGCACGCCAAGCCAGAGGCAACAGTGACAAGGAAACCAAAACCCCCTCAGGTGATCTAATGGAGAAAAATAAACCTTGGGAGAAACCAGGCTCAGTCGGGGTGCCAGTTCTCCTCTGGCCAATTAACAAGCAGTGTATGGTTATTATTCTGGAAACTTTACAGGTCAGAGGTCATAATAGATCGGAATATTCAAAGGATCGGAGGCAACACGCCGGAGACGAGTTTATTGAGGCTGATGTGTTGATGAAATAGTTATTAAAGTGCAATATTCGAAAGATCTGAGGCAACACGCTGGAGACGGGTTTATAGAGGATGAAATCTTGATTTAAGTATTATTAAATTGTAATATTCGAATAATCGTAGTCATCGCGCCGGAGACGGGTTTATTGAGGAGAGACTGCAGCCTTCCGGAAATCTGCAGCCTTCCGGAGCTCCAGTACATCCTCCGGAGAGGGACCCTCGTCCTCATCTAGCTCTTTTAGGAGATCGGCCTGGTAGGCCTGCAAGATAGATAGAGTGTGCAGGGAACTACCAGCCCATCCAGCCGCCATATAAGCCTTGCCCACCAATGATGAGGTGTCCCGACAGGGTTTGGTGGGCAAAACCGGAGCTTTGAGGGTCTAGCAGCGTCGGGTGAAAGGTAGCTCGCGAGAGCTTCCTCCACCCGAGGCATCGCCCCATAGCCCGCCTCGCGTGCCCCCAGAACATTGGAATAATCCAATACTGGAGGATTTGAAACACGCGAGGAATAGGGCCTCCTCGGTGTGCAGATCCGGGAAGAAAGGCAAGCCCCGGCGAGGTGTTTGGACCCGGTGCGAGAGGAACCGGTCATCCAGCCTACTGGGTGGCTGAATTTCCAGAGTCTCTTGTGGCCAGTCGATCTTTAATTTGGCCACAGCCCGAGTCAACACCTCGACCAGCTCCTCTTGGGCGGGTGGATGAAGCGATGAAACAATTCCTGCTTCACCACCCGCCTCGATGCCCACTTCCTCCGGCTCCTCGGAACCGGAGAGAATGAACATCGGACCTCCCACCCCGGGGGAAGAAGCCGCAGAGTGGGCTTCCACACGGGGAGGAAGATCCTCGGAACTGTCAGATGAAGATCGGGAAAGTGCCGCAGCAGTCCCGAATCCCTCTGACAAGTCCCGCTGTGAACCCCATGATCTGCGACGGCGAGCCGCCTCAGCGACCGCGGGTCCAGAACCATGGGGCTCACGAGGCTGGCCGGCCTCATCAAAAACGGCCAGCCGAGAGCGGAGCACTCTGAGCGTCAGCTTCTCGCAGTGATCGCAAGCGGCTCCCTCGAGAACCGCTCGAGCATGCTGAACGCCCAGACAGTGCACACACAGCAGGTGTGTATCCAAGCCTGCCATATAGCGAGGGCAAGGATGCACACACTGCTTAAACTCTCTTAGCTTTTCACTTTCCATACTTTCACACACTTTCACTCTGACAAAACAACAGTAAATAGACAGACAATGTTGTACAAAGAGCGCTATGCTGAAGAGCAATAACTGCCGACATTACGCCTCGGATCCCCTTTTATACTTCCGAGTATGCCGTCACAGTTACGTCATCACGCACGCCAATCGGATTGGCCTAGTTGTCATTCTGACTTCAGATTCGCTGATGCTAAGGGATCATCCCCGAAGTGTCGTTCCGACGCAGTGAGAGTTCCCTCAAAAGGGAACTGGGCTAATATGGTTATACCTGTGATTACAGGACTAAATAGTCGTTTTACTGCTCTAATACTGTCAAATACACACAACGTTAACATAAACACAGTCGGTTATGTCTAAAGTGAAAGTAAAATCGGCACATCTGAATCCTTTGCATAGTGTAGATTGTAGTTTTTGTGGGGAATCTGAAACAGTAAATCATCTCTTTGTTGAATGTTCAAGACTAAGTGAACTTTTTTGTTTGTTAAAAGATGTTTGTCAAAGATTAGGTTTTTTGATTACTAATGGTTTATTTATATTCGGGCCTAAATATAGTATTTCAAAAAAACAAAAAGTAGTAATATTGAATTTTATTTTTGGTAAAGCAAAAATGGCCATTTGGTTAACCAGGAAAAACAGGACTCTTAATTTAAGTGGAGTAGATCCAGTGCAAATGTTAAAAGGTTTTGTAAGGGGGCGTTTGATGCTGGAGTTTGCATACTATGAAATGGTAAATGATGTTGAGAAGTTTTTTTTGCTGTGGGGAACAGAAGGTGTGCTGTGTCAGCCCAATGAAGGGCAAGGTTACCAATTCAGTTTTGGAGTGATATAAAAATGGAAGTGTTTATGTTGTTTTTTTTGTTTTTGATTTATTTTTTGTTTTGATTTATTTTGTGATCATGTTGTGATATATTTATTGTAAATAAAATAGATTTTAAGGGTCTTTCTAACAAATCCATCTATCTTTCTTTCTTACTAATCCATCTTTCTTTCTAACTAATCTTTCTTTCTTTTAATATATCTCTTTCTTTCTTTCTAACTTATCTATCTTTCTCTCTTTCTAACTAATCCTTTCTTTCTAACTAATCCATCTTTCTTTCTTTCTTTCTTTCTTTCTTTCTTTCTTTCTTTCTTTCTTTCTTTCTTTCTTTCTTTCTTTCTTTCTTTCTTTCTTTCTAACTAATCTATCTTTCTTTCTTTCTAACTAATCCATCTTTCTTTCTTTCTTTCTCTCTTTCTTTCTCTCTTTCTTTCTTTCTTTCTTTCTTTCTTTCTTTCTTTCTTTCTTTCTTTCTTTCTTTCTTTCAACTGATATTTCTTTTTTCTAACTAATCCATCTTCTGACTAATATTTCTTTCTTTCTAACTGATATTTCTTTTTTTCTAACTAATCCATCTTTCTTTCTTTCTTTCTTTCTTTCTTTCTTTCTTTCTAATCCATCTTTTTTCTTTCTAACTAATCCGTCTTTCTTTCTTTCTTTCTTTCTAACTAATCCATCTTTCTTTCTTTCTTTCTTTCTTTCTTTCTTTCTTTCTTTCTTTCTTTCTTTCTTTCTTTCTTACTAATCCGTCTTTCTTTCTAACTAATTCATCTTTCTTTCTTTTTTTCTTTCTTTCTAACTAATCCATCTTTCTTTCTAACTAATTCATCTTTCTTTCTTTTTTTCTAACTAACAAATCCATCTTTCTTTTTTTCTAACTAATCTGTCTTTCTTTCTTTCTTTCTTTCTTTCTTTCTTTCTAACTAATCCGTCTTTCTTTCTAACTAATCCATCTTTCTTTCTAACTAATTCATCTTTCTTTCTTTCTTTCTTTCTTTCTTTCTTTCTTTCTTTCTTTCTAACTAACAAATCCATCTTTCTTTTTTTCTAACTAATCCATCTTTCTTTATTTCTAACTAATCCATCTTTCTTTCTTTCTAACTAATCCATCTTTCTTTCTAACTAATCCATCTTTCTTTCTTTCTTTCTTTCTTTCTTTCTTTCTTTCTTTCTTTCTTTCTTTCTAACTAACTATTCCATCTTTCTTTCTTTCTAACTAATCTATCTTTTTTTCTAACTAATCCATCTTTCTTTCTTTCTTTCTTTCTTTCTTTCTTTCTTTCTTTCTTTCTTTCTTTCTTTCTTTCTTTCTTTCTTTCTTTCTTTCTTTCTAACTAACTATTCCATCTTTCTAACAAATCCGTCTTTCTTTCTTTCTAACTAATCCATCTTTCTATCTTTCTTTCTAACTAATCCATCTTTCTTTCTTTCTAACTGATCTTTCTTTTTTTCTAACTAATCCATCTTTCTTTCTTTCTTTCTTTCTTTCTTTCTTTCTTTCTTTCTTTCTTACTTACTAACTAATCCATCTTTCTTTCTTTCTTTTTAACTAATCCATCTTTCTTTCTTTCTTTCTTTCTAACTAATCTATCTGTCTTTCTTTCTAACTAATCCATTTTATCGTTCTTTCTAACTAATCTATCTTTCTTTCTAACTAATCAATCTTTCATTCTTTCTAACTAATATTTCTTTCTTTCTAACTAATCCATCTTTCTTTCTTTCTTTCTGACTAATCCATCTTTCTTTCTTTCTTTCTTAATTCATCTTTCTTTTTAACTAATCTTTCTTTCGTTCTAAATAAACTTTCTTTCTTTTTTTCTTTCTTTCTTTCTTTCTTTCTTTCTTTCTTTCTTTCTTTCTTTCTTTCTTTTTTTCTTTCTTTCTTTCTTTCTTTCTTTCTTTCTTTCTTTCTTTCTAACTAATCCATCTATCTTTCTTTCTTACTAATCCACCTTTCTTTCTAACTAATCTTTCTTTCTTTTTAATATATCTCTTTCTTTCTTTCTAACTAATCTATCTCTCTTTCTAACTAATCCTTTCTTTCTAACTAATCCATCTTTCTTTCTTTCTTTCTAATCCATCTTTTTTTCTTTCGAACTAATCCGTCTTTCTTTCTTTCTTTCTTTCTAACTAATCTGTCTTTCTTTCTTTCTTTCTTTCTTTCTTTCTTTCTTTCTTTCTTTCTTTCTTTCTTTCTTTCTTTCTAACTAATCCGTCTTTCTTTCTTTTTTCTTTCTTTCTTTCTAACTAATCCGTCTTTCTTTCTTTCTAACTAATCCGTCTTTCTTTCTTTCTTTCTTTCTTTCTTTCTTTCTTTCTTTCTTTCTTTCTTTCTTTCTTTCTTTCTTTCTTTCTTTCTTTCTTTCTTTCTTTTTTTCTTTCTTTCTAACTAATCTTTCTTTTATTCTAATATATCTTTCTTTCTTTCTTTCTTTCTAACTAATCTATCTTTCTTTCTTTCTAACTAATCCTTTCTTTCTAACTAATCCATCTTTCTTTCTTTCTTTCTAACTAATCCATCTTTCTTTCTTTCTTTCTTTCTTTCTTTCTTTCTTTCTTTCTTTCTTTCTTTCTTTCTTTCTTTCTTTCTTTTTCTATTTTCTTTCTTTCTTTCTTTCTTTCTTTCTAACTAATCCGTCTTTCTTTCTTTCTAACTAATCCATCCATCTCTCTTTCTTTCTTTCTTTCTTTCTTTCTTTCTTTCTTTCTTTCTTTCTTTCTTTCTTTCTTTCTTTCTTTCTTTCTTTCTTTCTTTTTATCTAATCGATCTTTCTTTCTTAATACATCTTTCTTTCTTAATCCATCTTTCTTTCTTTCTAACTAATCCATCTTTCTTTCTTTCTTTCAACTAATCCATATTTCTTTCTTAATCCATCTTTCTTTCTTTCTAACTAATCTTTCTTTCTTTCTAACTAATCCATCTTTCTTTCTTTCTTTATTTATTTCTAACTGATCTTTCTTTCTTTCTTACTAATCATCTTTCATTCTTTCTAACTAATCTTTCTTTCTTTCTTTCTTTCTTTCTTTCTTGCTTTCTAACTAATCTTTCTTTTGTTCTAATATATCTTTCTTTCTTTCTTTCTTTCTTTCTAACTAATCTATCTCTCTTTCTTTCTAACTAATCCTTTCTTTCTAACTAATCCATCTTTCTTTCTTTCTAACTAATCCATCTTTTTTTCTTTCTAACTAATCCATCTTTCTTTCTTTCTTTCTTTCTTTCTTTCTTTCTTTCTTTCTTTCTTTTTCTTTCTTTCTTTCTTTCTTTCTTTCTTTCTTTCTTTCTTTCTTTCTTTCTTTCTTTCTTTCTAACTAATCCATCTATCTTTCTTTCTTTCTAACTAATCCATCTTTCTTTCTTTCTAACTGATATTTCTTTTTTTCTAACTAATCCATCTTCTAACTAATATTTCTTTCTTTCTTTCTAACTAATCAATCTTTCTTTCTTTCTTTCTTTCTTTCTTTCTTTCTTTCTTTCTTTCTTTCTTTCTTTCTTTCTTTCTTTCTTTCTTTCTTTCTAACTAACTATTCCATCTTTCTTTCTTTCTAACTAATCCATCTTTCTTTCTAACTAATCCATCTTTCTTTCTTTCTTTCTAACTAACTATTCCATCTTTCTAGCAAATCCATCTTTCTTTCTTTCTAACTAATCCATCTTTCTATCTTTCTTACTAACTAATACATCTATCTTTCTTTCTAACTGATATTTCTTTTTTCTAACTAATCCATCTTTCTTTCTTTCGTTCTTTCTAACTAATCTATATTTCTTTCTTTCTAACTAATATTTCTTTCTTTCTAACTAATCCATCTTTCTTTCTTTCTTTCTTTCTTTCTAACTAATCCATCTTTCTTTCTAACTAATCCATCTTTCTTTCTTTCTTTCTTTCTTTCTTTCTTTCTTTCTTTCTTTCTTTCTTTCTTTCTTTCTTACTAATCCATCTATCTTTCTTTCTAACTAATCTTTCTAACTAATCCATCTTTCTTTCTTTCTAACTAATCCATCTTTCTTTCTTTCTAACTAATCCATCTTTCTTTCTTTCTTTCTTTCTTTCTTTCTTTCTTTCTTTCTTTCTTTCTTTCTTTCTTTCTTTCTTTCTTTCTTTCTTTCTTTCTTACTAATCCATATCTTTCTTTCTAACTAATCTTTCTAACTAATCCATCTTTCTTTCTTTCTTTCTTTCTTTCTTTCTTTCTTTCTTTCTAATCCATCTTTTTTTATTTCGAACTAATCCGTCTTTCTTTCTTTCTTTCTTTCTTTCTTTCTTTCTTTCTTTCTTTCTAACTAATCTGTCTGTCTTTCTTTCTTTCTTTCTTTCTTTCTTTCTTTCTTTCTTTCTAACTAATCCGTCTTTCTTTCTTTTTTCTTTCTTTCTTTCTAACTAATCCGTCTTTCTTTCTTTCTTACTAATCCGTCTTTCTTTCTTTCTAACTAATCCATCCATCTCTCTTTCTTTCTTTCTTTCTTTCTTTCTTTCTTTCTTTCTTTCTTTCTTTCTTTCTTTCTTTCTTTCTAACTAATCTATCTTTCTTTCTAACTAATCCTTTCTTTCTAACTAATCCATCTTTCTTTCTTTCTTTCTTTCTAATCCATCTTTTTTTCTTTCTTTCTTTCTTACTAATCCGTCTTTCTTTCTTTCTAACTAATCCATCCATCTCTCTTTCTTTCTTTCTTTCTTTCTTTCTTTCTTTCTTTCTTTCTTTCTTTCTTTCTTTCTTTCTTTCTAACTAATCTATCTTTCTTTCTAACTAATCCTTTCTTTCTAACTAATCCATCTTTCTTTCTTTCTTTCTTTCTTTCTAATCCATCTTTTTTTCTTTCGAACTAATCCGTCTTTCTTTCTTTCTTTCTTTCGAACTAATCTGTCTTTCTTTCTTTCTTTATTTCTTTCTTTCTTTCTTTCTTTCTTTCTTTCTTTCTTTCTTTCTTTCTAACTACTCCGTCTTTCTTTCTTTTTTCTTTCTTTCTTTCTAACTAATCCGTCTTTCTTTCTTTCTAACTAATCCATCCATCTCTCTTTCTTTCTTTCTTTCTTTCTTTCTTTCTTTCTTTCTTTCTTTCTTTCTTTCTTTCTTTCTTTCTTTCTTTCTTTTTATCTAATCAATCTTTCTTTCTTAATACATCTTTCTTTCTTAATCCATCTTTCTTTCTTTCTAACTAATCCATCTTTCTTTCTTTCTTTCAACTAATCCATATTTCTTTCTTAATCCATCTTTCTTTCTTTCTAACTAATCTTTCTTTCTTTCTAACTAATCCATCTTTCTTTCTTTCTTTCTTTATTTCTAACTGATCTTTCTTTCTTTCTTACTAATCATCTTTCATTCTTTCTAACTAATCTTTCTTTCTTTCTTTCTTTCTTTCTTTCTTTCTTTCTTTCTTTCTTTCTTTCTAACTAATCTTTCTTTTGTTCTAATATATCTTTCTTTCTTTCTTTCTTTCTAACTAATCTATCTTTCTTTCTTTCTTTCTAACTAATCCTTTCTTTCTAACTAATCCATCTTTCTTTCTTTCTAACTAATCCATCTTTTTTTCTTTCTAACTAATCCATCTTTCTTTCTTTCTTTCTTTCTTTCTTTCTTTCTTTCTTTTTCTATTTTCTTTCTTTCTTTCTTTCTTTCTTTCTTTCTTTCTTTCTTTCTTTCTAACTAATCCATCTATCTTTCTTTCTTTCTAACTAATCCATCTTTCTTTCTTTCTAACTGATATTTCTTTTTTTCTAACTAATCCATCTTCTAACTAATATTTCTTTCTTTCTTTCTAACTAATCCATCTTTCTTTCTTTCTTTCATTCTTTCTAACTAATCTAACTTTCTTTCTTTCTAACTAATATTTCTTTCTTTCTAACTAATCCATCTTTCGTTCTTTCTTTCTTTCTTTCTTTCTTTCTTTCTTTCTTTCTTTCTTTCTTTCTTTCTTTCTTTCTTTCTTACTAACTAATCCATCTTTATTTCTTTCTTTTTAACTAATCCATCTTTCTTTCTTTCTTTCTAACTAATCTATCTGTCTTTCTTTCTAACTAATCCATTTTATCGTTCTTTCTAACTAATCTATCTTTCTTTCTAACTAATCAATCTTTCTTTCTTTCTTTCTTTCTTTCTTTCTTTCTTTCTTTCTTTCTTTCTTTCTTTCTTTCTTTCTTTCTTTCTTTCTTTCTAATTAACTATTCCATCTTTCTTTCTTTCTAACTAATCCATCTTTCTTTCTAACTAATTCATCTTTCTTTCTTTCTTTCTAACTAACTATTCCATCTTTCTAGCAAATCCATCTTTCTTTCTTTCTAACTAATCCATCTTTCTATCTTTCTTTCTAACTAATACATCTATCTTTCTTTCTAACTGATATTTCTTTTTTCTAACTAATCCATCTTTCTTTCTTTCGTTCTTTCTAACTAATCTATATTTCTTTCTTTCTAACTAATATTTCTTTCTTTCTAACTAATCCATCTTTCTTTCTTTCTTTCTTTCTTTCTTTCTTTCTTTCTTTCTTTCTTTCTTTCTAACTAATCCATCTTTCTTTCTAACTAATCCATCTTTCTTTCTTTCTTTCTTTCTTTCTTTCTTTCTTTCTTTCTTTCTTTCTTTCTTTCTTACTTTCTTACTTTCTTACTAATCCATCTATCTTTCTTTCTAACTAATCTTTCTAACTAATCCATCTTTCTTTCTTTCTTTCTTTCTAACTAATCCATCTTTCTTTCTTTCTAACTAAACCATCTTTCTTTCTTTCTTTCTTACTTTCTTACTAATCCATCTCTTTCTTTCTAACTAATCTTTCTAACTAATCCATCTTTCTTTCTTTCTAACTAATCCATCTTTCTTTCTTTCTAACTAATCCATCTTTCTTTCTTTCTTTCTTACTTTCTTACTAATCCATCTCTTTCTTTCTAACTAATCTTTCTAACTAATCCATCTTTCTTTCTTTCTAACTAATCCATCTTTCTTTCTTTCTTTCTTTCTTTCTTTCTTTCTTTCTTTCTTTCTTTCTTTCTTTCTAACTAATCCATCTATCTTTCTTTCTTACTAATCCACCTTTCTTTCTAACTAATCTTTCTTTCTTTTTAATATATCTCTTTCTTTCTTTCTAACTAATCTATCTCTCTTTCTAACTAATCCTTTCTTTCTAACTAATCCATCTTTCTTTCTTTCTTTCTTTCTTTCTTTCTTTCTTTCTTTCTTTCTTTCTTTCTAATCCATCTTTTTTTATTTCGAACTAATCCGTCTTTCTTTCTTTCTTTCTTTCTTTCTTTCTTTCTTTCTTTCTTTCTTTCTTTCTTTCTTTCTTTCTAACTAATCTGTCTTTCTTTCTTTCTTTCTTTCTTTCTTTCTTTCTTTCTTTCTAACTAATCCGTCTTTCTTTCTTTTTTCTTTCTTTCTTTCTAACTAATCCGTCTTTCTTTGTTTCTTACTAATCCGTCTTTCTTTCTTTCTAACTAATCCATCCATCTCTCTTTCTTTCTTTCTTTCTTTCTTTCTTTCTTTCTTTCTTTCTTTCTTTCTTTCTTTCTTTGATCTAATCCATCTTTCTTTCTTAATCCATCTTTCTTTCTTAATCCATCTTTCTTTCTTTCTTTCTTTCTAACTAATCCATCTTTTTTTCTTTCTTTCTTTCTTTCTTTCTTTCTTTCTTTCTTTCTTTCTTTCTTTCTTTCTTTCTTTCTTTCTTTCTTTCTTACTAATCCATCTATCTTTCTTTATAACTAATCTTTCTAACTAATCCATCTTTCTTTCTTTCTAACTAATCCATCTTTCTTTCTTTCTTTCTTTCTTTCTTTCTTTCTTTCTTTCTTTCTTTCTTTCTTTCTTTCTTTCTTTCTAACTAATCCGTCTTTCTTTCTTTCTTTCTTTCTTTCTTTCTTTCTTTCTTTCTTTCTTTCTTTCTAACTAATCTATCTATCTATCTATCTTTCTTTCTTTCTTTCTTTCTTTCTTTTTTACTAACTAATCCATCTTTCTTTCTTTCTTTCTTTCTTTCTTTCTTTCTTTCTTACTTTCTTACTAATCCATCTATCTTTCTTTCTAACTAATCTTTCTAACTAATCCATCTTTCTTTCTTTCTAACTAATCTATCTGTCGTTCTTTCTAACTAATCCATTTTATCGTTCTTTCTAACTAATCTATCTTTCTTTCTAACTAATCAATATTTCTTTCTTTCTAACTAATCCATCTTTCTTTCTTTCTTTCTTTCTTTCTTTCTTTCTTTCTTTCTTTCTTTCTTTCTTTCTTTCTTTCTTTCTTTCTAACTAATCTATCTTTCTTTCTTTCTTAATCCATCTTTCTTTTTAACTAATATTTCTTTCGTTCTAACTAATCCATCTTTCTTTCTTTCTTTCTTTCTTTCTTTCTTTCTTTCTTTCTTTCTTTCTTTCTTTCTTTCTAATCCATCTTTCTTTCTAACTAATCTTTTTTTCTTCTTAATATATCTTTCTTACTTTCTTTCTAGCTAATCCGTCTTTCTTTCTTTCTTAATCCATCTTTCTTTTTTACTAATCTTTCTTTCGATCTAACTAATCCTTCTTTCTTTCTTTCTTTCTTTCTTTCTTTCTTTCTTTCTTTCTTTCTTTCTTACTAATCCATCTATCTTTCTTTCTAACTAATCTTTCTAACTAATCCATCTTTCTTTCTTTCTAACTAATCCATCTTTCTTTCTTTCTAACTAATCCATCTTTCTTTCTTTCTTTCTTTCTTTCTTTCTTTCTTTCTTTCTTTCTTTCTTTCTTTCTTTCTTTCTTTCTTTCTTACTAATCCATCTCTTTCTTTCTAACTAATCTTTCTAACTAATCCATCTTTCTTTCTTTCTAACTAATCCATCTTTCTTTCTTTCTTTCTTTCTTTCTTTCTTTCTTTCTTTCTTTCTTTCTTTCTTTCTAACTAATCCATCTATCTTTCTTTCTTACTAATCCACCTTTCTTTCTAACTAATCTTTCTTTCTTTTTAATATATCTCTTTCTTTCTTTCTAACTAATCTATCTCTCTTTCTAACTAATCCTTTCTTTCTAACTAATCCATCTTTCTTTCTTTCTTTCTTTCTAATCCATCTTTTTTTCTTTCGAACTAATCCGTCTTTCTTTCTTTCTTTCTTTCTTTCTTTCTTTCTTTCTTTCTAACTAATCTGTCTTTCTTTCTTTCTTTCTTTCTTTCTTTCTTTCTTTCTTTCTTTCTTTCTTTCTTTCTTTCTTTCTTTCTTACTAATCCATCTCTTTCTTTCTAACTAATCTTTCTAACTAATCCATCTTTCTTTCTTTCTAACTAATCCATCTTTCTTTCTTTCTTTCTTTCTTTCTTTCTTTCTTTCTTTCTTTCTTTCTAATCCATCTTTCTTTCTAACTAATCTTTTTTTCTTCTTAATATAT
The DNA here is from genome assembly GCF_949357685.1 of Gobio gobio. Taxonomy (NCBI): domain Eukaryota; kingdom Metazoa; phylum Chordata; class Actinopteri; order Cypriniformes; family Gobionidae; genus Gobio; species Gobio gobio. The sequence goes on along the minus strand of NC_137118.1, from coordinate 31,599,362 downwards.
CTTTCTTACTTTCTTTCTAGCTAATCCGTCTTTCTTTCTTTCTTAATCCATCTTTCTTTTTTACTAATCTTTCTTTCGATCTAACTAATCCTTCTTTCTTTCTTTCTTTCTTTCTTTCTTTCTTTCTTTCTTTCTTTCTTTCTTTCTTTCTTACTAATCCATCTATCTTTCTTTCTAACTAATCTTTCAAACTAATCCATCTTTCTTTCTTTCTAACTAATCCATCTTTCTTTCTTTCTAACTAATCCATCTTTCTTTCTTTCTTTCTTTCTTTCTTTCTTTCTTTCTTTCTTTCTTTCTTTCTTTCTTTCTTTCTTTCTTTCTTTCTTTCTTACTAATCCATCTCTTTCTTTCTAACTAATCTTTCTAACTAATCCATCTTTCTTTCTTTATTTCTTTATTTCTTTATTTCTTTCTTTCTTTCTTTCTTTCTTTCTTTCTTTCTTTCTTTCTTTCTTTCTTTCTTTCTTTCTTTCTTTCTAACTAATCCATCTATCTTTCTTTCTTACTAATCCACCTTTCTTTCTAACTAATCTTTCTTTCTTTTTAATATATCTCTTTCTTTCTTTCTAACTAATCTATCTCTCTTTCTAACTAATCCTTTCTTTCTAACTAATCCATCTTTCTTTCTTTCTTTCTTTCTTTCTAATCCATCTTTTTTTCTTTCGAACTAATCCGTCTTTCTTTCTTTCTTTCTTTCTTTCTTTCTTTCTAACTAATCTGTCTTTCTTTCTTTCTTTCTTTCTTTCTTTCTTTCTTTCTTTCTTTCTTTCTTTCTTTCTTTCTTTCTTACTAATCCATCTCTTTCTTTCTAACTAATCTTTCTAACTAATCCATCTTTCTTTCTTTCTAACTAATCCATCTTTCTTTCTTTCTTTCTTTCTTTCTTTCTTTCTTTCTTTCTTTCTTTCTTTCTTTCTTTCTTTCTTTCTTTCTTTCTTTCTTTCTTTCTAACTAATCTGTCTTTCTTTCTTTCTTTCTTTCTTTCTTTCTTACTAATCCATCTCTTTCTTTCTAACTAATCTTTCTAACTAATCCATCTATCTTTCTTTCTTACTAATCCACCTTTCTTTCTAACTAATCTTTCTTTCTTTTTAATATATCTCTTTCTTTCTTTCTAACTAATCTATCTCTCTTTCTAACTAATCCTTTCTTTCTAACTAATCCATCTTTCTTTCTTTCTTTCTAATCCATCTTTTTTTCTTTCGAACTAATCCGTCTTTCTTTCTTTCTTTCTTTCTTTCTTTCTTTCTTTCTTTCTTTCTTTCTTTCTAACTAATCTGTCTTTCTTTCTTTCTTTCTTTCTTTCTTTCTAACTAATCCGTCTTTCTTTCTTTTTTCTTTCTTTCTTTCTAACTAATCCGTCTTTCTTTCTTTCTTACTAATCCGTCTTTCTTTCTTTCTAACTAATCCATCCATCTCTCTTTCTTTCTTTCTTTCTTTCTTTCTTTCTTTCTTTCTTTCTTTCTTTCTTTCTTTCTTTTTCTTTCTTTCTTCTTTGATCTAATCCATCTTTCTTTCTTAATCCATCTTTCTTTCTTAAACCATCTTTCTTTCTTTCTTTCTTTCAACTAATCCATCTTTCTTTCTTTCTAACTAATCTTTCTTTCTTTCTAACTAATCCATCTTTCTTTCTTTCTTTCTTTATTTCTAACTGATCTTTCTTTCTTTCTTACTAATCATTTTTCATTCTTTCTAACTAATCTTTCTTTTGTTCTAATATATCTTTCTTTCTTTCTAATTAATCCATCTTATTTACTAATCCATTTTTCTTTCTTTCTAACAATACGGGCCCTATTTTAACGATCTCAAACGCAAGTGTCAAAGCGCGAAGCGCAAGTAATCCATCTTTTTTTCTTAATCCATCTTTCTTTCTTTCTAACTAATCCATCTTTCTTTCTTTCTTTCAACTAATCCATATTTCTTTCTTAATCCATCTTTCTTTCTTTCTAACTAATCTTTCTTTCTTTCTAACTAATCCATCTTTCTTTCTTTCTTTCTTTATTTCTAACTGATCTTTCTTTCTTTCTTACTAATCATCTTTCATTCTTTCTAACTAATCTTTCTTTCTTTCTTTCTTTCTTTCTTTCTTTCTTTCTTTCTTTCTTTCTTTCTTTCTTTCTTTCTAACTAATCTTTCTTTTGTTCTAATATATCTTTCTTTCTTTCTTTCTAACTAATCTATCTTTCTTTCTTTCTTTCTAACTAATCCTTTCTTTCTAACTAATCCATCTTTCTTTCTTTCTAACTAATCCATCTTTTTTTCTTTCTAACTAATCCATCTTTCTTTCTTTCTTTCTTTCTTTCTTTCTTTCTTTCTTTTTCTATTTTCTTTCTTTCTTTCTTTCTTTCTTTCTTTCTTTCTTTCTTTCTTTCTAACTAATCCATCTATCTTTCTTTCTTTCTAACTAATCCATCTTTCTTTCTTTCTAACTGATATTTCTTTTTTTCTAACTAATCCATCTTCTAACTAATATTTCTTTCTTTCTTTCTAACTAATCCATCTTTCTTTCTTTCTTTCATTCTTTCTAACTAATCTAACTTTCTTTCTTTCTAACTAATATTTCTTTCTTTCTAACTAATCCATCTTTCGTTCTTTCTTTCTTTCTTTCTTTCTTTCTTTCTTTCTTTCTTTCTTTCTTTCTTTCTTTCTTTCTTACTAACTAATCCATCTTTATTTCTTTCTTTTTAACTAATCCATCTTTCTTTCTTTCTTTCTAACTAATCTATCTGTCTTTCTTTCTAACTAATCCATTTTATCGTTCTTTCTAACTAATCTATCTTTCTTTCTAACTAATCAATCTTTCTTTCTTTCTTTCTTTCTTTCTTTCTTTCTTTCTTTCTTTCTTTCTTTCTTTCTTTCTTTCTTTCTAATTAACTATTCCATCTTTCTTTCTTTCTAACTAATCCATCTTTCTTTCTAACTAATTCATCTTTCTTTCTTTCTTTCTAACTAACTATTCCATCTTTCTAGCAAATCCATCTTTCTTTCTTTCTAACTAATCCATCTTTCTATCTTTCTTTCTAACTAATACATCTATCTTTCTTTCTAACTGATATTTCTTTTTTCTAACTAATCCATCTTTCTTTCTTTCGTTCTTTCTAACTAATCTATATTTCTTTCTTTCTAACTAATATTTCTTTCTTTCTAACTAATCCATCTTTCTTTCTTTCTTTCTTTCTTTCTTTCTTTCTTTCTTTCTTTCTTTCTTTCTTTCTTTCTTTCTTTCTTTCTTTCTTTCTTTCTAACTAATCCATCTTTCTTTCTAACTAATCCATCTTTCTTTCTTTCTTTCTTTCTTTCTTTCTTTCTTTCTTTCTTTCTTACTTTCTTACTTTCTTACTAATCCATCTATCTTTCTTTCTAACTAATCTTTCTAACTAATCCATCTTTCTTTCTTTCTTTCTAACTAATCCATCTTTCTTTCTTTCTAACTAAACCATCTTTCTTTCTTTCTTTCTTACTTTCTTACTAATCCATCTCTTTCTTTCTAACTAATCTTTCTAACTAATCCATCTTTCTTTCTTTCTAACTAATCCATCTTTCTTTCTTTCTAACTAATCCATCTTTCTTTCTTTCTTTCTTACTTTCTTACTAATCCATCTCTTTCTTTCTAACTAATCTTTCTAACTAATCCATCTTTCTTTCTTTCTAACTAATCCATCTTTCTTTCTTTCTTTCTTTCTTTCTTTCTTTCTTTCTTTCTTTCTTTTTCTATTTTCTTTCTTTCTTTCTTTCTTTCTTTCTAACTAATCCATCTATCTTTCTTTCTTACTAATCCACCTTTCTTTCTAACTAATCTTTCTTTCTTTTTAATATATCTCTTTCTTTCTTTCTAACTAATCTATCTCTCTTTCTAACTAATCCTTTCTTTCTAACTAATCCATCTTTCTTTCTTTCTTTCTTTCTTTCTTTCTTTCTTTCTTTCTTTCTTTCTTTCTTTCTTTCTTTCTTTCTTTCTAATCCATCTTTTTTTATTTCGAACTAATCCGTCTTTCTTTCTTTCTTTCTTTCTTTCTTTCTTTCTTTCTTTCTTTCTTTCTTTCTTTCTAACTAATCTGTCTTTCTTTCTTTCTTTCTTTCTTTCTTTCTTTCTTTCTTTCTTTCTTTCTTTCTAACTAATCCGTCTTTCTTTCTTTTTTCTTTCTTTCTTTCTAACTAATCCGTCTTTCTTTGTTTCTTACTAATCCGTCTTTCTTTCTTTCTAACTAATCCATCCATCTCTCTTTCTTTCTTTCTTTCTTTCTTTCTTTCTTTCTTTCTTTCTTTCTTTCTTTCTTTCTTTCTTTGATCTAATCCATCTTTCTTTCTTAATCCATCTTTCTTTCTTAATCCATCTTTCTTTCTTTCTTTCTTTCTAACTAATCCATCTTTTTTTCTTTCTTTCTTTCTTTCTTTCTTTCTTTCTTTCTTTCTTTCTTTCTTTCTTACTTTCTTACTAATCCATCTATCTTTCTTTATAACTAATCTTTCTAACTAATCCATCTTTCTTTCTTTCTAACTAATCCATCTTTCTTTCTTTCTTTCTTTCTTTCTTTCTTTCTTTCTTTCTTTCTTTCTTTCTTTCTTTCTAACTAATCCGTCTTTCTTTCTTTCTTTCTTTCTTTCTTTCTTTCTTTCTTTCTTTCTTTCTTTCTTTCTTTCTTTCTAACTAATCTATCTATCTATCTATCTATCTTTCTTTCTTTCTTTCTTTCTTTTTTACTAACTAATCCATCTTTCTTTCTTTCTTTCTTTCTTTCTTTCTTTCTTACTTTCTTACTAATCCATCTATCTTTCTTTCTAACTAATCTTTCTAACTAATCCATCTTTCTTTCTTTCTAATTAATCTATCTGTCGTTCTTTCTAACTAATCCATTTTATCGTTCTTTCTAACTAATCTATCTTTCTTTCTAACTAATCAATATTTCTTTCTTTCTAACTAATCCATCTTTCTTTCTTTCTTTCTTTCTTTCTTTCTTTCTTTCTTTCTTTCTTTCTTTCTTTCTTTCTTTCTTTCTTTCTTTCTAACTAATCTATCTTTCTTTCTTTCTTAATCCATCTTTCTTTTTAACTAATATTTCTTTCGTTCTAACTAATCCATCTTTCTTTCTTTCTTTCTTTCTTTCTTTCTTTCTTTCTTTCTTTCTTTCTTTCTTTCTTTCTTTCTTTCTTTCTTTCTTTCTAATCCATCTTTCTTTCTAACTAATCTTTTTTTCTTCTTAATATATCTTTCTTACTTTCTTTCTAGCTAATCCGTCTTTCTTTCTTTCTTAATCCATCTTTCTTTTTTACTAATCTTTCTTTCGATCTAACTAATCCTTCTTTCTTTCTTTCTTTCTTTCTTTCTTTCTTTCTTTCTTTCTTTCTTTCTTTCTTTCTTTCTTTCTTTCTTACTAATCCATCTATCTTTCTTTCTAACTAATCTTTCTAACTAATCCATCTTTCTTTCTTTCTAACTAATCCATCTTTCTTTCTTTCTAACTAATCCATCTTTCTTTCTTTCTTTCTTTCTTTCTTTCTTTCTTTCTTTCTTTCTTTCTTTCTTTCTTACTAATCCATCTCTTTCTTTCTAACTAATCTTTCTAACTAATCCATCTTTCTTTCTTTCTAACTAATCCATCTTTCTTTCTTTCTTTCTTTCTTTCTTTCTTTCTTTCTTTCTTTCTTTCTTTCTTTCTTTCTTTCTTTCTTTCTTTCTAACTAATCCATCTATCTTTCTTTCTTACTAATCCACCTTTCTTTCTAACTAATCTTTCTTTCTTTTTAATATATCTCTTTCTTTCTTTCTAACTAATCTATCTCTCTTTCTAACTAATCCTTTCTTTCTAACTAATCCATCTTTCTTTCTTTCTTTCTTTCTAATCCATCTTTTTTTCTTTCGAACTAATCCGTCTTTCTTTCTTTCTTTCTTTCTTTCTTTCTTTCTTTCTAACTAATCTGTCTTTCTTTCTTTCTTTCTTTCTTTCTTTCTTTCTTTCTTTCTTTCTTTCTTTCTTTCTTTCTTTCTTTCTTTCTTTCTTACTAATCCATCTCTTTCTTTCTAACTAATCTTTCTAACTAATCCATCTTTCTTTCTTTCTAACTAATCCATCTTTCTTTCTTTCTTTCTTTCTTTCTTTCTTTCTAATCCATCTTTCTTTCTAACTAATCTTTTTTTCTTCTTAATATATCTTTCTTACTTTCTTTCTAGCTAATCCGTCTTTCTTTCTTTCTTAATCCATCTTTCTTTTTTACTAATCTTTCTTTCGATCTAACTAATCCTTCTTTCTTTCTTTCTTTCTTTCTTTCTTTCTTTCTTTCTTTCTTTCTTTCTTACTAATCCATCTATCTTTCTTTCTAACTAATCTTTCTAACTAATCCATCTTTCTTTCTTTCTAACTAATCCATCTTTCTTTCTTTCTAACTAATCCATCTTTCTTTCTTTCTTTCTTTCTTTCTTTCTTTCTTTCTTTCTTTCTTTCTTTCTTACTAATCCATCTCTTTCTTTCTAACTAATCTTTCTAACTAATCCATCTTTCTTTCTTTCTTTCTTTCTTTCTTTCTTTCTTTCTTTCTTTCTTTCTTTCTTTCTTTCTTTCTTTCTTTCTTTCTTTCTAACTAATCCATCTATCTTTCTTTCTTACTAATCCACCTTTCTTTCTAACTAATCTTTCTTTCTTTTTAATATATCTCTTTCTTTCTTTCTAACTAATCTATCTCTCTTTCTAACTAATCCTTTCTTTCTAACTAATCCATCTTTCTTTCTTTCTTTCTTTCTTTCTTTCTAATCCATCTTTTTTTCTTTCGAACTAATCCGTCTTTCTTTCTTTCTTTCTTTCTTTCTTTCTTTCTAACTAATCTGTCTTTCTTTCTTTCTTTCTTTCTTTCTTTCTTTCTTTCTTTCTTTCTTTCTTTCTTTCTTTCTTTCTTACTAATCCATCTCTTTCTTTCTAACTAATCTTTCTAACTAATCCATCTTTCTTTCTTTCTAACTAATCCATCTTTCTTTCTTTCTTTCTTTCTTTCTTTCTTTCTTTCTTTCTTTCTTTCTTTCTAACTAATCTGTCTTTCTTTCTTTCTTTCTTTCTTTCTTTCTTACTAATCCATCTCTTTCTTTCTAACTAATCTTTCTAACTAATCCATCTATCTTTCTTTCTTACTAATCCACCTTTCTTTCTAACTAATCTTTCTTTCTTTTTAATATATCTCTTTCTTTCTTTCTAACTAATCTATCTCTCTTTCTAACTAATCCTTTCTTTCTAACTAATCCATCTTTCTTTCTTTCTTTCTAATCCATCTTTTTTTCTTTCGAACTAATCCGTCTTTCTTTCTTTCTTTCTTTCTTTCTTTCTTTCTTTCTAACTAATCTGTCTTTCTTTCTTTCTTTCTTTCTTTCTAACTAATCCGTCTTTCTTTCTTTTTTCTTTCTTTCTTTCTAACTAATCCGTCTTTCTTTCTTTCTTACTAATCCGTCTTTCTTTCTTTCTAACTAATCCATCCATCTCTCTTTCTTTCTTTCTTTCTTTCTTTCTTTCTTTCTTTCTTTCTTTCTTTTTCTTTCTTTCTTCTTTGATCTAATCCATCTTTCTTTCTTAATCCATCTTTCTTTCTTAAACCATCTTTCTTTCTTTCTTTCTTTCAACTAATCCATCTTTCTTTCTTTCTAACTAATCTTTCTTTCTTTCTAACTAATCCATCTTTCTTTCTTTCTTTCTTTATTTCTAACTGATCTTTCTTTCTTTCTTACTAATCATTTTTCATTCTTTCTAACTAATCTTTCTTTTGTTCTAATATATCTTTCTTTCTTTCTAATTAATCCATCTTATTTACTAATCCATTTTTCTTTCTTTCTAACAATACGGGCCCTATTTTAACGATCTCAAACGCAAGTGTCAAAGCGCGAAGCGCAAGTAACTTTGTGGGCGGGTCTCGGCGCTGTTGCTATTTTCCTGGCGGGATAAATGGCTCTTGCGCCCGGCGCAAATCTAAAATGGGTTGGTCTGAAGTAGCTTCATTATTCATAGGTGTGGTTTGGGCGTAACGTGAATAAACCAATCAGAGCGTCATCCAACATTCCCTGTAAAAGCAGGTGCGCAAGTTCCATTATGGATTGCTATTATTATGGCGTATTTACCAGGCGCACGCCAGGAGCGGTTCACAGCCGAGGAGACTGATGTTCTTGTAAGTGCAGTGAAAGACAGAGAAGTTGTGTTGTATGGGGATGGAAGAAACCCACCCAAAATAGCGTCGGTTAAACAGGCGTGGGAGGAAATAGCCACAATTGTTTCATCAGCTGGCATCCCCAGGACGTCGCACCAGTGCCGCAAGCGCTACAATGACATCAGAAGACAGGGAAAGTCCAAGCTTGCCAGCATCAATCGGGCATGCCGTGTAACGGGAGGTGGATCTGCCTCTACTCAGGACCTGACGCCAGCAGAGGACATCGCTGCGTCCACCCTCACTGATTTTTTTTCCTGGTTCTTGACGGACAAACCAATTTGTTAGATGTCCTTATATACAAATATGTCTTGCCAGAAGTTGCCACTATTGGGCAAACAGGTCTCCTTAATTATTAGACTACAATTAGCCTGAATAATTTGTAAGCTAGATTTATGCCTATTTTTTCACATCTTCGTGGCACACCACAATGATTTCCGTCATCTCATGTGTTAATATTTTTTAGTGTAACAATTTTTGATTTGCAAAAATAACTGTTGCATCTGTGTAGATTACATGAGCAAAGTGTATGCGCGTTGTGCACGCTATACATTATGGTCAAGCATGCGCCCTTAAAATAGCATAATGAACAACGCGCAACGCGCCACTGACTTTAGACTAGGTTTTTTCTGGTCAGTGGCGCAATTGTTTAATGGAACAGCAAAATAGCACCAGGGATTGTTTGCGCCGGAACACGCCTCCTTTTTTGCGCTGAACCGCCCAGGTAGCGCAAGTTCATTCACTAGTTTAGCGACGTGCTTCTGTGGAGGGAAAAGCGCGCTTTGCTCGGGTGCAAAATAGGAATGACACATGCGTCGGTGTACAAAGTCAATTGCGCTGGGTGCAAGATAGGGCCCTAGATCTTTCTTTCTTTCTTTCTTTCTAACTAATCCATCTTTCTTTCTTTCAACTAATCCATCTTTCTTTCTTAATCTTTCTTTCTTTCTAACTAATCCATCTTTCTTTCTTTCTAACTAATCTTTCTCTATTTCTAATATATCTTTCTTTCTGTCTAACTAATCCGTCTTTCTTTCTTTCTAATATATCTTTCTTTCTTTCTAACTAATCCGTCTTTCTTTCTTTCTAACTAATCTTTCTTTCTTTCTTTCTTTCTTTCTTTCTTTCTAACTAATCTGTCTTTCTTTCTAACTAATCCATCTTTCTTTCTAACTAATCCATCTTTCTTTCTAACTAATCTTTCTCTCTTTCTAATATATCTTTCTTTCTTTCTAACTAATCCGTCTTTCTTTCTTTCTAACTAATCCGTCTTTCTTTCTTTCTTTCTTTTTTCTAACTAATCCATCCATCTTTCTTTATTTCTAACTAATCCATCTTTCTTTCTTTCTAACTAATCCATCTTTCTTTCTAACTAATCCATCTTTCTTTCTAACTAATCCATCTTTCTTTCTAACTAACTATTCCATCTTTCTTTCTTTCTAACTAATCCATCTTTCTTTCTAACTAATCCATCTTTCTTTCTTTCTTTCTTTCTAACTAACTATTCCATCTTTCTAACAAATCCATCTTTCTTTCTTTCTAACTAATCCATCTTTCCATCTTTCTTTCTAACTAATCCATCTTTCTTTCTTTCTAACTGATATTTCTTTTTTTCTAACTAATCCATCTTTCTTTCTAACTAATCCATCTTTCTTTCTTTCTTTCTTTCTTTCTTTCTTTCTTTCTTTCTTTCTTTCTTTCTAACTAACTATTCCATCTTTCTAACAAATCCATCTTTCTTTCTAACTAATCCATCTTTCTATCTTTCTTTCTAACTAATCCATCTTTCTTTCTTTCTAACTGATATTTCTTTTTTTCTAACTAATCCATCTTTCTTTCTTTCGTTCTTTATAACTAATCTATCTTTCTTTCTTTCTAACTAATATTTCTTTCTTTCTAACTAATCCATCTTTCTTTCTTTCTTTCTTTCTTTCTAACTAATCTATCTTTCTTTCTAACTAATCCATCTTTTTTTCTTTCTAACTAATCCGAGTTTCTTTCTTTCTTTCTTTCTTTCTTTCTTTCTTTCTTTCTTTCTTTCTTTCTTTCTTTCTTTCTTTCTTTCTTTCTTTCTTTCTAACTAATCCATCTTTCTTTCTAACTAATCCATCTTTCTTCCTTTCTTTCTTTCTTCCTTTCTTTCTTTCTTTCTTTCTTTCTTTCTTTCTTTCTTTCTTTCTTTCTAACTAATCCATCTTTCTTTCTTTCTTTCTAACTAATCTATCTGTCTTTCTTTCTAACTAATCCATTTTTCTTTCTTTCGAACTAATCTTTCTCTCTTTCTAATATATCTTTCTTTCTTTCTTTCTAACTAATCTTTCTCTCTTTCTAATATATCTTTCTTTCTGTCTAACTAATCCGTCTTTCTTTCTTTCTAATATATCTTTCTTTCTTTCTAACTAATCCGTCTTTCTTTCTTTCTAACTAATCTTTCTTTCTTTCTTTCTTTCTTTCTTTCTTTCTTTCTTTCTTTCTTTCTTTCTTTCTTTCTAACTAATCTGTCTTTCTTTCTAACTAATCCATCTTTCTTTCTAACTAATCCATCTTTCTTTCTTTCTAACTAATCTTTCTCTCTTTCTAATATATCTTTCTTTCTTTCTAACTAATCCGTCTTTCTTTCTTTCTAACTAATCCGTCTTTCTTTCTTTCTTTCTTTCTTTCTTTTTTCTAACTAATCCATCCATCTTTCTTTATTTCTAACTAATCCATCTTTCTTTCTTTCTAACTAATCCATCTTTCTTTCTAACTAATCCATCTTTCTTTCTAACTAATCCATCTTTCTTTCTAACTAACTATTCCATCTTTCTTTCTTTCTAACTAATCCATCTTTCTTTCTAACTAATCCATCTTTCTTTCTTTCTTTCTAACTAACTATTCCATCTTTCTAACAAATCCATCTTTCTTTCTTTCTAACTAATCCATCTTTCCATCTTTCTTTCTAACTAATCCATCTTTCTTTCTTTCTAACTGATATTTCTTTTTTTCTAACTAATCCATCTTTCTTTCTAACTAATCCATCTTTCTTTCTTTCTTTCTTTCTAACTAACTATTCCATCTTTCTAACAAATCCATCTTTCTTTCTAACTAATCCATCTTTCTATCTTTCTTTCTAACTAATCCATCTTTCTTTCTTTCTAACTGATATTTCTTTTTTTCTAACTAATCCATCTTTCTTTCTTTCGTTCTTTATAACTAATCTATCTTTCTTTCTTTCTAACTAATATTTCTTTCTTTCTAACTAATCCATCTTTCTTTCTTTCTTTCTTTCTTTCTAACTAATCTATCTTTCTTTCTAACTAATCCATCTTTTTTTCTTTCTAACTAATCCGAGTTTCTTTCTTTCTTTCTTTCTTTCTTTCTTTCTTTCTTTCTTTCTTTCTTTCTTTCTTTCTTTCTTTCTTTCTTTCTAACTAATCCATCTTTCTTTCTAACTAATCCATCTTTCTTTCTTTCTTTCTTACTAACTAATCCATCTTTCTTCCTTTCTTTCTTTCTTTCTTTCTTTCTTTCTTTCTTTCTTTCTTTCTTTCTAACTAATCCATCTTTCTTTCTTTCTTTCTAACTAATCTATCTGTCTTTCTTTCTAACTAATCCATTTTATCGTTCTTTCTAACTAATCTATCTTTCTTTCTAACTAATCAATCTTTCTTTCTTTCTAACTAATATTTCTTTCTTTCTAACTAATCCATCTTTCTTTCTTTCTTTCTTTCTTTCTTTCTTTCTTTCTTTCTAACTAATCCATCTTTCTTTCTTTCTTTCTTTCTTTCTTTCTTTCTTTCTTTCTTTCTTTCTTTCTTACTAACTAATCCATCTTTCTTCCTTCCTTTCTTTCTTTCTTTCTTTCTTTCTTTCTTTCTTTCTTTCTTTCTTTCTTTCTTTCTTTCTTTCTTTCTTTCTTTCTAACTAATCCATCTTTCTTTCTAACTAATCCATCTTTCTTTCTTTCTTTCTTTCTTTCTTACTAACTAATCCATCTTTCTTCCTTTCTTCCTTCCTTTCTTTCTTTCTTTCTTTCTTTCTAACTAATCCATCTTTCTTTCGTTCTTTCTAACTAATCTATCTTTCTTTCTAACTAATCAATCTTTCTTTCTTTCTAACTAATATTTCTTTCTTTCTAACTAATCCATCTTTCTTTCTTTCTTTCTTTCTTTCTTTCTTTCTAACTAATCCATCTTTCTTTCTTTCTTAATCCATCTTTCTTTTTAACTAATCTTTCTTTCGTTCTAACTAATCCATCTATCTATCTTTCTTTCTTTCTTTCTAACTAATCCATCTTTCTTTCTAACTAATCCATCTTTCTTTCTTTCTTTCTTTCTTTCTTTCTTTCTTTCTTTCTTTCTTACTAACTAATCCATCTTTCTTCCTTTCTTTCTTTCTTTCTTTCTTTCTTTCTTTCTTTCTTTCTTTCTTTCTTTCTTTCTTTCTTTCTAACTAATCCATCTTTCTTTCTTTCTAACTAATCTATCTGTCTTTCTTTCTAACTAATCCATTTTATCGTTCTTTCTAACTAATCTATCTTTCTTTCTAACTAATCAATCTTTCTTTCTTTCTAACTAATATTTCTTTCTTTCTAACTAATCCATCTTTCTTTCCTACTTTCTTTCTTTCTTTCTTTCTTTCTTTCTTTCTTTCTTTCTTTCTTTCTAACTAATCCATCTTTCTTTCTTTCTTAATCCATCTTTCTTTTTAACTAATCTTTCTTTCGTTCTAACTAATCCATCTATCTATCTATCTTTCTTTCTTTCTTTCTTTCTTTCTTTCTTTCTTTCTTTCTTTCTTTCTTTCTTTCTTTCTTTCTTTCTAACTAATCTTTCTTTTGTTCTAATATATCTTTCTTTCTTTCTTTCTAACTAATCCATCTTTCTAACTAATCCATCTTTCTTTCTTTCTTTCTTTCTTTCTTTCTTTCTTTCTTTCTTTCTTTCTTTCTAACTAATCCATCTTTCTTTCTTTCTTAATCCATCTTTCTTTTTAACTAATCTTTCTTTCGTTCTAACTAATCCATCTATCTATCTATCTATCTATCTATCTATCTATCTATCTATCTATCTATCTATCTATCTATCTATCTATCTATCTATCTATCTATCTATCTATCTATCTATCTATCTATCTATCTATCTATCTTTCTTTCTTTCTTTCTAACTAATCTTTCTTTTGTTCTAATATATCTTTCTTTCTTTCTTTCTTTCTTTCTTTCTAACTAATCCATCTTTCTTTCTTCCTTTCGTTCTTTCTAACTAATCTTTCTTTCTAACTAAATAATCCATCTTTCTTTCTTTCCAACTAATCTATCTTTCTTTCTTTCTAAATAATATCTTTCTTTCTTTCTTTCTTTCTTTCTTCCTCTCACCTGTTTGGTGAAGATGGCGGCGCCCTTTTAGGCTGCGGCTTCAAATGGCTCCTGATAAAAAGGGATATATAATGGATAACAAGGCATCTACACCAGCTAAATTAGTAATGAACGCTCAGTGTAAGAACATTAAACTGCCTCGGACTTCTATGCAAGAAAGACCCAGCGGCCGATGACGCAGCGGGAGTTCCCATCAGCTCGGGCCGCACCCAGAGGAGACGAAGACGGTGTGATAGGAAGCGGAAACGTGGTAGCCGTGGAGGGCTAACAGCTAAGCTAAAGGCTAACCCTTGTAGGACGCCGCTCCCATCTATCTTGCTCGCTAATGTCCGCTCTCTGGAGAACAAAGTGGATTACTTGAAGCTGGATTTAACTACAAATCGTGAGATGAGAGACTGCTGTGTCATAATTCTGACTGAGACATTGGTCATTGTTCTCCGGACATCAAGTTTTTGACTATAAAATGTAGACCCTTTTATCTGCCCAGGGAATTTACCACCGTTATCATCACTGCTGTTTACATTCCACCCAGTGCTAATACTAAGGAGGCTTTGAGTGTGCTCTACCGCTCCATCAGTGACTTACAAACTATAAATCCAGAGGGTGTTTTTATTGGGACTGGGGCTTTCAACCAGGCCAATATGAAGACAGTTCTCCCCCATTTCCATCAGTATGTGAACTTTGCAACCAGAGGCTCAAACACACTAGACAGAGCCTACACAAACATTGGGGCAGCATACAAGGCAGCACCTCGCCCCCACCTTGGCTCATCAGATCACCTTTCTGTGTTGCTGATTCCTGCATACAGGCCCCTGCTCATCCGAGGGAAACCCACTGAGAAGCAGGTGAGGGTCTGGCCTGCAGGGTCTGTGTCAGCATTACAGGACTGTTTTGAGTGCACGGACTGGGACATGTTCAAGGAAGCTGCAACTGAAAATCAATACATCAACATTGAGGAGTATGCTGAATCTGTGTCTGCATACATCCAGAAATGCATGGAGGATGTCTCTGTTACCAAGACCGTCATCACAAGGGGAAATCAGAAACCCTGGATGACCAATGAGGTACGTGCAATACTGAGGGTACGAAATGCAGCGTTCAAGTGTGGGGACAGCGAGGCGCTCAGGTCAGCCAGAGCTAACCTAAACCGTACCATCAGAACAGCGAAGCGTGCATATGGTCAAAAAATCCAGGGATTCTTCCACTATCCGACAAACACCAAACGTATGTGGCAAGGTATCCGGACTATCACAGATTATAAGGCTGCTCCCTTACCTTGTGAGGACAACATAGATTTCCTCAATACACTCAATAACTACTTTGGTCGGTTTGAATCACTCAATAACACTTCTGTGAAGAAATCCATACCGCACCCAGACGAACAAGCACTTAGACTGGAGACAGCTGATGTCCGGAGGATGCTGAGAAAACTGAACACACGGAAAGCAGCAGGCCCCGATAACATACAGGGACGGGTGCTCAAAGACTGTGCGGACCAGCTGGCTTATGTCCTCACGGACATATTTAACATCTCGCTGACCTATGCTATCGTTCCATCCTGTTTCAAGACTGCTACCATCCTACCAGTGCCCAAAAAACATACAATTTCATCACTGAATGATTACCGCCCCGTCGCACTTACTCCCATAATCATGAAGTGCTTCGAGAGGCTGGTGAAGGATCACATCATCTCCAAACTCCCACCTACTTTTGACCCGTTACAGTTTGCATATCGCACCAACCGATCCACAGAGGATGCCGTTTCCTCTGTAATCCACCTGAGCTTGGAACATCTGGAAAAGAACAACACCCACGTGCGAATGCTGTTTCTGGACTTCAGCTCCGCATTTAATACAATCATTCCCCAAAATCTGGTGAGCAAACTGGCCCCCCTTGGACTTAATACCCTTCTGTGTAACTGGCTGCTGGATTTCCTTACAGACAGATCACAGTCCGTGAGGGTTGGAAAAAACACCTCCAGCGTCATCTCCCTTAGTACCGGCTCCCCCCAGGGTTGCGTACTGAGCCCACTGCTCTTCACCATGATGACCCATGACTGTCGTGCCAGGTACAGTACAAACCATATCATTAAGTATGCGGATGACACGACAGTGGTGGGTCTCATCAGAGACAATAATGAATTGGCCTACAGAGAGGAGGTAAAACATCTGGCGAAATGGTGTGAAACAAACAATCTAATCCTGAATGTCGACAAAACCAGAGAGATTGTCGTCGACTTCAGGAAAAAACAGCCAAGTCACACCCCTCTCCTCATCAACAACGCCACAGTGGAGCAGGTGAGCAGCATCAAATTCTTGGGGGTGCAGATCACAGACACTTTGACCTGGTCCCTCAACACCTCTGCTCTTGTGAAAAGAGCACAGCAGCGTCTGCACTTTTTGCGTCGAATGAGAGGGGCAAACCTCCCTCCTCCTATCCTCACCACTTTTTACAGAGGCACAATAGAGAGCATACTGACCAGCTGCATCTCTGTCTGGTTTGGGTCCTGCAACGCCTCAGACTGGAAATGTGTACAGAGAGTGGTGAGGACTGCGGAAAAAATCATAGGGACTGCACTTCCCTCCATCAATGACACTGCTGGCAGTCGCTGCCTGACCAGGGTTCAGTCGATTTTAAAGGACCCTTTCCACCCCAATCATGGACTGTTCTCCCGGCTGCCCTCTGGGAAGAGGTTCAGCAGCTTCAAATGCAGAACAACCAGATTTTATAACAGTTTCATTCCCCATGCCATAAGACTGCTAAACTCTACAACAATAAATCCTTCTTCCCCATACATATGACACTAATCACTAGGGGTGTAACGATTCATCTACTACATCGATGTATCGATTTATATTCCTATGATCTAACTACATCGATCTGTGCTCGGCAACTTGGCCTTCCGGACGACATATATCGATCTAACATCGTTTTAAAAGGTAATCAATCGATTGTATCGATAATAGGAAATAACGGATTGGATTTAAGCACGTCAGACTTTATAAGGATGTTTTTTCTTAGCACTTTTAATGATAAAGGCGTCAAACGTTACTCGATTCAGTAAGCCTATCTGTGACATCATCGCAACGCACGCACCAGCAGCAGCGCTAAGAAAACAAAACATAGCATGGCGGATGGCAGAGGAGAAGCCAACGAGCGATATTATCAAGCCCCCAGGAGAAAGAGCTACCTATTCTTTCAACACTTGCTAAATGTTACCTGTGCATTCCTGGCACCAGTGTGCCAGCAGAGCGAGTTTGTAGTACTGCTGGCGACATAGTGAACGCACAAAGAAGTGTTCCGCGGTCAGATCATGTTGATATTTTTGGGAAAAAAATCTGTAGTCATTGAAGAGTAGTTGGTTACATTTTATCTTTTGTTAAATATTGTTTGTTTATTAAACTGAGAGTAGTAGCAGGTTCAGCCAGTTTATTCAACCTGAAGAAATGTTGGTTGCACTTTATTTTTGATATTAATATTTTATTTATATTATTTTAATGTTGAAACACAACAGCAAAAGTAGCAGGTAAACCTACTATTAATTAAACCTGAAGAGAAGTTAGTTGCACTTTATTTTTGATATTAATATTGTATTTATATTATTTTAATGTTGAAACACAACAGCAAAAGTAGCAGGTAAACCTACTATTAATTAAACCTGAAGAGAAGTTAGTTGCACTTTATTTTTTATATTAATATTGTATTTATATTATTTTAATGTTGAAACACAACAGCAAAAGTAGCAGGTAAACCTACTATTAATTAAACCTGAAGAGAAGTTAGTTGCACTTTATTTTTGATATTAATATTGTATTTATATTTTAATGTTGAAACACAACAGCAAAAGTAGCAGGTAAACCTACTATTAATTAAACCTGAAGAGAAGTTAGTTGCACTTTATTTTTTATATTAATATTGTATTTATATTATTTTAATGTTGAAACACAACAGCAAAAGTAGCAGGTAAACCTACTATTAATTAAACCTGAAGAGAAGTTAGTTGCACTTTATTTTTGATATTAATATTGTAATATTTTTATGTTGGAAAACAAAAGCAGAAGTAGCAGGTAAACCTACTGTTGAAATGTTGGTTGCACTTACTGTGCTTTTATTGAAAATGTATTGAATATTGAAAATGAGAGCAGAAAAGGTTAACTTCCTGTTAATTCAACCTAAACTGTTGGTTGCACTTTATTCAAATAAAATTTGAATGCATTTGCCATTAATTGTTGTTTACTTGTTTGTTTAAATCCATAATTAATTGATACCGGATTCCCTTACAAGAAACAACAGGAATCTAGGAAACTTCACCTGCACTGACCAGTATCCAGATATTTATTTCAGTCACACAATTTTTGGCTAAAAAGTTACTGAATCGATTTCAAGTCACTGAATCGTTTCGGATCGTATCAATCTAAATTAACCAGTATCGTCCTTGAATCGTATCGACAACCTAAATCGTGATACGAATCGAATCGTTGTTAAAACGAATCGTTACACCCCTACTAATCACTTATGTGAATCCTTGTATTTTGCACTAAGTATTATTTTATTTGTCATTTTACAGCAATATACACTGCTGTTATTTATATTTGATCTAGTTAGATTTGTTTTAATAAATTAATATATATATATATATATATATATATATATATATATATATATATATATATATATATATATATATTTTTTTTTTTTTTTTTTTTTTTCTTTATGTATATGTCCTTTTTTATGCTCAGAGCCTTGCAACGAAATTTCGTTCAACTGTATATTGCAAAATGTGCAGCTGGATGACAATAAAGTCTGTCTAAGTCTAAGTCTAAGTCTAATTAATCCATCTTTTTTACTAATCCATTTTTCTTTCTTTCTAACAATACATCTTTCTTTCTTTCTTTCTTTCTTTCTTTCTTTCTAACTAATCCATCTTTCTTTCTTTCTTTCTTTCTTTCTTTCTAACTAATCCATCTTTCTTTCTTAATCCATCTTTCTTTCTTTCTAACTAATCTTTCTTTCTTTCTAACTAATCCATCTTTCTTTCTTTCTAACTAATCTTTCTCTCTTTCTAATATATCTTTCTTTCTTTCTAACTAATCCGTCTTTCTTTCTTTCTAACTAATCCGTCTTTCTTTCTTTCTTTCTTTCTTTCTTTCTTTCTTTCTTTCTTTCTTTCTTTTTTCTAACTATTCCATCTTTCTTTATTTCTAACTAATCCATCTTTCTTTCTTTCTAACTAATCCATCTTTCTTTCTAACTAACTATTCCATCTTTCTTTCTTTCTAACTAATCCATCTTTCTTTCTAACTAATCCATCTTTCTTTCTTTCTAACTAACTATTCCATCTTTCTAACAAATCCATCTTTCTTTCTTTCTAACTAATCCATCTTTCCATCTTTCTTTCTAACTAATCCATCTTTCTTTCTTTCTAACTAACTATTCCATCTTTCTTTCTTTCTAACTAATCCATCTTTCTTTCTTTCTAACTGATATTTCTTTTTTCTAACTAATCCATCTTTCTTTCTTTCGTTCTTTCTAACTAATCTATCTTTCTTTCTTTCTAACTAATATTTCTTTCTTTCTAACTAATCCATCTTTCTTTCTTTCTTTCTTTCTTTCTAACTAATCTATCTTTCTTTCTTTCTAACTAATCCATCTTTTTTTCTTTCTAACTAATCCGACTTTCTTTCTTTCTTTCTTTCTTTCTTTCTTTCTTTCTTTCTTTCTTTCTTTCTTTCTTTCTTTCTTTCTTTCTAACTAATCCATCTTTCTTTCTTTCTTTCAACTAATCAATCTTTCTTTCTTAATCCATCTTTCTTTCTTAATCCATCTTTCTTTCTTTCTAACTAATCTTTCTTTCTTACTTACTAATCCATATTTCTTTCTTTCAAACTAATCTTTCTTTCTTTCTAATATATATTTCTTTCTTTCTTTCTAAATAATCTTTCTTTTGTTCTAATATATCTTTCTTTCTTTCTTTCTAACTAATCCATCTTTCTTTCTTCCTTTTGTTCTTTCTAACTAATCCATCTTTCTTTCTTTCTAACTAATCCATCTTTCTTTCTTTCTTTCTTTCTTTCTTTCTTTCTTTCTTTCTTTCTTTCTTTCTTTCTTTCTTTCTTTCTAACTAATCCATCTTTCTTTCTTTCTAACTAATCCATCTTTCTTTCTTTCTTTCTTTCTAACTAATCTTTCTTTTGTTCTAATATATCTTTCTTTGTTTCTAACTAATCAATCTTTCTTTCTTCCTTTCTTTCTTTCTAACTAATCTATCTTTCTTTCTTTCTAAATAATATCTTTCTTTCTTTCTAATTAATCCATCTTTTTTACTAATCCATTTTTCGTTCTTTCTAACTAATCCATCTTTCTTTCTTTCTTAATCCATCTTTCTTTTTAACTAATCTTGCTTTCGTTCTAACTAATCCATCTTTCTTTCTTTCTAACTAATCTTTCTTTCATTCTAATATATCTTTCTTTCTTTCTTTCTAATTAATCTTTCTTTTTTTCTAATATCTTTCTTTCTAACTAATCCATCTTTCTTTCTTCATTTCGTTCTTTCCAACTAATCCATTGTTCTTTCTTTCTAACTAATCCATCTTTCTTTCTTTCTTTCTTTCTTTCTTTCTTTCTTTCTTTCTTTCTTTCTTTCTTTCTTTCTTTCTTTCTTTCTTTCTTTCTTTCTTTCTTTCTTTCTAACTAATCCATCTTTCTTTCTTTCTTTCTTTCAACTAATCCATCTTTCTTTCTTTCTTTCTTTCTTTCTTTCTTTCTAACTAATCCATCTATCTTTCTTTCTTACGATTAGTAAGAAAGAAAGATCTCTCTTTCTAACTAATCCTTTCTTTCTAACTAATCCATCTTTCTTTCTTTCTTTCTTTCTTTCTTTCTTTCTTTCTTTCTTTCTTTCTTTCTTTCTTTCTTTCTATCTAATCCATCTTTCTTTCTTTCTTTCTTTCTTTCTAATCCATCTTTTTTTCTTTCGAACTTATCGGTCTTTCTTTCTTTCTTTCTTTCTTTCTTTCTTTCTTTCTAACTAATCCGTCTTTCTTTCTTTCTTTCTTTCTTTCTTTCTTTCTTTCTTTCTAACTAATCCGTCTTTCTTTCTTTTTTTCTTTCTTTCTTTCAAACTAATCCGTCTTTCTTTCTTTCTTTCTTTCTTTCTTTCTTTCTTTCTTTCTTTCTTTCTTTCTTTCTTTCTTTCTTTCTAACTAATCCATCCATCTCTCTTTCTTTCTTTCTTTCTTTGAACTAATCCATCTTTCTTTCTTAATCCATCTTTCTTTCTTAATCCATCTTTCTTTCTTTCTTTCTTTCTAACTAATCCATCTTTCTTTCTTTCTTTCAACTAATCCATCTTTCTTTCTTAATCCATCTTTCTTTCTTAATCCATCTTTCTTTCTTTCTAACTAATCTTTCTTAATCCATCTTTCTTTCTTAATCCATCTTTCTTTCTTTCTTTCTTTCTAACTAATCCATCTTTCTTTCTTTCAACTAATCCATCTTTCTTTCTTAATCCATCTTTCTTTCTTTCTAACTAATCTTTCTTTCTTTCTAACAAATCCATCTTTCTTTCTTTATTTATTTCTAACTGATCTTTCTTTCTTTTTTACTAATCCATCTTTCTTTCTTTCTAACTAATCTTTCTTTCTTTCTAATATATATTTCTTTCTTTCTTTCTAAATAATCTTTCTTTTGTTCTAATATATCTTTTTTTCTTTCTAACTAATCCATCTTTCTTTCTTCCTTTCGTTCTTTCTAACTAATCCGTCTTTCTTTCTTTCTTTCTTTCTTTCTTTCTTTCTTTCTTTCTTTCTTTCTTTCTTTCTTTCTTTCTTTCTTTCTTTCTTTCTAACTAATCCATCTTTCTTTCTTTCTTTCTAACTAATCCGTCTTTCTTTCTTTCCTTCTTTCTTTCTTTCTTTGAACTAATCCATCTTTGTGCGAGGTCTTAACACATTATACTCCATCACGTCTATTGCGGTCTCAAAATTCTGGCCAGTTGATAATACCGAGAATATCCAAATCAACTGCAGGCGGTCGATCCTTTTCCTATTTAGCACCTAAACTCTGGAACAGTCTTCTTAACATTGTACGGGAAGCAGACACACTCTGTCAGTTTAAATCTAGACTAAAAACACATCTCTTTACTATGGCATACAAATAAAACACTTTTTCAATGAAATGATTGTTAGGCTGCATTAACTAGGTCAGCCGGAACCAGGAACACTTCCCATAACACCTGATGTACTCATTACATCATCGGAAGAATGGCATCTACGCTAATGATAGTCTCTCTGTTTTATCCCGAGGTTTAATGCAGTCAGCCGGATCCAGGCCGTATCCAGATCAGATGGTGGACCTGCGCCCAGACATGACCAACTCATCCCTGTGTCTGCAGAGACCGTGTCAATTAGACTCCCCTGAAATTGCATCGTCGACATGGCATCCTCAATAAACCCGTCTCCGGCGTGATGACTCCGATTGTTTGAATATTACAATTTAATAATACTTAAATCGATATGTCATCCTCAATAAACCCGTGTCCGGCGTGTTGCCTCCGATCCTTTGAATATTCCAATCTATTATGACCTCTGACCTGTAAAGTTTCTAGAATAATAATCATACGCTGTTTGTTAATTGGCCAGAGGAGAACTGGCACCCCGACTGAGCCGGGTTTCTCCCAAGGTTTATTTTTCTCCATTAGGTCACCTGATGGGGTTTTGGTTTCCTTGCCACTGTTGCCTCTGGCTTGGCGTGCTCAGTTGGGGACACTAAATTTTTCAACTAAATATCAAAATAAATCGAATTATTAAACTAAATTAACCATATGAACTAAATTACTGCTCTAATTACTGATCTAAAGCCCACACTGTCACTGTATGATAATTGAAATTAACTGATGAAATTTTTTCTCCAGAATGGCTAGACGGCTGAATAAAATTATGCTGCATTATTTTCCTTTTTAACACTGTAAAGCTGCTTTGAAACAATCTGTATTGTTAAAAGCGCTATATAAATAAAGTTGACTTGACTTGACTTGACTAAGCTATCTAAGATGCTGAGGAGATGATACTGATGAGAAAGATTATTTAAAAAGCAATCTTTAGTGGCGGCAGTGATTGTCCTGCCATTTTTGAAGCGAGGGGGCGGCTTTGTAACCTTAGCTAAATTAAGTATACATGATACTAGGTAATGATCTGAGAGGGCATCGCTCTGCTGCAGAATTTCAACGATATCAACATTTATTCCATGTGACAATATTAGGTATAAAGTATGATTATGGCGATGAGTGGGTCCTGACACGTGTTGCCTAACTCCAATAGAGTTTAGAATGTATTTAAATGCTAATCCCAATGCGTCTTTTTCGTTGTCTACATGGATATTAAAATCACCAACAATTAGTTTACTTATCACCAACAATTAGTTTACTTATTAGTGATTACTTTATCTACGGCCAGTACTAAATCTGATAGAAAATCAGCAAATTCTTTGATAAAGTCTGTATTATGCCCTGGTGGCCTGTATACAGTAGCTAACACAAATGTTAAACAGGGTTTATCATGTACACTACATAACGTTACATAAAGCACCAAAACTTTGAAGGAATTATATTTGAAACTAGACTTCTGAGTAATACTGAAGATATTATTATTAATTACAGTAACCCCTCCCCCTTTACCTTTCAGACGCGGCTCATGTTTATAACAATAATCTTGAGGGGTGGACTCATTTAAAGTAATGTAGTTGTCAGGTTTTAGCCAGCTTACTGTCAAACACAGCACATCTAGATTATTATCTGTAATGATATCATTAACAATTGCGCTTTTGGGAAAAGGGATCGAATATTCAGCAACCCAAGCTTTATCAATTGTTCATCTGTAGTATATCTGTTGTTTATTTGTTGGACATAAATTACATTTTTACTGTTGAATGGTTTTGATGTTTTTTTGTATTTACTAATTCGGGGAACAGACACAGTCTCTAAATGATAATATCTTGGTGAAAGAGTCTCTATGTGCTGAGATTTATCTGACTCCGGTGACGTGAGACAGCTAGCAAATGGTCGGTTTAGCCAGTTTGTCTGCTTCCTGACCTGGGCCCTAGTGAGTCAAGGTTTAGCTCTAAGACTATGTGCCAAATTACTAGAGAGAAGAGCGGAACCACCCCAGGAGGGATGGATACCATCCTTCTTCAACAGGTCAGGTCTGCCCCAAAAACTTTTCCAATTGTCTATGAACCCTATGTTATTTTGCGGACACCACTTAGACAACCAGCCATTGAGTGATGATAGTCTGCTAACTATCTCATCACTCCTTTTAACAGGGAGCGGCCCAGAACAATAAAAAGCTTCTGACATCGTACTAGCGAGTTCACACACCTCTTTAATGTTAATTTTGGTGATCTCCGACTGGTGAAGTCGAACATCATTTGTGCCGACGTGAATAATAAAATAAGAGAATTTACGATTAGCTTTAGCCAGCACTTTTAAATTGGCTTTGATGTCATGCGCTCTGGCTCCCGGTAAACATGTGACTATGGTGGCTGGTGTCTCTATTTTCACATTCCGTGTAATAGAATCGCCAATGACTAGGGCACTTTCAACAGGATACTCAGTGGGTGCTTCACTGAGAGGGGAGAACCTGTTTGATGTTCTAACCGGAACGGAAAAGTGTTTTTTTGATCAGCGACTATGCCGTCTCACCGTTACCCAGTTTCCCTGCTGCGGGGGCCCTGCAGCCGGAACCGAATAATGTACACAAAGTTCACAAAGCTATTCGCATCCAAATCATTGTCTAAAGCTGTTACATCCTCACTACTCTCAGATAAAGTATGGATGCGTGTTTCTAATTCTGAAATCTTCTCCGTCAGACTAACTATATCCTTACATTTATCACATGTGAAGCCCTGTTCACCAGCGGAGAAGCCTATACTGAACATGCAGCATGCAGTGCAAGTGACAATGACAGGAGATGACATGACATCAGACAGAGCATTGTAGTGTCACTGAGGAAAAATTACACTCATTCACTGCTATAGGAGAAGAAGAATTGGCTAAACTCGTTAAATCATCAAAATCGACAACATGTATGCTCGACCCTATACCAACTAGGCTATTAAAAGAGATGCTACCAGAGGTCATAGATCCTCTTCTTAATATCATTAATTCATCTTTGTCATTAGGATATGTACCGAAAACTTTTAAGTTGGCTATTATTAAACCACTTATTAAAAAACCGCAACTTGATCCTACAGATTTAGTCAATTATAGACCAATCTCAAATCTACCCTTTCTGTCAAAAATACTTGAAAAGGCAGTGTCTTCACAATTATGTTCCTTTTTAGAAAGAAATGGTATCTGTGAGGATTTCCAGTCAGGATTTAGACCGTATCATAGCACTGAGACTGCTCTCGTCAGAGTTACAAATGATTTGCTCTTATCATCCGATCGTGGCTGTATCTCTCTATTAGTGTTACTCGATCTTAGCGCTGCATTTGATACTATCGACCACAACATTCTTTTGAATAGACTCGAAAATTATGTAGGTATTAGTGGAATTGCATTATCATGGTTTAAATCATACCTATGCGACCGTTATCAGTTTGTAGTAGTAAATGAAGCTATGTCACACCGATCGCAAGTTCAGTATGGAGTATCACAAGGCTCAGTGCTAGGACCGCTACTCTTCACCCTGTACATGCTACCACTGGGAGATATCATTAGGAAGCATGGCGTTAGTTTTCATTGTTATGCTGACGATACTCAGCTCTATATTTCTTCACGCCCTGAAGAAACTTACCAATTCACAAGAATAACGGAATGCATAGCTGATATAAAACATTGGATGACTGGTAATTTCCTGCAACTAAATTCAGAAAAAATTGAATTTTTAATTATTGGACAAAAAAGCTCCACAAGTAGTAACCTAGAATACTGTCTAACACTTGATGGCTGTTCTGTCAAGTCCTCGTCGTCAGTGAGGAACCTGGGTGTGCTCTTTGATACCAATCTTTCGTTTGAAAGCCACGTTTCTAGCATCTGTAAAACTGCTTTCTACCATCTTAAAAATATATCTAAATTACGGCACATGCTCTCAATGCAAAATGCTGAACAGTTAGTTCATGCGTTCATGACCTCAAGGTTAGATTATTGTAATGCTCTACTGGGTGGTTGCCCTGCTCGCTTAATAAATAAACTCCAGCTGGTCCAAAACGCAGCAGCTCGAGTTCTTACTAGAACCAGGAAGTATGACCATATTAGCCCATTTCTGTCAACACTGCACTGGCTGCCTATTAAACATTGCATACATTTTAAAATCTTACTTATTACTTACAAAGCACTAAATGGTTTAGCTCCCCAATACTTGAGCGAGCTCTTAACATATTATACTCCATCACGTCTACTGCGGTCTCAAAATTCTGGCCAGTTGATCATACCGAGAATATCCAAATCAACTGCAGGCGGTCGATCGTTTTCCTATTTAGCACCTAAACTCTGGAACAGTCTTCCTAACATTGTTCGGGAAGCAGACACACTCTGTCAGTTTAAATCTAGACTAAAAACACATCTCTTTACTGTGGCATACACATAAAACACTTTTTCAATGAAATGATTGTTAGGCTGCATTAACTAGGTCAGCCGGAACCGGGAACACTTCCCATAACACCTGATGTACTCGTTACATCATCAGAAGAATGGCATCTACGCTAATGATAGTCTCTGTTTTATCCCGAGGTTTACTGCAGTCAGCCGGATCCGGGCCGTATCCAGTTCAGATGGTGGACCTGCGCCCAGAGAAGACCAACACAGGACCCCGAAGTGTCTGGGAGACCGTGATTAGACTCCCCCTGCAACTGCCTCATCGACACGGCATCTCAATAAACCCGTCTCCGGCGTGTTGACTCAGATTGTTCGAATATTACAATTAAATAATACTTAAATCGATATGTCATCCTCAAAAAACCCGTCTCCAGCATGTTGCCTCCGATAATTCGAATATTGCACTTTAATAATGATTTAATCAACATCATCCTCAATAAACCCGTCTCCAGCATGTTGCCCCCGGTCCCTCGAATATTCTGATCTATTATGACCTCTGACCTGTAAAGTTTCCAGAATAATAATAATACGCTGTTTGTTAATTGGCCAGAGGAGAACTGGCACCCCGACTGAGCCTGGTTTCTCCCAAGGTTTATTTTTCTCCATTAGGTCACCTAATGGGGTTTTGGTTTCCTTGCCACTGTTGCCTCTGGTTTGGCGTGCTCAGTTGGGGACACTAAATTTTTCAACTAAACATCGAAATAAATCTAAATAATAAACTAAATTAACCATATAAACTAAATTACTGATCAAATTATTGATCTAAAGCCCACACTGTCACTGTATGATACTTGAAATTTTTCCAGAATGGCTATACAGCTGAATAAAATTATGCTGCATTATTTTCCTGTTTAACACTGTAAAGCTGCTTTGAAACAATTGAATTGACGCCAAAGTTCACATTTTTCAACTCGGGCGTCAGACACGAATTCGCTTCAAACGCGTGAATGCACAAAAGCACCACTCGCGTGTAACGCGCGTATCGCGCAAGGCGCTCAATTCGCGTCAATCGCGCGAACTGGACGCGCGAATGACGCGGATTCTGGTCTTTCGCGCCACGGGACCTCCTGAGTGACTGCTATTGTCTGCTATATTGGTATCAAATATACTAATATATGTATTATACGGTGGCCCAGTAGTGCACAACACAACGAAATTTAAAAAGCATATATAAGTTCACAACACAACGAAATAAATCCACAACACAACGGAATGAAACCACAACACAACGAAATCAAGACACAACACAACGAAATCAAGCCACAACACAAAGAAAAATCCACAACACAACGAAATCAAGCCACAACACAAAGAAAAATCAACAACACAACGAAATCAAGCCACAACACAAAGAAAAATACACAACACAACGAAATCAAGCCACAACACAACGAAAAATCCACAACACAACGAAAAATCCACAACACAACGAAAAATCCACAACACAACGGAAATGCTCCCGACCACTAGGGGACTCTCGGAGTGCGGTAAAGTTAGTTTTCCTTGCCTTGTTCTATATAGATTCGCCAATCTTACAAATATTTAAACTCTACGATCAGTTTTAAGTGTGCAGTTGTATATCGACATGAAATATCAATTAAAAATCACTTACGTGCATAATAGCTGCATATTTATACTCGAGAACGCTTTGACCCGCTGCCTCGGCGCTAAGGGAGCGTCTGCCAATTCCACCAAGTTGAAACATAATTTGTATGAATTAAATTTACTTTTTTTTTACATTTTCAAATTCCAATGTTGTGTTGTGCATTATTAACCCTTAATCGTCCCTTGGGGTCCAGCTGACCCCACTGGACTTTTCCTCCATTTTTTAAAAGTGTTCCCTTCATCTCAGGGCCATGAGACTCGGTGACTTTTCCTAGATAATCTATCTAAACATGCACAAAAAATCTGGGCTTGATTTGGTTGTTCTAAAGGTGTGTAAAAAAAAAATTACCGTTTAAGTCCCTCGGGGTCAGATTGACCCCACATTGAAAATGAATGGGAAAGTGTAAAAAAAAAAAAAAAATCACTTTCTTTGTCAATTTTTTTTTACTAAATCCAGTATAAATCTGAAAATTTCCACATTTATATCAAGGTCTGGTCCTAGAGCATAAACACAAAGTAGAACGAACTTTCTGTCTCATACACACACGCACACACACACACACACAAACACACACATGTGTGTGACTGCAACAGAGAGCATTTTTATAGAAACTGGCAAATAAAATCAACAAAACTGGCATAAATCTGAAAGATTTTCATACATAAATGAAGTACTAATACTAGAGCACAAATGCAATATGGAACAAGCATGTTTACTCACACGCACACACACACAAACACAAACACAGGTGTCTGGAGCATTTTTTTGTATTTTGGCAATGAATGGGAAAATGTAAAAAATGCTTTTTTTTCACTTTGTTTGTAAAAAAAAATCAACTAAATCCAGTTTAAGTCTGAAAATGTCTACATTTATATCATGATCTGGTCCTAGAGCATAAACACAAAGTGGAACGAACTTTCTGTCTCATACACACACGCACACACACACACACACAAACACACACATGTGTGTGACTGCAACAGAGAGCATTTTTAAAGAAACTGGCAAATAAAATCAACTAAACTGGCATAAATCTGAAAAATTTCCATACATAAATGAAGGACAAATACTAGAGCACAAATGCAACATGGAACAATCATGAGAAAGAGAGGGAAAAGGGCAAATAAAAGAAAGATGAAAGGCAGCTTAACTTTTGCATAACTTCCCTATGGACCTCTATTGGATAATGTGGTCATTGCACTCTCTTTCTCTTTAACTATAATTCCTAAAGTTTTTCCACAAACCTACAGATGGCGGTATTCTATCCCTAACACATAGAGCAATGTCCAAAAACTATTTATATTTATTTAAGATCATCATTCAAGTGATTTTTTCATAAAAGAATAATTTTTAATGAGCCAATTTATGACATAGTTAAGTATTTGTGCAGTAAATAGGTAAAAAACTACCAAATACCCACAAAAACACAGCATAAATGTATAGTTGAGAAGTAAATAAAAAAAATGATATATAGTTTTCCATGTAAAAAAATTATATTTCCTTATGCAATCGCTCTGTAAAAGTTTGGGGTCTATCTGACCCCAAGGGACTCAAACGTAAACCCTACTTGAGGGGCGATTAAGGGTTAAGTCAATTTTACCAATACAATCAAGCTGTGGAATTTTAACATGTCTGTTTTTAAATGTTAAAGTAATTTTAATTCATACAAATTATACGTTTCAACCAATTGGTAGAATTGGTAGACGTTCCCTTAGCGCCGTGGTATCGGGTCAAAGCATTCTCGAGCATAAATATGCAGCTATAATGCATGTAGGTGATTTTAAATTAATATTTCATATAGATAAACAATGGTTAGCCTACATACTGTTAAAACTAATTGTGGTATTGATTTATTTGTAAGATTGCCGACTCTATAGAACAGTGGCAACTTTACAGCGCTCCGAGTGGTCGGGAGCATTTCCGTTGTGTTGTGGATTTTTCGTTGTGTTGTGGACTTTTCGTTGTGTTGTGGACTTTTCGTTGTGTTGTGGATTTTTCGTTGTGTTGTGGACTTTTCGTTGTGTTGTGGATTTTTCGTTGTGTTGTGGACTTTTCGTTGTGTTGTGGATTTATTTCGTTGTGTTGTGAACTTATGTATATGCTTTTTAAATTTCGTTGTGTTGTGCACTACTGGGCCACCATAGGTATTATACCAGTCTGTTATATTATATCAAATATATTAAAAACATTGATTAAAATTAAGATACAATTTATACAAAACGAAATTCAGTTTAAAGAAAGCAATCACCTTTCTAAAAAACAAACAAAAAAACAACAACATAGGGTATAATATTTAAACATCAATATGAAGCAAAATTTGTTTTAAAAACATTGATTAATATTAAGATACAATATATACAAAACGAAATTCAGTTTAAAGAAAGCAATTAACTTTCTAAAAAAAACAACAACAACAACATAGGGTATAATATTTAAACATCAATATGAAGCAAAATTCGTTTTAAAAACATTGATTAAAATTACGATACAATTTATACAAAACGAAATTCAGTTTAAAGAAAGCAATTAACTTTCTAAAAAAAACAACAACAACAACATAGGGTATAATATTTAAACATCAATATGAAGCAAAATTCGTTTTAAAAACATTGATTAAAATTACGATACAATTTATACAAAACGAAATTCACTGTAAAAAAGGCAATTAATGCTCAAATATCATTTACATCTTAAGTTAATTTATGAGACACGTGAAATGCCGCGCTAAGGCTATTGTCTGTTATATTGACTTCTTATAAAATAAGAAGCAACTATATTAAAAACATTGATTAAAATTAAGATACAATTTATACAAAACGAAAACAGGCCAAATAAATCTTGTCTAAGCAGTCTGGCGTCATGTTGCATCAGGATTTATATTTAAACAGTCTTTTTGCATTTAATATTCACAGATGCTAACTGAGCCTTTTAAACTTAGCCTACCTTACAATTGACCTATCGGTAAGCCCCGCCCCCCTTAGTTACTGTTGCTAACTCGGACAAACAAACGGAGTTGCTATATCTTACAATGTACAGCTGTCAGTGTGAAAACCTTATCCCAAGATGTTTTTGGACACGGAATGTAGCGTATACCCCTTCCGAATGATGGCCAAACTTTACTGATGGTTTATCAAGTTTATTACATAGTTTTTCACTCAAAAAAATCATCGTAAGAGCTGAACAAACGTTTCGGTTACTAACGTAACCTCGGTTCCCTAAGATGAGGGAACGAGTATTGCGTTTTGCTAAAACGCTATGGGGGAATTCCTTTCCTCGAGATATTGAAGCAAATTTTTATCCAAAAATACCTTCTATACGCAGTGCAGCTGCACAACTCTCAGCAGGAAGCAGCTGCGTGCTGATTGGCTGTGCCGCTGCAACTGCAGCAACCTATAGCGAGACCGTGGGGCGGGACGGACCAATCAGGTCCTTCCAAACTCCCGCCACAAGGGGCAACATAATTTGCATAGCCTAGGGTATATAAGACCCACTCTCGCAAGGTTAGTCAGGTTAATCGACTGAAGCGACTCCTGAGCAAGTGAGCAAGCACGGCAAGCAAAACGCAATACTCGTTCCCTCATCTTAGGGAACCGAGGTTACGTTAGTAACCGAAACGTTCCCTTACGAGAGTACTCTCGTATTGCGTTTTGCTAAAACGCTATGGGGGACCAATGCAAAACGCCGTGCTTGCTTAACGGCTCTAAAGCCGATGACACCAAACCCAGGCCAACCTAGGTGGGCCCGTAGTATGATATCAATAATTCAGAATGGGCCAGACCTGAGTCGGGTCCTCATGAGAATGAACACGATATTCGTGCAATAAAGTATAGACCAGACATAATCGGGTCAGGAATAATGAGTGGCCAGACACTTCGGGCCGTATAAGGAATATGCTTATGACTTATACAATATTCAACCCAGGCCGGACTTATCGAGCCTTAAGGGGTTAATCTGTTCATACAGCAAGAAGCCCAGCTTGTAAAGCCGGAACATCTAAATTATAGAATCTGATAAAAGTGGACGGGGAGGCCCAGCCTGCCGCCGCACAGATATCATTCAGAGAAATGCCAGTAGACCAAGCCCACGAAGAGGCCATGCCTCTAGTAGAATGGGCTTTAATGCCTAAAGGGCAGCCGAGATCTTTAGACTCATAGGCCAGTGAGATAGCATCCACTATCCACCGTGACAGGGTCTGCTTTGTAACCGCGCACCCTCGGGTGCGTCCGCCAAAGCATACAAAGAGCTGTTCAGTTTGCCTGTAAGCAGCGGAACGCTCTATGTATATTCTCAGCGCTCTGACAGGACAGAGCAAATTAGCATCTATTTCATCTGACTGTGATGAAAGTGCCGAAAGTGAAATAACCTGTGCTCTGAACGGAGTTGAAAGCACTTTAGGTACATATCCATGTCTTGGTTTGAGGACGACTTGGAGTCGTTTGGCCCAAATTCCAGACACGAGGCGCTCACAGAGAGCGCGTGCAGATCACCCACTCGCTTAACTGATGCAATCGCTAGCAGAAAAGCGGTCTTTTAGTGACAGGAGCTTTAAGCTCACAGAATGCAGAGGCTCAAATGCAGAGCTCTTCATGGCATCCAGGACCGTGGACAGGTCCCATATAGGGACTGAAGGGGGGCGAGGTGGGTGAAGCCTTCTAGCCCCTTTAAGGAAGCGAACAATGAGATCGCTCTTTCCTAGTGACAGTCCGTTCACTTTAATGTGATACGCTGCTATAGCAGCCACATAAACTTTGAGCGTGGAGGGGGAACGACCCGCGTCCAGAAGCTCTTGTAAAAATGTAAGCACCTCTGACACTGCACAATCATGTGGGGTCAGACTTCGCGCTTTACACCAGTCTGAAAAGACTGACAATTTGCCTGAATAGAGCCGCCTAGTTGTGGGGGCTCTAGCTTCAGTAATAGTGTTCATTATGCTTTCAGAAAGGTTCTCATGTACCCGTTGATGGGCCAAACATGAAGCGCCCATAGATCGGGACGGGGATGCCAGATCTGCCGTTCCGCCTGCATGAGGAGATCTCTCCTCAGCGGGATCGGCCACGGAGCTGCATCTGACATCTGACTCAGCAGTGAGAACCAAGGTTGATTTCTCCAAAGCGGGGCTATTAAAAGCACAGCGCATTTGCTCTCCCTGATCCTCTCTATGACCTGAGGTAACATTGAGATTGGGGGAAACGCATAAAGAGGAAGGTTGGGCCATTCGTGGGCCAACGCATCCTCGTGCTTGGAGAAATATATTCGGCATTGAGCATTGTCTTTTGAGGCGAAAAGATCCACTTTTGCCTCTCCAAACTTGCCCCAAATTATCTGAATTATATTTGGGTGAAGAGACCACTCTGCCGGGGACACTTTGCCCCTGGACAGCATGTCCGGACCCAAATTCAGAATGCCTGGCACGTGAGTCGCTCTCAGCGAGCTCAGATTGTGCTCTGCCCATATTAGGGCTTCTTCCGCCATTGAGTGCAGATCGATAGATCTCAGACCGCCTTGGCGATTTATATAGGCTACCACCGACCTGCTGTCCGTTCGGATCAGGACATGGTGGTATTTTATGTACGGAAGGAAAGCTCTTAGCGATATCGTGACCGCTTTCATCTCTAGACAGTTTATATGAAGGCTCTTCTCCGAGTCTGACCAGAGACCGGAGATCGGCCTGCCCTCGTGAAGGGCTCCCCAACCTAGGTTGGATGCATCTGTCGAGATAACTTTCCACTTCGTAACAGTGCCCAAACTCACGCCCGTCTTGTACCAGACGGGATTTTTCCAAGGAGCCAGAGCTAACACACAGCTGTGGTCTACCTTGATTTGCAATCGGCCCGAAAGCCATGCGTGAGCTGGAACGCGGCGATTCAGCCAGTGCTGTAGGGGGCGCATGCGCAACAGACCCAGTCTGAGAACTGGCGCCGCCGAGGCCATGAAACCCAACATCCTCTGAAAGTGTTTGAGAGGAATGTGTGCACCGGACCTGAGGGAAACCGCTCGGTTCCGAACAGAGAGCGCGCGCTGTGACGTCAGCCGCGCGCTCATCTGCATTGAGTCCAATACTGTTCCCAGAAACGAAACTTTCTGTGTGGGAGACAATAAACTCTTTGCCACATTGATTCTGAGTCCCAAGCATTGTAAATGGTTGAGAAGCCAAGATCTGTGGTTTAATAACTGTATCTCTGACTGAGCTATTATGAGCCAGTCGTCGAGATAGTTGAGAATTCTCATTCCCCGAAGCCTCAGCGGGGTTAGCGCCGCTTCCATGCACTTTGTAAACGTGCGAGGGGCTAGAGATAGACCAAAAGGTAGCACCTTGTATTGGTATGCTTTCCCCTCGAAGGCGAATCTCAAGAATGGCCTGTGATGGGGGGCTATTTGTATGTGAAAATAGGCATCCTCTAGATCCACAGTGAAAAACCAATCTCCCGGGCGAATGTGCGCGAGGATTTGTTTCATTCTCAACATTCTGAACGGGCGCTTCATAAGGGCTTTGTTCAGATGTCTGAGATCTAGGATGGGTCTTAGACCACCGTCCTTTTTTGGTACAAGGAAGTAACGGCTGTAAAAGCCTGACTCGCTCTGTGAGGGGTGTACGGCTTCTACCGCTCCCTTTATTAACAGTTTTGATATCTCGGTTCGAAGCACGTGACTTTTGTCGCTTCTCACCGTTGTCTCTTCCACGGCGCGAAAGCGCGGTGGTCTGCGAGCAAACTGTAGCGAGTAACCTCGTTCTATTATGTTCAACACCCATTTCGAAATGCCGGGAATGGCCCGCCAGGCCTCGGCCTTCGAAGCCAGGGGCTGAATTAATCTGTGGGGCGAGTCGCTGAGTAACAGGGACTCGGTGGCCCGATAACCTTGCGCTAAGCTGGCGCTTATGAGGGAATTGTTTCCCGCCGCCTGAGCTGGCACACTGCCTACAGAGAAAAAGCTCTTTTTGTGACTCATATGGGTCGCCGTGAAAACGGCGTTTGTGTACAGGCGAGCGCGCTTGCTTGCGGGCTCGTTGGCTGTGAATGTGGCGTTCCCAGCCGCCTTGAAGGGAGCTGGGGAACGTTTTGGAAGAGAGCGAGGCGGTGCACCGGCCGAAGCGGGCACTATCCGCCTTCTCTTCATACCTCTGGCTAGGACGGCTTCGGAGGCTCAGGTTTCGACACATTGCTGGGTCGTGGACCTCGACGCTCCGGCGGTCTGCTGCGGCTCGTAGAGCGGGAACGCTGACCGGGCTTGGAAGCCGCGTGAGGCTGGCGAGCTGAAGGCGGCGCCTTGGCGGGCTGGGCTGGTCCAGCCTTAGCTTGACGGCTAGCGGAGGAGCTGGAACGCTTGGGCAGGAAATGTCGCATTGCCTGCGAAGTTTTCTGTGCCTCAGTGAAGCGTTCTGTGAACCCAACCACGGCGGAACCAAACAATCCTGAAGGCGAAATGGGCTCGTCCAGGAAAGCGGTCTTGTCCGCGTCCTTCATCTCCGTTAAGTTAAGCCATAAATGGCGCTCCAACACCGTCAGGCTGGCCATGCATCTGCCGATCGCCTGAGCATTGGCCTTGGTGGCGCGCAGGGCCAAGTCAGTGGCGCCGCACAGATCCTTCAGAGCCTCGTTATCAGGAACAGACTCGTCCAGGGAATGGAGGAGTTTGGCCTGGAAGACTTGAAGAACCGCCATGGAGTGTAGCGCTGACGCCGCCTGGACGGCGGAGGCGAATGCTCGACCGGCGAGGCTGGACGTAGTGCGGCAGGCCTTGGAAGGGTGCACGGTCTTTGACTGCCATCCTCTGGCGGAGGGCGGGCAAAGGTGTGCAGCGACAGCCTCCTCGAGGGGAGGAAGGGCTTGATATCCTTTTTTCTGAGCGCCATCGACTACCGAGAGCGCTGGAGAAAAAGAGGATCTGGCGCGAGATGAAAATGGCGCCTTCCACGATTTTGTTAGCTCCTCGTGGACTTCTGGGAAGAAGGGAGCGGGTCTTTGAGCGGTAGGTTGACGGCGGTTCTCGAAATACCACTCATCCAGACGGCTTCTCGTGGGCTCCTCGGGCTGAGACCAGTCAATGCCGAGGTCGGCCACGGCCTTGGTGAGCAAGCGCATAAGCTCAGCGTCGACTGAGGTTATGACGCCGCTAGCCGTCCGCGTCGAAGTGGCGTGCTCCGAGGCGGCGTCCGACCACCCGCTCCCGGATGCAGCAAGGGAAAGGCTGTCATCCTCTTCCTCCTCCGGTCCGCCGAACGAAACAGCAGCAGCCGCCATGCGAGGGGAGCTGTGCTGCTCGTCGGCGAACAACACGGGCGATGGCGAGGCACGCGGGGACATGCCCGGCGTGTGCTCGTCAGAGCGCTCCGGTGGCCTCTGGTCGCGACGTTTTTTCTTCCGTGGCTCTAGAGGCTGGGAGCACGGGACGGGATCCGAGTCGAAGCTGGCGAGCCGAGCCCGAAGGGTCTGCAGCGCCAGCTCGTCGCACTCAGGGCAGCCGCCCTGGTTGAGTGCAGCCTGCGTGTGGTCTCGTCCGAGACATGACACGCAGATGATGTGCCGATCCTCGTCCGCGATGAAACCTCTGCACGAGGCGCAGGAACGAGACATTTGCATCAACGTCTCGGCTCTTTTTGAATGTTTTAGAAAACAGAAGGTATAAAGGATATGGTGCCGGATGGCGCAGCTGGAAGGCAGGCTGAAGGCGGAGAATCCGACGTCCTCAGGCTGCGTGTTCCGCTGGGTGCGTGTCGACGGCAGGCTTCGATCCGGAGCTCAACGATTGTAAGTCGCTGAAGAAGAATTAATCTGACTAACCTTGCGAGAGTGGGTCTTATATATCCTAGGCTATGCAAATTATGTTGCCCCTTGTGGCGGGAGTTTGGAAGGACCTGATTGGTCCGTCCCGCCCCACGGTCTCGCTATAGGTTGCTGCAGTTGCAGCGGCACAGCCAATCAGCACGCAGCTGCTTCCTGCTGAGAGTTGTGCAGCTGCACTGCGTATAGAAGGTATTTTTGGATAAAAATTTGCTTCAATATCTCGAGGAAAGGAATTCCCCCATAGCGTTTTAGCAAAACGCAATACGAGAGTACTCTCGTAAGGGAACAAAGCATAAGTGCACCTTAACGTCTCATTCACAAACTCTCTCTCTCCGTGGCATTACCATTAACATACACAGCAAATTACACAAAAACAGTAAACAAACATATACACAGACCTTATGCCTTTTCGGGGGTGCAGTTAATAACTGGTGAACTTTGTATCTGCAAAACAACTCCGATAAACTGTGTGCGAGCTCTCGCTTTCACTAGCCGGAGACTATAATACCCATCAAAATAAGAGTCCTCTTTATTAGACAGATAATGCAGACCTTTAAACATATCTAAACTCACAGAAATAAAATGGGAATAAAATAAATATGGTGAGAGATTAATTTGGAAGCGATGGTTTACAGATCTCAATGCAAACGGGAGAAGCCTCTTGTTACGATCGCAGATGATAACATCCAGGATCAACGCTGTTCATGTACCGCAGGGTAAGATTACATAAATTCACATTTAATCAGTTTAATATGGAGAGATGCACTGAAATGTAGACCTTCGTGTTTCTGACCTACACCGTTGCATGAGAACAGTTAGTTATAGTTAGTCAGTTTGTACATTAGCAGGGAATTACTAACTTTAATCGTAACTTAATGAGAGTATGACAACCAGAAAATCCTCTCAGGATCCCTGGAATCAGTGTGGCAGTACCTCAGGCACGACATTTACCATTTTTGTAGCATAAACACCATCAAAACGATGAGAGCTTCGGATTTTCCAATGCATCTCTATGGTGCTAACACCTAAAGATGTCCGAGTTCCGGTCCCAGCGCAACTGATACTCAACTGCCATTGGCTCATCGGCGTTCAATGGGAGGGGCTTACCGATAGGTCAATTAGCCTGGTCTTACCAGACTCTCGTACTTTTCATTTGTACATAGAGTCTGGCCACTCTCCATTGACAAGCGTTTACTTCCTTGAAGGCGGGAACTCTGTTGAAGTTTAAAACTATTGGATCTGCCAAGAGTCACTCTGGATCTGCCTAACCAATCGCTAACGTTTGGTAGTGACGTATGTCGCGCGCCGTTCGCCTTTGATTCTCACAATGTCCGTGTTAAAACCTTGTGCATTCGGATTGTGATTTATTCACGGTGGAGAGGAGAGTTTTGTGATCGAAACGTGCTGCTCTCGTGGAGCATATCTCGTGCAATCATCAAAACATGATTAAATAAATAAATGCTGTAAATAAAATGTAATATGCTTGGTATGATAAGAATAAATGCTGCCGTAAATAACAGCCCAATTCAAATGTCTACGTGCTTTTATTTTATTTTTTGAGCGGTGATTAAGTATTTTGCTCTTGTAAACAATTGCCAGCATTTAAAGAAATACAAGTCTAGAAATGCATCTAAATTACAGTGCATGCAACTGCACGGTGCTCTGCAGGGGTCTTAAAAGGATATAAACAGTGAATTTTGAAGTGATATATTCTTGAAAACAATTACATTACCACACGACCTTGGTGTTTGTCAAAAGCAGTCGGTAATTCAGCCTGGGAAGTCCAACGTGCGTGGGGCACGGACGGCTTCAGCCAACTCCTTCACCACTGACGGAGCGAGCTGAAAAATACTTTTCCCAGACCACAACATCATGGCCACCAACAAAACTCAGTAGTGATTGTTCTTGCTCTGTGTAACGGAGTTCGTTTGTTCAGGGAAGAAGGAGGCGGGAACCGGCGAACGTCTAACAACTTTTAATCAGTGATGCCAGTAACCTAATCTGACTACTTTTTTCCAGTAACGAGTAATCTAACGCATTACTATTTCCAAACCAGTAATCAGATTAAAGTAACTTATCCAAGTCACTGTGAGTTACTATTTTTGTCATTTTCCTTAGTAAAAAGATATATTTTTGCTTTCTTGTTGAGTCTCACAGGGTTTTTCCTGCATAGAGAATTACAAGGCGGCCGCTCCGTCAAATTTCGTGCCGCCTCCGTCTGTCGACAAAACTCAAGACAGGCAGTCACTTGCTCAGATTAGGCATGTTGTGATAATTAAATAATCATCAGAAATATATATTGTCACATTATCCTTCAGCAATCATTATTAGTATATTATGATTTGCTAGTAGACTACAAAGTCATCTAAAGCCATTCCATAGCTGAATGTCTTTCCTCCGCTGTAGCAGTCAATCATTCTCCGTTCAGAATTCAAACTGCGCGCCGTGTTCGGTTACAGTCAGCAGCACGGTAAAGCTCACTCCAATATGATATATTCCCGTTAAAATACTTGATATGTTGATAAAATAATTTATCTTCCTGGAGTTTATATAGCGGTTTCTGAAAGATGTTGTGCTCGCTACCCGGGTGACAACACAAGGACTATTAATTAGCATCACACGCACAATAACCGGAATTTAAAACTGTGAATAAACAAATAATCAGTGAATGTTTGGACCGATATAGGCTACATAGTAGACCAGGATTTGTGGGCTCAATGCTCATCTTCTCTTAATGCTGTGAACTTTTCAATGTGCACTCGCGCTGCACTGCACACACTGATTCCATGTTGCTTTAATGCATCATTCTGCACCCGGGATGCGCATAATCGCTTTGTTGCCGCTCTGTTTTGAAGCGTTTCATATATTTTCATAGTTTGGTGCACTTACAGATTATTAAAAAATATATTGTTCTCACGTATTGATCATATATTTGTTGTCCCTTTACAGAGCTGCACATTACGTTTACAATAAACTATAAATCTTGTAATTTTATATTATTTGTGTAGGCCCATATAATTATTTACATTCATATATAAATATAAATAAAAAATTAAATATAAATAGTTTTTCATAAATGTATTTAATAAGAACACAAAGTAATGTGTACCTTTTCATTAACATGTTTAGATTTTATAAAATGAGTCAAAAGTTTTTTTTGGAGATTTCAGGAGATACATTGTTGACGTTACTGTTAAAAATGTACTTCCAATAAAGTGTTGGCAAAAACGGTTGTCATTTTATGTTGAGGCTGCAGAGGTGTTGTCGGCAACTGATGAATGTAACTAATAAAGTAACTTGTAATCTAACTTAGTTACTTTTAAAATCAAGTAATCTGTAAAGTAACTTAGTTACTTTTAAAATCAAGTAATCTGTAAAGTAACTAAGTTACTTTTTCAAAGTAACTGTGGCAACACTGCTTTTAATCAAATAATAAACACAAAATGAAAGTAAAAGCGGCAGCCCCCCACGGACGACTGCCGCGCACATACATAACAAAACATAAAAAAAAACATAACTTAAAATCCAGGCCTGGTCCTCTCTCGTCCTTCACCACACTGCATGAAAAGTGGGATTTTCGTCAGTATGTGACACTGTAGATTGCCGTGAAACTTCAGGTTTACGACTGTGCACAGCAATTTGCAGGCAACACCGAAAACTGCCGTAAATTGTCGGAAATTGTCGTGGGCCTTGCTTGGCAGTTGTCCCCCCATGACCCCCCCTCCCCTTAATTCTAGGGGAGGCTTTATCATGTAAATGAACATGCTGTGAGCTACACAAATGCAAATCAGAGTAGCAGCAGGGGGAGTTTTATCTAGGTTCTGAATTTTTTTTGACTAAAACAAGTTTAAAGTTTAAGTTAAAATGTTAACTTAAATTTAAGTTAAATGTACTCGTTTTAGTACACATTACTACATTTTTAGGGCAACCAGTTTGCTCCAATTTTTTAAGTAGATTCAACTTGTCCGGGCTCACAGTGTAGATGAATTACTCTGTATGTCATTAGCAATAACCAATGTTATGTAAAAAAAATAAAAAAATACAGGACAGCAGTTCATGTCTTCAACCTTTAGAGAGGTTATGTGATGCAACAAGACAATGAACCAAAGCACACAAATAAATCAAGTAAAGCATACAGTTTACATACCAACATTAATTTTTCCACCCTGCACTGTGAATGATTTTTTAAATGGCTATTAATCATAAATGTGAAAAGTACAAGTTTGTTTGTTTATTGTTAAGTCAGATTGTGTTTTTCTGTAATTGTCATTTAAATTGAGCTCACACCACATTTTATGAATTATCAATGCAGATTTTCAAGAGGTGGTTTCCTGGACAGGGTTTAAATTATGCCAAAAGTAGGCCTTAATCTATTTAATCGTGAGTTAAAAAATTGTTGCCTGGAACAAAGATTAAGCACAGATTACTAACACCTGGACTATGAGTCCTGAACTAAAATAAACTGGATTCATTTACAGTTTTATCTAATTGCTTACACACAATTTCTGAAAATATGGCTCCATTTCTTGTAACTCTACACACAAAACATCAGACATCTCTTGCAAAAGCAACACTTTGTGCAAAACTATTTTAACTATTTCCAAAAATGTTGTTTTTGCATATATCTAACTACACAATGCACAACTGAGGAATTTACAGTTGAACTGAAATCAACTGAACTGAATCAACACTGAAGTCACTTGAGCTGAATATTGACACTATATTGGCTTGTTAGAGCCGGTTTACAGCAGAATTTGTTTTGAACTTGTTACTGAAGCTGCTATGAAACAATATATTTTGTTGTATGCATATTCTTTCTTTCTCAAACCTTAGTTTTGATTTCTTAGTGATCAATTTATGTATATGTGTTTTCACACATGATCATTGGCTGTATGGGTCCTCAGTAAATGAATGTGGCATTTAAATGGCAAAAGTTATTCTTGTCTCTATAACTTATGGCTTCCTAAAGACACGTTTATGGGTAAATAAAATATTAATAATATAAATAAAATGAATATCAAAACATATTTTAAATATAATGAAGTCATTTTATTATAGCACTCATCAGATGTTCCTGGAAACAAAACAGAGACAGAACAGTATAAACAAACTATACAACAAACTAAACACCAAATTACAAAAACATTATTATGTGAAAGTGAATAAAGTTGTGTGTTTTCAGTTATAAATATGTGCTGTGTAAATTAGCCTATACTTTTAGAAATTATATATAGCCTAACTTTAAAAAACAAACAATAACCCATATAGATAAATTATAATAATTGTATAATATTAAGCATTTACTTAATATACATTGTAACATTAGGCTACTTTACTCTAGCACAGTAGTCAGTTAAGCAATTAATTAATATCTTATATTAATATGTATGTAGCCTAGGCTACATCTAAAGGTAAGTCTGCTTAAAAAAAAAAATATTACACTTCGACATGTACAGAATGTGCGCGTTAAGAAACACGTTCAAATGTTTTTCTTAACATGTTAAAACTGTGCGTGAAGCGGAAAACAGGGCGTGTTGAAGGTTGAAATGATCATAAGTCACGCGTTTCGTATAAAGAGATTTGGCCCCGGGCGCGTTCCATATCAGAGCCCTAGTCCAATGAGGTGCGAGGTCGAGGTCATGGCCATGACGCGTAGAAGACGAGCTTTAAACTATTTTTTTTATGTTTTTTGCTGCTTTCCTTTTTCGTGATCAACAATGACAGGACACCGTCTTCAACTCAATCTCTGCATGGACGCGACGAACTTTTTGGACTCATTTTCAGGAGGCTGTCTTCGTCTTCATAACTCTGAGGCAAACTGCAGTCGCTATGAACCAGAGCATGGGTAATGTAACGTTACGATTTAAAGAATATGCTTTTATTCAGCTGTATAAGGAAATGGATGCGTTAATAGATCCGAGCTTAAAACTGCACATTTTGTTTACACAGACTATCCTCGCCTCATAACGAAGCCTTGAGCTCTTATCTGCTTGGAGCGATTTCCGCGAGTCCAGATTTAACCGCTGATCACGACGAAATTGTGTGTAAGTAACTTCTAATGTGTTTCTCATTCCTTGTTTAATTTTACCGTGACTGTTTTTATTAATACCAGTCTCATGTAATTGTTTTCCAGCTGCCTGTAAGACGTATTATGAATCGACACGCCGGAGCTTCAGATACAAACAACCTGAAACTGCGAAGTTTAGCTCGGAGTCGATCAAGAAGAAAAAGGGTAAGATTTATTATATTAGATCCGTTTTTTGTCAATGTGAGTATTTTTCAGGCTGCTTATTGTCTTTATGGATTGTATTACAGTTGCTGGAAGCGAGAGTGTGCTGGATGAGGTGGACGTTTGGAAGTCCGCGACCATTGAACTCATATCTGACGAGGAAGACAGCATTGTTGACGGGGTGTCTGGATGGATTGTGCGGCCACCGCCCTCTCGCAGCCTGGAGCTCGACGAACTTTACATTACATTACGAGACATTACCGCTGCACTGTACATAGTTGTATGTTTAACAATAAAGCTCTTTCTTTGAGTAAACCGCTGTGTTTTATAAATGAAGCCCTTTCTTTGAATGAACAGCTGTATGCTTATAAATGAAGCCCCTTGTTTGAATAAACGGCACGGTCCGTATAATTTTCCCATATATTCCTTGATGGTATGAATACTTCATAGCACAATAACATTAATATGAAACAAATTATTACAACATAAATTATATATTTATTATTACTATTGGGGTTTACATTTATAATGAGCCAGGGGGACCAATAATGATTGGTTTGCAGTGATCTGCCAACCAATCACGAGGGATTTTTCTTTTTTAAATGTAGTGGCTTCAGCCAATAGTGAGTGAGTAAATTCAAGTCTGGCCGTTGACTCTCTGGTTTCGCTGCTATTCAT
The DNA here is from genome assembly GCF_949357685.1 of Gobio gobio. Taxonomy (NCBI): domain Eukaryota; kingdom Metazoa; phylum Chordata; class Actinopteri; order Cypriniformes; family Gobionidae; genus Gobio; species Gobio gobio. The sequence goes on along the minus strand of NC_137118.1, from coordinate 31,555,946 downwards.
ATGCAAATTAGAGGCGTCGCACCTCCGCGGGCTCTCTCAGCGGGGGGGGCTCTCCACCTACGTCATGGTTCGTTTACGACAATTTGTGGAACAGACGAACGCGACGTTCGCTGCCTCTAAATTGTCGAAAACTGCCGAAAATTAGGGAGATTTCCAGGAGTATACAGGCGTTTACGGGGTCGAAAATCCCACTTTTCATGCAGTGTAGTGTCGCTCGTCCTTATATGCCTCCTTGCACCCTCATGAGAGGACTCGAGACCGGTGTGTCTCATTCTCAATCACACACACCGATCTCGCTCGCTCCTCCCATGTCTCGCTCGCTCGTCCACCTCGCCACACTCTGGCTTTAACTTCTGGACATTCGTCAGCAGTGCCACACACTCGCATCTTTCACCGCCGCCATTACTGAACTACAACTCAACCTCAGTTTGCTGATTGGACCGGTAAAAAATGGTTCGGGAGAAAACCTAAGAATATACAGCAGTCCCAGACGTAGTACTGAAGGAAAATGAAAATTGAGCAGAAGTACGTAGGAGGGCGGAGCCAGGCTACCTTACAATGAGCCCTGCATCAGCTTTCCGCGAGGAGAATTATTCCAGGATTATTACTCAAAGCGATGTATCTGAACCATAGCTTCACTAGTTGTGTTTGCACAACTGAGTTGATGTGTGTGTGGGCGTCGACGCATGGATTGCCTGTATTTGAATCTGAATGAGCGCGTGGTCCGTGGGCGTGGCCGCATTAGCGGGTAATGAGGCAGTAATGAGTTGACTGATATCTCCCACTTTTCACACATATTACATAAACACAGAATATTTTTTTTCGTTTTGATTTACATGATTTAAAACCTGACATTTCAACTTTCTTTAGACATATGTCTCATGTTTCAAGTTCTCACTAAGCTAGAGGTCATTTTCTGAAGAGAATCAGATTAGACATCATTGAGAGAGAGGCTGAAGATCGCGAATCATGTTTGTTTCGCTTATTTTGCAAAAAGCACAACAATTTGTTTTTATTGTGACTGTACACAAAAAAAATAGAAACTTAACAGAATATAATGATGTACAACACTTGCATGAATGATTAAAAACGACAGAGTTATTTGAGTCTCTTTGGCACTGATAAGAAAAAAAGAGCCGAGCGAGCGACCGCCGACTCGAGGGGGTTGTTTGAAAATCCCTGCTAAATCGTTCTTCTTCAGGTTGAACTACCTTTCTAGGTGAACGAACATCTTGTTTGTGTTACCGATGTCATTCTTGTAGGGGGAGTTTAAATACACAGGTTTAAATTGTCATGAGATTAAAAATTTAAATGTCATATATAACTTTGCACTGACAGTGTTACTATGCTTAATGTTTAGATGGCTATTCTTTTGAAATACTGGAAATTATTTTCTGTAATTGGCAATATGTCACCCAGATAGCAAATAGTCATTGAAACTATGTTAAATCAACATTATGTTGTCAACATTGTCGTTGAATCACATCGAAATCTGATGTTGATTCAAGGTCCGTGTACTTTATTGTTCATTCGATATTCCTTTTAGAAACGGGTATTAAAAAACAAAAAACGGCTCCTTTTTCCGTTTTTTAAACAAAACGAAAAAAAAAAAAAAAAAGCTTGATTTTTCGTTTTTCGTTCAGAGGTGGAAAAATCTGCTGATTGGTCAGCCGAAGATCAAATTTTTCCTTCATCAATTCTTCCTCAGTACCGCACAGCAGAATAATAGTCCTGTGCGGGTATGAGCGGGTTTATTGCAGCTACATTTCATCTTTTATTCATAAAACAATCAGATTAACAAATGCACAACCCATCCCGCGGCAGAGCCTAGACAGGGCTTTCTCCTGTGTAGATATAAATTCACATACACTTCGCATCAGCTGGGTATGGCAGGATATATGATGCCTACCCTGGTTGCCCAGTAAAAATAAATAAATTAAGATTTAAATTAATTTAATTAGTTGTAAATTAAATAAACACTAATAAAAATAAATAGATTAAGATATAAATTAATATCATTAGCTGTAAATTAAATATTTTAAACACTAATACAAAAAGGAAAGAATATCGCATTGACATGTAATAGGCCTATAACGTTCACATACGAACTGTCATTCTGACTAACTGATAGCAGAACAACAGATATGTCAAAATAGGCCTACATACTCTTCTGAGTTTTATGATGTAGGCCTTGCATTTTATTAAAATGTATTATAATTGATATCTCAAAAGGATGCCCTTCTGCGCAGAGTGAGCTGCTGCGCACGCACAAAGGACTGCAACATTTTCACTTGCCATTTCGATTTGTTTCTCACCAGCAAACCCCACAGTAACTATACCTTCAGAACGCTTGGAATATAGCCTACGGCATGAGTTGCAAAGGATTATTTTACATATTTGAATCCGCTTGAAAAAAATAAATGGGCAAATGCGGACTGGCGCGTTTAGCCTATTGCAACTTGCCTATTTAATATCTTTCTCATCAAACAACCAGACTAACGAATGGCTCGACCCAACCCATACCGGGGCAGAGCCTAGACAGGGCTTTCTTCTGTGTAGACCAGCGGCTTTAGTCCTGTGCAAAGTACCAGGGGGTCCGCGAATTTGCTATATCATACAGTACGTTTTATTTTATTATCGTGATTTTTAACAAAAAATGTTTTATTTTTTTTATTAGTTCAATTACAAAGTACAAAACAGAAATAAGACATTGTGGTACAAATCAGAGTATGCAATAACAATTAAAATATAGATTATCATGAAACATGCTGTGATTTATTCCAAAGTGACTTAAATAATGCATTTAACGTAAAATAATCTAAACTTTTAAAAGTAGGTTCGTCAAGTATTCGTTGTATTTTGGTTAATGTTGTGGTGTGCGCCAAATGTTCAAGGAGACCGAGACGCGCAGCGCATCCTGATGTTTTCTTTATTTTTCAAAGGCATGACATATTGTAGTCATTTTGAATGTACACAAATAAAAGTATACATTTTACGATGTTGATTATGTCCTACTCATCAGTAGCCTATGATGATAAATTAAGTTATTTCCTCTGCTGAGGAAAAAAAATCACGTTGGCGCCGGCGACTCACGCATAGTACATTATTATCAAAATAAAACTTCAGTAATAATGTTCAATAAAAAAATGTAAAAAATATATTCTGCTTGGTCTTTTGTACAATGGTCAATGGTTGCAATTGATTTGTTGGGCAAGTAGAACGCACAGTGTTGTATTTGATTTACCTGTATTTTATACTAATTCTGAATGTAGGCTAATAATAAAATGCAGTTTTAACAACGATGCGACCCGCGCGTCTCTCTCAACATGACATTCAGGTGCGACTTATTTTCTGGCAAATAGCGACGGTTGATTATAAAAATCATAGGATGGAGGCAATTAATACAATAAGGTTTTTTTGTGCACACAGACACACATACAAACCCCACCACATTAATTTGGCCTGAATAACTGTTAGCTACATATTTGGCCTGTTTTGTTTGGATGACCAACTCTCACAATCTGCGTGAAAGCTGCGGGACACAGGACAGCGCGGAGAGAACGCACATGATGTGCTTTGGAAGTTTAATTGTTAGAGAAAATAACACGTGCCGTTTTGTTTGACATCAATTAATTCTCACTATTAATGAAATAAACTCAAAACCAAAAGGTAGCTATAACTGCAGCGTATCTCCCGTTTATCTGCTTATTTAGTTCATTCAGTTTAATTAACCCATCGCAATTTAGGCTATTGAAACTGTGAACTGTTGTTCTCCGGTTTTCAGTTAGTCAGAATGACAGCTCTTGCGTGAATAGGCCCAATATACCCAAGTCTAAAGTTTAAAATATTTAATTTACAACTATTGATTTTAATTTATATCTTAATCTATTTATTTTTATTAGTGTTTATTTAATTTACAACTAATTAAATTAAATTTAAATCTTAATTTATTTATTTTTACTGGGCAACCAGGGTAGGCTATGACAGCCATCATATATCCTGCCATACCCAGCTGATGCGAAGTGTATGTGAATTTATATCTACACAGGAGAAAGCCCTGTCTAGGCTCTGCCGCGGGACGGGTTGTGCCGGCCAATCGTTAATTTGATTGTTTTATGAATAAAAGATGAAATGTAGCTGCAATAAATGCGCTCATAGCAGCGCAGGATTATTATTCTGCTGTGCGGTACTGAGGAAGAACTGATGAAGGAAAAATTTGATCTTTTGCTGACCAATCAGCAGAAAGGGGCGTATGATTCCCGCCCACGTCTAGAAATCGAATATTAAAGCCGTTTATTAATTTTCCACCTCTGAACGAAAAACAAAAAATCAAGCTGAATTTTTGTTTTTCGTTTTGTTTAAAAAACGAAAAAGGAGCCGTTTTTTTGTTTTTTAATACCCGTTTCTATAAGGAAAATCGAATGAACGAAAAAGTACATGGACCATTCAACATCATTTTGCACCCTTTTTTAATATTGAAACAATGTTGAAATCCTGTCCATAGATCAACGGAATTCCAATGGTATTTCAATTATCAGGAATATTGAAACAATGTTGAAATTTCAATGGAACTAAGGATCAACGTGATTTCAATGAAATTTCAATCATTATTAAGCCATAGAAAATGATTGCTAGGCATATGAAAATGTAATGCCATAAATTAAATAGCCTATAATGAATATCCTGATTTATCTACAGCCAGGATGTTGAAAAGTGATGGCACATTTGAAAGCGTGTATGCCAATAGCCTAGCCTAAAACACTGACCACACCACACTATTTAAGGTAAAAACAAATTCATTTATTATTTCATTATTTGTCCTCTATAGCCCATTTACAGTTCATGGTCCTCTGACGTCTGAATGATTTGTCGTCCAGTCCCTCAAAGACATGAGGGTGAGAATGACAACAATTTTATTTGTGTGAACTATCCCTTTAAGAAAGGAAGACCAAGAAGGATGACCACTTCTCCATAGTTGGTTTGAGTTCTGCAATGATTTAAATAAAATGTGAACAAGAAGTCATACTGTTGTTGCATACAAATTTGAAGTAAACAGGGATGAGACAAAAGAAACATTTATTTTCTAAAAACTACACTCCAAAACTCAAAAGAATGAAGCACTCAAAGGTCTCTGACTTGGTAACGTCCATCCATCCATCCATCCATCCATCCATCATCTTCCGCTTATCCGGGACCGGGTCGCGGGGGCAACAGTCTAAGCAGAGACGCCCAGACTTCCCTCTCCCTAGCCACTTCCTCCAGCTCTTCCGGGGGAACCCGAGGCGTTCCCAGGCCAGCCGGGAGACATAGGCCCGGTTTCACAAACAGGGCTTATATTAAGCCAGGATTAGGCCTTAGTTCAATTAGGGCATTTAAGTAACTTTTCATAAACATACCTAAGAAAAAACATTACTGGTGTGCATCTTGAGACAAAACAAGGGCACTGACATATTTTAAGATATATCAGTGCAAGTTGCTTTCAGTTAAAGCAGCTCAAACATGCATTTTAGTCTGGGACTAGCTTAAACCTTGTCTGTGAAACCGGGGGTTAGTCCCTCCAGCGTGTCCTAGGTCTTCCCCGGGGCCTCCTCCCGGTGGGACGTGCCTGGAACACCTCCCTGGGAAGGCGTCCAGGAGGCATCCGAAATAGATGCTCGAGCCACCTCAGCTCACCTCAACGATGTGGAGGAGCAACGGCTCTACTCTGAGCTCCTCCCGAGTGACCGAGCTTCTCACCATTTCTCTAAGGGAGCGCCCAGCCACCCTACGAAGAAAGCTCATTTCGGCCGCCTGTATCCGGGATCTTGTCCTTTCGGTCATGACCCACAGCTCATGACCATAGGTGAGAGTAGGAACGTAGATTGACCGGTAAATCGAGAGCTTTGCCTTGCAGCTCAGCTCCTTCTTACTGCAGAAGCTGCACCGATCCGTCTGTCAATCTCCCGTTCCATCCATCCCTCACTCGTGAACAAGACCCCAAGATACCTGAACTCCTCCACTTGAGGCAGGAACTCTCCACCCACCTGAAGCGGGCAAGCCACCCTTTTCCGACTGAGAACCATGGCCTCGGACTTGGAGGTGCTGATTCTCATCCCAGCCGCTTCACACTCGGCTGCAAACCGTCCCAGTGCACGCTGAAGGTCCTGGCTCGAGGAGGCCAACACGACAACATCATCCGCAAAAAGCAGTGACGAAATCGCGTGGTCCCCAAACCGGACACTCTCCGGCCCTTGGCTGCGCCTAGAAATTCTGTCCATAAAAATTATGAACAGAATCGGTGACAAAGGGCAGCCCTGCCGGAGTCCAACATGCACCAGGAACAAGTCTGACTTACTGCCGGCAATGGTAACGTTGCATCTACAAAAAAGAAAACATGGTTTCAAAAACAACTGATAACGACGCAACATTTCTAAACTTTAGGCTACTTACCATAAACCTTATTTCCCTCTGATCGCGCGCGCAAGTGAGCGCCTCCTCGCACAGCAGTCGCCGGTGAACTCTCGGCGTGGGCAAGATGAACACACGAAGCTCATCAAGTCTGAAATATGACATACAACACATTCATTTTAACAATTATCGCTTCAACAGCACCAACATAATTCAACCTTTATTACATATTGCCGTTTCATTTCCTTAAGTAAAAGTATTCTTTACATTCAGGTTGATCGTGAAGATAAATAATGAATTAAAATGTGAATCTGTTGATAGCCCTCTATTAACAGACTTCAAAAAACGTATAAATAAGACATAAAAACCCACTAGGCCTATATTAAAAGTGTCTCTTCAGTTAAATAAAAGAGGCCGGATTTGAGGCGAAAACCGCGAATAGGCCTACTCCATTTAAAGCTCTTTTCTGACTTTTTCCGCCTTCCATCTCAAAATACTCTTATACAAAAACATTTGTTAATGACTTAATTTTTTTGTCTTTACTTACCTTTAACCGTCTTTCACTCGTTTCCATCCGAGGACGCTGAGAAAATGCCCGCTTCTCGCACTGGTGTCGTCCGTGTTCTCAACCCAACACCGATGCATTTTCAATCATATTTCCCGGTCAACTATATGTCGATGATTTTTCAACAACAGGTCGTTGCCCAGTCAACTCTAAATCAATGACTTTTAAACACATTGGCAATCGCCCGGTAAACCAAATATCAATGCTTAATCAATCATAAAGATAACTATATATCAATGTTGTTCCAATGTTGTTGCCATCAACATTAATAACGTCAGGTTTCATCGATATGGCAATGGTGATTCAACATTTATTTTGCATTGAAATTTCGATATCAACCATAATGATGATTCAGATGGAAAATCAATATTTATTCAATGTTGGCTTGCTGTCTGGGCATACACTGCAGTTGATAAAACTTGTATTTACCCAAGAACCTTTACAAGGTTTGTTTATATGTCCTGAAATTTACTCCATGCCCAAGAGCTAAGTAAGATAAATAAACAATAATAGCGCAGAAGGGAGAGCAACGAAGTAAAAGGAACAGAGACATTCAAGTGAGGTAGTCTATTATATAAACTTTAGCAAAAGTAAAAGTGTCAGTGTGTGTACGTGTGTGGAATTAGGCCACCTAGGCAAGCAAAGCCGAGCAGAACAGCAAGAGAATATAAATTATGGAGACCGAGGCATGGCCAAGGCCGTGGGCCCGATGAGCCCTATAAATCATCATTAGACAGAGAGCCCAGAGACATGGGGAGACGACCCACCAAACTCATGCAAAATGTGCCTGTCACATATGAGCTAGTATGACACCGGTCATTTGTCATGCGTCAAAAGATACATGTGCCAGTAAAAAACTTATGCCACCTGCTGTTCTTAGCGGCTAGCATGCAGAATTAAAGGTAGACAACTCACAGGAGAGCGATTTCACAACCCACACAGCTTGATCTCCATTTTAGAATGTCACACACAAAAAAGAGCCAAACAAAGTTACTCTTTATTGGATAAACACACAGCAGGGGGAAAATACCATGGGGAAGAGAAGGGGAAACAGTGTCGTGCTTTTAACTGGATTTGAACACATAGCATCCACATCAGCACCAAAACACTGCATGTCAGAACACATATACTTACTGTACCGTTCAGTGTTGGGGGAAACACATTGTGGTGCAGGGGGCGTGGTTCTGCGAAGTCTGTAGCGGGAAAGAGGGACCGCTGAGACGAGCGGTGAGTAAGTAGGTCAAGTGCAGATCACTAACACCTGTGTCTCGTTCCAGTAATTGGCGTGGAGAGACCGTAAAAGCCGCTGTCGGAAGAGAGAGAGGAGAGAGAGAGACCAGGACTGGGACTGCTGTTGCTGCCTGCATCCAGGAAAGAGAAAGAAAGCTGTTACAGAGTGAAAGGAGGCTGATACAGAGTGAAACGTTGCCTAAAGTTTTGAGTAGTACATTGACTAACGCCCTTGAGCGTACTTTATGTTTGAGAGTGTCCTGAATAATAAAGAACGTAGTCCCAGTCACGCCGACCCTGTCTTCTTCCTTCCCACACGAACTAATCTCGTTACACTGGTGCCGAAACCCGGGAAGGGAGAAGAGTGCCGCCGCTATGCAGACCCCGCCAAAGAGGCCGCTTGCGGACCTCGTCCAATCGCTCGCCGGTCTTCACCAACAGACCCACGAAGACCTGCTGACCGTGAGGGCCGAGCAAGATAAGCGTTTCGAGGCCCTCATTCGGGTCCAGCATGAAGACCGCAAGCTGTTCCGGAGCTGGATGGCCCGGGAGATACCGCGATGATTTTCCCCGGGAACAGTCCCAGGACGAGTCGCTTAAAAATGCGCTTAGTCAGGTCCGTTCCATCGACGGCCACCTCCTCCTCCCTGACCAGCCGCTCTCTTATCCCTATTTTTGTATTTTAAAAGATAGGTTGTATCGGGTGACCCAAGACGCCCAGACAAAACAAGATACAACCCAGTTGTTAGTACCTAAAAGCCGCTGGGAAACGCTTTTCCAGGCGGCTCATTCTAATCTGATGGCCGGGCATTTAGGACAAACGGCCACGCTAAATCGTCTAATGGCCCGTTTCTTCTGGCCGGGCTTTCACGAGAATGTACGCAGGTGGTGTGCGTCTTGTCGTGAATGTCAGTTGGTGAATCCACCGGCCACCCCTCATCGGGCCATTAGAATGGTCAGCACGCGGGGGTGGGGGTGGGGGACGGCTCCCCGGCCTGGTGCGGGCGGTGGGGGTATGTGGCGGAGGGGACATGGTTCTGCGAAGTCTGTAGAGGGAGAGAGGGACCGCGGAGACGAGCGGTGAGTAAGTAGGTCAAGTGCAGATCACTAACACCTGTGTCTTGTTCCAGTAATTGCCGTGGAGAGACTGTAAAAGCCGCTGTCGGGAGAGAGAGAGGAGAGAGAGACCAGGACTGGGACTGCTGTTGCTGCCTGCATCCAGGAAAGAGAAAGAAAGCTGTTACAGAGTGAAAGGAGGCTGAGACAGAGTGAAACGTTGCCTAAAGTTTTGAGTAGTACATTGACTAACGCCCTTGAACGTACTTTATGTTTGAGAGTGTCCTGAATAATAAAGAACGCAATCCCAGTCACGCCGACCCCGTCTTCTTCCTTCCCACACGAACTAACCTCGTTACACACATTACAAGTCATATCAGTTCATGGGCGGATCTACAGGGGGGCAAGGGGGGGCAGGTGCCCCCCCACTCTAGAGCCTTGCCCCCCCAGCTGCCCCCCTAACTTTGATGATCCAAAAACTGTACTTGTAAAAACAACCCGCCAGTATGTCCAATACATTTACCAAAAGTAAACCATTTAATTTTTTATTTTAAATGTATTAAAATTAAAATACATAAAATACCCCTCCCCCCGCCCCTCAAATACTTAGCTACGTCCCTGATTCAAACGTGCAGAGCGGCGTTCGCTCAGTCTGGCTCACACACAGCGACAGCGAGTCTGCTGCGGTGCGGTGGCCCTACAAACCGACTGGAGAGACTGAGCTGCCCCAGAGCCCCTGAAGGTGAAGTGAGTTTCCCCAGGTGTAGTTTAAACACACTTTTAACTTAAAATTACATTTGTAATGAATGTATTGTATGCTAAAGACGATTCAGCAGCAGCAAAAACAGCGAGTCTATTACGTTAGCCAAAATCAGCGGTTGTGATTCGTAAGAGCACTCTTCCCTTTGATTAGCCTAATTTTGATTTTAGTAAAGACAAGAACAGCTTAATAAAAAATATAAAAATATTGTATCCATAACTGCCAAATCTCACGCATTCACCGTGAGACACGCGCAATTGACACTTTTCACGCTCTCACGCACAGAAAAATCGCGAAGCAAAGAGAACACGGAGACCGACAGACAAGACAGAGCAGGTTACTTATGATATAAAAAAAAATCTCAGCTCTCAGATTCTGTCACTTTTATTACGAAATTCAAACAATAAATGCCGTTTTGGCGCTTGTAAATGTTACGTGACAGATCCCTAGCTGCACGCGGACCGATCATCTCTACTAGCTAATAGTAAATAAACACGAATGAACAATGTTGAAAGAAACAGTAGCCTAAAACTTACCTAAATGTATATTCATCATACATAATATCGACCAATCAATCTAACAAAGGGGTCAATATAACAACTGGAGAACAATTATGGCACATAACATTTACCTCAGGAAAGCCATTTAATGATTATGATTTAATGATTTAGCCATTTAGGCTATAGCACATTAGTTGGCTAGAAATGTGCTATAGTCGAGAGTATTTTGCTAAATATGTGTAGTGTACCATATTACATATTACATATTTATTATATTTTTATTTATATAATTAAATAAAGTTATTATAATAAAAAAAACGCATTATATGTAATTTGAGTTATTTTTAACCTTAAATAACACTGCCAGCTGATAGGGCTCTCTGTATGTTTACAGCATTAGGTGAGTTGTTTTTTCTTGAGATTAGGTACATCTTGTGTGCCTAATATTTATCCAAATGAGTCAATATTAAATCAAATCACAATAATTTAATTGAATTGAAATAACAAAAAAGTGTAGCTTACCAGAAATTGTACCATGTAAACACTGTAACATGTTGAGAAACACATAACGCTGTTTTTGAAACATTTTGCTGCAAAGCACAACAACAGTCGCCTTAAGCTTTCCTAAAAAAGATGGGTGATCATGGGTCATTTCATTTGTGGACTGTAATTATAAGTTTTTAATTATAATAAGAACTTGAGTATTGTCCACTGTTGTATATTTGCAGTCCACTGCAGCTTGGACACAATTATGGTACTTTTTTATATTTTCATTTTGCTTTTTATACTGTTTTGTTTTGTTTGAACACTGGGCTTATTCCTGTTGTGAATTAAAAACCTTTGTAGTGTGTAAGGGCATGATTAAACAATAAGTACTGTAGTTTAAAAGTGGTTTTGTGTTTGTTTTGTTAAAGCAATTCACATATAGTGATTTCCATGTACCGTCTACCCCTGCCACCCTGCCAAGACCTCTTGCCACCCCTTTGCCCCCCCATGTAAAATTGTCTAGATCCGCCACTGTATCAGTTATGTAATCAGATAATTTTTTTCAATAACGAGTAAACAACAAAATATTTGCATTACTTTTTGAAAAAAAAATAAGTATATTGCAAGTTACTTACATGTATTGACTGACAGCTCTCCTGTCTCCATGTTGAGAGAAATCGGGGTGCAGAGGCATTGTGTGCGCTGTGTGAACATGATGCTTATTGTAATGATAGACTAAAGGCTGATTTATACTTCTGCGTTGGACCTACGCCGTATCATCTATGATGCAAGTTATGCGTTGGTTTTCATTTATACTTCTGCGTTGTTGTCTGCGTCAATGTGCAATTCCACATGCAGACGCTAGTAGGCAGTGTCCTCGGGCATGATGGTGTAATCAAGACAATAGCCGAAGAAGAAGCAGCTTGTTGTGTAGAATGTGTACATTCATTGTCGGAGTATCAACATTGAGATAGCGGCTTTTCTTGCAGCTTGAGTTGTTGTGTCTAATACAAATTAAGCATCTCTAGTTGATTAATAGAGTTAAATAAGAGGCGATCTGGCGCTGGAATGCGTTTGTGAAATTGTAAGGATCGGTTTTGCTGCTAAAGACAAAAGCTGAGATCCAAACCCCAACAATAGAACAATAAAAGTCACTAATCTTGAGAGAAGATCTCACAGAAACTGTGGGACCCCACCCTGATCAAACATTTCACCCCCTCCCCATTTTGCCATCTCCTTGCCCTGTTTTCAAGTCAACAAATGCAGATATACCAATGATGGTGTATCTTGTAAATCTATTGTTTTATCCCTTTCATGTTTGGTGTCCTTTTAAAGGCCTCGGTGCGAATGGTAAAATGGTCTCAGTTTCACTGCAGTCACTAGTAGTATTAGAAATATTGAAAACTAATGAGAATTTTGATCTCATTTTGAGTGGTCTCTTCAAAGATATCAGATCCTCTCCCCCAAAACCAGGTGTTTGTG